>NW_028258410.1:1509918-2234625 GCF_053883595.1 Heterocephalus glaber
ATCTCAATAGAAGCAGAAAAGGCATTCGACAAAATCCAATACCAATTCATGATAAAAATGCTACAGAAAATTGGAATAGAAAGTCTTTATCTCAACCTGAGTAAGGCTATCTATGAAAAACCAACAGCCAACATCATATTAAATGGTCAATCCTGAAAAGTTTCATGCTAAAATCAGAAACAAGATAAGGATGAACACTATCACCACACTTGTTCGATATAGTTCTGGAAAAATTAGCCACAGCAATAAGAAAAGAGAAAGAAATAAAAGGAATAAAGATAGGAAAGGAAGAAGTTAAGCTGTCATTATTTGCTGATGATATGACACTTTACATAGAAGACTCAAAAAACTCTACCAAAAGACTTCTAGACTTAATTGACAGATTCAGTAAAGTAGCTAGATATAAGGTCAACACTCAAAAAACAATAGCCTTCTTGTACACAAATAGGAGACTCAGTGAGAGAGAAATTAGGGAAACAATTCTTTTGACAATAGCATCCAAAAAATGTAATATCTAGGAATCAATCTAACAAAGGAGTCAAAAGACCTCTACACTGAAAACTACAGCACCCTGAAAAAGGAGATTGAGGAGGATATAAGAAAATGGGAAGACACCTCTTCTTCCTGGGTAGGAAGAACCAATATAGTGAAGATGGCCATACTTGCAAAACTACTATATAGATTTAATGCAATGCCAATTGAAATTCCAAAAATATACTTCACAGAACTAGAGAAAACAATCCAAAAATTCATTTGAAGAGACCTAGAATAGCAAAAACAATTCTGAGCAACAGAAACATGGCTGGGGGTATAACACTACCCAACTTGAAGCTATACTACAAAGGTATTGTGATAAAAACAGTATGATACTTTCAAAGAAACAGACCCAAGGTTCAGTGGAATAGATTAGAAGATGCAGAAACAACTTCAGACATACTTAGCCACCTCATCTTTGACAAAGGAGCCAATCATGATCATGGGAGGAAAGATAGCCTATTTAAGAAATGGTGTTGGAAAAACAGGATTTCAACTGCTAAAGATTAAAACTAGACCCATATCTATCATCATGCACTAAACTAAGATGGAAGTGGATTAAAGATCTAAATATTAAGACAGAAACACTAAACTTGCTGCAAGATAAGTTAGCTAGAACTTTTGAAGATATTGGCATAGGAAAATAATTTATGAACAGAACCTCAACAGCACAGGAACTAGCAGAAAGAATCAACAACTGGGGTGTGATCTTATTAAAAAGCTTCTGCACTGCAAGAGAAACCACCAACAGAGCTAACAGACAACTTACAATGTGGGAAAATATTTTTAGCAGCTGTAACTCAAACAAAGGGCTACTATCTAGAATATATAAAGAACTGAAAAAAGTCAGACACCCCAAATTCAAAGACCCAATTCAAAAATGGGGATCTGAAATGAACAGATATTTCTCAGACCAAGAAGTAAAAGCAACAAATAAACATATGAAAAAATGTTCAGCATCACTCCTTATTCGAGAGATGCAGATGAAAACAACACTGAGATTCCACCTCACCCCAGAAAGAGTGGCTGCTATCAAGAAATCAACCAATAAGGAATGGTAGCAGGGGTGTAGAGAGAACGGAAACTTTCTCCACTGCTGGTGGGAGTGTAGACTGGTGCAACCACTGTGGAAATCAGTGTAGAGATACCTCAAAGAACTAGGGCTGGAGGTCTCATTTGAGCCAACTATTTCCCACCTGGGTATCTTTACAAAAGAATTAAAAGAATCATACTACAGAGATATATATGTACCCATGTTTGTAGTGGCACAGTTTGTAATAGCTAAAGCTTGGAAACAGCCTAAGTGCCCACCAACTGGAAACTGGATAAAGAAAATGTGTTTTTTTTTTATAAAATGAAGTACTACTCAGCCATAAAGAATGAGAAACTACAGTCATTTATAGCTAAATGAATGCAAATTGAGGGCATACTCTTAAGTGAAATAAATAGGACACACATGTGTAAATACAGAATATTTTCTCTAGTGTGAGAAACTGAGAGTGTAAATAAGGATTAAAAGGATTAATAACTAGTAGTTGATACTTTGAAATAGGAAAAGTTTCAAAGGGGTGGGGTGGTGGGAGGAGATGGGTAGAGGGAAGCATGGAAAGGAAAATTATGAGAAAAGAAAAAAATGGAAACAATGTATGTAAATAGGGAAAGGTGGAGAGGTGAAGGGCACATAGGTAATGGGAAAAAAAATAAGAACCAAAATACATCATGTACAAGTACAAGCACCCAATGATAAATGTAAATGTATTGTAAACCTTAAATGTAACAATAAAAGAATTTAAGCAAAAAAAATGTATGGTGTATCATATCTATGCTAATTCTATGGGATATAACTTTTTATTATGTCAGAAGCAAATGGCAATTCATACTATATCCTTCACTATCTGACATTGGAATTTTTTTGTTCATATTCAGCAAAGTTTTGTCAAATCCCAGGAAGAGTAAACTAATTAAAATACATGCTGAGACATTCATACAAACAAAATCTGTTTTCACTAAAGCTAAGTATCTAATTTGATTTCTCACTAGTTTAAAACATTGCACCATGGGTAGACGGAACTCGACCAGTGTGCCTGCCTTCATCCTCATGGGGCTGATGGACTCCGCAGAGACACAGCTGGTCCTCTCCATGCTCTTTCTTCTGATTTACCTGATCACAGTTGTGGAGAACACGGGGATGATACCGATCATTCATCTGGATCCCCAGCTTCACACCCCCATGTACTTTTTTCTCACTCACCTGTCATTCCTCGACCTTAGCTACTCAAGTGTCATCATCCCTAAAACCTTATAGAACTTACTTACTTCCACCCAGAGCCCCTCCTTCATGGGCTGCTTCATACCGATGTTCTTTTTTGTCCTCCTTGGTGGCACTGAATGTTTCTTTCTCTCCTTGATGGCCTATGATCACTATGTAGCTATCTGCAGCCCCCTGCACTATCCAGTCATTATGTCCACAAACTGTGCCATGCCCTGCTCACTGACTCCTATGTGATTTGTTTAATAGAATCTACTGTGAATGCAGTTTGTATAAGCAGACTTCATTTCTGCAAGTCTAACATAATCCAGCACTTTTTCTGTGACACAATCCTAATTTTACCCTTGTCCCGCAATGACACTTATGAGGTTGAAATCATTGTTTTCATTTGTCCTGGCTCCACCCTAGTTCTGTCCCTCCTCACTATATCTGTATCCTATGTAGCTATCCTCTCCATGATTCCAAAAATTAATTCCAGTGCTGCAAAGAAAAAAGCCTTCTCCACCTGTCCCTCCCATCTCCTTGGAGTCTCCATCTTCTATAGCACTAAGATCTTTACTTATCTTAAACTGAAGACATCATACTCCTTGGGAAAGGACCAGGTGGCTTCTGTTTTTTACATGATTGTGATACTTATGCTGAAACTCCTCATTTACAGTCTCAGAAACAAAGAGGTAAAGAGTGCTATTGTTAGACTCATGCAGAAGAGAGAGGGATGCAGGCAGTGAATAGCACAGGGTTGCTAAGCATTTATACTTGCCTTTTCCTTTTTTAATGGAAAATTATTTGTTCTGTTTCTGAACCAAAAATTTGTTATTGCTTTTTTCTTCCCCAGCTGCCTTTTCTTAAGAACTTGATAGTGGCCATTTCCATGCCTTGATTTTTAGACATTTATATTTCATAAGCCAATCATGAAATATGTGTTAGTCTGTGAGTAAATATATGTGGCATCAAAGTCAACTTGAAAAACTAGAAATATGTTTGTCTTATTGAAAACAACATCATACCATATCCATGAATGCTCTAATTTTAGGGAATTTTATATTAGTCATTCTATTTATGATGGAGATTAATAGCAGCAATGTTTTGAGAAATGCTTTAAAATCAGGATTCAGGCATTTAGATTCTAGATCTGCCAACTTTCTAGTGTATAACCCACATTTATTCACTGAAATTCTAGCAGTCAGTGTCATCAACTGCACAAGGTATATATTAATCCCATGTTTGTCTGGTCAGAAGGAGGTTGTGAACATTGAGGGTGACAACAATGAATACCGAGAATTATCATCAGATGCCTTACATTACTGTGATATTTAATACGTAATACATTTTTGAATAATATTTCTTCATGTTTTATGAATCTTTGTTCATTAAATATATAAACATAACACCTAAAAAGGAAAAAACAGAGGCCAGGAGTTCCAAATTTTGGATTCAGAATAAAGTTAAATGCTGAATTAAAAGGAAGTTATAGGAAAGTAATATATCCTAATATTAAGATAATTTGGAACATGACAATTACTATAGAAAAGAAAAACTTCATATTAATTATTGACAGTCCCAGGGATGTTCTTCTAGTTCAGTGGTTATGAATATCTGTCTCTATATATTTAATATTATTTTTCTGTAATTTCTTAATACTTGAAGCTGTCTTTATTTACTTTCAAGTTTCATATCTAATGATCCATGTAATTGTATCTTGCAAGACTAACATGTTTCGAGTATATGAGCAATATTTAGAGTCTTATTGCAAGCACTTTGATACATTTCTAAGATGTGGTTTTTTCTTACTTTCATTTTTTGTATTTGTATGAGCTAGATAATTTTTACTATTGATTTTTGTGGGCAAACCTATCAATAGAATCTCTGATTGGAAAATGATATTTAAATTGAAAAAATTCCTAAATTTTAATTAAAATGGTGCCATTTTATTTTCTTCATTGCATAGGGTATAAAGCAGTTATATCATATTATTAAATAAGCATAATATAATCTCTTATCCATAAAAATTTTAAACTATTCACATGTCTCCAATCATTTACTTTTCATATCGATGGTTAGCTCATGTAATAGAAGTCATTTCTCTGAAATGATGTGAGATCTCATGTCCTCTTTCATGGGGCCAGGTCAGTGTTCTATGTAATATAAATATAATTTTTAAATGCCACAATGAAGTATAGCAAAACATGAACATGTGGTTTTGCTTCCTAATAATTAATGGCTAGATGGCAACACTGCTATTATACTTTACTAAAATAGTGTTCACCAAAGCATGTGCATTGTTCAATGTTTTGTATAGTTTCTAATACAAGACACTGTGGTTGGCATTGGGAGTAAATCTTCCAAGTCATTAGTGTAAACTTAGATACAGAAAATGAATTTGGTAAAGGAAAGAATAACTTAACAGATGGTGCATGATGATGGGCAAGGTAAATGTATTAGGAAACAGTTTGCCTAGTGTGATGAAACATTCAGGAATAGACTCGCTCAACACAAAACAATATCCATGGGCATCACCTGAATTTATCGGTGTTTCATACACACCTTATTGCTCAGATTACTTTGGGGTTGGCTGTTTTTGGCAAGTAACTCATCATTCAAGTTCTCCTATCTTTTGGCTCTGTTACCTTCTTGCACATAATCAGAGGGAATTCATCCAGTATTCAGTGTGAACCACGGGTGAAAATTTGTTTTACAAAGGAAAAACCACTGTGCAGATTTTATTCATGTGAATGCTCTTCATAACATACATGATTAAGTGGATAATTACTCATATTACTTTTCCTTTTAATCATCAAATTAATCTGCAGAATATTTTCATAATATATTTTACTTTCCATTTTAATTTTGTGAGGAATTGGTGATATCTTTATTTTAGTCTTGATATTCTGTTTCTTGCTCTCCATGCAGCAACAACCTTTGCTTGGAACTCCATATTATACTAATGTCTACCATATATATATATATATGTGTGTGTGTGTGTGTGTGTGTGTGTATATATATATATATATATATATATATATATATATATACTATTTTTTTTTCTTTTTTGGTGCTTGGGATTGAACCCATGAATCATTAAGCTACATATTCAGCCCTTATTAAACAAAGAGGAATAAAAGACAGCTTGAATAATACTGATCAATTTTCCCAAATTCTTTCTTTTTTTATAAAAGTTATTTTTATATGTGGCTTAAATTCATAATGCAATAGTATTATTTTCCTTCACTCTTTTAGTTTTAAGGTAATTTAAATTAAAATTTACAATGTTTGTCATTTCATGTTGCAGTTTTATATTTGTCATTTCTATTTCTGCATAAACTCGTGTCCTGCATATTTATCTGTCCCAGGATCCTTCGAACTGTGTAACCAGTGGCTTCTTAAATTTCTTATTGTTAAAAAAGTGTTGACTATTATATCCTCATATATTTCCTATTCCATTACTTCCTTATGTTAGTTTATACTGTTACTCATTCCAATTCTTTAACATTAATTCTGTTTAGATAAGTTCTGTTGTTTCATTTTCAACTTCATGATTATTTCTTAATCTGCAGTGACCCCACTGATGAACCTGTTGTAGGATTCCATGAATCTGATTTTATGTCTGCATGTGTGCATGCATATGTCTATGTGTGCATATTTCAAATATGATACCAAATGCTCTCCATAACTTCCATCTACCAAGTATAAAATATGACAAATTCACGCATGTTTTTAGCCTTTGCACTAGAATGCTTAACCAAATGAATTTCAATGCCTTTAGACAAATACTTGCAGGTATGCATGCATTTGAACCAATTGATCATATTAGTTATTCTTATACATGTTTGATAGTGATGAACAGAGAAGACTTCGAGATCTAATATAAGCTCTCTCAATTACATGTTCACTGCTTGCCACATCAGCTCATGGTTGGCTTTAACTATGGTTTAATATGTAGCTGAGATTCTTCCATGCATGCCGTGATTACATCTTGCTTCCACACTTTGCCCAAAGCGGACAATTTCATGGGTTCCATGTATTCTGGGAAGGGACTTGTCTTTGGAATTTAGATTATGTGAATGAATGTGAATTCAAACTTGGGAAAGTCTCACTGAAAATTATGATTTTGTAGATTAACTGGATTTTAAAACAAGAGAAGAGGAAGTTTTAGTGTAGGGTTTAACTACTTATGTTCAAATGGAACCTCTCTGATCCTTTGCTATCCACTATTAACTTCTGAATCTTGAAAATGTATTACCTCAGTGCAGCCCTTTTCTAACTGATCCTATCCACTCTGTTCTGCTGCTACATTATTTCTTTCCTCATTCCTGGTTTTATTCATTCTTTCATGTTTACTCCATCCTTCCTTCCTATTTCCCTGTAGTCCCTTTCACTTTCTATCTTCTCTCCTTCCTCCCTTTTTTGCTCCCTCCCTCTCTACTTCCTCCTTTCTTTCCTTTCTTTTTGTTTTATTTTTATGACTGTATCCTATTAACTAAAGCCAAAATATGTACTTTTCTAATCACTGCAATGACTTCTCAAATCCAGTTGAAATCACTTCTAAAATGTATTTTGTATACATTAATATAATGTCACTGTTATTTCTGTCACTGAGTTAATGAAAATCTTCAATACTAAAGTGAAAATATCAGGCAATTCCTTTATTTCTTCATGCAAAGTAAATTTCAAAACCTGACCTTCTTTGGTAGGCAACTTGACATAATTTGGACATCATTCTATAGAGATATGTGGTCTTGAGCCAAGTATTCAAAACTTTTTGTGTGCAGTTTTCTCATCTGGGATACAATGAAATAGCACAACAATTTCATGGAGATATAACCGCAGAAACCACATGCATTAATAATATTGTCCAGTAGCTAATGAGCTGCATAGATATGCACATTATTACTGTTGCAAGGGGAGCGATTTTCCTCATTGTCTTAGAATTTCTGGTTAGTTGTGAAAATAAGAAAAAAATTTAACTATGGTGAGTATGCAAATTTATTCCATAAAATTTTACATGACAATAGGCTGGAAAATGGCAAGGCTTAGGCCAGCACTGCTTACAATTCATTTCAGAGTGTGTTTAATTGACAGTATTTTTTCCTTTCAGAAAATTTTACTTTTTTCATTTCAGAGTATTTTTAGTTTTTAATACATATAAATATTGATCACTTTAATCACCCTAGCTACTGTGCAGTCTCCTTTCTTACATTTTCCTGATCCCCTGTCCCATCACCAAAAATTCTATCTCTCTCTCTCTCTCTTTCTCGTGTGTGTGTGTGTGTGTGTGTGTGTGTGTTTTGTGTGTCTGAGACAAGTTCTCAATACATAGTTTAGTTTAGGCTGTGACTCTTCATGATGTAGGCCATTGGAGATAAACCTCCTATCACAGATTCCTGAGTGGTTAGATTACAAACTTGTGTCACTTTGCCTACCTGTAGGTTTTCTTCTTTTTTTTCAAATAGGGAGAGCATTTGATAAAATGTCTTGCTACATAGTCCAAGCTGACTTCAAACCTCAGGTATCTTCCCTAAGTTTATCATCTCCTGTGATTGCACAAATGCACTACTATGTCTTGTTTTTTCTTTTTTTCCTCTGCTTTTCACATTATTTGCATATCGTGTTTCTCATACAAGAGAAGTCATGCATTTAAAGATATTTCTCCAAGGAAGCAGGTACTCAGCTCTGTGAGAAGATTGGGGAACCACAAGGTCAATAGGTTGGGAGATGAGAGAACTAACAATCAGGTAAAGCTCAGATATAGTATTTAAAAAGAAGAGTAACTGAAGTACTTCACAGGCCTGGAATGAATGTTGCTCAATGTGGAGGAGAATTTGCCCTTGCTCATTCTGATCAGAGAGAAACCACCCCACATTACAAGTGCCAACTTTGCTTCCAGAGACAGAGCCTGAGGAGAAGGAGACCTGAGCGTGTAAGAAGGTAGTGATGCTTCCCAGTATTTCCCTGTGCAGTGAGATAGCCTTGGATCTGGCACCATCTTGGAAGTCCCCTCTCCCTCTGCCCAAGTAGAACAAGCAGGAGAAGGATTTTGACAACACTCATGCCAAGAGGCCAAGAGGTATCTGGAAAACTTTCTCTATTTTGGTAGGTGGAGTGGGAGATCAGACACCCCCACATTTTCTAGTCTTCAGTATACAACAGCCAGTTCTCTCCAGACAGAGAGACATTCTTAAGAGGTAGGTTAAATCCCAAAGAAGGACAGGTGAGACACAAATGTGTGAAATCAATCAGCTGAGGAAAATGGCCTCCTACCTGGCTGTCTGGAAAGCAAACACTAGGGTGGGAAATTCTCCCTGGAGTGAGACAGAGAGCTTGAGCCCAGATGTTGGTCACCACATCCACCCCAGTGAAGGGAAACAGCAGAACACAAAAAGCCCAGAATATAGAAAACAAGGTGCTCTGAACACTTGTGCAGGCCAGAGCTGTGTCACAGGAAGATGTGTGGGAGGTGGGATCTGAGGCTAAGAGCAGGGCTGCAGAGAGGTGTGGAAGTCAGGGAGTGTGCAGCTCCTTATCTCAGTGAAAATAGAGATGCCCCAGGCCTTCGGCTATGCTTAGGAGCTTTCTGAACAATCAGGGCAGCTCACAGACACTGGGCATCCAAGCGTATGGGACCCAGGCATGGGAACTGAGGCACTGGGGCCATGGTCAGGACCTCACAAAGATTATGCAGACATTGCATTTGGTCTCACACTAGCTCCCAAGAGCAGAAGGGATGAGGGCAGCTGTAGTCCAGGCTCCCTAAGGGCATACCTGGCAGGGGACAGAGGTTACCATGGAGGACACAGCTCAGCTCCAGACTGCTGGAAATGTCCTCTCCCTCCTGGACAGAGCCTGAGAAGGAGACACAGGGAAAGACAAGGGGATTTCCATGTTGCTTCTTCTATTAGGCCTTGTCCCACAGTGGAATTCTACAGGAAATACTTCTCTCCCATCCAAATCCCCCACAAGGAGGCAGAATCACTGTGTGTGTGTGTGTGTGTGTCTGTGTGTGTGTGTGTGTGAATTGTAAGCATTATGCTATTGTGTGTGCACCTAGAGGGTCTTACCTTGTTTTGCTAGGTTCTCTCCTGCCAGGGTTGTTTCACAGGCTTTCTAACATTCTATCACACAGGTATCTGCTAATTATTTAACTGGATAAACTCTCCTCTACTTTTCTCCTTTTTCTTTTATATTTCCCTCCTATCTCTTCTATATTCCTCCTCCCCCCACACCTATTGAATATCCCCTCAGTCCTCCTTTTCTCCTTGTATATAAATGTTCTCATTGAGGCTTTCCCCTAAGCCTCCCTACTTCCTCCCCCCTCCATTCTCATCCTAAATAAGGACAAACATTGGAGAATTTCTCAAACAAATTATAAACTATATAATGGTGAATGATTTGTTCTTTAGATATTGACATTACTGATGATCATTTGTCTTTATAAAGAAGTGTTAAGAATACAATCTCACAGAAAAGTTGTGCAACAAGAATGAATTTTTAACTTTGAACCCTCAATAAAATATTTCAGCTTTACAATTATGTTTAACTTTCTGGTTATTCTTCTCAACAACATCATACATGACTATATATAACAAAACAGGTACATTCTCATGAATCTACCAATTTTTGATGGTATCCTGGCTAGTTATCTTTGTGCTTATTTTTCTCTTATAAAATAAAAAAATCAAGTAAACTAAAAGAATAAAATATATTACATGAATGTAGCCTATAGATAAACCAGTCAGACAGACAAACCATGATGTAGGTTCTGCCCCATTGCTGTAGGGCCTGAGGATGTCTACTTATCCTCTCAGTTTTGTTAGTGAAGACTGGAGTCCTGCTCAATGCATGAGACATGAGGGGGCTCTTTAGGAATAAGCTAACATACACAGTCTAGGCAGAATATATTGAGTGAAAAAATTAGGATAAATTGATCAATACATAGAAGTATAATAATTATGCAAACTTAAAAGTACACATCTGAATTAATTTTTCTCCCAAAAGAAAAAACATTGGAGAAGAAGCCCACAGGTACGGGGTTCTGGGCTGCCATCCCACCACTTCCAGCACAGAGGTAGGGGCTTCCAGGCTGCCTATCCACCACTCTCAGACCAGAGGAAGGGGCTTCTTGGCTGCTGTTCCACCACTCCCAGCCTAGAGGAAGGGGTTTCCTGGCAGCCTTTCTACCTCTCCCAGCTCAGAGGTAGGGGCTTCTAGGCTGGCACTCCACTACTCTCAGCCCAGAGAAAGGCACTTCTGGGCCACTGTTCCACTGCTCCCAACCTAAAGGAAGGGGCATATGGGCCACCATTCCACCATTCCCAGCCCAGAGGTAGGGGCTTCCTGGCTGCCATTCCAATGCTCCCAGCTCTTAGGAGTTGAGCACACACTGCCCCCCCCATTAAATTGATAAGACATGTATAAAAGTCTCAAAACCAAACGTCCAGGTCACCTACAGCAAAACCAAAGGGAAATGTGATGGAACACTGTGATAATCAACCAACTGGACTCCCTGAACTGACAACAAAAGAGGATCTGGAAAAAATGAAATCAGAAATAATTTCTCCGATTACAGCAGAGATTGTGCCCATAGTGGTAGACATGATTAATAAGTCTAGAGAGGAGCTGAGGAACATGATGGAATCCAAACATAGAAAACAAATGTAATCCATAAAAGAGATGCAAACAGGTTTCTAGATCAAAAACTCCATTGAAAGTCTACACAGCAGAATGAACCAATGTGAGGACAGAATTTTAGATATAGAAGATAAGATTGCAATTAATGACAAGGAAAAGAAAAATTCCTTCAAAATTGTATGGGACCAGGAGAAATCATTCCAGCAGCTGCTAGATGATACAAAGAAGAATAACATAAGACTGATTGGAGTCAACGAAGAAACCAGAGAGAGTGCATGTGACATAAAAAACAGTTCACAGAAGTAAAGGCATAAAACTTCCCAAGGAGTGGAAAAGAACTTGACATACAGACGAGTGAGGCATATAGGACTCCAAATAGCCTTGATCAAAAAAACATCTACACATAGGTATATAATTGTTAAGATTCCAGAAACCCAACAGAAGAACAAAGTTCTACAAGCAGGTAGAGAAAAGAAACAAATCACATACAAGGGAAAACCCATCAGAATCACAGCAGACTTCTCAACATGAACCCTCAAGGCAAGAAGAGCTTATAGTGATGTATTCCAAGCCTTAAAGAAAAACAACCTCTAACCCAGATTGATGTACCCTGCAAAACTATCTTTCAAAATTAATGGAGAAATAAGATACTTTCATGACAAAGAGCACCTTAGGAACATCATGAATACAAAAAAGCACTCCCCAAAATTTTAGATAATATCCTAGGTACAGACAATGAGGATCACAACATCAGGAAGCATAGCATAATGAATCCATTGGGCATGACAAGAAATTAAATTCAAAGGGGGAGAATCCAACAAAAAGAAAAAGTTATGACAATGATAAGTTAATACATATCAGTTATAATTGTCAATGTTAATGGTCTCAATTCACCAATCAAAAGAAGTAGACTGGCAGAATGGGTCAAGAAGCAAAATCCAACAATATGCTGCCTACAAGAAACACACTTAATTCAAAAGGAAACTCATAGACTGAAAGTTAAAGGGTGGAAAAAAATACTCCATGTGACAAGAACCCCCAGATAGCAGGAGTAGCTATCCCCTTTGCAGATTGAGTACATTTCAAACCAACACTGATTAAGAGAGACAAAGAAGGACACCACAACCCTGTAAAGGGAACAATTAACAGGAAGAAGTGACAATCGTAAATATATATGAACCAAACACTAGTGCACCCAACTATATAAAACAAATACTAACAGGCCTGAAAAGTCATATATGCACAAATACAATTGTATTAGGGAACCTCAATACCCCACTGTCACAAATAGATAGATTAACTAGACAAAAAACAAGTAATGAAATACTAAAACTCAATTGAACTCTTGAACAAATGAACATAACAGATATTTGCAAATTGTTCCACCCCACAATATCAGAACACACATTCTTTTCAGCTGCACGTGGGTCATTCTCCAAAATAGACCACATACTCACTCATAGAACATGTTTAAGTAAATGCAAAGGAATTGAAGTTTTCCCTTTTATATTATCAGACCATACTGCAATGAAATTGGAGATCAATAGCCCAAGAAACCACAAGAATTACAGAAACATATGGAAATTGAACAACATGCATCTGAGTAACCAATGGGTCACAGAAGAAATTAAAGAAGAAATCAGACAGTTCCTTCAATAGAATGACAGTGACAATACAACATATCAGAATCTATGGGACACAATGAAAGCAGTCTTATGAGGGAAATTTGTAGCAGTGAATATGTATATTAGGAAAACAGTACAACCCCAATTAAACAACCTGATGCTGAACCTCAAGCTTCTAGAAAAAGAAAAGCAACACAATCCCAAACTCATACAAGGGAGGAAATTATAATGACCAGAGCAGAAAACAATGCGGTGGAAACTAAGGACTGATATAAAAAATCAATAAAGCAAAGTGTTGCTTCTTCAAAAGAATAAACAAAATTGCTAAACACTTGCCCAACTTTATCAAAAAAGATAAGAAAAGACCCAAATCCATGCAATCAAGAATGAAAAGGGTGAGATTACAATGGACCCAGCAGAAATCCAGAGGATCACCAATACCTACTTTGAGAATGTATATGCCAATAAGGTAAAAATCATAGATGAAATGGACATATTTCTGGATAAATAAAAATTAATGAATGTGAACAAAGACCCAAAAATTCTAAACAGCCCAATATCAATTAATGAAATTAGAAATGCAATTAAAAACTTACCAATAAAAAATGCCCAGTATTGATGGCTTCACTGATGAAGTCTACAAGATATTTAGAGAACTATTGGCACTACTGTTTATATATTTCAGTGAAATTGAAAGAGAATCAACACTTCCAAATTCACTCCTGAAATTAAGCATCAACTTGATCCCCAAAAGCAGAAAAAAGCCCAACTGAAAAAGAGAACTGTAGGCCAATCTCACTAACAAACATAGACACAAAAATTCTCAATAATAAGATACTGGCAAACAAAATGTAGATGATCATCAAGAAGATCATAAACCATGATCAAGTGGGATTCATCAGAGGGGTAAAGGGATAGTTTAACACATGTATATCAATAAATGTAATCCATTATATTAATAGTGCCAAAGACAAAAACCATATGATTATCTCAAAAGATCCAGAAAAAACGTTCAATAAATTGAAGAGGCATTCATGATAAAAACCCTCTAGAAAATTGGAATAGGTGGTCTCTACCACAATCTGACAAAAGCCATCTATAAAAAGCCAATATCGTACTAAATGGTCAAAAATTGAAATCAGTCAGAGTGAAATCAGGAACAAGACAAGGATGTCCACTACCATCCCTCCTGTTCAATATAGTTTTGGAAGTATTAGCCACGGCAATGAGATAAGAAAAAGTAATAAAAAGAATAAAGATAGGAAATGAGGAAGTCAATTTGTCAATATTTGCAGGTGACATGATACTCTATATAGAAGACCCCAAGACTCCTCCAAAAGTCCTCTAGACTTAATAACCACATTCAGTAGAATAGGTGGATACAAGGTCAAAACGTAAAAATCAATAGCTCTCCTGTACACGAACAAGAGACTCACTGAAAGAGGAACTGGAGAAACAGCTACCTTCACAATAGCATCCAAAAAATGAAATACCTAGGGATCAACCTAATGAAAGACATTTAAAGAACTCTACTCTGAAAACTATAGCACTCTGAAAAAAGAGTTTGAAGTGGATATTAGAAAATGGAAAGACATCCCTTGCTCCTGGGTAGAAAGAACCAATATAGTGAAAATGGCAATACTTCCAAAACTGCTATATAGATTCAATGCAATCTCAATTTAAATCCCAACAGCATATTTCATAGACCTTGAGAAAACCATCCAACAATTTATTTTGAAAAAAGAAGAGACCTAGAATAGCAAAAGGAATACTAGGCAACAAAGGCAAGGCAGGGAGAATCACAATTCAAATCTTGAAACTATACTACAAAGCTACTGTGACAAAAACAGCATGGTACCAGCAAAGAAACAGACTCAAGGATCAGTGAAAACTGTTAAAATATGCAGAAACAAATTCAGACTCACTCAGCCACCTCATATTTGACAAAGGAGCTAAACAACCTCACTGGAGGAAAGATAGCCTCTTTAATATATTGTGCTGGAAAAAATGGATTTCAACTTGCCAAATATCAAAAGTAGACCTATTCTCTCACCATGCACTAAACTGAAATCTGCCTTGACCCACATTGCATAGGGTTCAATACTGGGGAGAGTGGTGGGAGATGAATAAAAATAAAAACACCAAGATTATGCTTGAATGCTGGGACCAGTTGGAGCCATAGCCTGTCAGGAGCTAATGGCTGCCTAGAGTCCAGTGTGCTCTTTATTTATAGTGAAAGACAAACAGGAAGAGAAGGCTGGGTAAATAGTGCTATGTGGCCTGGCCTGAATGTAATGTAATTGTCTCATGACTGGAGTATGCCCAGAAAGAGAATAAGGAAGAAGGATACATAATGTAAGTGTCTCCTGTCGCTGTGCTGTTCTGGGTCTACAATCTACAGTCTATGGTCAAGAAAGGGAGTAGAGATGAGATGAAGGGCCATCTTGTAGAGATGAGATGAAGGGCCATCTTCAGGCTCAGCCCATGCCATGTTCTCCTTTTATATTTGAAAAAGGCAACTGCATCAAGTTGGTGAACTTTGTAGTTTCCAGAACTGTATGAGGTGAAGGGAGTCACTCAGATGTCATCTTTGTATGGCTGGGATGCCACATTGTGCCAATTGTGGCAGGGGTGCCACATTGTGCTGCTTGCAGTAAATCCATCAAATTGATCTATGGTAATACATTCTGGGATAATGACATCTGTAGCATCTTTTAATTTTCTGTTGAAAAATAAGCATACCCTAACCCCTATGTTATTAATTATATTGAGACATTTAGCTTTTATTTAAAACATTCTTTAACAACAGTACTGTTTAAGACATGTCTATAGATCTATCATTGTATATATTTATTTTCCATAAGGTGATTTAAGAAAATTTTAATGAAATGAACAAGATCTAATTCAGTTTGTGGTGATAGCTGTGTGTTCCCCTCTTTTTATGTTATTATGCTTTTAGGGAAAGCTGAGTACTCCTAACAGTGGCTTGTCCCTGTAGCTATCTAATGGACCTCTGACACAAGCACTTACAATGTGTCTAACTGACTTAGCTGTCTACAGTAAATTTTTTAATAAAGAACATCTCCAACTGAGGTTGGGGGGAAAAGGCATAGTTTCAATCCAACTGCTTCAAGCTGAAAAGGGTCCATGTAGGGAAGACTGCAGGTAGGGGCTTTTTTCAGGGAGCTAACTTAATAGACTTTAAACAAGAATCATGTTATAATTATAAACACTTTATAAAGTCAATCTGATGGACTTGGGTGAAAAATCTAGCACATTCGTTGTTGACTTCTTTTATATAATCACTTGGAGTTTAGGAGCCTATAGACAACAATAAACAGAATTGAAAAAATTAGAACATATTATGAAAGTATAAGTACTGAAATAAAATCAGGTTGTGTAAACACCATGTTTAAAAACTGTTTTTAAAGGACTAAAATGGTGAATGTAACCAGCTGGCTCTTAGACCCTTTTGTTAATGAAGATTATCTATAACTGGTTGTGATCAATTAGTTGTAAACACCACTGCACTCAAAAAAGACATTGGTCTGATATTTTGTCATAATATTTCTTTTTAATTTTAGCTGTAAAAAAATTGAAAATTTAATAATTGAAGAAAAACAATTTTAGCTAAAAATTTAAAAGCTCAGCTTGAGGTCTATAAATTTTACCACAGTTTTGTCTGTTGACCCATAACAGGGGTGAGTCACTAGTGCAGTTGGAAACTGCCAGTAAGGATCAGCAATTGGAGTCCCTTCTTATATACAATTTTATTATTATGGTCTTGACTTTATATATCTTTGGATTATAGTTTTTTCTTCTACTGGGTGTTTAAGACCAAGTTAACGTGAGGCCTATATTAATTAGAATTAATCCTTTGCTGTTTATCAAGGCCAATTAAGTCTCCACAAGGATTACTTTGAACCCTGAATAGAGCTTTTCAGCTCCTGTCAATGTCAGCCATCAGGATGTATCATGGCCTTGCTTGACCATGTTTCCTTCTGTGAAAGCATGAAGGATTTTTCCCTATAAGTTACACTCCTTTGGCACACTATTGATTTTACTTTTTTAGTGTCCTAAAATCTCCCTGCTCATAGGTTGGATGACAATAAAGTTGTAGGATCTTGTAGGAATGTTCTTCACTTCCTGGGTTGTTTGTATACCTTTAAGGGCCAGGGCCAAAATATTGGGTGTCTGCTTAGCCCAGTTAACCTTCTAGTTCTGGTCTCTGAACTGTAGTTGTTGAACACCCAGAGGAGAAGATCAATAACATTAGCATTGCAATGGGAATAGTGAATTTAATTATTATAATTTTATCTGGATATAAAATCACTTTGAAATATAAAGTATAGTTGGATGACTTATTTTTTATCAATTATGGTTGTTCTAATAGTTGAAGTCCTGTAAAATGTTAACAGAAAAAAAACTTCAAATCAAGAGCCACACGTAATATTTTAGCATGAAAATCATGATGACATTATCTTTGTAACACACTTAAATCTCCAACTTAATATAAAATAGACATTGTTAAATGCACTCATTCTCCTCTGAAAACCAAAAATCACTCTTACCTAAATTGTTATCTATTGATAGGATCCCATCTAAAGAAAATGTATCAGTTTATAAATGTACTTTTATGATAAGTAGTTGGAGTGTAAGAAAATGTCAAACACCTGAATCAAAAGGAGGTCATTACCATAAACATATATTAGAAAACCTATATAGTCAGAAAGCATGAATACATTTAGTACAACAGAAATTTAACAATAATATCACAATTTTATGTGTGAAACTCATTGCCCCTTAATTTAGTTTGGTACAAAAAGCATATTTCCAATAAAACCTTATTGTTTTTCTCACAGAAAATTTAATCATTTATAGATGACCAGTGTAAACATATCACAATAACATATTTAGAATTTAATCCTTTGATGACAATGAATGTAAACATAGTGCAATAACATATTTAGGTAATATTCATGGCTGTAAGTCTCATAAGGCTATGAAAATTATCAGGTTCATTCAGTTGTAGGAGTATGGAAATTATTGGGGTCCACCTACTGAGCAAAGTTTGGAAAATATTTCCATGTGGGTGTTGCTTTCTTCAACGAGGGGAGTTCTGTTTAGCATACCCTCAAATCCAAGAGTCTCAATTTAATTACCTTGACAAAGCTTATTTAATAGCCTATAAAAATCAGATTGTTACATTTTTTGTAGCCAATTAAAGTTTTGGAGTGATTATATTTAGACAACAATATGTATTACATCTTTTTAATTTGTTAGCAACCTGCAGGGAAAAAGCATGCCTTTAACTTAAATAACCTTTATGTTTAAGGAAATTTAAATTATAGGTAAATATCTTTTTGCAAAAAAAAATTCAAGGCAAAAAATGGGAAAAATTTGTTGAGCTCAAACAAAATAGAAGTATGATTGGACAAACAAACATATGAGACAATTTATAAAGCAAGAGTGCACTCAAATATATTTAGCCTAATTGAATTACAATATCCTGTTGTAATTTTTAGTTTCATAATTGTAAATAAGACTAGTCAAAACATTTTGTAAGTCAATTAACAGAGATCTCTTGTAGAACTGTAAGGAATGAAAGCTCTTTATGCCTGTAAAAGCAAATCTTTTATAACAAGCTTGAAACCAACAAGAAAACATACATATTTTCTTGATAAATAACCTCTGTGAACTTTCTTGACATACCCAGGCCTTCTGGTCTTGTATAACTTTCTTTATCCTTCTAACAAAATAAACAGATGCAATATTTTCATATTAAAATTATATCTCACTGGGGATTTTGCTCAGTGGTTCTGCTGCCTGCCTTGCAAGCACAAGGACCTGAGTTCAATCCCCAGTACCCCCCCCCAAAAAAAAGTGTATCTCTTTTATTTGGAGTCTTCTGAATATTTTTTCTCCATTTCACCTACTATAAACCTTGTATAACAAATTTGACTTAACTGTTAAAATTTTAAAGTGTCCCATTTTTTTCTTCTCAGATCATTACATTTTAAAATTTAACAGGCTGGCAATAGAACAATAGTAACCTTGAGTTCTTCATCAAGGAAGTACATAAAAGAGCAAGTTAATCCTATAATTACAACTCAAGAATTTGCATTGCACAAGAAATGTTTTAAGCACAATTGAACATCAAATCAAATTAAAAGAAAGATAATTATCAATTAGCTAAAATTTGTAACTTGATTTCTCTTGTAAAATCTCTATGTCTGTTAGAGCACAGTTGTGGTTTCTCTGGCTTTGTTTTAAATTCCCAGCCTCTGCATGCAGCATTAGGCTGGTAATATAGTGCTGGCCTTGGGGCTCTTAAATTCAGATGGGTTTTTTCCTCATTCTTTTGAATTATGCTCTTTAAAGCTTTTATAGCTATTTTCAATCCATCACTTATTTTCTCATTTCAATTCTTTCCAAGGTGAGGGCAAGTTTTTATTTTTTCTGAGTCTGACCACAGCACTTCCTGGTGCATTAAAGGCAAACAGTAGTCCTCTTGCTTTTGCCCCCACATCCTCTGCACCTGTGATCTAACCAACTCAAGGTAAGAATAAAATGGCAAAAATTACACTAGAAATGACAAGAATTGTGTTAAATATATATATATATATATATATATATATATATATATATATATAAGCTTGTATTAATAATCACCAATTTAGAAAAACATGCATGAAACAGGTAGCAATGGATATGGTATTTCTCTTTAATATATAGTCTTCATTTTCCAAATTGTCTTTAAAAATTAGAAATATTACTTTCCTATAATTTAAGTCTAGTTTAATATATTACCTAATCCTACAGTGGAAACTGCTACTCAATTTTGTTATCATTATGTTAGCCTCTCAACTAAATTGAACAAAAGAGATTTGTAAAACATAAAGGAACACTATTCAGAAAAATGTAGTGTTTATTATTTGAACATATTATAGGAATGCAAGCCTTCAGGTAACAGTGGCTAACACTTATTTTATTGTCCTAAAAGTTTTAGGTCCATCTTCTGATGAGAGGGATATGGAATTATTATATATCATGTGGGTAGGCATACCGAATCTTATTCAGTGAATTAGTGTTTGTCAAATGATAGAGAAGCACCAGATCTAAAATCTAAATGTAGTAATCTTGACTTAAAATCAATTGCCCCAAACATTGTAGTTGATAATCAAAATAAACCGAATGACATATGAAAAATGAAGTCTTTTTTATTATGATAGTCTCTAAAATTGGGGTATGCTGAAATATTACAATGATATGATTTGTAAAGTACAAAAATTTTTCTTTTTGCAAAAAAATTTTACTTCACAGTACAGTTGTTTTACATCTTAGACTTAACAAGTAATTTATAACTCCAAATAATAATATGAAGTATTAAGTATCCATCTCTAAAACTGTCCAAATTAATGTTTGTTAAGTAAAGAGCAGCCAGAAAGGGGAAAATAACAAGATTGAATTTTATTTTTAGAATGAGACTGAAGAATTTCTTAGAAGAAAAAAAGACAAGTGGAAAACTGTAAATGCTTAGCATGCATCCAGGGTATTTTTTGTTGTTGTTAAATTCTTTTATTGGTACATTTTAGGTATACAACACATTTACATTTCTCATTGGGAATTGTGCCTTTACATAATGCATCTTGGTTGTTATTTTTTCCCCATCCCTAGACCTCCCTTCACACCCTCCAGCCTTCCCTATTTATAAAGACTTTATTTCCATTTTTTCCATTTCTCATCATTTTTCCTTTCCCTTCTTTCCTTTACCCTGCCCCTCCCATTACCCTACCCCTCTGGACCTTTTCTTCCTATTTTGCATTATCAATTATTCATTCTAATCATTGGTACATTTTAGGTATACAATACAATGACATTTATCATTGGAAATTTGCACCTTTACATAATCTCTCTTGGTTCTTATTTTTCAACCTTGCCCAGCCCTCCCTTCAACCCCTCCATTCCTCCCTATTTACAAAGATTTTGCTCCTATTTTTCCATTTTCTCATATTAATCCCATTCCCTTCTTTCCTTTCCTCTAGCCCTCCCACTTCCTTCCCCTTTGCCCCTTTTCTTCCTATTTCACATTACCTATTATACATTTTAGTCCTTATTTACACTTTCAGTTTCTCACAACAGAGAAACTATTCGGTATTTATACATGTGTGTCCTATTTATTTCACTTAAGTGTATCTCCTCAATGTGCATCCACTTAGCTATAAATGTCTCTAATTTCTCATTTTTATGGCTGAGTTGTAGTACTCCATTTTATTAAAAATCCCCACATTTTCTTTATCCAGTCTCCAGTTGCTGGGCACTTGGGCTGTTTCCAAGTTTTAGCTATCACAAACTGTGCTGCTATGAACATCGGTGCACATATATCACTGTGGTATGATTCTTTTAATTCTTTGGGGAAGATCCCCAGCACTGGAATGGCAGGGTCAAATGGGACTTCCAGTCCTAGTTAGAGGTATCTCCATACTGATTTCCACAGTGGTTGCACCAGCCTACACTCCCACCAACAGTGGAACAGCTTTCCTCTTTCCCCACAGCCCAACCAGCATTTGTTATTGGTTGATTTCATGATAGCAGCCATTCTTTCTGGAGTGAAATGGAATCTCAGCATTGTTTTCATTTGCATCTCTTGAATGACCAGTGATGTTGAACATTTTTTCATGTATTTATTTGCTATTTCTACTTCTTTGTCTGAGAAATGTCTGTTCATTTCAGATGCCCGTTTTTGGATTGGGTCTTTTAATTTGGGAGGTCTGATCTTTTTAAGTTCTTTATATCTTCAAGATAGTAGACCTTTGTTCGAGGAAGAGTAGGTGAAGATTTTTTCCTACATTGTGGGTTGTCTCTTCACACTGTTGGTGGTTTCTCTTGCTGTGCAGAAGCTTTTTAATAAGAAGAGATCCCACTTGTTGATTGTTCGTGCTAGTTCATGGGCAACTGAGGTTTTGTTCATAAAATCTTTTCCTACACCAATGTCTTCAAGAGTTCTACCTAACCTCTATTCCAACTGGTTCAGAGTTTCTATTTTAATATTTAGACCTTTAAACCATTTTGATTTTAGTTTTGTGCATGGTGAGAGATATAGGCCTAGTTTTAATCTTTGGTAAGTTGAAGTCCAATTTTTCTAGCACCATTTATTAAAGAGGCTATCTTTCCTCCAGTGAGTGTGTTTGGCTCCTTTATTGAAGATGAGATGGCTGAGTGTGTCTGGCATTGTTTCTCCTTAGATGTAGAAAAAGCATTTGACAAAATCCAACATGCATTTATGATAAAAACCCTACAAATATTGGAATAGATAGTCTCTAATTCAAACTGATAAAAACCATCTATGAAAATCCAACAGCCAATATCATACTAAATGGTCAAAAATTGAAATCCTTCACACTAAAATCAGGAACAAGACAAGGATGTCCACTATCACCACTCTTGTTCAATATAGTTCTGGAAACCTTAGCCACTGCAATTAGACAAGAGAAAGAAATAAAAGGAATAAAGATAGGAAATGAAGAAATCAAATTCTCATTATTTTCAGATGACATGATACTCCATATCTAGAATACCCACAGAACTCCACCAAAAGTCTTCTAGACTTAATAACCAAATTCAGTCAAGTAGCTGGTTACAAGATCAACACACAAAAATCAATAGCTTTCCTCTACATGAATGACAGACTCACTGAGAGAGAAATAGGGCAAGTAAATCCTTTCATAGTAGCATCCAAAAACTGAAATACCTAGGAATCAACCTAATGAAAGAAATCAAAGACATCTTCTCTGAAAACTATAGCACTCTGAAAAGAGAGATGAAAATGATATCCGAAAATGGACAGACATCCCCTCCTCCTGGGTAGGAAGGATTAATATAGTGAAAATGGCCATACTTCCAAAACTGCTCTATAGATTTAGTGAAATTCCAATTGAGATCCCAGCAGCATACTTCACAGACCTTCAGATAACAATGCAAAAATTAATTCGGAACAAGAAGAGACCCAGAATAGCAAAAGCAGTTCTAGGTAACAGAAACATGGCACGGGGTATCACAATCCCCAACCTGTAACTATACTACAAAGCTACTATGATAAAAACAGGATGGTACTGGCAAAGAAACAGACCTGAGGACCAGTGGAACAGATTAGAGGATGCAGAAACAACACCAGGGTATTTTAATTATCTGGAACCCGTACTCTTCTGCATGATTTGGAAAACAGCCTTTTTCAGCTCTTTGTTTCAGAGATTTTAAGTGAGAGGGTTCAGCATGGGGATCACAATTGTGTAAAACATAGAAATCACTTGATCCCTTCCCAAGGAGTAGGGAGTACTCCCAAAGACTAGGACGTCTTTGGTTTTAGGTAAGTAAAGATCATAGTGCTGTAAAATATGGTGACTCCAAGGAGATGGGAAGCACAGGTGGAGAACGCGTTTTTCTTTCCAGCAGTGGAATTAATTTTTAGGATAGTGGAGAAAATGGACACAGGGTCCAGATATGGTGATAAGTTACAACTCCAAATTAGACCCAGCACAAATGTATATAATAATTTCAACCTCATAAGTGTCAATGCAGAACAGGGCTAGAATTGAGGAAGGGTCACAGAAAAAGTGTTGGATGACATCAGAGCTGCAGAAGGGCAGACAGCTTATGTAAAGCACATTCACAGTGAAATCCACAAAGCAAATAACATAGGAGCTAGCAAGCAGGGGATGGCACTGTGGATATAATGACTGGATAGTGCAGGGGTCTTCAGACAGCTACATCATGATCAAGGCCATCAAGGAGAGAAGGAAATATATGACAGCAAGAAAGACTATAAAAAAGTACATCTGGATGAAGCAGCCTAGAAAGGAGATGCTCTTCGTGAAAGTTAGTAAGTTGTGTAAGGTTTTAGGGGTGATGACACTTGAGTAGCTGAGGTCTAGAAATGACACGTGAGTGAGAAAAAAGTACATAGGGGTGTGAAGCTGGGGATCCACGTGAATGATCAGTATGATCCCCATGTTCCCAAGGACAGTGATCAGGTAAATCAAGAGAAAGAGCACAGAGAGGACCAGCTGTGTCTCTTCAGAGCCAGTCAGTTGCATGAGGATGAATCCAGGCACACTGGTGGAGTTCCATCTGCCCATGGTGTTTTGCTGCACTTATCTGTTCAATAATAAATCTTAAAAATTACCCTATCTCCAAAAATATTTTTGTTTAAGTGAATGGCTCGGTATATTTCATTGTGTTCGTAGAAATTGATGAAAAGCATTGTGAAAAAGACGTATACATATGGGCATAAAATGATAGTTGTTTCTCATGTATTAAAGTGTTACATCCTGTTTCTAGCATGAAACTGATACTACTTCTAATTCATTCCTTTATTAACACATTCAACTCTCAGGTGAATATTATATCATAAGGACTCCTAGCCACACATTTTATTTCTGAAAAAGGGGACAGAAATTACTTATGTAAAAAAGGGCAGTTACATGTTGCCACTGATTCTACCTAGATATTTTGACTTCAGAGAACAGACTTACAATACTGTGTTTCTGATCAGAACTTGTTTTACCAATCCTGAATTAGGATATATAATTGTCCATGCTAAAGAAATTTTTATTTTATTATTTACTGTCCTTTTGTTGAAAATGACTCATTGCACTAATTAAAGTAGTTTTGTCTGGGTAATTAGGTGTTTTACATGAATATTAAATTCCTGAACATATAGTAACAGAGAAAAAACTAATCTTTATAATTTTTGGATATTTAATAACATGCATTTCTTGTTTTTACTGACTGAGAGCTGGAATACTCTTCCTCACTGCCACTTATATGACTGCACACACAATCTATGCTCAGTCTGAATAATAGCATGACTGCCTGAAAAAGAAAATTTAGATACCACACCAGGAAGTCATGGTCTGCTTTAACTTAGAAAGGAAAGACAGGGAGCTTGGAGTCACCTGGACATAAAAGCTCTGGCAGAAATTAAGACAGGAAGACAAAGGTTTGTGGGGAGGAGAGCCTCATGTCTCTCCTGTTGAGTAAATAAATCCTTTTATTTCCACCAAAATGACTTTTCTCCTCCATTTATGAGGCAGGCAAAGGGAGTATGGACATTCAGCTCTGGTTATAATGTATGTTTTGCTTGTCCATTCAAAATCAATTTTTCTCAAAAGTTATATTTTCAGAATATGTACATTGTTTGTATAGTTTGATTTCACCAACTATATTAATTTTTCTGTACATCTTAACATATTGCTTACGGAGGCCCAAAGGATATTTGTGTACAAGATTTTTGATAAATTCCCCTTTGTTTTATCTGGTGTCATCCCCTTCTATTCTCAGAATGATAATTACCGTGCACCAAAGTTGCTGAAAAAAATCCTGCAATGTTGTCTGTTTAGACATTTGTCAGAAACAAAATATTATCAAACATAAAATAGGAAACTATATAGTGAACTGAACATTATTGTAATCACTTTGTTTTCCTTGGGGTAATTTATCTTTATGTTTTCCTGCTTTCATGTTATTTCCTGAGGAAAACTGTATCACCATAGAAATTTTGTTCAAGTCTTGATCAAATAGAAAGGTCACCCTGAAGTTTCCTCTGAAAAGAGTCAGAGGGAGATCTGTGAGTGGAAACAGACCAATGTGTGCCTCTCCTCTCAGTCAGCCTCATATACTGAACATTACAGCATTTGTTCATCCTTGGGGAGCAATTTCCCTGAAAGATTTCTTGGCCTTATTCCAAGGACAAAAGTTTAAATATTTAATGAGCACTGTTTTTTGTCTTTTCCCTTAGAAGTCCCACATTTACAGCATGAACATTTCATCTTCCCAGGTGATGCTCCAAGTTTCTGCTGAATTTCATTCATTTACTTTTTAAATTGAAATATAGTTATATAAACTTGCCAAGAATAATGTCTACATTTGACTCATTAATCAGGATTTATTTGACTAGAAATTTAGAGAAGGAATTTCCTGAGGCATAGTATCTTTACAATTGACATTATGAAAGATTAAACAATCAAATTTTTCCCCTGGAAATTTTTTACATTTAAATGACTGACTTGGCAACAGATGTAATACATATTCATTAGGAAAAAGTAGAAAACTTTAAAATTCTAAGAAAAAACATCAGTTCTAGAATAGTTACAAGTTGTGTACATAATAGTAATATTCTTTTGTCTTTTCCCTTTTTTGAGAAAAAATTATTTAGATGTGTACTTTTGAGTTTGCATAATTATTATAATATAATGCATTGAATTTTTTATTCTAATTTTATGACTCAATATATTCTGCCAGGACCAGTTATGTTATCCTATTACTAAGAAACCCCTCATGTCTCATGGATTGGACAGGACTCCAGTCTTCATTAGCAGAACTGAGGGGATAAATAGGTATCCTCAGGCCCCACAGGAATGGGGCAGGACCTACATTCTGGTTTGTCTATCTGGCTTCTTCTACAGGCTGCATTTGTGTAATATATTTTATCATTTTATTGTACATGACTTTTTTATTTTAAACAAGAAAAAAAACAGAAAGGCATAACTAGCCTGGATGCTATCATATAGTTGTCAATGATTAGTGTGAAAATACTGGCTTTGTAATATATAATCATGTACAATGTTGTCTTGAGAAGAATACCAAGGAATTAAAACAATAGTAAAGCTGAAATATTTTATTAGAATTTCTTGAGGGTTAAGCTGAGTGTCTTGCTGTAGAACATTTCTGTGAGGTTGAACTCTTGCCACTGCTTTATGAAGACAGACTAATCATCAGTAATGTTAGTATCTGAAGAAAAATCATTTGTCAATATATAATTTACAATTTGTTTGAGAAACTCTCCAACTTATTTGGTAATTTAGGATCAAAAAGGAGGAGGGAGGAAGTAGGTGGGATGTGCTGGGGGGGAAGGGCTTCATGAGAACATTTACATAATGATCATTATTTATATGGACCAATTAAAAATACTCTGAAATGAATTGTGAGGATGCTGGCTTTAGCCTTGCCATTTTCTGGCCTATTCTCACATAAAGTTATTTGGAATACATTTGCATACTCATAATAGTTAAATTGTCTTTGTGTTAATATTATCCAAATTAGCACAAAATCATAAGACAATGAGGAAATTTTCATGCCTTTCAACAGTCATATTGCCCTTTTCTATGCAGCTTATTAGATACTGGACAATTTCATTAATGCCTGTAATTTCTGTGGTTATATTTCCATGAAATTTTTGTACTACTTCGTTGTATCCCAGATGAGAAAAACCATATATATAAATTTTAAATACTTGGCTTAATGCCACATAGCCTTATAGAGTGAACTCCAAATTAAAAGATAAATTGCCTAGCAGCAGATTTCCTGCTTTTGAGATTACTTTGTATAAAGAAATGTAGGACTTTTCTGATATTCTTCATCTTAGTATTGAAGATCTTCATTACCTCAGTGACAGAAATAAGATAGAATATTAATGTGTTCAAAATAATTCATACAAATTATTTCTACTGGATTTTACGACTCATTGCATTCATTGTGACTTGTAGGGTTTACTCATTTTTGGCATGAGTTAGTAGGAGACAGTCGCATATATACAAGAAAAAGGAAGAAAGAAAGGAGAGAGGGTAGGAGGGAGGAAGTAAGATAGTCAGCAACAGAGACAACATGGAGATAGAGAGGAAGGAGGATGGAGGGAAGGTGAAAGAAGGCATAAAAGAAGGCATGAACAAACAAGCAATGTAGCAGCATGAGAACAGATTGGAAAGGATTAGTTAGTATATGTGCTGCCGAAGTGAGCACTGGAAAGGATCAATTAGAAAATGACTGAGTCGAGGAACCATTACATTTTCATTTTTGCTTTTATTTCTTAAATTTTTTATTGGTACATTTTAGGTATACAATACATTTACATTTACCATTGGGAACTTGAACCTGTACATGATGGATCTTGGTTCTTATTTTTTTCCCATTCCCATTCTCCCTTCATCCCATCCTTCCTTACTTATTTACAAAGATTTTGTATTCATTTTTTCCTTTTCTGATAATTTTTCCTTTCTCTTCTTTCCTTTCCCCTTCCCCTCCCACTTCCCCTACCACTCTGGGCCTTTTCTTCCTATTTCAAATTATCAATTATTCATGATAATTATTTTAATCCTTATTTACACTTTCAGTTTCTCATACCAGGGAAACTTCAGTATTTACATATGTGTGTCCTATTTATTTGACTTAAGAGTATGGCCTCAGTTCCACTGCTCCCAGCCCAGAGGTAGGGGTTTCTGGGCCACCTTTTGACCTCTCCCAGCTGAGAGGAAGGGGCTTCTGGGCCACCATTACACTGCTCCAGGACCAGAGGAAGGGGATTCTGGGGCACCTTTCCTCCACACCCAGCCCAGAGGAAGGGGCCACTGTCCCATCACTCCTAGCCCAGAAGTAGGGGCTTTCAGGCTTTTGTTCCACTGCATCCAGCCCAGAGGAAGGGGCTTCCATGCTGCCATTCCACTGCTCCCAGCCTAGAGATAGGGGATTCTGGGCTGCTGTTCTAACACTGCCAGCCCAAAGGAAGGGGCTTCTGGGCCACCTTTCCACTGTTCCCAGTCAGAAGGAAGGGGCTACTGGGCTGCCATTCCACCACTTCCAGGCCAGAGGAAGGGGATTACAGGCCACGTTTCCAACACTCCCAGCCCCAAGGTAGAGCCCACTGTCCCACTGCTCCCAGCCCAGAGGAAGGGGCCAACTTCCCACCACTCCAAGCTCAGAGTAAATGGCTTCTGAGCCTGCTTTCCACCACTCCCATCCCAGAGAAGGTGACCTGCAATGGTGCCAATAGCACTCCCCCTCCTCCCACACCCCCATCAAAATGACAAGACATGAAAACAAATCTCAAAACCAGGCATCCAGATCACCTATAGCAACCCCAAAGAGAAAGGAAATGGAACTCTCTCATAATCAGCCACTTGGACTCCCTGAACTGGTAAAAAAAGAGGATCTGGAAAAAATGAAATCAGAAATAATTTCTCAAATAACAGCAGAGATTGTGCCCATAGTGCAAGACATGATTAATAAGCCTAGAGAGGACACAGATAAAAAAATAGAGGAGCTGAGGAAGATGATGAAATCCCTATATAGGAAACAAATGGAATCCATAAAACAGATACAAACAGATTTCCAGGAGATCAAAAACTCCATTGAAAGTCTACACAGAAGAATGAGCCAATGTGAGGACGCAATTTCAGATATAGAAGATATAATTGCAATTAGTGACCAGGAAAAGAAAAACTGCTTCAAAATTGTAAGAGAACATGAGAAATCAATCCAGCAGTTGCTAGATGATGCAAAGAAGAATAACATAAGAATGATTAGAGTCAACAAAGAAACAGAAAAGAGTGCAGATGACATAAAAAAATTGTTTAGAGAAGTAATGGCAAGAAACTTGCCAAGCTGGGGAAAAGAACTTGACATATAGATAAGTGGGGCATATAAGACTCCAAATAGCCTTGAACAAAAAAATCACTACACATAGGCATATAATTTAATTGTTAAGATTCCAGAAACTCAACAGAGGAAATAAGTTCTACAAGCAGTTAGAGAAAAGAAACAAATCACATACAAAGGAAAACCCATCAGAATCACAGCAGACTTCTCAGTGTAAATGCTCAAGGCAAGAACTTGGACTGATGTATTCCAAGCCCTAAAGGAAAAGAGCCTCCAACCCAGATTGATGTACCCTGAAAAACCATCTTTCAAAATTGATGGAGAAATAAGATACTTTCATGATGAAGAGCACCTTAGGATCATCATGAATATAAAAAAGCATTCCCCAAAATTTTAGATAATATCCTAGGTACAGACAATAAAGATCACAACACCAGCAAGCACAGCAGAATGAATCCATTGGGCATGACAAGAAATTAAGTGTAAAGGGGGAGAATCCAACAAAAAGAAAAAGTGATGACAATGATAAGTTAATACATATCAGTTATAACCATCAATGTTAATGGTCTCAGTTCACCAATCAAAAGATATAGAGTGACAGAATGGGTCAAGAAGCAAAATCCAACAATAGCCACAAACACACTTAATTCAAAAAGAAACTCATAGAGTGAAAGTTAAAGGGTTGAAAACAATACTGCATGTGGCAGGAAACCAAAAAAAAAAATCAGGAGTAGCTATCCTCTTTGCAGATCAAATGGATTTCAAACCAACACTGATTAAGAGAGACAAAGAAGGAGATTACAGCCTTGTAAAGGGAACAATCCATCAGGAAGAGATGACAATCATAAATATATATGCAACAAACACTAGTGCACCCAACTATATAAAACAAATACTAATGGACATGAAAAGTCATACATGCACTAATACAATTGTAGTGGGGGACCTCAATACTCCACTGTCACAAATAGGTTGACAAAAAATAAGAAAGACAAACTAGACAAAAAATAAGAAAGGAAATACAAGAACACAATTGAACTCCTAAACAAATAAACAACAAATGTTTACAGAATGTTCCACCCAACAAAATCAGAATACATATTCGTTTCAGCTGCACATGGGTCATTCTCGAAAATAGACCACATACTCGCTCATAGAACATGATTAAGTAAGTGCAAAGGAATTGAATTTATCCCCTGCATATTATCTGACCATAGTGTGATGAAATTGGAGATCAATAGCAAAAGAAACTACAAAAATTTCATAAACTCATGGAAACTGAACAACACACTTCTGAATAACCAATGAGTCACAGAGGAAATTAAAGAAGATATCAGATTGTTGCTTCAATTAAATGACAGTGACAATAAAACATATCAGAATGTATGGGACACAATGAAAGCAGTCTTATGAGGGAAATTCATAGCAGTGAATATTAATAAAAGGAAAACAGAGCAAGCACAATTAAATAATCTGATGCTGAATTTCAAGCTTCTAGAAGAAGAAGAGCAGAAAAAACCCAAAGCTCATACATGGGAGGAAATTATAAAGATCAGAGCAGAAATCAATTCAATGGAGACAAAGAGAATCATACAAAAAATGAATGAAGCCAAGAATTGGTTCTTTGAAAGAATAAACAAAATTGATGAACCCTTAGCCAACCTTATCAGAAAAAGGAAAGAAAAGGCCCAAATCCATGCAATTAGGAACAAAAAGGGTGAAATTACAACAGACCCAGCAGAAATACAGAGGATCGTCAATACTTACTTTGAGAACCTATATGCCAGTAAGATGGAAAACACAGAAGAAATGGACAGATTCCTAGATACCTGTGATTACCAAGGTTGAAGGAAGAAGACCTAAAAGTTCTAAACAACCCAATATCAACCAGTGAAATTGAAAACATAATTAAAATTTTATCAACTAAGAAAAGCCCAGGTTCTGATCGCTTCACTTCTGCATTTTACAAGACATTTAGAGAGGAACTACTGCCGCTACTGTTTATTCTCTTCAATGAAATTGAAAGGGGAGCAATACTCCTAAATTCGTTCCTGGAAGCAAGCATCACCTTGATCCCCAAAGCAGAGAATGATACAAACTAAAAAGAGAACCATAGGCCAATCTCATTAATGAACATAGATGCTAAAATCCTTAAAAATAAACTGGGAAATAGAAGGCAAAAGTTCATCAAGAAAATCATATAACCTGACCAAGTGGGATTCATCCCAGAGATACAGGGATGGTTCAACATATGCAAATTGTGCTGGGGATTAAGCTCAGTGTTTTCTCCGCTTGCTGTGCAAAGGTAATGACTGGAGTTTGATCCATGGAACCAAAAAAAGTGCAAATCAATCAATGTAATATGCCATATCACTAAAGCCAATGACAGAAACCATATGATTATCTCCATAGATACAGAAAAACATTTGACAAAATCCAACATGCATTTATGATAAAACCCTACAGAAAATTGCAATAGATGGTCTCTACCTCAATCTGATAAAAGACATCTATGAAAAACCAACAGCTGATATCATACTAAATGGTCAAAACTGAAATCCTTCACACTAAAATTAGGAAAAAGACAAGGATGCCACTATAACCACTCTTGTTCAAACAGTTTTGGAAACAGCCATGACAAATAGAAAAGAGAAAGAAAAAAAGAATAAAGATAGGAAATGAAGAAATAAAATTGTCATTATTTGCAGATGACATGATACTCTATATAGAAAACCCAAAGAATGCCACCAAAAGTCTTCTAGACTTAATAACCAAATTCAGTACAGTAGCTAGATACAAGGTCAACATACAAAAATCAATTCCTTTCCTCTACATGAACAACAGACTCATTAAGACAGAAATAGGGCAAACAATTCCTTTAACAATAGCGTCCAAAAAACTGAAATACCTAGGAATCAACCTAATCAAAGAAATCAAAGAGCTTTTCCCTGAAAACAACAGCAAAACTAAAAGAGAGATTGAAGATGATAACAGAAAATGGAAAGACATCCCCTGCTTCTGGGTAGGAAGGATCAATATAGTGAAAATGGCCATACTTCCAAAACTGCTATATAGATTCAATGCATTTCCAATTGAGATCCCACCAGCATATTTCACAGGCCTTGAGAAAACAATGCAAAAATTCATTTGGAACAAGAAGAGACCCAGAATAGCAAAAACAATTCTAGGTAATAGATACATGGCAAGGGATATCACAATCCCCAACCTGCAACTATACTACAAAGCTACTGTGATAAAAACAGTATAGTACTGGCAAACAAACAGACCTGAGGACCAGTGGAACAGATTACAAAATGCCAAAACAACTCCAGACACACTCAGCAATCTCATCATTGATAAAGGAGCAAAACACCCTCACTGGAGGAAAGATAGCCTCTTTAATCAATGGTGATGGTAAAATTGGGTTTCAACTTGCCAAAGATTAAAAATAGGCATACATCTCTCACCATGCACTAAACTAAAATCAAAGTGGATTAAAGATCTAAGTATTAAAAGAGAAACACTGAATTGACTGGAATAGAAGTTAAGTAGAACTTTTGAAGATATTGGTGTAGGAAAAGGTTTTATGAACAAAACCTCAGTTGCCTGTGAACTAGCAAAAACAATTAATAAGTGGGATCTCTTTTTATTAAAAAGGTTCTACACAATAAGAGAAACCACCAACAGCGTGAAGATTCAACTCACAATGTGGGAAAACAATTTTCACCCGGTGTTACTTAGACAAAGGTCTACTCTCTCGAATCTATAAAGAACTTAAAAAGATCAGACCTCCCAAATTTAAAGACCCAATCTGAAAATGGGCATCTGAAATGAACAGACATTTCTCAAAGAAGTAGAATTAGCAAATAAACATATGAAAAAATAGTGAACATCACTGGTCATTCAAGAGATACAAATTAAAACAACATTGAGGTTCCACCTCACTCCAGAAAGAATGGCTGCTATAATGAAATCAACCAATAACAAATGCTGGCAGGGCTGTGAGGATAGAGGAACCCTGGTCCACTGCTTGTGGGAATGTAGACTAGTGCAACCACTTTGGAAATCAGTATGGATATACCTCAAAATATTCCATTGGAAGTCCCATTTTACCCAGCTATACCCCTGCTGGGTATCTTCTCCAAAGAATTAAAAGAATCATACCACAGTGATATATGTGTACCCATGTTCATGGCAACACAATTTGTAATAGCTAAGACTTGGAAGCAGCCCAAATGCCCATCAGCTGGAGACTGGATAAAGAAAATGTGTTTTTTAAAAAAATAAAATAGTAGTACTCAGCCATAAAAAAATGAGAAATTAGAGACATCTATAGCTAAATGGATGCACATTGAGGCTATAATCTTGTTAAAAAGAAAACAGGACACAAATGGGCAAATACTGAAAGTACAAATAAGGACTAAACAGTATAATAGATAATGTGAAATAGGAAGAAAATGGGCAAAGGAGAAGTGGAATTGTGAGGCATAGGGGAAAGGAAAGAAGGGAGGGGAATTAATATGAGAAAATGGAAAAATGGAAACAAAATCTTTGTAAATAGGGGGGGATGGAGGGGATGAAGGTTGGGTAGGGGAAGGGAGAAAAATAACCAAAAGAGATTATTTAAAGATGCAAATTTCCAATTATGAATGTCATTATATTGTATACCTAAAATGTACCAACAAAATAATATTTTATAACAAATAATATGGCCTCAATATGCATCTATTTAGCTATAAATATCTCTAGGTTGTCCTTGTTTATGGCTGATTAGCACTTCATTTTATTAAAAAATTCCACATCTTCTTCATCCAGTTTCCAGTTGATGGCAACTTGGGCTGTTTCCAAGCTTTAGCTATTACAAACTGTGCCACTATAAACATGGATGCACACATATTGCTATGGTATAATTCTTTTAATTCTTTGGGGAAGATACCCAGCAGGGGAATAGCTGAGTCAAATGGGACCTCTAGCCCTAATTCTTTGAGGTAGCTCCATATTGATTTCCACAGTGTTTGCACCAGTCTGCACTCCCACCACAATGGAGAAGAGTTCCTTTTTCCTGCACCTCTGCCAACCTTTGTTATTGGTTGATTTCTTGATAGTGGCCACTCTTTCTGGGGTGAGGTGGAATCTCAGTGTTGTTTTCATCTGCATCTCTTGAATGACCAGTGATGTTGGAGATTTTTCTTGTTTTTATTTGCTGCTTTTACTTCTTTTTCTGAGAAATGTCTGTTCATTTCAGATCCCCATTTTTGAATCAGATGTTTAAATTTGGGGGGGGGTCTGATTTTTTAAAGTTCTTTATATATTCTAGATAGTAGTCCTTTGAGAAAAGTTGCTAAAATGTTTTTCCCAGATTGTAGGTTGTCTCTTAGCTCTGTTTGTGGTTTCTCTTGAAGTGCAGAAGCTTTTTAATAAGAAGATATCCCATTTATTGATTCTTTTTGCAAGTTCCTGTGTTACTTTTTGTTCATAAAGTCTTTTCCTATGGTAATAGGAATCATTGCATTTTCAAGATTCAGTAGTGAGGGCCAGGGATTTACCTCAGTGCCACTGTGCCTACCTCACAAGCACAAGGTCCTTAATTTGATCTGTGCACCGGTAAATGTGGCATTATACATAGAAAAAATTATTGAAGTAATAGCAATTGTTAAGAGTGGTTCTATGTGCACTTAAGTCATAAAAACCTACAATGAAACTGAACTGGAAAATGTTTTCTGACTAGAAAATTCCTGTGCTGTAGTTAACCAGGTAGCAAATGAGATGCTCCTCCTAGTTCTGACACCTCACATACCTAAAACACGTCTGTGTCTCACTCAGATTTGCCCAGATATTTTTACTCCATCATTCTTTGTTCTCAGTAGAATTTCTGTTACCCCTGCTTCCCATCATATGTAAATGAGGTGAATCTTAATATAACTTTCTATCCAATTGTATAAGGTGAATATATCTGCCTCAACCAATGAACTAATGTTAAGTATCTTTCTGTATCTTCACCCCTCTTTTCCCAAATCTATGTAAATCCTGTTCACCACCCAGATGGGACTGATCTCTTTTCAGAGAAGTCCCTGACCAGTTGGCTAGTGAAATAAACCTGCCTCCAACTTCCAGGGTATGTGCTCATTTCTTCTCAGTCTAACTCTGTTATACCTCCTATATATCTTGGTTTGTTGGCTAGGAAGATTGACTGTGCTGATAAGTTTAAAATCATGGTGGCAGACTTTTCAGGATGAGCAAAGATTTGACCTGGCACCAGATGGGAGGGCACATGCTCAGATTTCTCTGAGTCTCCATGAATGACAGGGGATGGACTGTTCACTCTACCACTTGCAGTTAATCCAGACCCAGAAGGAAAGCAGAAGTGGGTCTAGTTTAGTCCCACACAGTCATCGGATAAGGTAACACCTCTGGAGGCACCCCAGTTGTTTGTTATCTGTTTGATCTTGACCCATTTGGGCAGAAGGAGGGCATGGACAACCCTCTAGGAGGATAAAGTCTTCCTTTGTTTTGTAATGAGAACAAGATTCTCACTTGTCTTTGGTATAAACTTCAATCTTGCCTCCTGGCTTGTTTTATTTGTTAATTCAATTTAGTTTAATTATTGCCAGCCTCTGCCTGGCATCCCACAAGTACAAAGTCCCTGAGGAAAGAGAGTTGGCATGTTTAGCTTCTAAATACATATCCTTTAAATTTCAGTCTTCCTTGCTGGGTTGTTTTGTTTGTTACTTCAACTTAATTTAATTATTGCCAGCCTCTGCCTGCATCCCTGGAAGGATTAAGTCCCTGGAGAAGTAATATTGAAATCCTTAGCCTCTGAATGCTTGTTCTGTGAATGTGTGAGTGAATGTAATCGTACGGCTACACAAATCTGAGATTCTGTAGACTCATCTAAATAGGACAAAGAGAGGTCTTAAGTGACATTCCTCCTTAGTCTCGATGGTCTTAATGTTGCTATGAGGCAGATTAATGCATGAATGAATTTTCCTGTGGAAGGTCTCCCACCCTTTGTCCATCTTGACATCATTCATGGGAACACCACACAAACCTAGGGAACAAGCCAGGATGGGTGCAAGTCAGTCTCAGACTACAGTGTCCATATTTAGCTCCAAAGAGTGTTGCTTAAGTCTCTTTCTACACCCAAACCTGGCCTGAGTGGAGCCCCCTAGAGATAGTTACAGTGGCCATTAACAGTCTATTCCTTTAGAGGAAACAATCACATGTGGCTGCCAAACTACTGTGACAATAAAATGCCAGTACAGCTGGGAAATCCAGTCAAGTATACTGTCAGCTCAGGGCCCATCTTAAAAACCATTTTTCTTTCACAGGTATACAAGTTTTTTATTCCTTTTGATTCTTATTACAAGAGATATCTGTTCATTCACCCACAAAGTTCTCACTAGCCTACAAATTATAAAAGGGTTATTATAATTCAACTTGGCCAAATATATCTGAGTGCAGTCTGGTTTATAAACAAGTTTTCTTATGTATATGTCTGTTCAATTTTTTACAACCTGTACAGCTCTTTTGTTTGAGCTCAGCAACTTTTTCTTTTGGCATTTTGGATTTTTTAAGATGTTTACCTGTTACTGAAGTGGGCTGGTAGATAAAAGTAACTAAAGATATGCTTCCCACAGGTTGCTTGATGTTCCAAATAATGTCATCTGGTTTTGAAAATACACTACATATTGTTCTTTATATATAATAACTTGCGAATCTTTCATTGGTCAAAAATAATGTGTTGTTGTGATCTGGCTCTCATAGGTTATCCAAGAATTTCTTAAGATAGTTAAATAAAGGCACTTAGGGTAAAAACCTACTAGACAGTGCTGCCCTTGGGTAGGAAAGGAATGCCTGCCTCAGAAAAAAAATTATTCCAGCCTTTCTTCCCAAAGGGGACACCAATAATCTCCATACATTTGTGGGAAATACATTGCTAAACACATTATTATTGTTATATGCATACATTAGTCATGGTCAAATGGCTAAGATTTCTGTGGGAAAACAAAAAGGTTTTGTTTAAAATGTTATTATACAAAACACAAATAAGGAACAAAGGGTTTCAGGTAACTGATATCCATTGTTATTTCATGGTCTGCTAAATATTCATGCCTTCTGATTGTACAAATCTTCTAAGATATTGTTTATGATAATGATCTGTTTTTGACACAGGTATCTGTCTTTCACTTGTGCTTCAGCTACTTGTGGTAAGATGTACATATCAATCCACTCATGACATAACCAAACAATAGTATTTCTTAAGAACTTATGTGATGGATATACTATATGTCACCATACTTAGGAGTGCTCAGATGCCTATCAGTCCAAACAATGTCACACACTAAAATTAAGGGCTAGACATTATAAACTTCTAAGGTATATTTATAGACTGATATGTGTGTTCTCTTTAGATGACATCTTATTAAAGGATAACAAACAAGAGTTTTTTATGTGATATTTAATGTCTTGTAATCAAATAGAAGTGTTTGACTAAGACTATTCCATACTAAGATGGTTATTTGAGTGTGTTAGAAAGATAATGTCATCAATTCTAAAATACTATGTGTGATTCTTGACATTGTTTTTATATATAATGCATAACAGTTGTCTGTTAGCATTCTGCAGGAATTAACCTACTAAAATCTCCATAGTTGGTAAAAATCACAGTGCTCTAACTATACTTTATATTTCAAAAGTGGTTAATGACCAAACAAAATTATAATACTAACCTACACTTCTGTGTGTTCAACAACTAAAGTTTGGAGACCAAAACTAAAAAGGCAACTGGGCTAGAAGGACAGCCAATATTTTTGCCCTGGCCCTTCAAGGTCAACAATGATCCAAGACACAAAGGAAACTTTTCTACACTATCCTACATCTTTGGTCAGTCACTAATACTCCTGAGCATGGTTTTTGCTGGGCACCAGAGGACAAATGTATCATGTGCCAAAGGAGGATCACAAAGAGGGAAAATTCTCCCATATTTTCACTGAGAGCACCATGGTCAAGCACGGCCGTGACACATCCTGACAGCTGACACTAACAGTTTAACTTGGTCTTAAACACACAATGGAAAAGAATAACCAAAAGAGGTATAAAATAAGTCCATAGTAATGAAGCTAGATATAAAAAGGGATCCAATCACTGACTCTTTCTAGAAGTTTCTAGCTACACAGGCAGCTGACCATGGTTATGTATCATTAGGACAAAATATGGTAAAATCTATAGAAGCTCAATTCAAGTTTTAAATTGCTTAGCTAAATTTGTCCTTCAAATATTTTCTATCTTACAGCTAAGACTAGAGACTTATGGCAAAATATCAGACTTATAGATACCCTCTATCAATAAAAGAGTCTAAGCACTAACAGGTTATAATCGCTATTACATTTTCTAAGTGTGACGGATTTCCCAACCTGCCCTTCCATTTTAGTGTCATGCTTAGATTGTACATGGACTAATTTCTTTAAAATTTTGTTTATTCTTGCCTAGAGGCTGCCAGACTCCAAATGGTCATACAAATGGAAGCAAAGAAAAATGTGCTAGACTTCTTTTATAGGGATCTACCAGATTGACCTGGTAAAAAGTTCATAACTGCTAATCTACAATAGGAATTCTATGTTAGATTCTAAATTGCCCTGGAATGTCTCCTTAATCTCTTTGTGGGAGGCTATTACTAGTTCTTCCTGACTTACAGCTACCCAAGATTACAATGCCTGGCACCAGCATCTATTGAGGTCCTTTAGATACACACTCTGTAGAAAATTTCTGACTGCCCATTACTACTTCTACCTTCTTCAGCCAGAAATAGCCAGAATGGTCTTCACCCCTTTCCCCCTAAAGGTACTTGGGGTACTTCTTCAGAGGGGGGAATCTTATAGATAGTTAAGTTAATTAGATTATCTTGTAGCCAGTAAGACAGGGCTACCCTCAAGGAGCCAGCCCTCAAGGAGCCAACACAGTGGGGAGCCAACATGGAGAACAATTCAGGCATATTCACTGTTTATCATTATATAAAAGAAAAAGAGGTACTATTTACCCTACAGAAAGATACCAGTGATTGATATTCTAAATGGAAAATTCCTTGTATGTGAGTTTTTTCCATTCAATATTACCTGGGTGAATGTACTTATAATCTTATTGGTTGGTAATGGTTTTGTCCCACCTCATGCCCACCTTGTAAATTTCCATGGGGTCTGATACTTTTGTCCCACTTTGTCCCCACATCACCACATGGCTTTGCTGTATAAAATATCTTTGAAAAATAGAGTGTGTGTTCCACCCATTTTCTGCTCTCCCTTTTGTCTCTCTTAGAGAGAAGCTTTCTTTCTCCAAATAAATTTTCCTAATCTTAACCTCCCTTGTTCCTAGAATTCATTCTTTGATTTTTGAAAACAAGAACTCACATTTTGGATATCTAATATGCTTGGGAGTTTCATCTCTTCTCCCTATATCATTTTGGAGGCCACAGTAAGATTACTGGATGGAAGTGAGATTTTTCTTTCATAGTTCTAACTTTGGTATTTTGATTCATAAATTTTAACTTATGTTCCATATGCTCTGGACACTTGTTTCATAGATCCTGATTTTTGTTTCATAATTTCTGGCCTTTGTTTCAGCTTTTTGTTACAAAAGTATCTTAATTTTAAGCTGTATGCTTTAAGTATTTGCAAATTTCTTATTTTTTTCTGAAGCATTGTCCTTTGTTAAAATTACATTTTATTCTTGTTTTGTATATGTTGCATTTGGATTCAATTCCTTAAAAATGTAAAATGGGACAGGCTTTTATCTGTCACTTATAAAATGCCAAGCAGTAGTGACTCTGCCAGCTGGTAATTGTCCTTAGGGCAGCTGCCACTCTCAAAGCAGAGGACAGGTTTCTTCAATTGTCTTCTGGTAAATCTCCACTCCCATTGAAGACAATAGCAATTGGAATGTTGAACAGATAGGTAACTGGGTTCCTTTTGGAGACAGATCTCTGATTGTGTGGATCTAGTGGAAACTGAGCTGAAAATTGAGGGGTCATGGCTAAAACTACTCTCTGGTGGATACCCAAGGGTCCCTCAGAAGAAACTAGCTCCTGATAACCCATTCAGGTAATCAGAACCATGACGACAGCTGTTAAAGTTTCAAAAATCCACCCATGGATTCATCACTCTTGAATAAAGAAGGCCCATCACCAAAACTCCTGGGAGGCCCACACCAATACAACTACCTTAATGATCACCCTGAGGAGACAAGGCAATCAAAGTCTTTCTCCTGTCACTCTGGATGCTGACAGGCCAACACACAGCTGAAGCCTGAGGACATCAATTCAGGAACCACTGCCAGGCTTTCCAGACTTGGTCTTTCCCTGACATCTTATTCTTGCCTATCTCATTGTGACTCCCATTATTCTTGGCATAGACTTCATAACTGTTACTCTAGAGAACTGGAATACTGTCCAAAGATGCTTCCTCTTAGCTTTATGCTGGGGTCTTATGCGGCATTTGCTATCCTATCTTGTTTAGATTGACTCAGGAAAACCTGACAAGTGGTAAAGTGTCCTAGGTGACTGAAAGACACCAATAAGTGCTTTATTAGGACCTCTCTTAATATACTCATATTATTAACAATCACTCTGTGCATTATAAATTGATTCATATGCTTCATTTCTTAATGCTGTAATTCCATTAAGATCCAAAAATCATTCCAATTGATGGTAACTTCAAGGTCTGATGCTAACATTTACACATGTAAAATCATACACTAGCAAACAAGTCGAAGATTCAACTATAATCAAAATAGAGGATGGGATGAACAGGGAAATGATTTCTGAACAAGAGAATTCTGTGCTGCACCTTACCAGGCAGCAACATAAGGCTCCTCCTAACTCCAACCCCTTCCCCACCTAGAACATGTTCAGGTCTCACTCAGACTTGCCCAGACTTGGTTTTCTCCATTGTTCTTTGTTCTCAGTTGAGTTTCTGTGATGCCTGCTTCCTGCCATATGTAAATAAGGTGAATCCTAGTGTACCTTTCTATCCAATTGTATAAGATGAATGTATCTGCCTCAACCAATGAACTAATGTTAAGTGTCCTTCTACATCCTCACTCCTCTTTTCCCCAATCTGTATAAACCCTGTTTAGCACCCTTACAGGACTAATCACTTTGGGGAGAATTCCCAGATCAGTCAGCTACTGAAATAAACCTACCTCCACCTTCCAGAGTGTGTGCTTGATTCTTCTCAGCCTGACTCTTATATATCACTTACAGTTACAACACTATGGGTAATATTTGTTAAAATACTTCTATTATTTCTACTATTTCCCTGCCTACAGACTTGTTTCCCTATAAGAGGGTATGAGAAGAGAAGCAATAAAAAAAGAGAAGCAAAGGGAATATAATTGGAAAATGAGGAAAATTATGGAGGATTTGAACCCAGTTAATAAACTGCCAGATATTTGTATCTGATAGAATGACAGAAAACCACATCAAAAAACCTAGCTATGAGAGGACAGAACAAAAATGTAACAACAAAAGTCAAACTTTTAATTGTTACACAGTTATAACCCCCCCCCACACACACACATATGCACACACAATGATTCTACCTCCTTTTGGTGACATCTGTATTGAGAATCAATATTTCCTGTAGAATTCCTCTGAGGGATGAAGCCTAAGAGAAGGAGAAACATGAAAATCACATAGTCTTTCCCTGTGTGTCCTTCTCAGCCTCTGTCCAGGTTTGAGAGGCCATTTCTAGCAGTCTGGAGATTAGCTCCACCGTCCATGCTGACCTCTGTCCTCTACCAGTTTTTCCCTTGGGGAGACTGGATCACAGTTGGCCTATCTTCCCTGCTTTTGCAAGTGAGGGTGAAGGGAAAACATGGGACCTTCATAATTTAAGGGGTCACAGAAAGGAAGGGGCATACATATGTTCAAGCCAGCTTTTTTGGGGTGGTAGTCTGCACCCTGCTGGGACTGACTCACAAAAGGGAGACCAGCTGTTGCATGAGCTGAGCAGGCTTATATGGGGTCTTTGCATGTGGGAGAGCATGTAGTCCTTTGTTGGGGGTGGTTGATGGCAGATAGGGCATACAGCAATAAATTCTGGTTGGGGGATGGAGAAAACAGGCTTCAGAATGTCCCTATCTCATGGGAGTATCTGCTGGGATGAAGTGACAAGCTCCAGGAGGTCCCTATCTTAAGGGAACATTTGGTCATGAAACCAGTGGGGCAGAAAAGCCCCTAACTTGGTAGGAGGTCATGAACTAGGAGCGGTCAAGCCTTAGTTATACAGAAAGTCTCTGTTAGCTTTTAGGGAGGAGGACAGGGAGAAGGGGGAGGGAACTTGTTCTGAGGAGGCTTTGGAATACCTAACATCCCAGCCTTTAATTCATTATGGAACTGGGACAATGGTCTCTTCTTCTGTACTACTTCCTGCTGATTGGGGATGAAGTTTTGGGGGAATGGGGAGTTGGCTGGGAAATTGATATGACACAGGAGCTCCTGTAGCGGTTCTGTTGACCACATTGCTGTCCATGTTGCCATTCCTGGAATTGTCAGAGTGCCATTTCTTTGAGATCAGTGATGATTGCCATGGCAGCCAGTTCTAGCAGGGAGAGAGGTGATGAGAGGAGGGTAAAAGGATTTTGCGCAGCAGGTCCACTCTGAGGGCCTGAGGTAGTGAGGGAAGATTTTGGTAAGTTTCTCTTGAAAAGTATCAGTGACAAAAGGGGGAAGCAGAGTTTTTGTAGAAGTCAAAGAAAACTATTATCTGCAATATCCTTTTAACATAGTACTCTGGAGGCATGTCTGGCTTAAGGGATTGAGGGAAAGTCAGAAGGTGGCAGATAAGATGGGCTAGGAATCAGGTACGGAACTTGGAGGGAAAACCAAAAGTAGTTAAGGAGTCCCTTATGCCAGTGGGTGGGTCTAATGGGTTGGCGATATCCAGGGAGGAGAGCTAAATATCTCCGTCAGTGGCAGGTTGAGTTGGGGGAGGAACTTTTATAGGGGGCACAGAAGGGGCAGGTATTTTTCAGATACCTGAGGCTGCAAATGAGGTTTTGGACTTTTCCAGGGAGGGATTATCAGGCAACATGGGAGAAGAATTGGGTCCCCAGGGTTTGGGGGCAGAGGGGCCTTCTGGACATGGGGAAAGTGAGGTGGGTAGAGATAACCAGCAAATAAGGAGGAAAGTATGAAGGGAAATTTTATCGGAGGAGAAGTCTTGGATGGTTCCCTGATAGAAGTGGGCAGTTACCCATTGTAAGATTCCCCTCTATTAACCCATCCCTGGGATGAAACCAATGTAAGTCTTGTTGCAGGTGGGAAATAAAGTAAAGGAATCATGTGCAACCAAGCCTAGTCATGTATTCCTTGTTGTCAGTCAGAGTTGTTCCTCAGGCTGGTGGAAAGGCCAGGTTGGGTTTGGGGGGGCTCTTTTATAGTCAGCTAGGAGAAGTTAATGGAACATCTGGTTGGTAAAAGCCCTGAATCTTTCCTGAAGGAAAATTTTGAAAACAGCAAAATAAGCATGGGTCAAAAGCCAGGATTAGGCAGAGAGTTACCAGAGGTCCCATAAGTGCTCCCACCCAGGGACTCCATCCTGTGGTGGTCCACCTCCACCAGGACTCTGATTCTTGCATCCCATATTTTGATTCCAAAGCCTTGAGGTGGTCTTTGAGTCTATCCATGGACTCCCTGACCACCCCCAACTGGTTGGCATAATAGCAGCATTCCTCCTCTAAGAAGAGGCAGGTTCCTCCTTATTTTGTTGTTAAAAGGTCAAGGGTGTGTCTATTCTACAGAAGACATCGGCCAGGGAATTGATTTGGCCCTGAAGGGTGAGGATTGACATTCTCACCTCCTCAAGGCCCCTTTGGATGTCTTGGCCCAGGGACAGATACTGCTGTTGTCCCAGTCCTAGGGCTCCCCCACCAAGGGTTAGACTGCCTGCAAAGGCGAGCCCTGACAGGATGGGAGGGGTGATGGAGTCTCTTCGGATTTGGGTTTTAGCCATTTGGAGGGGGGTCTGGTGAGACTCTAGGGGGGATAGATGTGGAGATCTGGGATTAAGATACCCAGGGCACAGAAGGTGTGGGCATTTGGGGAAAAAACATGATATATCCCTTTTGCACAGACAAAGAAAATTCCCATGGGGTGCTAAGATTCAAAGTTGGAGTTGAGATAGAGGAGCAAAAATCAGGAATGTTTTGAGTGGAGGAGCCCAAGATCAGGAGCTATTTCCCAAAACTAGCTGGGGTTCTGGCAAAAGGTAGAGGGTTGGTTTGGAGGTAGAGTTAGAGTCCTGTTGACTGTCAACACCAGCACCTGATAAGAGAGTTGGCTGAGGGGAGTACAAATCCAGCAGTCAGAGGCTAGTGTGGGGTTGATCTCCAAGAGCACCCTATGGGTGTTATTTATAATTTGGACCATATCAGTTCCCACATAGGAGGTTTTGTTATGTCTGATCAGTTCGATCTCTTTAATCTGTGTACTATCACCAAGTTTTGGCTGGAGGATGGTCCAGGTCTTTTGGATATAGAGCACCCAATGAGGACCATTTGAAATAGGGGTCAGGAGGCCCTCAGAGGAGGAAAATTGTTTTTTAAACTTGCATAGGTGTACTGAAACAGTTTGACCCTGTAACCATTTCAGGGCCCATGGACCCAGAATGGTAAATTTTAAAGGATAGCATTGTCCTTGAGGACAGGACTGACAATTGGGAGAGGTGACCAATTCACTCCTTATCTTAGGCGTTTGGGCCAGAGGATCCAGAGCAAACATAAAGATCGACCTGCTGACAGGCAAGGGATTTAGATCTCATTGGGAACACCAGTTTCGTTCACATGATGCTCCCCCACAATCTATGATCCCTGGCCAACTGTAGTGTTGGCCAGAGCAGGCATTAACAATAATTGAGAGGGGATGCCCTCCAGGTTCCCATCTCACCTCTTTAATCAAGTGTTTTTGGGCATCAAACCTGTCATCCTTTGGCTTATAGACATATAACTCAAAGGTCCAATGATTGGTGGACAGAAGGGGTAGGGGATATAGGAGGGAGAAGAGTAGGAGAGGGTAGAAAAAGCCTAATTTAAGCAGGATAAAACGATCAGGAAGCCCTGTGTACCTAGATAACACATGAAAAGACAGCATTTTTCCTTTTTGTTCCAATGACTAGGTGTAACAGCTACCAGCCCAATACCAAATATCTAAAGGGCACACAATTAATATCAAAATGAACAAGGCAGGGAAAGATATACTCAATAAAGGGGCACAGTTACTCAGCCCCATGTAGGATGACCTATTGTGTAGTTTTACCCATGGGAGAAGGATATTCTGCAATCCTGGTCAGCTTAAACCAGGGAGGTCCTAGAGGAGAACAAGAAAATCAGGAGGGGTAGGGAGTGGATCAAGCAGAGGGTCTTGGTCTTTTTGAGCTTGGAAATGTGGAACCAGGGGACCTTTTCCTGGAATTTAACCGCTCTGTGGTGGTAAATGAGCCTGTTCAATGGGGGGAGAGTTCGGTGGGGTTCAGGGTTTTAGAAGGACCCAATTGTCAGGGGCAAGGGGGAACAGAGGAGGGTGGGCCAGGGAGAAGTTTGTTCCCAGCATGTTCCCTCAGGAGATGTCGGCATGAGAGTTGGAGAGAGGGGCTGCAGAAGAGGAGATCATCAACATACTGGAGGACAGAGGTGGGGGTCAGGGAGAGGGATGCTAAATCAGGGGCAAGGGCTTATTGCAGCTGGAAATGTAGAAGCTCCACAGGGCTCATCTGCTCCAGCCACTGCTTCTCTACTGCCAGCACTGTCCCTGCCTAGGCCGCTTGTGGTGGTGCCAGTAGCCCCAGTCCCACCACCACCACCATCCACCTGCCCAGAGAGGCTCCCCAGGCCGTCCTGCCCAGATGGAGCCAATCTGATTGTCTCTCAGGCAGATTCCACCATCATGTCACTCCAGCAGGACCTGTTGGGTAAGGCTCAGCCCATGCAGGGCATGGGGCTTGATTGGGTCACCGGCTGCCCACCAATGCCCTGGTGTCCTCCTGCACCATGTGGCTCCTGCCTCCAGAATCCTGGCATCTCTGCCCCCTACCCAGCCCTGGCTCCTCCCCACCATGCCATGCCCTCCTTGCGAGCTGAGCTCTGTCCCAGCCACTGCTGCTTGCTCTGGGCTGCAGGGCTATGACTGAGGGGGAGGAGGTAGCCCACACTAGTGGGTCTATCACATCGGGCAGCAGTGGGAGGTTATGGCTATGGGGGTCTGACTGGGGGAGGACCAGGGTGAAAGCAGACTCAGCTGTGGGTAAAGGGAAAGAAATGGCTGCCTTAAATTTGGAGAGCAGATCCCCAGAATGGGGATGGGGCAATGAGGTAAAAGGAGAAACAAGTGAAAGGGAGGCCCTGTATGTGGCAAGACAAAAGCTTAGTGGCTAGTGGGGAGGAAACAAGTCCATCAACTCCTGCAATCAATACCCCTGAGGGATGAGTAGTTCCGGGACATTCAGGCAAGGGAGAATAAGTGGCCCCAGTCAATAAGAAATGAGATCAGCTTACCTGCCATGTGGATATTTACCCTGGGCTCCTTTGATGTGATGGACAAAGGGGCCAACGTCCCAGGACACCATCACTCTTCTGTGGCTAGGCCCAATGTGTCAGGTAGAGATGGACTGGATTCCCTCTTGGGAAGGGAGGAGGGGACTGGCCTCCTGTGATTAAGGAGGGAGGACAGTCTACCTTCCGGTGTCTCTTCTGTTTGCACAGAGTGCAGGGTCCTGATGGTGGTTTTGGGGACTGGCAGCCCCTATCCCAGTGGCCAGATCTCCCACATTTAAAACAGGGACCAGAACGGATCTTTACAGGTCCCTGCTGACTGGTCTAGGAGCCTTATAGGACAGCAGCCAGTAGCTGGTACTTAACCTGTTCATGCTGGGCTTTTTCTGCCTTTGTCTGATCCTTGTGACCATTGAAAAATTTAAAAGCCATAATTAAAGTTCCCTCGGCAGACGCAGGATCAACTTTGGTGAATTTTTGGAGGGCCTCAGTTAAGCGGGCCAAAAACTAGGCTGGATTTTCATCATTCCTCTGGGTAATTTCTCTGAGTTGATCATAGTTAACTGATTTAAGGGCAGCCCTTTGGAGGCCAGCAATGAGATGAATAACCATCACATTGTGGAGGCCTCAGTCTGTGTGGCCTGCCTGATAATTCCAACTGGGGTCCTCCTGGGGGACAGCAGTAGCACCCACAGGCTTCATATTATCTGCCCAGTGGACCACGTCTGCATGCACCTGGGCTGCCAGCCAGACCCTCTCTTTTTCTTCTGAGAAAAGAGTGGAAGAGAGAATAACATAGAGATCATGCCAAGTGACGTCATAGGTTTGGGTCAGATATCTAAACTCCTTGACGTATGTGTTGGGGCCTGCAGAGAAAGAGCCTAAGTGCTTTTTAATTTGGGAGAGGTTGGTGAGGGAGAACGGAGCATGGACTCTATCAAAGGCCGCAGCTCCTGCCCCTTTATGCAGCACTGGGGCTGGGAGAGGAAGCCTGCCATTTCCGGACCAAGTGTTTAGAGGGGAGGGAAGGTCAGGGGTATGGGGTCTGGAGTCTTCCTTGGATGAGAGGCCAGAAGGGGAAGTAGGGGACATTGGAGTGGAGGGTTTAGGGGCTGGATGGGGTGGAGGAGCATAAGGAGGCAGATTAGGAGGAGCTGTTGATGGGAAGGAGTGATCGGCAGGGTGAAAAGCAGGTTTGGGATCCTGGCAGGGAGGAGGTTTGGAATCAGCTAAGAGAATTTGAGAGGTGGGACAGGAGGAACACAAGGAGGGGCAAGAGTGAAGAGTGAAGAAGATTTGAACATAAAGGATTTCAGACCATTTGCCATTTCAGTGACAGAAATTGTCCAGATTATGGAGCATAATAAAATTAAAAGTGCCATTTTCAGTCCATTGAGACCCATTGTCTAAATGGTATTGAGGCTGGGCAGTATTACAGTAAAAGATTAGTCACTTTGGCCTAACTGAGTCCCCAAGGTCAAGGGTTTCAATGTGTTTTAGAAGAGAGCCCAGGGGGTTGGGGATTTAGCTCAGTGGTTTGACAGCCTGCCTTGCAAGTGCAAGGACCCAAGTTCGATCCCTCGTACATATATATATATATATATATATATATATATATATATATATATATATATATATATATGACAGCCCAGGGGCATGTCCTGAGGAGGGCAAGACTGAGTGGCACACATTAGGTGTCTGAAAATTAAAAAGGGTGAGGACAAAGGCTTCAAGGAGAAAGGGGTAGGGAAGGAATGGCCTTGTTCCTTAACCGCTCTCCAGAGGAGGGCTAGGAGCCCAGGGGTGAGCCATTCACCAGTCAGACATCTCCGAGGTGGTGAGGGTTTGGCCTTTCTGAAAGGCTGGAGGGTGTTCCTGACCTAGCACTAGGATTTCCATGGGGCTCCCAGAGCCCAACAGACAGGAGACCCAACAGGGAGATCCTTGACTCACCCACTGAGAGAATCAGGCTGGTGTTGAATGTGGCATCAGCAATGGCAAAAAACTGAAAGCCCCAGAGTTGCGTGCCCTGGTTCAGCAGCTGGAGGTCTCAGAAAGGGTGATTGGGAGTGAAGCTCCAGGCCACATGGGGCTAGCCCTCAGATCCCAAGAGCACTGCCTCCTGGGTTTCAGCCCCAGAATGAAAGAATCACCAAAAGGAAGAGGCACACATATGTTCAAGCCAGCTTTATTGGGGCAGTAGTCTGAAGCCTGCTGGGACTGACTCACAAAAGGGAGACCAGCCGTCGCATGAGCAGAGCTGGAGGCTTATATGGGGTCTTTGCATGTAGGAGAGCATGTAGTCTTTGATGGGGGTGGGTGATTGCAGTTAGGGTATATAATAGCAACAAATTCTGGTTGGGAGATGGAGGAAAGAGGCTTCAGGAAGTCCCTAGCTCATGGAAGTATCTGGTGGGATGAAGTGACATGCTCCAGGAAGTCCCTGTCTGGCAAGGACATCTGGTGGGACAAAGTGACAAGCTCCAGGAAGTCCCTATGGTGGGGCAGAAAATCCCCTAACTTGGTAGGAGGTCATTAACTAGGAGTGGTCAAGCCTGAGTTATATAGAAAGTCCCTGTTTCCCTTTAGGGAGGAGGACAGGGAGAAGGGGGAGGGAGCTTGTTCTATGGGAGCTTTGGAATACCTAACAATAATCTGTGTGGAGGACCTGACAATGGCCCAAATGCCTCCAATTCCCAACCCTAGTTCCCAAATGTTTGGAAGACAAGTGTCTATCTAGTGCCCTGGTTACTCTGAATGCCTCCATTAGATCAATAGACCACTAGATTATGTTATGCTCATGTAATAACAATATAAATGCTTTCCTCCCTATATGTAATAAAGTAATTTAGTTCTAATTCAATTAAAAATTAAAGAATTTCTTTAACTTTAATGCTGTCAGCAAAGTCATATTCTATGGCAAAAATTGACAAAACAATATCTGATACAATATATTTTCTAAATCAAAAAGTAAACAAAAATTAATAAAAGTTAAACCGTACCTTAAAAATAACTGGATAGGGGAAAAAGCACATAAATATATGCAATTACTAAGGTATTCATTTGATTTTAGTTATTTTACTAATATATTGAACAAAAACATTTATTACATTCTTTACCAGGAAAGATAATCAGGAATAACTACAAATAGAGATTTTTAAAAATATAGACATAAAAGGAAAAGAATTAATGATTTGAAATAATATTGATAGAAGAAAAGGCATAATTTTGTCATTGATTTGAAAATGTGAGTAATGTACATTTTTAAATAGTTGAATATTCATTAACAGTTTTAAATTATTCAAACACTGATGAAACTTAATTATTAAACTAGAGATGGTGCACTTTAGGCACCTAAAATGCTGAAGTATTTTTTACATAAAATAACTTCAATTTCAAAAAGTAGATATTATTATAATCACCTATTTGGAGTAAAACAATCAGTATAATAAATTTTACACAATTTTAAATGAAATGGCTTACTTGAAAATGAAACTGTTTATCATACATTCACCTAAAATTATCAAACAGAAATTGTAAACTGGCCTTATATGTCTAGTGAAAATATTTTTTAAATGAGATTTTTATCCCTCTTCTTGATCCAAGCTTATGTACTGCCACATATTTAAATTCATTATCAAATCTTTCCTTTCCAAGTTTTATGCAAAAAGTATAACATAAGAGGCAAACAGCAAAATTATTAACTTATTTTTAAAGAACAATGCACACATGAAACATTCAGGAGAAAAGCAAAGAAGCTGGTGGCTGAAACCCCTTCTCATGTCACAGAAAGGTCACATGGCTTGCAGTAATAGCTTAACAGCTACTATTACTCACTGATTAAATTCCCACCATTTCAGGATCCAGGACTGGTCAACGAGAGTGGTAATTTTGCTTATGTTCTGAGTACATCTTAATCTTACGGGTCTTACATACACAGAGATTATTAGATATTAATATTTAAAATGAGTAAAAATTGCAAAAATTTTACAAGAAATGACAGAAATTATGTTAAACATATTGGCATGTATTCATAATCTATGATCTAGAAAACATGCACAAAAATTTTAACAATGGATACAGGATCTCTCTTTTCTTTAATAATTATCGTTTTCCAAATTGTCTTCAACATTAAAATATATCACTTTCCTATAACTTAATTCTACTTCAATATGTTACTTTATTCAGAAATCAAAACCAGGAAGCACTGCCTTATTTTTTGTCTTCTTGTTGTTTGTTTGTAAATTAAATTGAGTTCTAGAGATTTGTAAGTCCTGAAGGAATACTAGTCAGATATGAATATTCTATATTGAAATATTATAGTACTGCAGTTCCTCTGACCATTATGGCCAGCATTTATTGCTATTGTTCAATAAGTTTTGCATCCATCTTCTGCTTAGAAGGACATGGAATTACTGCATCCCCTGTGCAGGTGGGAATACTGGACCTTTGTGGTGCAGTGAATTCATGGAGGTTGAAATGTACCAGATCTACTATCTAAATGCTGTAATCTTGATTTGAAAGCCAGTGCTCCAAACTTTGCTGTTGATAATCTCTATAAACAGAATGATTTATGAAAAAGGTAGTGCTTTTTCATTATAAAATGCTCTATCATTAGAGTATGACCAGATATTATATAATAATTATTAAAATTACAAATTTTTCTTGTTTTGCACAAAAATTTCCTTCAAATCAACTATGAAATCCATATCAGAAGCTGAAAATTTCTCAGATATATTTGTATTTCTTGATATAAATCATTGTTATGCTTTAGTGCAATAATTTCTTTTCTATTTTTTTTTTTTTTTTTTGGTACCAGGAATTGAACTTGTGTCCTTTCACTTGCAAGCAAACAGAGGAACCACTGAGCTAAGTCCCTGGCCCCTGGTGCATTCATTTTTTTAATGAGATAAATTATATCATGGTAGAAATTTTGTTTTTCAGGGCCTGGTCCCATAGAATCTTCACCAGGAAATCTTGTCTGAAAAGAATGGAGGAAGGAGAAGTGAGTATACAGCAAAGAGTGTACACCTTCCCTCCCACCTGCTGACCTCAGGGTGCCTCATTTAATGGGCATTCAGAACACTGGATCATTTGGTCCTCCTCAGGGCACAGTTTCCTAGGAAGGATTACTTCTCCTGGTTCCAAGAACAAAAGCCCAAGGACTAAGTAAACAAAGACTTTGCTTATTCCATCAGAAGCCACACCCTGAAATCAAAATCACTTCATGTTCTCTTGAGATATTCTAAAGAGTGGCTGAACTTCATTTTGTTTAATTCTTAAATTGACACAGAACTACATTAATTTCCAAAGAATAATGTGTAGATTGAAGTCATCAATGAGGAATTTTTTGGATCAGGTTGATGGAGAACACATTTCCAGAGACATAGACAAAGTATAAAGAATGGAACAATACAATTTTCACCATGGAACAATTTATAATTAGAAATATGACATGATACTACAAGTCAGGTATATTCATTAGAAAAACATAGAAAACAGAATATTCACTAATAACATGGAATTCAACACTCGTTAACATTTTGGTTACATACTAGTAATTTTTACCTTTATTTTCCTTTATGCCCATAAATCTTATTTGCATGTCTACTTATTGCTCTATATAATTATTGTATTCAGACTCATCATAATATTATAACAAAAACATTATATTCTAACATGACATATGTTAGGTCAGCCTTTTACTAACCAACACCTCCATGTGTTACATATTGTATGGTGCCTCATCCTTCACTTAGTGAACTATAAACTCACAGGTGATAAATGAACATTTTGAAGCACCAGAGAAATGAGAGGGAAGCTTCATTCCAATTGGCCAGTGTCATCTGCTTAAAATACAATTTATACATGTGGAATGTGTTTTCCTGTTTTGTAGAACTTGATTTTGTTTCCTATTTTGCAAAACTGAAATGATCAGAAAAACATAATCAGCACTGAATCTAACATAAATTTTGTAGTGAATACAGGGGACAAAATGGTTGTTTTGGTTATTTATAATCAAGTCAAATATTTTGAAAAGATAAAAATAAATAGAAATACAATAATAAAATTAAATATTTAATTGAGTATTATCTGTCCAACGAGAGGAAACAAATACAAGATTGGAAAAAAGTAGACAGAGAGAATCAAGGAACATCGATATTGTGAAAATCACAAACACAGCCAAATTATTACAAAAGACATAGAGGAGCAAAAATGAATAAATAAGGTGCCTAAAACTCAAAGAGGACATAACTAAACAAATCATAGGTATAATAAGTGAAATGATGAGTGGATTTACACAATACACCAATGTGAAGGTAGCTAAGTTAAACAAAAAGATAAAACATTTATGATCTGTTTTGCAAAAAATTAGTGACCATGTAGCTGTATGAAACAGAAATTCAGGGAATATGAGGACAGAGAGAACTGAAAAAGAGCTCTGATGTTAGGAAACAATTATCCAGAGACATTTTAAAAAGAAAAGAACATGAAAACTTGATGCAACAACTGCTACATGATGCAATGTGGATTAATCAAAGATTAATTTGAATTAGTGAAAAATAAGAGATCACAAAAGGCATAAAAAACTTGTTTACCAAAATAATAGCAGAACATTTTCCAAATATGATGAAAAATTGAACATACAGATAAGTAAACCTTTGGGACCTTGAACAGCTGCAATAAAAAAGTACCTCCCAAAGACACATCATAGTTAAAATCCCTGAATTCCAGCTTAGGGAATCAATATTAAAAGCTCTTAGAGAAAAGCAGCAAGTCACCTGTAAAGTTAGGATTATAGCTGGATTCTCAACACATACTTTAAAGGTCAGGAGGACATGAAGTGAAGGGTTTTCATGCCTAAAAAATTCTTCCAATCTAGTATGATATATCCTGCAAAATAATCTTTAAAAATTTATGAAGAAATAAGGTATTTCCATAACAGAGAGAATCTTAAAAATTCATGACATAGAACAGAGTAGAAGCAATAGCAGAATGTTATTACCAGAGCAGAGTCTTTAGGCATTGTTTCAGGCACAACTTGCACACATTTAAATGAACGAAAGTTAAATACATCTAATGACATTTAACAAACAGATAGAATCATGTAACACAATCCAGCAGCCATTTTCCATACAATGCATGGAAAATGCAATGTATCCCAAAACCAAAATTAGTGAGAAGGTACAAACATTAATTGATCTAAAAATATATTTGTTGTCTGGCTCAGTAAATGGCAAGTGAAATCCTGTATCTCTTTATTAACATTGTTGCAGTATTGTGTTGGGTTGAACTACAAGAAACATATTGCCTTGTATTAATGTATGATTAAAAAGGGCAGGAGTACTTTAATCATACTTTCACATAAGTTCTGATATTTGTCATGTATTTCATAGTAACACAAAAAATACTTATGAAGAATACATGAAATTTGGAAACTGGAGCCCTATTAGTAAATTTTTCATGGTCTGATTTAAATTTTTTTAAGGCCAGTATTGGTTATCTGAAAAATACCAACTCACAGAGAGAAGCCAATCTTCCAAACATAGCACACGACTGTTCAATGTTAAAAGTTTTGGATTTACTATAGTGTAAGTAAATTAATTTTATAATCAGATGTGAACTTGGAAATGTATTGATTATCCAGTAAAGTATGAAACATTTTAAGGGATCTATATTTAATAACTGTTGATCACACAAAATTTAGTTGTTAAGAGTTCTGTTGGAAATTTAGGTAGTCTCAATTGTATGGCCAAGAATCCTCACTAATTAGAGGCTGGAGGTAATGTGGCCTCCTCAGAGCTGGAATCACCACTTCCCCAGAACTCATCAGAAGTGTGAGCCTCATGTGTCCTTGGTGAACATTCAGCAGGATCTCAGGTATTACAGAAGCAGGTCTTCATGCATGGTCCACACTGGGAGTCTCACTGAGAAGTGAGTTTGCATTTGCTTACTGAAGAAAGAAGTAAGAGCAAGGATATCATCAAGTCTCCTAAAGTGCACAAGTAATATTTCTGTAGTGAAGTCTGACTCATCACTGCTTAGGTAAGATTTTACATATTAATACATTTATTTCTATTAACATTAGAACTGCATAAGTCATATACAAGCACCTATTAAATACTTTAAAATCTTAAGCCAGTGTGATGATTTTGGTTGCTTATGTTTGTGTTCTTGAAGAATAGCCAGATTGTTTCATATTCTAAAGTTTGTTTTAGGCAAGTAGTTCTCAAATGCTCTCCAAAGATCTTTCTTTCATATTTGGTCCAGGTCAAAGGAAGAAATCATGGTGATGGGTTATTACCTTGAAAAAGAGGTAAATTTAATATTTTCTTGACCTAGAGTTAAAAGGATAACAAAGAAATCTCTAAGAAGATGAAATTTATGGGAAATTTCATGCAAATGAAATCACAGTTTTCAAATAGACAATGTTAAGATGTTACTATTATTAATAATATCAATTTAATTATTATTAGTAATTTTATTATTAACAATAGAAATTTTAACAATAGCTTCATTTTAAATTTATTTAGTAATGTTAAATCTTTAGATATATTATTATATTTCACTCATTTAAAATTTCTGGGGAAGTAGTATTTACAATCATTCTGTCATCCAGATTTTAAATTGTGAGATAAATAATTTCAAAATACTACTGAGAAAATGAAGGATATTTAGAAAGAATAATCCTTAGATTTCCTCTGTTCCACTGGATCACAATGCTTGTGAAGAATAGAAATGGGGACCAAGGATTTAGCTCACTGGTTCCGCCATCTGTCTTGTGCAAGGTCCCAAGTTTGATCTCTGGTATCAAAAAAGAGAATAGAAATGAATTTAGCACTTAGTATATGTAATAAGAAGAGGTGGAGAATGGGATGGAGACTTTTATGCCTCTTATGTGTCATTTTGATAAAGGAAAGTTAAAAAGGTATAATTGTGGTTTGCAAGAGTAACCTACTGGATGTTAATAGTATCCAAATTAGCAGTTAGTATTGATTTTGATAGTAACTTTCTGTGCTGAAAAGATATAACCACATGTTATTCAGATAAATCCATTCATATAAAATATTCTGTAAAGAACTAGAAAGTCATATGAATGTGGGACTAAGCAAACAATTATTATGCATGGAAAAAAAGAAAAGTTATAAATGTTTCTGTAATGTAAAATTACATATATAATATTAACAGATATATAGATGCTAATAGTTTATATATCATATTTCAATTTTCTTTCTCAACAGAAACAAAATAATACTGAGATAAGATCTCTAACTAATTTCAATACTGAAAGATAATTTCTGAAGTAGTTACTTATGACTTGCAATGCTTCAAACAAGCTCAGGTAAGTAAGTTAAAATTATAATAATAATTATACAATGAGGATATTTTAGCAAAAGATTTGAGAGCAAATAGAGGGAAGGTTAGGAGAGAAAATTGGCAGCTAAATAAATATTAGAATCCATACATAGCAGAAGGTTGCATTTCAGAACTATACTTCAAGAATTTTTTGTTTGTTTGTTTTTTTGAAGTTAAAACATCCAAACAATAAAGCCCAAGATGGGAACAGTCTACACATCACCAACAGGAAATGATAATTTCTATGACCTGAATCAAATGTCATAGATAATGATGCAAAGAGGGAATGAAAGTCCTCTCACACACACCTCTTGAAAGCGCCTGAAGTGGGAGAATGATGTTGGGTGACTGATTGGTGTCATTCTCAGACAATGCATGTAGAACCCAACAGGATATCCTTCAGCAGTTTGGGAAAGGAAAGAAATATGCACATTTACTGTATTTCAGAATACTTTATTTTATGCATTTATTCTATCCTGATTTCCTGATTAACAGCCATGCTGTAGTTTACCAGGTGCTCCACAATCTGCTTGTACCATCATCAGCTCACTTTAACCTCTGACTCTCTAGAGGCTATGGCAGGTGAGCAGACATGGACAACCTCATCATCTTCACAGAATTCCTCCTCAAGGATGTCACATGCTCCTGGGAGCCCCAGGTTCTGCAAGCTGTGCTGTTCTTAGTGATTTATCTCACTAACAGGGAATCTTGTGACTGTCACTGTCATCATAACAGATAGACTTCTGCACTCTCCCATGTACTATTTTGTAGTCAATGTGGCCTTCCTTGACCTCAGCATCATCTCAGATATTGTTCCCAGAGCCATAGTGAATTCCATGACTGGTAGTACATCAATCTCCTTGACAGAATGTGTTGCAAAGATTTTCCTCTGTCTTCTTTTTGCAGAGGTAGAATTTGTGTTCTTGGTGGTCATGTGCTATGACCACTATGTGGCCATTTGCCACCCTCTGCACTACAGGCTCATCATTACCCCAAGTCTGTGCCCCCAGGCAGCAACTGGCTCCTGGGTACCTGGTCTTGTCTACTCTGCTAGCCACACAGGTGCTCTGTTTAGGCTTTCTTTCACTAAAACCAAGACCAATGTGATCCAGCAATATTTCTGTGATGTACCTCAAATTCTGAGGATTTCATCTTCAGATGACCAGTTTTCAGAAGTTGTAATCATTCCTATAAGCATTTGTCTTGCATTACAATATTTTCCTTTATGTTTATGTCATATATTAACATTTTAAAAGTGCTTAATATGCATTTTGTGGAAGCCCAAAACCAAGCCCTGTCCACCTGTACTCCATAATTGGCCATTCTTCTGTTGCTCATTTCAGGGACAAGAGCTCACTAAGGTCCCACTCCAAAGAAACCATCCCTTAAGAATCTGCTGATTGGCATGTTCTTCAGCATGGTGCCCCTGTTTGTGAACCCCATCATGTACTGTCTATGCAATTGGGAGATGAATACTGCTTGGCAAAGGGTATTCAACACATATTCTCAGTTTACAGTCAAGGATTTTCTTGGCTAAAATATGAATAGGAATGTATCAGATGAAAGTGATTTAACTTATTTGCTGTATGTTCTTACATTAGAATCTATAACTGTGAATTATCTATTTTAGTTATCTTTATATATTTTCTTGTCTGTTCTTGTTATGCTGAAGTAGTTATTTTACTTGCTGGATATTTGGTATATGTTGTATATTTTATGCCCAGTTCCTGAAACACTAGATGTCTAGCCCACATATGTTTTGAAAATATTTTGGATCACTTTGAGCTAAGAACAAAATAATGAACCTTAAGGAGAAGGGCATGCATGACATGTTCCACCTTAACAGACACCTGTGCCGTTGAGAGATCCTCAGGTGCTGGCTCTGACCAACCTGGAGAAGCATACTGAGTGGTCCTGTGGGAAGACCCTGCTGTCTGCCCTGTGCTCTTTGCACTCATTCTTCCACTCAGGCTGTGATAAGAGACAAGGAAATTAGACAGGGGGACAACGAAGAACTGAGGACATAATGGGGTGATCAGCACTGAGATTCTCACCAGCCATTTTTGCTTCATTTTCTAAAATGCTTTTGATTCATTCAAAGAAAATTAGGATACACAAAAATGCTGAACTTCAAAGTATTGTTGTTTGGAAGCTTGTGGGTTTTCCCTTTGCTCTGGATGAAAAGATGCATTATTTTGTCCCACTCAAACTTTGATTGTAATGAAGAACAAGATTCAGAATGTAAGATGGAAACATATGGAACAATGACTGCTATTGTGATTTACCTGGAGAGTAGCAGATGATGCTGCATTTAAGCTAAATTTTTTCTCATCACGTAGCATGTACACATGGATTAACTCATAATGGAAAGCATTTTATTTATCTGACTCTGAAGAAGTAAACCAGAATCCTAGTGGTTCAAACACAGAACTGAGTCCCAAATACTTCAGCTCTTTCATCTAGAAGCCCTCTCTAGGAAAACCTCAACATTGAGGCACTGGTACCCATTTAGCCCCTGTCTAAAACTGGAAAAACAGCACATCAGGTTCACTACATCTCCAAACTTATTGTTCCTGGTAGAGGCCAGTGATGTTTGGCACCGTGGACCACATGTCATCCACAGGTCACGTCCTGGTGAAGGTCTGGAAGTGGCTCCCCCTCCTCTGATGCCTGAGATACCTCAACTTTCAATGTTTCATCACTGAGAAGGCTACATCTGTTCTTCTCCAGGTTTATTTAGGTACAAGTGACAGTTAAAATTGTATGTAGGTAAGTTGGAAATCTTGATGTGATTTCTGTATCCATAGAAATATTTGCCCCAACTAAGCTAATAAATATGTCCACATTTCTTTCCAAAATATGTCTGTATGTTTGTCATTTGCAGAGCTGTTTTCAAGGGAAAAATCACTCTCTATTTTGTATTTAAATTGCACTGTTACAAAGGTATGATCTTAACAGTCCTGAATCTTTGAATGTTGGAACATAAATTTCTTTTGTCCTAATAATTTTTATATAAAATTGTGTTCATATTTTCTGTCCAGTTTTATTTTCTGCCAGTTTTTTTCAATGAACATGTACATTGGCTTTAATTTTCAGATTTAGATTATAAAATTGTGTCAGTCTTGTTCTTCTTTTTGCCTTTCTGCATAGAACACATTATTTTATTGGTGGCTTCATAAAATTCCATATTACCATTTCTTTTTGTGCATTTCAAGAATCTGTACTCTAATACAAAGGAAACCACAGATGAAATGGGCAGATTTTAAGTGCATATGACTTACCAGAGTTGAACAAAGAATATATAAAAATTCTAAACACCCCAATTACAATCAGTGAAATGGAAAATGTAATTAAAAATTTACCAACTAAGAAAATCCCGAGCCCTCATGGCTTCACTGCTGAATTCTACAAGACATTTAGAGAAGAACTATTGCCACTACTCTTTAAACTATTCAATGAAATTGAAAGGGAAGCAATACTTCAACATTCATTCCTGGGAGCAAGTGTTGCATTGATTCCAAAACCAGAGAAAGACCCGACCAAGAAAGAGAATTATAGCCCAATCTCCATAATGAACATAGATGCAAAAATTCTCAATAAGATACTGGCAATCTGAATACAGAGGGTCATCAAGAAGATCATACACCAAGGCCAAGACAAATTTATCCCAGAGATAAAAGGATGGTTCAACATACATATATCAATAAATGTAATACACAATATTAACAGAGCCAAGAACAAAAACTATATGATCATCTTGATATGTGCAAAAAAAAAACATTGGACAAAATTCAACACCCATTCATGATAAAAAAAAAAAAAACTTGCAGAAAATTGGAATAGATGGTCTTTATCTCAACTTGATAAAGGCTATCTATGAAAAACTTTCAACTGAAATGTATTTAAACATTTTTCCATATAACTAAAAAAAATCTCAAGCATCAACAAGACATCAAAGGATGTAATTTGTTTTAGAAAGATTTTCAAAACTAATATTGAACAAACAGTGGTCTGGAAAAAAATTCTAATTAGCTAGTAGACCACACACAGATCAAATTTTTTAAATTTAAATTTCAATACAGTTATGTGGTGTATCACAAAGTACCACACAGAGGGCTAACTTCTAAGTGCCATCTGATAAGGTATATGTCAATCATCTGTGATGGCCTCTTGACATTATCCAAATACGCAGTTAAATATGAGATACATGAGGCTACCATTGGCATAGCAGCACACTGTTAATACTGCACCTTTAATACTTTATAGGTAATTACTTTTCCATTACAACAACATTCACTTTTCTGTTTTACATGTGCATAAAAATAAGGATTTAGTAACAGTTACTTAGCTCACAATTTTAAAATATGGAAAGCAGAGTGAATGTGATTGCTAATTCCCCCAAAATTGTGAAATGTGTGAAATATAATAATATATCTAAAAAAATCATCATTATGATTTTATTTGACATGAAACCCAGGTTTTATAAAAATTTACCATAATAATGACCATACTAGATATCTCAACATTTTTGTTAATGTAAAGACTACTTTTGCTTATATGAATTTTTGTTTTGGTACCGGGGATCAAACTCAGGTCCTTGCACTTTAGAGGCAGGTGGCATAACCATTGAGCTAAAGCCTTGGCCCTACATGATTTTATATGCACTAAATGCCCTCATAAATTTCATAAGTGTATAGTTTTCTTTATTATCCTTTTAAATCCAGCTCAAAGAAATATTAAATTTGCAGGTGCCAATACCCTATTCCTGGGTGTATTTCCCTCACTATGATTTCTGCCTTTTGACCTGGGCCACAGAAAACATTGGAAGAAGTAATTACTTAAAATAAATAGTAGCAACAGGAACAGTCTGTTTTTCTGAAAGTTCATATACATCATATGGAGATGAAATAGTTACCTTAGCTTAAGATTTTGAATTCTGTATTTCACAGGTACATGTATGTGACTTATGCATTACTAATGTTACTAGAATTGCAGAAATTAACATTTACAAAGTCACCTGAGCAGTGAGGCAGTGAACCTAACCTCACTAACATGAATGTTGCTTCTGCTAAATAATGAGACTTGATGCAATCTTTGCTCCTGGTTCTTTCTTCACTGAGTAAATTCACATTCACTTCTCAGTGAGACTCCCAGTGTGGACCTTGCTTGGACCCCTGCTTCTGATATACCTGTGAGCCTGGTGAGTGTTCACCAAAGACATGTAGGGGACACACTTCTGATGAGCTGTGGGGACCTGGTGATCCCAGCTACCAAGGAGCCCACATTTCCTCCAGCCTCTAATTGGACTCTATTTGGGCAGGATGCTTTGGCCACACCATTGAGACAAATTAAATTTCCAGCAGAGTTTGTGTGTGTGTGTGTGTGTGTGTGTGTGTGACACTTAATAAAAAGGAAATATATTTCATGCATCAGTGGATATTCAATGAATTTTCAAGTTCAGAACTGATTATAAAATTAATTTATTTATATTATAGCAAATCCCTGAAATGTTGGCATTGCCCAATCAGTGTGCTGTGATTGAAAGTGGGGTGTCATCCCATTTATAACTCTTTTCCATAGACTAAATACAAGTTGTCCCAAAATAAGCATGACTCATTCCTAGGATAAACAGTTAAAATCAGAGCATGAAACATTCATTGATAGGGCCACAGTTCCTAACCTTCCATTGTTCTTTAAGTAATAAAATGTTGTTTTGTGGAATAATGAAGAATAACAGCAATATGTACAAGTAGGATTATATTTCTGAACCTTTCTAGTCCTATATTCATGCAAAGTAGTTTCTTTCTTGTCTAACCAAACCCATGAGCTGCCCCAGGCAGGAGGTTTCTCCTCAGAAGCACATGACTCCTGCACAGCTTACCCAGGTTCACAGACACAGGCTCCTCTCCCCCCACTGTCACAAAGCTTCCTTGTCCTCAGTGTAGCTTTTATGGTGGTACATGGCTAGATAGTGTAGTAAACCTAGCTCAATATTGTGTGTGTCCTGTGTCTTGGACTGTTTTGTCCTCAGCATAACAAAATACCTGTGGATATGAGTTTACTTTTTAAGTGCATTTATTTATCACACAGCTCTGGATTTCCAAGAGCATGGCATGGCACTGGTGCTGGTAAGTGGCTGAGGGCAGCTTGCTCTATTGAAGCAAACTTTTGGTAAACAGGTCACTCCTGGAGGCACTCTATTTATCTCTTCTGAGGATTCTAACCCAAAATTGATTTGCCTCTCAGTGCATCCACTTCTTAAAGGTTCCATCATGTCTAGTTCTGCTCACATTGAGGAACCTGTGTTAGGGGACAAGCCATAGAGAAGCCACAGCATTGTATTAAACAGAAGTATTTTCCAAAGTCTTTAAGATTCTCTGGTTTATTTTGTAATGAAATTTAATTGATGTATCAATACACCATTTGACTCTTTAGGGTCAGATTTTATCTTCACACATTCAGATTGGCACTTTTAATGTAGTACTACACAAAACATACAGTAGGTGTTTTAAAGTTAAATTATCCCACAGATTGAATAAGAAAACCAAACAAAAGATAATGCAACAGTTTAGAGACAAATTTATAACTCTGATTTTGTAATCTGTAGTAGTGTTCAAAATATCTTAATTTTCAATAATGGAGCCACAAACATGTTTAGACATGTTTTGGGAAAATGCTCATACAATGGCTTGGCATAAATAAAAATGAAATTATGACAAGAAAACTACCTCAAACATTGTCTAATGCAGGTAAAGCTACTTTGCCCAGAAAACTTCCCTTGTTTTTCTAAATTCATTTTGATGGAACAGGGATTTAGCTGAGTAGTTCCACAACCTGCCTCACAGGAGCAGAGTCCCAAGTTTGATCCCTGGTCAAAAAAAAGTCTTAATTGATTTAGACAATGTGATTTTCTTGTGCCATTTGTTAAATGAACATCAGAGACTCTGATGACTGTCAACACCTTGTGTTGTACTTGGATAAATCCATCTGTTGAGAGATACACATGTGCACAAGGAACAGCCAAAGGCCAATTAATATTCCATCTATAAGTGTTCATCGACCATAGCCAGAAGTCTTCTCAGACACCAACAACAGGTGTGCAGAGACCTCAGTGCAAAGTTCTGCCAGACAACAGCTACATGGAGGGGCAGGATGTACCCCTAAGCATTCCAAGTGTGTAAAAGCCCCAGCCAGTATCTTTCCCAGATGACAGTACAGTACAGGGATCCTGAAGACCACCACTATGAACACAACAATAGGTGCACTGGTGAGCATCAGAAAAAAGGCCACTCAGTGGCATGCTGAGAATTGAAGACCACTAGGTGAGCAAAATATCACCTCAACAAATGTGCAAAAGGCTGCATCTGTTGAAATGGGAAGACACAAGAACAAGACTCAGAACCAGACTTCCAGATGAGCTAAGGCAACACCAAAGGACAAAAAGATGGAACAATCTGATACACAACAAATGGGACTCTCTTAACTGGCAACAAAAGAGGATCTGGAAAAAATGAAATCAGAAATAATTTCTCAGATAACAACAGAGATTGTGTCCATAGTTCATGACATGATTAATAAATATAGAACAGACACAGATAAAAAAATACAGGAGCTGGGTAACATGATGGGATCTGAAAGTAGGAAACAAATTGATTCCATAAAAAAGATGCAAACAAATTTCCAGGAGATTAAAAGCTACATTGAGAGTGTATGCAACAGAATGAGCCAATGTGAGGATAGAATTTCAAATACAGAAGACAGGATCACAAATAATGACCAGAAAAAGAAAAATTTCTTAAAAATAGTAAGGGACCATGAGAGTTCAATCCAGCAGCTGCTAGACGATGCAAAGAAGAATAACAAGACTGATCAAGTAAACAAAGAAACAGGAGAGAGTGCAAATGACATAAAAAAGCTCTTTACAGAAGTAATGGCAGAAAACTTGCCAAATGCAGGAAAATAATTTGACATACAGGTAAGTGAAGAATATAGGACTCCAAATAGCCATGATCCAAAAATAATCTACACCTAGGCAAATAATAGTTAAGATTCCAGAAACTGAACAGAAAAACAAAATTCTACAAGCACTTAGAGAAAAGAAACAAATCACATACAAAGAAAACTCATCAGAATCACAGTACACTTCACAGCACAAACCCTCAAGACAAAATAGCTTAGAGTTACATACTTTAAGCCCTAAAGGAAAACAACCTCTGACCCAGATTGATGTACCCTGCAAAGCTATCTTTCAAAATTGATGCAGAAATAAGATACTTTAATGACAAAGAGCATCTTAGGACCTTCATGAATACCAAACCAGCACTCTAAAAAATATTAAACAATAACTTAGGAAAACACAGTGAGGACCACAACCCAGGAAGCCCAGCAGAATGAATCCATTAGGCACAATAAGAAATTAAATGTAAAAGGGGGAGAACTCAACAAAAAGAAAAAGTCATGGCAAGGATAAATCAATATATATCAGTTACAACCATCAATGTTAATGATCTCAATTCACCAATCAAAAGAAATAGACTTGCAGAATGTGTCAAGAAGCAAGATCCAACAATATACTGCATACAAGAAACACATGTACTTCAAAAAGACACACACATAGACTGAAAGATCAAGGGTAGAAAACAATACTCCATGTGACAAGAGCCCCCAAAAGCAGGAGTAGTGATCCTATATGCAAATCAAATGGATTTCAAACTAACACTGATTAAGTGGGACAAAGAAGAACACTACATCCTTGTAAAGGGACAAATCAAAGAGGAAGTGATGACAAGCATGTATACCAAATACTAGTGCACCCACCTATATCAGACAATGTGGCGGCCCCAGCAGTCACCAGTCGAACAGTTCCTGAATGGGGGAAAGGAGGACTGAGAAAAATCAAGAAAAGAGACAGAGTCGAGAGGGCTCCCAAGACCGAGCAAGCAAGTTTATTTACACCTCTCTTTTATACCCTCAGTGAGTTAGGTCATTAATCATGACCTTTATACAAAAAAAAAAAAAAAACACCTGCTTCCTTGTTTGTTAGTTTTCTAGACACTCCTCGCCCTCATGGGCTACTTTGTTTCCTGGGGTTACAGAAGGTTCATCTTGTTGCTAGGGCAATCTCTAAAGAGAAACATCGGAGTTAGTGGAGACATGGTACCCCATTACATAGTCTCCTGGCTATTTATAACAGAGGGTAAAATTAAAATGAAGCTTTTTGGCTGACACCACTCCCCACAAGACAACCGCTAATGGACATAAAAAATCAAATAAGAACTAATACAACAGTAGTGGGGAACCTCAATACCCCACTGTCACAAATAGATATATCAACTAAACAGAAAATAACAAAATACTAGAGCTCAATTAAACTCTTTAACAAATGAATTTAAGAGCTATTTACAGAGTGTTCCACCCCACAAAATCACAATACACATTATTTTCTGCTACACACAGGTAATTCTCCAACATTGACCATGTACTCACTGATAGAACGTGTTTACATAAGTACAACAGAATTGAAGTTATCTCCTGAATATTATCAGACCATACTGTGATGAAATTGGAGATCAATAGCAAAAGAATCTGCAAGAATTTCATTAGCACATGGAAATTGAACAACACACTTCTGAATAACCAATGGGACACACAGGGAATTAAAGATGAAATGAGACAGTCACTACAATTAAATGACAATATCAATAAAATAAATGAGCATCTATGGGACACAATGAAAGCAGTCTTACCAAAGAAATTCATAGCAGTAAATACTCATATTAGGAAAACAGAGTGAGCTCAAATAAACAATGTGATGCTGAACCTAAAACTTCTAGAGGAAGAAGAGCATGACAAACCCAAAGCTCATACAAGGGAAGAAATTATAAAGATCAGAAAAGAAATCAGTGCAATTGTGAGTAAGAGAATAATACAAAAAAATCAATGAAGCAAAGAGTTGGTTATTTGAATGAGTACACAAAATTGACAAACCCTTAGGAACCTTATCCAAGAAAAGAAAGAAAAGACCAAAATCCATGCAATTAGGAATGATCAAGGTGAATTACAATGGACCCAGCAGAAATCCAGAGGATCATCAATACCTACTTCAAGAAGATATATGCCAATAAGATGGAAAACCGAAGAGATAGATAGATTCCTAGATAGGTATGAAGTATCAAATTTGAACTAAGACCTAAAAAATGTAAACAACACAATATCAATCAAAGCAACTGAAAACATAATTAAAATCTTACCAACGAAGAAAATCCCAGGCCCTGATGGCTTCACTGCTGAATTCTAGAAGACATTTAGAGAAGAACTATTTTTTTCTTTTGGTACCGGGAATAGAACTTGGATCCTTGTGTTTGTGAGACAGGCAGAAGAACCACTCCCCAGCCCTAGTGAAGAACTATTGCCACTACTGTTTAAACTCTTCAGTGAAATTGAAAAGGAAACAATACTCCCAAATACATTCCTGGAAGCAAGAGTCATCTTGATGCCAAAAGCAGAGAAAGACCCAACCAAAAAAGAAAACAATAGGGAAATATCAGTAATGAGCATAGATTTTTAAAATGCTCAGTAAGATACTGGCAAATAGAATGCAGAAGATCATCAAGAAAATCATACCACCTGTCCAAGTCATATTCATCCAAGGGATGTAGGAATGGTTCATCATCTGTAAATCAATACATGTAATACAGTATATTAATAAAGGCAAGGACAAAAACCACATGATCATCTCAAAAGATTCAAAAAATAATTCAACAAAATCCAACATGTATTCATGATACAAACTATACAAATAAATTGGAATAGATGTCTTTACCTCAATCTGATAAAAGCCATCTATTAAAAACAACAGCCAATATCATGCTAAGTGGTCAAAGGCTGAAATCCTTCACACTAAAATCAGGAACAAGACAAGGATGTTCACTATCACTACTCCTGTTCTATATAGTTTTGGAAACATTAGCCACAGTAATGAGAAAAGAGAAAGGAATAAGAATAAAGATAGTAAACAAAGAAGTCAAATTGTTGTTATTTGCAGATGGCATGACACTCTATGTAGAAGAAACCAAGAACTCCACCAGAAGTCTTCTAGGCTGAAACAAATTCAGGAGCATAGCTAAATGCAAGGTCAACACACAAAAATAAAGAGATTTTCTGTAAATGAACAATAAACTCACTGAAAAAGGAACTGGAGAAACAACCCCCTTCACAATAGCATCCAAGAAGATGAAATACATAGGAATCAACCTAATGAAAGAAATCAAAGAACTCTACTCTGAAAACTATAGCTGTCTGAAGAAAGAGATCAAAGAGGATATGAGAAAATGGAAAGACATCCCTTACTCCAGGGTAGGAAGAACCAATATGGTGAAAATGACCATACTTCCAAAACTGGTATATAGATTCAATGCAACCCCAATTGAAATTTCAGAAGCATACTCCACAGTCCTTGAAAAAATAATCCATAAATTCATTTGGAAAAAGAAGAGAGCTAGAATAGCAAAAGCAATTCTAGACAACAAAGACAAGGTAGTGGGTATCACAATCCCCAACTTGAAAGTATACTACAAAACTACTGTGATAAAAACAGCATGGTACTTGGAAAGAAATGGACCTGAGGATCAATGGAACAGGTAAGAAGATGCAGAAACAAGTCCAAACATGCTCAGCTACCTCATCTTCAACAAAGGACCCAAACACCCTCACTGGAGGAAAGATAACCCCTTTAATACATGGTGCTGGAAAAATTGGGTTTCAACTTGCCAAAGATTAAAATTAGAACTATGTATCTCATCTTGCACTAAATTGAAATTAAAATGGATTAAAGATCTAAATATTAAAACAGAAACACTAAACCTGCTGTAAGAGAGGTTAGGAAGAATTCTTGAGGACACTGGTGCAGGCAAATATTTCATAAACAAAACCTCAGTTGTAGGCGAATTAGCACAAAGAATCAACAAGTGGGGTCTCTTCTTATTCAAAACCTTCTGCAGTGCAAGAGAAACCACCAACAGTATGAAGAGACAATCCACAATGTGGAAAAAATTTTTACCAGCTGTTCCTCAGACAGAGGTCTAAAATCTAGAATCTGTAAAGAAATTTTAAAAAAATCAGATCTCCCAAATTTAAAGACCCAACCCAAAAATGGGCAACTGAGATGAACAGAAATTTCTCAGACAAACAAGTAGAAATATCAAATAAACATGAAATAATGTTCAACATCTCTGGTCATTTGAAAGATGCAAATGAAAACAACCCTGAGATTCCACCTCACCCCAGAAAGAATGACTGCTATCATGAAATCAACCAATAACAAATGCTGGTTGGCCTGTGGGGAAAAAAGAACCCTGCTCTACTGTTGTTGGTAGTGTAGACTGGCACAGTCATTGTAGAAATCTGTGGAAATCAGTACTGAGATACCTCAAAGAACTATGACTAGAGGTCCAATTTGACCTAGCTATCCTTCTGCTGGGTATCTTTCCAAAAGAATTAAAAGAACCAAATCATAGGGATATGTGTGCACCACGTTCATAGTGGCAGAGTTTATAATAACAAACTTGGAAGCAGCCCAGATGTGCATCACCTGGAGACTGGATAAATAAAATGTGGGGTGTTTTTTAATAAAATGGAGTACTACTCATTCATAAAGAATGACAAGAGAGGCATTTATAGCTAATTGGATGTACATTGAGGTAATAGTTTTAAGTGAAATAAATAGTATACACATGTACATGCCAAATAGTTTCTCTGGTATGAGTAACTGAAAGTTGAAATAAGGATCAAAATGTATAATAGATAATGTGAAATGGGAAGAAAAGGTGCAAAAGAGAAAAGGAAGTGGGAGGGTTAGGGGAAAGGAAAGAAGGGAGTGGAATTAATATAAGAAAATGGAAAAATGCAAACAAAGTCTTTGTAAGTAGAGAGGGGTGGAGGTGTTGAATGGAGGGCAGGGGAATGGGAAAAAATAAGAATCAAGGTATATTATGTAAAGTTACAAATCTCTAATGATGAATGTCATTATATTGAATATCCCAAATGTACAAATATAATCAATAAAAATAATATTCAATTTCTGGTTAAAATATACAGTGAATCTCAAATTTAAAAAATACAGTAAAATCACATTGTCATTCATTCTCATCAAAACACTCCAACTAGCTTCCAGCACACTCATCCCATCATAGCTGCCTCTTTCTGAAGCAGTTTCAGAAGTCTCCTTTCCTGAGTGTCTTAGTAATATCACATCTACCTTGATGCCTTGAATCTATTCAACATGCTTTCCTTGGGCCAGAGCTAGAAGTCACACAGGACTAGCTGAGTGATCAGGTGGATGAACAGTAGTATTTCTATGAGCCTGGTTTACATTGGATGACATCCATCAGAAATACACTGTGAATTTGATCTCATCCATAGACACTAAAGAGAACTTGAAGATCTGCTTCAGAAAGTGACAAGAACAAGGTGGTTGTGTTCAAAGTGAAGGGTATATTATGAGGGGGTTAATCACTGTAATAATTTTAAAATTAAATATTTATTATATATTTTGATAATTTCTTATAGGTTTAATATATTGTGGAACTTTTAGTATGAGTTTAATGAGTAAATTATTCGGGAAGAGGGGCAGTGGAAACTTCAGCAAAAAAAACCACTGGTAATTGTAATATATAGAAATGATGTCTAATTTCTTCACTATCCCTACTATAAATAGTATTTACAGTTATTAGTTTAAATTAATGATTTTTCTGGTGAAAAACAAAGGCTTGCACATGGGTCTGGTTAAATTTCTTTCAATATATTTTCTCCTAAACTTGAAATACTACATCAGACACATGCAAACCATTACACAGACCTGAAACAACAGTTGGTAATAGAGAATTACTAATCAACAGAAACATAGGCAAGAAATATTGAAGGATTTCTTCAGAGTATGGCTATACTTTTTTCTTTAGGTGCTTTGTATTTCATTGAACTAGAAAAATAATTATATTATGTAATTAAATGAATAATTAAACCATTGAGTGAATCAATGTATTCCAAAACTGTGGCATTGGGAAAGTGAATTATTGTAGACCATACAATAAAAGAATTTATCGATGACATAATATATCAATAGCTCATTGACATTGCTAATTTATAGCAAATACTGTAGCTCATGGCATCATGCAGAGGTTGGTGACTATTGTTCTTGTGCTATGTGTATAAAAATTTCTTGACCATATTATTTCACAATGGCATGATAGTTTTAGAGACAGTTACTTTTTAACCAAAGAAGCTACAATGAGAATTGTATAAAAAATTTGAATTTTCATATTTGCACTGAATTCCTCTAATAGAATTGCCTTGGAGACTTTTCATTGTCCTTTATTTAAGTTATTTGAAATATAAAATAAGAATTATATATTTTTCCAAATTTGAAATATCCTTGAATGTTTTATAAAATATTTTTAAAATCAATTCTGTAATGAATAAGCATTATTTTTAATAATATAAAGAGAAACAGTAGAATAAAACTCCTGATTTTACCTAAAACATAAAATTTCAGCTCTTCAGAAAACATAGAATGCATTTCATTGAATTATTTTCTAAAATTAATTAATGAAAATGATGTTTTGCTTAGGGAAATCTTATTGTTCACAATTCACAAGGGAGATAATTTGATAAACCATATTCTTATTCATATAAACTATGAGATCAGTTAATAAACAAATGTTTCATATAAATATATTTCATGTCAATGATTTTATCTCTAATAAGGAAGAGGCAAATGGGAAGTTTGTTTTTACTGAATAGAGAATGTTCAGTTGAAATGAGAAAGTTTAGGAGTACAGGGTATGTAAGCATATCTCTGATACAAATCTCAAAATTTTCTGAAGTGAATATTTTGATATCATTTCTCCTAAGGTAGAAAGAGATTCCTTAATGTAATGATGTGATACATCAGGCTTTCCATCATGTGATGTTATTTGGATTTTATAAAATTTATTTTTTCATAAATAGGAATTGGAAAAGTAAAATATCACTTAGAATGAGCTATGCACTTTGAGTTTCACAATTCCTAGGTCCTCTGCCACACCAGAACTTTCACACTCTGTGTGTCTCCTAGGACCAAACAGACCATAGTTTTCTTTATACACTGTTCATGTGTAATAATTTTATTTCTAGTAGAAACCTTGTGAGAAGGTACAACAAATTATTGAGAGGTGGAATTGGTCAACTTTTCCATTGCTGGAACAAAATACTCAACACTAACAACATAGAGGAGTAGGACTGTATTTTACCCATGGATTTGAGATGATTCAGTCCATGGTTCACTGGCACCAAGCAGAAATGGTAAGGTAGAAGTGATCTCAGAGGAGAGGTGCTCACTCCAGGGAAGCCAGGAAACAGAGACAGAGAAGAGGTGCTGGAAGGAGAGTTTTTCTGCAATGACCACCTCCAACTCATCCCCACTTCTCAGAAGGACAGTTACTGAACTCTCCTGCATGAATGCACTGATGAGAACAGCATGCATAATCCAGTCAAGATCCAAATATATGAGGCTCTAGAGGGACAGTTTAGATATAAACTACAAAATGGTTTTTGATGTGGTCATAAAACTGAGTAGGAGCCACTGGAAGTATGACCAACATGGCATTTAATGCATTGTGTGTGTGTGTGTGTGTGTGTGTGTGTGTCACCAAAATTCACACATATACATGTTGAGTATCTTAGATATACTTATACATTTCATTATTTTGTGCAAAAATTAATTTCATTTTTAAATCATTGAATTGTGCACAGAGCTTGAAAAGGAGTTCATTTAAATGTAGATTTTGTAGAGAACATTTTATTCTGTAGAACAAAAGAGGAAAAACTTCAGTCCAACCCTTAAACAGAAAACTGGGTTCAGTTTTGAAATGTGGCATCGAGGGTGGGAAGACAGCCCCTGCAGGTACAGGGCTTTTCTGTGAGTGAGAACATCAGCCCAGCATTGTGACCCAGCCACCTCAGAGAACTCTCTGTAATAGGTCTGGGTCCTCACTACAGAAGGCTTTGCTGCTGCCACCACTGAATCCTGTATATCCTGAGGTCTCTGCACCTTGAGCCTCTCAGGGAGTCTGTGAAGAGCCCCTCTTTTCACAACCAGCTCTTGTGAGCATCTCCTACAATGTCACTGGTGTAATGTGAACCAGAGACACAGAAGGGTTTGTTCTGTGAATTTTGATTCCTGTAGGAACTCAGTCTTACCCAATTAAGACTCTTCTCAAAGTGGCTTCTGATCTGACCACTTGTAAATATTGCAGTGAAGCAGAAAACTGTGATGACTCTAGCAGATCCCCCTTAGCATGAAGATAGGAGCAAAAATTGACTTTTAATCCTGATGGCTCTGCAAATGAGTCCTGTCAGAATCGAGAGACCAAAATAGAAGTTTTTGCTTCTTTATATGCTTTGTTTTACATTTATGAAGATTAATTCCATTGGAGCTTCCCTTGGAATAGGGCAAGCAGGATTGATACAAAGCAGAGCAGTGGAGAGGAGTAGACTGAACTGTTCTGATAGGATGTTCTGAGTACATCACACATCTTTGGTGACAGATTACAGAAGTTGTCATGGCTATTCAGGTTTATTGTAAAAAGAGCATAGTAACCTAGTTAACCCATAGATGCCCCAAATCAGTTAACCCATAGTTACCTCATAACACAGTTAACCCATAGTTGCCAGATTTCACATGGAGAGGTAATCTCCTCTCTCATTCCCTGCACTGAAGCTCTGATTGAAGAGCCTCACCTTTTATATTAACTTTTTATCATTTTTGTAATGCTTTATTTCATCAATACCTATGATTATATAATCTTTTATAGATCGATATCTTTTAGCCTATACACCTTAGAGGCTGTTTTTGAACCATAGTCATTTTTATCATGGAATTTAAGACTCACATTTTCACATACCTGTGACAAGCATGAGATGATCAAGCAGATCGCCATAATGACATTAAAAAGCATTTAACACGGTTTTAAAACTTCTTAGAGTGGACAGTCCTCCTTTAAACATTTTTTTTAGATTTTATTATTATTATTTTTAAGATCTGATCTGGTATATGCACTAATTTCTGTATTTATTTGGTGAAGATTTTATTACTTGACCTTGTTCGTCTATCTGTATGCACTAATTGGTCAAATTGAATTTGTTGTAGTCTCTTCTTTGGCTAGTAGATAATCTAATGTTCATCTATTTAAATATATTATATTTTGAATCTTTGTTTTTTAGTTATGAGATTTAGTGTGCAAGCACTTTTATTGGTTATGTAGCACAGCTCATAGCCTTTTTATTTGGCACATAAATGGGAGTCTGATACCCCCACATTTTATCTTTAGCCCAAGTGACTGGCCAATAATATTGGATATTTTTCTTGGTGGCCATTAACCTTAACTTTTAATCTTTTAAAAAAATCTAGACGTAGTTACAAGTTTAAACTCCTAAGTGATCTCTATCTCTGGATTGAAGCAGAGGGGTGGGGGTACCATCTTTAGGCTTATAGATCCTGTAAGGATGTGGGTGCAGTTTTGACAGTTTCTCTGTCGCAATTATTGTAAGTATGAAAAAGCAAAATAGCCATTATAGAGCTCACTGTACAGGTGACAGGTAGGCAGGGGTCACAGTTATTGGCTGCCCCAATGAGCGATGTCTTTGTCTTGTTGTTTTGGGCATGGAAGAGCTAAATATCTCTAGTGTAAGCAGCTGATACCAGTAAAACATCTTACCCACAGGAAAAAGGGGAGGGCTAGCAAACAATTTTTATTGCTTTTCCAACTGGCCTTGGCAGCCTCAAAAACCATATGATCATCTCAATAGATGCAGAAAAAGCATTCAATGAAATCCAACACCATTTCATGATAAAAATCCTACAGAAAATTGGAATAGAAGGTCTTTATCTTCACCTGATTAAGGCTATCTATGAAAAACCAACAGCCAACATAATACTTAATGGTCAAAAACTGAAAACTTTCATGTTAAAATCAGGAACAAGACAAGGGTGCTCACTATCAGCACTCCTCTTCAATATAGTTCTGGAAACATTAACCACAGCAATTAGAAAAGAGAAAGAAATAAAAGGAATAGAGATAGGAAAAGAAGACGTTAAACTGTCATTATTTGCTGATGATATGATACTTTACATAGAAGACCCAAAAAACTCTGCCAGAAGACATCTAGACTCAATTGACAGATTCCGTAGAGTAGCTGGATACAAGATCAACACTCAAAAAACAATAGCCTTCTTGTACACAAATAACAGACTCTCTGAGAGAGAAATTAGGGAAGTAATTCCTTTTACAACAGCATCCAAAAAATGAAATATCTAGGAATCAATCTAACAAAGGAAGCAAAAGATATTTGCACTGAAAACTACAACACTCTGAAAAAAGAGAGATCAAAGAGGATAGAAGAAAATGGAAAGACATCCCTTGCTCCTGGGTAGGAAGAACCAATATAGTGAAAATGCCCATACTTCCAAAACTACTATATAGATTCAATGCAATGTCAATTGAAATTCCAACAATATATTTCACAGAACTAGAGAAAACAATCCAAAAATTGATTTGGAACCATAAGAGACCTAGAATAGCTAAAGCAATTCTAAGCAACAGAGACATGGCTGGGGGTATCACAATCCCCAATTTGAAACTATACTACAAAGGTACTGTGATAAAATCAGAATGGTACTGGCAAAGGAACAGACTTGAGGATCAGTGGAATAGATTAGAAGATGCAGAAACAACTCCAGACATGCTCAGCTACCTCATCTTTGACAAAGGAACCAACCACCATCATTGGAGGAAAGATACCCTGTTTAATAAATGGTGTTGGAATAACTGGATTTCAACCTGCTAAAAATTGAAACTAGACCCATAACTATCACCATCCACTAAACTAAGATCGAAGTGGATTAAAGATATAAATATTAAGACAGAAACACTAAACTTGCTGGATGATAAGTTAGGTAGAAGCTTCAATGATATTGGCATAGGAAAAGACTTCATGAACAAAACCTCAGCAGCATGGGAACTAGCAGAAAGAATCAACAACTGGGATCTCATCTTATTAAAAAGCTTCTGCACTGCAAAAGGAACCATCAACAAAGCTAACAGACAACCTACAATATGGGAAAAGATTTTTAGCAGCTGTACCTCAGACAAAGGACTACTATCTAGGATATATAAAGAATTGAAAAACATCAGACCCCCCAAATTCAAAGACCCAATTCAATAATGGACATTTGAGATGAACAGACATTTATCAAAGAAGTAAAAGCAGCAAACAAATATATGAAAAAATGTTTAACATCACTTATCATTCGAGAGTTGCAGATAAAAACAGCACTGAGATTCCACCTCACCTCAAAAAGAATGGCTGCTGGCAAGAAATCAACAAATAACAAATGCTGGCAGGGTTGTGGGGAGAAAGGAACCCGTCTCCATTGCTGGTGGGAGTGCAGACTGGTTCAACCACTGTGGAAGTCAGTATGGAGATACCTCAAAGAACTAGGACTAGAGATCTCATTTGACCCAACTATTCTCCTGCTGGGTATCTTCCCCAAAGAATTTAGAGAATTATGCCACAGTGATATATGTGCACCTAAGTTCACAGCAGCACAGTTTGTAATAGCTAAAGCTTGGAAGCAGCCCAAGTGCCCATCGACTGGAAACTAGATAAAGAAAGTGTGGTTTTTTAAATAAAATGGAGTACTACTCAGCCATAAAGAATGAAAAACTAGAGTCATTTATAGCTAAATGGATGCATATCAAGGATATACTTTTAAGTGAAATAAATAGGACACACATGTGTACATACCGAGTAGTTTCTCTCCTGTGAGAAACTGATAGTGTAAACAAGGATTAAAATGATTAAAATGAATAAATGATAATTTGAAATAGGAAAAACAGTCCAAAGATAAAGGAGTGAAGGGAGGGGAAGGGGAAATGAAAATAGAGAAAGGAAAAACTATGAGAAAAGGAAAAAAAATGGAAATGATATCTACGTAAATAGGGAAGGGTGGAGGGGGTGAATGGTGCACAAGTAAGGAGGAAAAAATAAGAACCAAGATATATCATGTAAAGGTACAAACACCCAATGATGTAAAGGAATTGTGTACCTAAAATGTACCAATAGAAGAACTAAAAAAAAAATCAAAAAGAAGGTTAATGAGACAAGTATTTTTTTAAAAAGGGATGACAGTTCATTCAGACAATTTTAAAGGAAGGTGACTTTATGTGAATGGCTTCCCAGGCTTGTGCTGTGCATAGATGTGTCAGCCTCCCATTTGACTAGAGCAGGGCTTTTGACTCTTGGTGATGTTGCCACATTTGAGGCCAGCATCGCTGGCCCTATGAGGGTCCCCTCTGTGTCAGAATGATTTTGGTGTCATGGTGGGTATCTCTGGAATGTTTTTGCTATGAGTTGTTGTCCTTTATTTATCTGACTGTGATGGATCTATGTGGGGACCCCTTCCTTTTGAACTGCTGTGGGGGTCATCATGACTGTTATTGGACCCTGGTATCTAGGCTTAAGATTTTCTTGATGCTAATCTTTTACCTAGACTGAGTCACCTGGGGATAAGGGGTGGAGAGGACTAGAGATGCTAAAGTGGGTCTTCTCCAGCATCTGGGAGGCTAACTTCTGGAAAGCCTTTTTCAGCTTAATCATGTCATGATTTTAGGGGAGTTCTCCTAAAGTTCTTATAGGGTAGGTTATTTCCCTTAGGATGGAAGTGGCCCAGGAAATAAAAGCTTATGGGAAGAGCAGTCTGCTGTCTTTTGAGGGTACATCCCATCCAGAAGAGGGAAATGAGTAGGGCTTGAACCCAAGTAAGCCCTGTCTCCTGACAGAGCTTGTTTAAACCTGGCCTTAGGGTTTTATTTATCTTTTTAAATTTTCCACGTTCTGGGGCCCAACAGGTTGCATGTAAATTTTAATTAATCTCCAATTCCTTTGCCACCCCTCAGACCACTGCTGTTACAATAGCAGGAACGTTGTCCAGCCTTATGTTTAAAGCAAGCCCATCACAGGGAAATAGTTCCTATAGCAGTCTCTGTACTACTTCTTGGGCTTTCTCAGTCAATTAGGGAAAGCTTTTTCTAGTTGGAGTGGGTACAAACTGTGACCTAGAGGCAATAGAAACCTCTACATTGGTGTGAATCTGTGAAGCCAACCTGGATGTCCTCAAAAGGTATCATCCCATTTTTGGAACCCTGTGGGAATTTCTGGTGTCCTCTTGGGTTGTTCTGGGGACAGATGACACTGTATTAGACAACTTGTTTTGTCAGGGCTGTCATCAGAGGAACATAGAAGAGCTGAGCAGCGTCTTTAATATTTTTCCACTACATGGTGGCTTGTACTAATTGAGGCACCATGTGGTAGATTTAGCCCTCTGGAAACTGACATCACCTGTCCTTTTCTCGTGCTACCTATTGGAGATCACCTGATGAATACACCTGTTTTTAAAAAATTTCTTTCCCAAGAGATCAAGAGAAGGAGCACAGCCTTTTACCTTAAACATGTGGCCTTGGGGTCTTGGTTGCCACTGTCATTGTCCATGTATTTTTTAGATCTTTTGTTGATGTCCCCTGCAGTGGACAACTGTTATCTGCTTGGAAGCCCATACAGTTTCCAAGAGTCAAAGTTTGTTTTGAATGTACTTAATCACTTTGCACCTGTTGTAAGTAATCCTTCTACTCTGTAGTGAGCTCCATACACATGCAAGGTCAGGAATGCTTCTCTCAAGTCTGTTCAGACATGTAGCCTCTCTCTCTTTTTAAACTCTACTCCATGAGTGAGGGCAATGAGTTCAGCCTTCTGAGCTGAAGTTTCTTGTGGCAGTGGTCAGGACTCTATAACCTCTTTTACAGTCACAACTGCATAGCCAGCCCTTCATCTTTTCGTCTTCTCTATGTGAAACCTGCTCTATGGCCTCAATAATCACGTAGGGACCCAACTATCTGGGTAAATCAGGTGGCTGATTCAGGTTGTTTCAAGCTTCCACCCTGATTTGAGAGTTTTAACAGAGCAAACTTTGGTCGTGTGTCTGAGAAGAACTGGTGAGCCAGTGGGTACCTTTATCATTTATAAGGGTAACCACACTCAGAGGTTTTTGCCCAAAGCCAATTTGTCAGCCTCTTTCATCAGGAGAGCAATTGCAGCCAGAGTCCTCAGGCAGGGAGGCCACCCTTGTACAACTCTGTCTAGTTGCTTGAGGAAGTAGGCCGCTGATCATTCCCATGAACTGAGGGTCTAGACTAGCACCCCTACTGCAGTCTTCTTTTCTTCAGTCACATAGAGGGTGAAAGGCTTGTTTAGGTCAGAGAGACCTAGTGCCAGAGCTTCCTGAAGCTTTTCTTTGAAAGACATGGAAGTTTTTTTTTTTCCCCATGCTTGTGGCTCTCCTGCCCACATTTGTAGCTTTATCAAGGGGCTTAGGTAGGATGATGCAGTTGGGAATCCATATCTTATAAAACCCTGATGTTCTCAAGAACTCTCACAATTGTCTCTGGGTCTTGGGTTTTATTTTGCTTGGGGGCTGGTCTGTTTCTAGGCCAGGTAGTTTGTCTTTTGTGCACACCTCAGTCCATTTTGAATTAAATCCAAATCCCACTTGGGGTCCATCTGAATTGTCCAGTCATGGAGACTTGCTTATTTTTTTTCCAGGGGACAGTCAGAGCCAGGATGAACCATAGAGGTGGCAGTTCAAAGTGAATTATTCTGTCCATAAAATCAAGTTAAATTGGCCAACATATCCCTCCCTAAAAGGGGAACTGGACAATCAAACATGTACAAAAACTGATGAACCACCATGTGGCCCCCCATTTTCCAAATCCAAGACTGGCAAAAGACTTATGCCTTACTTTTTCCTGTGGCCCCTTGATTTCAGCTGTCTTATACCTGAGAGGCCCAGTGGAGAATGTCAAAATCAAGTGGTTCATTCCCATATCAATTAGTTCTGGGGAGTTTTAGTTATATGAGGCCTCCTGATAGAAGCAGGGGAAGCAGTATGGGATTTGGGGGCCAAACCAGAGGTCAGACCTAGTGTGCAGTGGACACAAAATGGTGCAGGGCTCTGAGGCTGCAGCTGGCTTGGGGCCAACCTGGAGGTGAAGGGCCTGGCTCTAGAGCTGCTGAGGGTTTTCAAGCTGTGTCTGGTATTTCTTGCCCTTGAGGGGGAAGTTGGTACATGAGCAGGAGTATCTAAGGCCAAATCATCTGGATTTCCATCAAAAATGGGTGGAGTTTTGGCAGGTCTTTGCCTGCTTGGACAGGCCCATTATGACCACTAGAACTTTGGAAAGGTGTTCTCTCAGACAAGGTGGTGGACAAAGAACTAGCTGCAACCCTGAGCCCACATAAGGGAACTGATCTGGGTGCCTGGGGCTTTCTGTCACATCCTGATAACTTGTTATATTTTGTGAACTAAGGTTTCATTTTTTAAATGAGCCTTGTGGGGGCCTTCCAACCTGAAACAATGGTCATTCTGTCTCATAAAGGATTTTGAGTTCCCCTGGAGTAAGTTTCTGACCATAATCTCCAGTACATCCCTTCTTAGTGTGTCTTTTTCTTTTCTTAATCATGACCACTAGAGCAGTCTTTTTACTATGGTTCTCATTTATGGTTTTACTTTCCACAGAAAGAGACAATAAACAAGATGCCAATTGCTTTGTCCATCACAAGCCAGTCTCCTCATGGAGATATTAGGTCCCTCTGAGCACTGGCAGGCCAATGATCCTGGCTGTCACTGAAGTGCTGCCCTAAGCCATATGAAGATGGCCCTGGAATCTGCACTGGCTTCAGCCCTGTGCACCCTGACCAGAGTCAGGATTGCCATGTCTGTCTCATTCACACACAGGCACTTGCACATTCAACCAAACACATACTTCCACCCACCAACAGCAGCAGCCAGACCTACCTTCTGGTGGCTAACAATGTTCTGGTTTCACTGCTCTTCAGAAGCTAGTCAGGGAACACAGAGGTTGATCAGTTCTCTTTTGGAGACTCCTCTTTGGATCTCCTTCTCAAAGTGGGACCCCTAAAGCTCAGCACAATTCAGAGGTCTGCTAACTGCTGATTGGTCCTCTCTGTGTGAGCCCTCCTCAGGCAACCAGCTAGGGTGCCTCAGAGGCTGGTCATGCAAGGAGACTCTCACATGACAGAAGTACTCTGTTGGCTAGCACTCAGCAGAAACTTGTAATCTGGGGCCAGCTGACCTTCCCTGTTCTGCTTGTTGGGGTGGCACTCAGCCATGACTGATTATGTCAGGCCCTAGAGATTCCCACCCAATGCATCAAATGAAGCAGGAAACTGTGAGGACTCCAGACAGACCATGCTTAACAAGAAGATAGGAGCAGAGAGTGGCTTTAAATACCAGCAGCTCAGCAAGTGGCTCCTGTCACTCTTCATAGCCCCAAATAGACATTTGCACTTCTTCATATACCTCTTTTTACATCCATAATGCTTAATCTCATTAGAGCTTCCCTGGGAATATAGCAAGCAGGATTCATATAAAGCAGAGCAGTGGAGGGAGGCAGAGCAAAAATTCTGGCAGGATTTTCTGAGTCCTTTACACTCCTTTGATGACAGATTACAGAAGTTGTAATGGCAACTCAGGTTCACTGTACAAAGAGCATAGTAACCTAGTTAACCCATAGTTACCCAATAACTCAGTCAACCCATAGTAGTCTAATAACACAATGAACCCATAGTTACCAAAATTCCATAAGGAAGAATGGTCTGCTGTCTCAGCAGCACTTAAGGAGTCACTTTCATAGTGAAACTTAACTTTCTTTGAAGCTTACAGTAAGCATTATTATTATTTTTTTTTTGCAGGATTAGTGTTCCTGGTCTGTTGTTTATCACTGGGGCTGCAGGTCCTGTCTGAGCTTACATTGTGAATGCTTGGCCAGGTGCTGCAGGGAATTCTTTCTAATTCATGTTATATATCCTGCATTATTCTGATCTGAAAGTTAAGAAAGGACAGTACAAGAGAAGAAATGCCCAGGCAGTATTCCTCATGAACATACATCTAATACTCCCAACAAAATACATGCAAACCAAATTCAACAGCACAATAAAAGTAAGTTTTACTATGATCTGTTGGGATTTACTTTTAGGAAGAAAATTTGGTTGAATGCATAAAATAAATGAATGTGATGCAAAAAAGTGATAGGATGAAGAGCAGCTTTATAAATCATCTCAATAAATGCAGAAAATCATTTGACAAAATCCAACAATATTTCATGATCAAAACTCTCCACAAAGAGAAATCCAGTCGTCACACACCTATAATCCATATTCACACACCCTAGCTCCAGGCACCTCCAAATACACCATCCATGAAACATGAGACTTTATAGGGACATCTAGATACAAGGCAAAACACATATGATAGTGCAATTCCATGCCTTGTATGTATACAAGACACTGAAATCAATATACTGGAGAAATATCCCCATCTCTTTTACCTTGCAGGTTTGTTGACAAAGAAGCAACCTAGGTGTCCCTCATCAGATAAGGGGAGAAAATCCAGCATATGCACTAATGGAATGGAACTATACAGTCTTAAAAACAGGGAAGTTCTGGCTTTTGCCCCAACATGGCTTAACACTGAGGGCCTTATGCTATGTGAAACACACCTGGCATAATAACTTTTATGTGGAATCTCACAAAGTTCAATTTGTACATCTAGAGAGTAAAATGATTGTTACCAGATCCTGGAACAGATGGTTCAGTGGGCAATGGAAATATTGATCAAAGTACGCAAAATTTCAAGCACAAAGTAAGATAAGGCTTTAGTGATACATTGCAAAGAATGGTGAATATACAGTCATAGTAATGCATGATGTATTTTCAATAGCTGAACAAAAGTAGCTGTTGCAGGTTCACACTTAGAAATGGTAAGCAGAATGGATGATAGATTTGATAGTCTGATTTTAACATTACACTCTGTAAACCTTAAGGAATGACAAGACATCCTTTAAATGACTATGAGTATCAGTTGTAAATAAGTAAATACATGAAATTTCTCCAAAGAAGAACTAGAAATAAAAGTTTCCTAGTGTAAAGGACTTGAGTATTATAATTGAAAAATTCTGACACATAATAATATGTCTATTGAAAATGTTGAAAAATACTGATTTACAAATTTATAAAACCATTAATAATAATCATAGGTGCTAGGTAGAGAATCAAAACAAAAAAAATAACTAGAGTAATTTATAAATTAACTTCAGATATTAGAAATCAGTGTTCTTGTTCACTCAAATATCTGGAGGAATATAATCTGCACAGAAAAATCTACATAAATCTAAACAAAGACAAAAATAGGGGAAAATAAATTTAAATTAAAATATTCAAAATTGTTAACACTACCTTTACAACAGTGTCATTTAAATATAACTTAGAGATGGATTTTTTCCTTGAAACCAACTATCATGACTAAGATAACATTACATTTTAAAAAGAACTGTAGATATGTTAGCTTGGTTGCAGTAAATACTTGATTTAAAAATACATAAATTAGTTTTTCAGCTTATATGAACACATAAATGCCACATATAGGTAGACTTCTCAGGGATGAAACCTTGAAAGTTGAGGTATCTCAGGCATCAGAGGAGGGTGAGCCCCATCCAGACCTTCACCAGGACATGAGCTCTCCATGACAGGAGGTTCATGGGCCAAACAACACTTGCTTCTGTGTGGATCAATAAGTGTGGAAATGCAGGGAGCCTGATGCACCTGTTGTTCTAATGTTGGATTGGAGCTAAATGGGCACCAGGGCCTCAATGCTGAGGTTTTCCCAGACAGGGCTTCTCCATGAGAAAGAAGGGAAAATTGAATTCAATTCTGAGAGACAATATAGTCAATGTGTGTGTTAGCCAGCCACATGCTGCAGGTTCATCTCTTAGAAGTCAGAATAATAAAACTCTAGATTTTGAGTGAATCCATCTGTATGTGCTATTTGATGAAAAAAAGTGTACCACACAGTACAAGCATTATCTGCTGTTCTCCAAGGAGATTCCAGCAGAAGTTATCATTTCAATTATCTCCATGCTACACTCTGATTTGCTTTTGTTCCTTATCCACAAAGTTTGAATGCATCAACCATGGCCCGCATTTTTTCATCCAAACCAGAGAAATAAAACATAAACTTCTAAGTTGTAATTTTTTGAAGGTCAGTTGTTTTGTGTCTTGATTTTCATTGGATGAGGAAAGGGTTTTAGCAAATGTAGCCTAAGGGGCTGGCAAGATCTTACTGTCCTCAGCCCTGGGTCCCCCCCCCCCCCCATCTAATCACTGTGTTACTCATCCCAGCCCAAAATGAAGGGTGAGTGCATAGAGCACAATGCACACAGCAGGGTCTTCTCACAGGACCACTCAGTATGCTTCTCCAGGTAAGTCAGATCCAGGACCTGATGTTCTGTTAATAGTACAGGGATCTATTAAAGTGGAACATATAATGCATACCTTGCTCTTTATGGTGCCTGACTGTGAGTTTTGCTCAAAACCATCTCAAATATTTTCAAAATATTTTGTCAGTACAGACTAGATTTCTGGTGTTTCAAAAGAATGAAATATACAACAAACTCAACATGAAAAGGAAAACAAAATTTATACTTCACCATAATAAGTACAGACAACAAAAACAAACAGACATTTAAAAGGAGATAATCCACAGGTTATATCCCAGTTTTAAAAACATTCATCTAATGCAAATAAAACAATTTTCTACTGATAGACTAATATTTATGTTTTATTCAAGAAAATGCTTGATTGTGAACCAAGAATATCTGTTGAAATTTCTTTGCAGGGCAACATTGATTTCCCTGTTGCGTAGACAGTAGATGATGGGGTTAATGAATGGGGGCACCATGGTGTAGAACATGGCAATCAGAAGATTCTTAAGGGATGGCTTCTTTGCAGTGGGGCCTAATACAGCCACTGACCCAGAAATGAGAAACAAAAGGAGAATGGCCAGCTGTGGGTACAGGTAGATATGGCTTTGTTACAAGCTTCCCCTGAAGCAGTCTTAAGCACAGTTGAAAATATGTTAACATATGACAAGAACATAAAGGCAAAACATACCAAGGCAAGGCAAACACTTATAGCAAGGATTACAAATTCAGAATGCTGGACATCTGAAGAGGAAATCCTCAAAATTTGAGGTATATCACAGAAATATTGCTGGATCACATTGGTCTTGGTGAAGGGAAGCCTGAACAGAGCTCCTGTGTGGATAGCAGAGTAGAGCAAACCAGAGGCCCAGGAGCCAGCTGTGGCCTGGGAGCATAGACTCGGGGTGATGATGAGCCCATAGTGTAGAGGGTGACAAATGGCCACATAACGATCATAGGACATGACCACCAGGAGGGCAATCTCCAGTGCTCCACAAAGGATATTCAGGAAAATCTGTGAGGCACACCCTTTCAAGGATATGACCTTACTGCCCATCAAGATATTCACTACCGCCTTTGGAACAATAACTGAGATGCTGCTGAGATCTATGAAGGCCACATTGCTTATGAAAAAGTACATAGGAGAGTGCAGATGTGTGTCTGTCAGGATGACAATGACAGTCACAAGATTCCCTGTTAGTGCTCCCAGATATATCACTAAGAATAGCACACCTTGCAGAACCTGGAGCTCCTGGGACCCTGCAACATCCATGAGGAGGAATTCTGTGAAGACAGTGAGGTTGTCCATGTCTGCCGACCTGCTGTGGTCTCTGCACAGTCAGAGGTTAAAGTGAGCAGAGGATGCTACAAGCAGAAGGTAGAGGACCTTTTAGAAGTATAATAAAATGCTGACATTGGCACCAATGTGTGGACTCTAATCATGAGCTCAGCATAGAATAAATGGATAAAATAAAGTATGTGGAAATCTAGTGAATCCATATATTTATATTTTGGGTTTTTTCCAAACTTCTGATATTCCATTAGTTCCTACATTGATAAGATGAAACATTTAAGCATTATCATGTTTAAAATGAAATTTAGCCCCGCCAATGTTTCATTTATTTGGCACACTTAAGCCTTTCTAATTCTCGCTGCACTACTCAAGCATTGTTCTCATTTGCTTAATCTTTCCATGACCATTCCAGAGTTTCTCTATGAAAGCTTCTTCATCACCACTGGGCTTTGGAAATCCATCATCTGCTCCTCATTCTCTAGGTCCTGGGTTAGAGAATGACTGTGATGTGGTCCTTCTGTGGATGATGTTTTCCTTACTTTTCCCTAACACATCTAATGCGTGAAACTGAGCTTCCTTTGACAATAACTTTGATCTAAAGAACACCAGGCCAGTCACACTGCACCAGTCTGCCACTTCAAGAGGTCTTCTAGACCTGTGTGTGAGCCCTTTCTTTCCTCTTTGCACCATCATCTATGGAAGGTGTGATTTCATTTGGGATGTACAAATATTGTTCTCCTATTGCCAACAAATGGCCAGTTCCCTTCCTGCACTTTCTGGTCTACATACTTTCATCAAAAAAAAATTCCAAATCAGCCCAGAAGTGTTTGAAATAGTCTTCCAAGACAAAATATTAATTTAAGAATGGATTTCAATATTCAGTTCTATCCAGACCTTCCCTCTCCTTGCTTTCATAGCTTTTGATAAGTTACTTGTGCTAACATAATTATTTTAAATCTAATTTAGTTATTTGTGGTTGTTTTGAACCATTTCAAATCATAAACAATCTGTTTACAGATTATTTCTTCAGTACTAAAAATAGCTGTATTGAAGGTTTAATGTCAGTATTATTTCATTTTCTTTGAAAAAACAGAATTGCGAGATTATAATATTGAAAATATTGTGCCATTTTTAATTTTGTTTATCAAAATAACAGATTTGATATGGGTCATTAGCAGTCTCCTTTCCATCTTGATCTCTCTCTTTCCTGTCCTTTCTCTGCAGTCCAAACAAAGTCTCAGCTTCCCTGTGCTAAATTCACCTTACATTTCTACTCTTCACAGTGCATGACAATCCTCCATAGAAAGGAAAATAGCCCAGGATCCTTCCTCCCCCTGATCTTTCATTTTCCAAGTGATAGCTTGAAATTATTTTGCTCACAATTTTAAAATGTGGGCCATGATTGTCAATTTCCCATAAATTATTAAATGGGTGACATATAATATCTGGAAGATAAGCATTATGATTTAATACTTTACAAAACTGAGCTGTTGATAAAATCATTCATAATAATGACCATACTAGATATCTCAACTTTTTGGTCAATTCAAAGAATATTTTTGTCATGTGACTTGATCTCCATGAAATGGCTAATAAACTTCATGAGCTTGTAGATATTTTCATTACATTTTAAATCCAACTTATCAAAATATTTAATTCTTGAGGCCTGCTGCTTAATTTCAGGATAATTTCCAACCATTATGATCCTGTGACTTGGGGCACACATGAAATTCAGACCTTTGAAGAGCATTTGAGATCTAACTGCCTAAAATAAACATTAGCATGCAGAAAATGGCATCTATACTATAAGCTCATATACATCATATGGGGAAATATAGGTAAGTTGGCTTAAGGATTTGAAGTATTTCATGGGTGTTGGTATATGATTTATTCATTACTAATGTTAAAGAAAATACATTAATGTATAAAAACTTACATGAACAGTGGAGTAATGAGTCTAACCTCACTGACATGAATATTGTTTTGCACAATATTAAGGAACTCAGCAAGGTCCTTGCTCCTGCTTCTTTCTTCAATGAATAAAACACATCCTCCCCTTCTCAGTGAGACTCCCAGTACAGCCCACACTCAGCCCCACTTCTGAAGTAGTTGTGAGCCCAGTGAGTTTTCACCAAGGACTCAAGTGGGTCACACTTCTGATGAATTCCAAGGACCTGGTGATCCCAACCTCCAAGGATTCCATGTTTCCTCCAGCCTCTAATTGGGAAGATTCTTTGGCCACACCAATGAGACTAATTAAATTTCCAACAGAGTTCTGAAGAATTACATTAAAAGTGTGACATTTAATAACAAGGAAGGAATCAAAAATGTTTCACACATCAGTGGAGATTCAGTGAATTTTAAGTACATGTCTGATAATGAAAGTAATTTACTTATACTCTAGAAATCCATTTGGTATTACATAGAACAATATACCAGGTTTGGGAGTGCGGCTTTGCTCTGTGGGTTGATATGTTCCAGAAAACCAGTATGTGTTGCAGAAAATCTTGCACCATGCTGGAAAAAAAATTGCATCAGAGTTGAAAATAGTCATCAATAACCCTCAGTTTCTAGTCTTTGATTATTCTTAAATAATTACAAGTTGTTCTGATTTGTTATGGAATAAATGGACAGTACCACCATTCATAAGAAAATACAATTACAATCCCCCTTCCTCTTTCTAAGTGTAAATCAGTGGCAGATATTTGTGTGTTTGTGTGTGTGTGTGTGTATGTGTGTGTATGTGAGTGTCTGTGTTCAACCATGCCCACATTGTGCAATAGAATGAAGATTTTTTCATGGGAATTTGTTTGCCATCTACAGGATCAGAAATCAAGCACATTTTCAAAAGAATGGAAGTTTCCCATTCTAACTCATTTAGTGCTAGTTTTGGGATACAGTGGATTTCCCAAAAAGCCTATCTCTCGGACTGTTTGACAGGATTCTTGTATTTGTTAAATGAACCATTGTTTGAAAAGGCTTGGTATTACTTGGTTAAATGTTCTGTAGAGTTGTGGCCCTGAACCTAATGGGTCCGGGGCTTATGTTTGATGGGATACTTTGTATTGTTGATTCTGTGTCTTTACTCGTTATTTTTCTGTTCAGATCTTTCATTTCTCCCTCATCTGAATCTTTGTGAACTGTACATTTGTAGTAATATGTTCATTTCTTCTAGCTTATCCAATGTGTTGTAGTGTCATTGTCCACAGTACTTTTGTATTTCTGTTATATCAGTGCCACTATCGTCCCTTTCATTTGTGACTTTATATATTTCCCTTTTTTCCTTCTTTGAAAATCATTTTGGATCAAAGTTTGATGACTTTTGTTTATCTGTTCAAAAAATCAATTCTAATCTGTATTCCATTTTCTATTGCCTTCATTTTCTTTATTTTACTTATTTATGGTTTATACTTTCTATTTTATTATACCTTTTTCTTTTGGGCTTAGTTCATTTAATCATTCTAGCTGAGATACATATAAATTTACTTGATTTCTTTTTAAATAGGTGTTACTAAATTCTAGTAAAAATTGCCTTTGCTGCTTCTCTATTATATGTGCTGTATTTCTATTTTTATTGATTTAATGATATTTTAAATTTTCTTTTTTAATTTCTTTCTTGAAATTTTGTATATGCAGAAACATATTTTTAACTTCCAAGTATGTGTGGTTAGCCAAAATTTCTCCTGTTATTGATTTCTGGTTTCATTTTATTATATCAAGAAAATATATCTTATATGATTTTAGTGTTTGAAAAATTGAATATTTTTGAGGAATAAAATATGACGCTTTTTGAGAATCTTTTGTGAAGGATTGAGAACAAAGTATAATGTATCTGTTGGACAGAACCAAGACCAGGAGTTGGAGAAACAGTAGATGGGGAGGACAAGGACCTGAGGAAACTGAGGTAAGCCCTGAGAAAGCAGGAGCACATGGGACAGAACCTAACTGGTCTGCCCAGACATTAATGTGCACAGAGTCTGTTCTCCTGATATCAGAGGCCTGGCTGAAAAGGGCAATGACAGGGTTTCATTTTCATGTGCCTAGCAACACAGCCCACTGAAGTCTGTATTGAAAGCCTTGAGCTTGGGGCCCCCCACGGCTGCCTGCCCTGAAGCTCCCTCAGCTGGCAAGGCCTTTTCCTTGTTTTCTCTAAGAAGATACCTTGGTGCAACCCCACCAGTGCTGTCCTATCCTTACTTCCCATAGTTTCATTCCAATGTACAGAACTCTTTGAGGCTGTCTTGTCAGACCTGGTTCAGGTCGGTGGCCTCCCTCAGCTTTGGTGGAGCTCTAATGTATTTGTCTCTTCTTCATTTTTAAAGGAGAGAATTGAACAGTAAAATATTCATGATGGAGATTCTTTTCCCCTTCAGGACTTTGAAGATTTCAACAGATTCTCTCTAGGCTTGAAAGGTGTATAATCTGAAGTCTCGGGCTGGGGATTTACCTCAGTGGTTTTGCCACTTGCTGCACAAGCGCAAGGACCCGAGTTTGATCCCCAGCACCAAAAAAAAAAAAAAAAAAAAATTCAAGAAGTCTGACCAGCTTTTGGGAGATTTTTCACCCATATGGCTTTGTTTTCTCTTGGCTGGTTTCAAGATTCTCTTTTTCCTTTTGACAATTTATAATATGATTTGTAGTATGCTTATTTGGGGGGGGTCATGGATGGAGTTTTGACACTTCCTGAATCTTTATGTCTGTATCCCTCCCACGATTTGGAAAGTTTTTACAGGGGAATCTGTTGGAAAAATAAAAGTCAAGTTGCTGTATCCACTATGACTCTGGGATTAGGCTAAGGCACACATCCTAAGATCCAGCCCTGATCCCAAGAGAAAGCAAGAGGTGTGGCACAGGTGTATTCATGGAAAAGTTCTCAATATACACTAAATCTCTAGGAGAGCATCTGCTGGAGATATCATCTGCCAAATCCAGGAGAAGGGGACATCTTCAAGTATGACAGCAGCTCAAGGCTGTAAAGAACATGAGGAATCATAAAAGGAAAGAAACACACAAAAAATATGAAACTAAGCTTCTATAGCTCACCAGAAACAAAGGGAGATCTATGAATTTCCTGTAGAAGATTAAAAAAAAATTAAAGAAGCTAATTGAGCTACCAAACACAATAAATTTCCAAGCAGACAAATACGAGAAACACACATATGAATAAAACAGTGTTTTCTTCTGAAACTGTAGAAAAACAAAACTAAAAAATCTTCAAAATATATCAAAAGAATTTTTATGCAATTTTAGACGGAAAGCTGTTCCACTTTCTTCCACCTTCCAGGTGGAGAACCAGTCATATAGGTGAGTGATTTAGTCTACTCTTGAAGGCATTGAGGAGGAGATCGAAGGACATAAGTTCCAGTAAGGTCAATGGGCATGAGCCTGGAGCTCCCACATCCTAGGACAGGAGCAGATGGACATCCAAGCTCATGGGGAACCCACTGCCTTCTTCCCTGGTTTTGTTTATCCTGGCTCTCACTTTGTTTAAAGACACTGGCCTGCATTAGTGAGGGCAATGTTCTTTACCTAGTCTGCTGTTTCAAGTGCTCATATTTTCCAGTAACTCCCTCAGAGAATTTTGGTAAAAAATGTTTTACTTGATATCTGGGCTTTCATGAGTCAAAAAAAATTGTTGCACAAAATTTACATGAAATATTGCTTCCAATTTTGTGCCAATATTGATTTGACATATTGAAAATGGCACATGTTCAGTATTGTGAGTGGTAAATATAAAAGAAATGTGTAATTTTCCCTCCCTAGTCTTAATGATAAACTAAACATGATATTACAAAGTTGTCAGTAGAAAAACTAATGTACTGTGCAGCTGTTTAATGTATAATCTGCATAAATGACCTATACCTAACTTAAAGTCAAGTGAGTTAGTAGAAAATAAGTAAAATATATTTACACTTGCAAAATATCCACTGAATATTGGAAAGTTTTCTCTTTTTCCTTGCCAATGATACAGAGGTGAAGTTGAGAAAAATTAGTGCAAGAAATTTAATTCTGGGACTAGTGAAAAAAATTAAGAATATAAAAATAAAATCCTGCCTCCTCTAACCTTTCACAAGACAGTGAATCTAATGATACAGGCACTGTTAGGAAGCATGTTCTGTCCCAAAGCTGATGATGTGGTACACAAGATGTGGTACACAAGAAAGTCTAGGATTCTTCAAAGATGACAGAAAAAATTATGAATTGCAGGTTTCAGGGGTGACATGGTTTGTGAAACTCTGCCTTCTTGTGATCACTGGAAATGAACATCACTAATGATGAAGAGTAAGCTCCTTGACTGATGTATGTATATAAAATTACTCCAAACAGTGAAGAAAACAGCTCACTATACATGTATACAAACAAGATAAGGCACAGCCTTCTCAAGGAAAAACAACAGTGTGTGAACATGTGACAGCTAACTACGGTATCAGGCTGGGTAAGACGTGCCCAGGTGATGGGTTCAGCACAGTTCTAGGTGTGTCTGGATGGAACTTACTGAAGAGGAAAACCCCCACCAGGCTGTGGGCTTATACCCTGGATGGACTAAGAAGGTAAAGAAGAGGGAATTCTCCCTTTTGGTCCTTCAGAGGAGCTCCAGTCCAGGCCATCACCTTCAGATGTCCCTCTCCATCTTCCAATCCAGACTCTTCTTCCTTCTAATGGGTTCTGAGTATGGACTCACCAAGGACAGTGCAGTGACCTTAAGGCCTTTGCCAGAGTGCATCCTCCATTTCTCCAGGGTGCTGAAGGCCCTTTTCTATCTATCTATCTATCTATCTATCTATCTATCTATCTATCTATCTATATATATATATATATACACACACACATATGGTTAAAACTGTTCAGAAGTGAATTGTACCTGATGCTCAAGCTTTATTTGTTGTGGGAATACAGTAATTTTTGTTATAAGTAGAATGATTTTTTATCAAAATAAGGAAAATTGAAATGGCCAAATGGGTATAAGATGGTTGTGGGAATTTAGCAGAATATGTCTTGGAGAAAGAATTTTAGACAGGATTGAATTGGCTAAGGAGAAAAGGAAATATTTTTACATTCTGAAAATTCAGCATTAATACAAAAATATCTTGATGTGAAATACAAATATTTTTGGAGAATTGGTGTGATGCCAGTGAGAAATTTTTAGTGTTTGGCTTACATTTTTAGTTTGTTGGTCTATCCAACAGTGACTCTAGGTTTTAGAAAGATAATTTCCTGTGTTTCATATCATCCTTTTGAAGTTGCTGGTCATATACAAAATCTGCATCTTCTCAGATAAAAGAGTCAAGGCTTTTCTATGATTGTATAACTTTCTGTATTCTCCTTTTAAGTCTTTTAGTTATCAGTGGTTAAGGAAATGAGTTCTGGTCACAGAAGTGTTTTGTTTTTTACTTTAATTTTTGTTAGTTCCTGTTTGCAGTACAACATGGTCACATTCCTTGTGGGGAGAAGGCAGATGTACCCATTGCATCTTAATCCATTTTTTATACCCTTCCCTTTTCCCCCCAACCACTGACCTATTGAGTCCCTTCATATTAGCAAAAATTTTATCCACCTATTTATTATTACGTATTGTTTATATTGCTTTGTATTTATTTCTGGGTTTCTTACATAAGAGATAGTATGAAATATTTAAGCTGTGTCTGATTTATTTTACTTAACAATATGATCTCACAGTGCATACATTTTTCTACAAATGACCAAGGTTTATGCATCATGTGGCTGAGTCACTGAGGTATCTCAGGCATCAAAGGAGGATAAGCCCCATCCAGACCTTCACCAGGGCTTGAGCTTTGGATGACAGGAAGTCCATGGTGCCAAACACCACTTGCTTCTCTTAGGAGCAATAAGTACGGAGACACAGGGAGCTTGATATGCCTGTTGTTCCAGTGGTGGACTGAGGCTAAATGGGCACCAGAGTCTCAATCCTGAGTTTTCCTCAGACAGGGCTTATAGATGAAAAGGGAGGAAAATTAGGATTCAGTTCTGAGACACAATATCATCAATATGTGCATTAGACAAAATGCTTTAGGCTCAGTTCATGGAATTAGAAAATTAAAACTCTTGACTTTGGGTGAATCCATCTGTATGTGCTATTTGATAGAAAAAGTGTACCACACAGTGCAAGCATTATCTGCTGGTCTCCAAGGAGATTCCAGTAGAAGTTATCAGTTCATTTGCCTTCATGCTACACTCTGAGTTGTTTTTGTTCCTTTTACACAAAGTTTTAATGCATTAACTATGGCTTGCATCTTTTCATCCACAGAACAGAAATAAAACACAAACTTCTACATTATAATTTTTGTAGGTCAGTTGTTTTATGTCCTAATTTTCATTGAGTGAAGCAAAATGCTTTTAGTAGATGCAGCAGAAAGGGCTGGCAAACATCTCAGTGTCCTCAGGCCTGAGTTTTCCCACTGTCCAATCACCTTGTCACTTATCCTAAGCAGATTGGAAGAGCGAGTGCAAAGAGCGCAGTGCAGACAGCAGGGTCTTCTCACAGGACCACTCAGTGTGCTTCTCCAGCTTGGTCAGATCCAGCACCTGAGGTTCTCTCAACAGCACAGACATTTGTTAAGGTGAAGTGATTAAAGCATGTTGTGTTCCTTATGATGTCCATATTGTTTCTAACTGAGCACCCTTCCAAGTATTTTCAAAACATTTTGTTGATGTATACCCTATGTCTAGTGTTTTAGGAAACATGCATAAAATATACAAAAAAGGAGCAAGAAATTTCACGTGAAAATTTATACTTCACCATACCAAGGATAGACATTAAAAAATAGAGAACTAACATATAGATGATGAAAATGCATAGATACTAATTTAAAAACCTACTTCATATATGAAATAAACTACTTGCAAAAGTTACTTGAGATGTATTTTATCCAAGAAAACCCTTGAGTGGGAACTCAGATTATCTCCTGACCATTTTTCCCCAGGCAGCATTTATCTCCCTGTTGTATATTCAGTAGATGATGGGCTTCATGAATGGGGGCACCATGGCAGAGAACATGGCACTCAGCAGATTCTTAAGGGATGGTTTCTTTGCAATAGGACATAAGGCAACTATTTCCCTCAAAATGACAAACCAAAGGAGAATGGCCAGCTGCAGGGTACAGGTGTGGACATTACTTTGTTTTGAGCTTCCCTTGAACAACTCTTAAGTACAGTTGAAATTATATTAATATATGAAATAAATATAAAGACATTACATAATAAGACAATGAAAACATATACAACACTGATAATAAATTTTGACTCCTAGGCATCTGATGACAATATTCTCAGAATTTGAGGAATATCACAGAAATATTGCTGGATCACATTGGTCTTGATGAAGGGGAGCCTGAAGAGAGTGCCAGTGTGGATAGCAGAGGCCCAGGATAGAGGCCCAGGAGCCAGCTGTGGCCTGGGAGCACAAACTCGGGGTGATAATGAGCCCATAGTGGAGAAGGTGGCAAATGTCAATGGAGCATTCACAGGACATGACCACCAGGAGGACAAATTCCTCCACTGCAAAAAGTGTATATAGGAAAAATCTGTGCAGCACACTCTTTCGGGGATATGGTCTTACAGCTGTCATGGAATTCACTATGGGCTTGAGAACAATAACTGAGATCTTTCCAAGGTCTATAAGAGCCTCATTGCATATAAAAAAAAGTTCATAGGAGAGTGCAGACATGTGTCTGTCATGATGAGAGTGCTAGTCACAAGATTCAGTTAGTGCTCCCAGATAAATCACTAAGAACAGCACACCTTGCAGAATCTGGAGCTCCTGGGAGCTTGTAACATTCATGAGGAGGAATTCTGGGAAGATGGTGAGGTTGTCCATATCTGCCCACCTGCTGTGGTCTCTATAGAGTCAGAAGTTAAAGTGAGCAGAGGATGCTACCAGCAGAATGCAGAGCACCCATTAGAACTACAAAGTGGCTTCTAGTAAGGAACATGGAATAGAGTAAATGGACATAGTTATCTTGAAACACAGTGAATGCACATTTTCCATTTCAATTTCCTTTCCCAAACTGCTAATACATATTCTATTAGTTTGTATAATCATCAAGCCTGAGAGCTAATCAATAAAGTACTTAAAGTGCACTCAAGTCCCAGCAATCTTTAATTATTTGGCATATTTAAGTCCTTTGTAGTTCTACAGGACACCTTGAGTGTTTTTTCCTTTTACTTCACTTTTTGTGGCTTTCCCTGACCAGTTCTATGACAGCATCTGCAACAACACCAGGTATTCAAAATCCCACATCTGCTCCCCATTCTCTAGGTCCTACAGGAGAAGAACGACTGTGATGCAGCCCCTCTTGTAGCCAATGCTGTCATCAGTTTTCCCCTAACAGATCTAATACATGAACCTGGTCATGTTTGATGATGACTTTGTTTTAAATGAAACCAGACCAGTCACACTGCACCATTCTCTCACTTCAGATGCTCTTTCAGACCTATGTGTGAGCCCTTTTCTTTCCCCCTTTTCATCATCATCTATGCAAGATGTTATTTCCTGTAGGAAGTAAAAATTCTATTTTATATTGGCAATGTACAGGATGTTCCCATCTTGTACAGCCTTGTCTGTGTATTTTACAAAAAGAAGAGAGAAAAAGAAAGAAGTAAAGAGAGAGAGAGAGAAAGAAAGAAAGAAAGAAAGAAAGAAAGAAAGAAAGAAAGAAAGAAAGAAAGAAAGAAAGAAATTGAAGTAGTTTTCCTACCTATGGTCCTCACCTGGGAATGGATTCTAATGTTTAATGAGGTGCTAACTTTCTACTCACAATTTCCCCCTGCTTGCTTTCATAACTTTTTTCAAAAATCTCTTTATTCTTAAATAATTATTTTAAATTTAATTTATGAATCTGTGCTTGTTTTGAACCATTCGAATCACAAATAATCTGTTTACAAGTTACATTTTAGTGTTAAAATTAGTTATAAGAAGAGGCCTAATCTCAGTATTATTTTATTTTCATTGGAAAAAAACAGAATTGAGGGATTATAATAATAAAAATATTATCATTACCACTTTAATACTTGATAGGTATTTACATTGTCATTACAACATTCACAACTATACTTTTCATGTGCATAAAAATGATTTCCTGACAGTGGTACATTCATATGCCTTTCAATGTTTTCAAATATTTTATAGGAATTTTTAGTTTGGTAATTCTTTGAATTACATGTGTTTTTTATCCCCCAGTATTCTTATTTCTCTAGTGAAGAGAAAATCTTTTTAGCACAGAGTGTCAGTCTCAAAACCAATGCTACCCAATGAGGCTGATACAACAACATGGTGTAGATCATGGCTGTAAAGCACACTACAGAGATTTTTTTGTTGATGTTGTTTTTCTTTTTGTTTTTTTGTGGTGCTGATAACTGAATTAAGGACCTTGTGCTTGCAAGGCAGGCCTGGTGCCACTGAGCTAAATCCCCAGACCACTACAGCAATTTTTAATTTCCTAAATCAAAATAACAGATGGGGTCATTAGAAACCTGGTTTCTATCTCTTCCCTTTTTCCATCTCTTTTTCCCCTTTTCCTTTTTCCATCTTTTCCTATTACATGTCTTTCCTTCTCAGTGAAAACAAACAGGTGCCCTGAGCTGAATTCAGCTTACATTTCTATTCTGCACAACACATCGTGATCAAGAGCAGAAGAGGAAATCCAAGGATTATCCCCTCTTGTTTATTTTCTTAATAATGCATTGGAATTATTTGGCACAATTTTAAAATGTGGATGACAGAATGAGCATGATTGCTAATTCCCCATAATTGGGAAATGGGTGAATTATAATAAGATATCTAAGAAATCAGCACTGTGCTTTTATAGGATATGAAATCTAGATTTTATTAAAAAAATTATCATAATAATAATTATACTAGAAATCTCAACTTTTTTAATGTAAGGACTAGGTTGCTTTCATGAATTCACTTCTATGAAATGACTTCATAAATTTCATTAGCTTAAAGATTTTTTAGTTACCCTTTTAAATCCAGATCAAGGAAATATTAAATTTGCATGTGCTGATGCTCTATCCCAGGGTAAATTTCCCTCACTATGATTTCACCCTTTGGACCTGGGACACATATGAAACACAGCACCTAAAAGAAATTGGAAGAAGCAAGTACGTAACATAAAAACCAGAAACTAATACCATCTGTCTATTCTACAAGTACACATACTTCGTGTGGTACTGAAATAGTTACCTTAGCTTAAGATTTTGAAGTCCATATTTCACAGGTACTAATATGTTACTTATCCATTACTAATGTTAATGGAAATGCAGAAATTCTCATGCACAAGTTTACCTGAGAAGTGAAGCACTGAGTCTAGCCTCAACAACATGAATGTTGCTTTTGCTTGATGTGATGAGACTTGATGAGATCCTTGCTCCTGCTTCTTCAGTGAGTAAATGCAAGCTCACTTCTCAGTGAGACTCCCACTGTGGACCAGGCACGCACCTCAGCTTTTGAAATACCTGGGAGCCTGGTTTGGATTCACCAAGGATGCATGGGGGTCTCACTTCTGATGTGCTCTGGGGACCTGGTTATCCCACGGTCCAAGAAGCCCACATTTCCTCCAGCCTCTAATTGTCCAGGATGCTTCAGCCACTTCACTGTGTCTAATGAAATTTCCAGTAGAGTCTGTTAGGAAGGAGTTCATGCCTGTGACCCCTAAAAAAATGTATTTCATGCATTAGTGGAGTTTCACTGAATTTTCAAGTTCAGAACTAATTATAAAATTAATTTACTTATATTATAGTAAATTTCTGAAGTGTCAGCATTGCACATTCAGTGTGCTGTGATTGGACGATGGGTGTCATCCTGTGTGTCTGTTACAAAATCACACACAATCCATAGTGAGGCTAAACACTTAAAAGCAGAGCATGAAAAATTCATTGATAGAGCTTCAGTTCCAAACCTTGAATTATTCCTTAAGAAATCAGATGTTGTTTTATGGAATAAATGAAGAATACCAGCAATGTATAAAAGTACAATTACAGTTGTGACCCTTTTTGTCCTATATCAATGCAAGGTAGTTTCTTTATTGTTCAACCAATCCCACAATCTGGCCCAGGCAGGAGGTTTCTCCTCAGAAGCACATAATTCCTGCAGAGCTTCCCCAGGCTCAGGGACCAAGGATCCTCTCCCCTGTTACCACAAAGCTTCCTTGTCTTCAGTTTAGCTTTTATGATGGTACATGAAAAGAAAGAGTAGTAAGAATAAACTTGTAATCCTTCAGGAAACCTAGCTCAACATTGTGTTCCTGTATCATGATCTGTTTTGTCCTCAGCACAACAAAATGCCTGTGGTGATGAATTTACTTTTTCCATGTATTTATTTATCAAACAGTTCTGGATTTCCAAGATCAAGGCATGGGGTCTAGTTCTGTTTGAGTGGTTCACAGCAGCTTGCTCTATTGAAGCAAACTTTTGGAAACAGGTTACTCCTAAGGCAATGTATGAATTTCTTCTGAGGATTCTAACCCAAAATTTATTTGCCTGTCAGTAGGCCCACATATTAAAGTTTCCATCATCAATAATTCCCCTCACATAGAGGAACCTGTGTTAGGGGACAGAACATAGAGAAGTCAAAGCATTGTATCAAACTGGAGTATTTTCATGATCTTTAAGTTTCTCTGGTTTACCTTGTAATGAAATTTAATCAAAGTATCAGATGTACCATTTGACTCTTTAGGTTTAAGTACTATTTTCACACATGCAGTTTGGTAGCTTCAATATAGTGCTACACAAAACCTACAGTGAGGGTTTTGCAGTTAAAGTATGCCACAGTTTGAATAAGAAAATCAAACAAGAGATAATGCAATACAGCTCAGAGACAAATTCATAACTCTAATTTTCTAATGTTTAGTAACATTCAAAAATATCTTAATCTTCAATAATGGAGCCTGAGACATACATATTACTCTTACTTCCCTAATGGTGCAAACAAAGGCCCACAGCATCCTGTGGGGAGCTCTCTTCTGTGTAGGTCCACAACATAATTTTATCTGTGAAGAATTTATTGAGCTAGCTTACATGTGAGCAAGTTCATGTTGCAGAAAGTGGAAAGGAAATTCTACTGATACTAGGATCACTCATAGCTAATTGAAACTCAATATTTTTCTATAAATCTTAATTTGCACTAAAGCACAAAGAAGAATTTGGCATTGGGCATAAGCACATCTAAGTGGACATATTTTTGGCAAATGCTACTACACTGGCTTGGCATAAATGTAAATAAAGATATGACAAGAAATCTACCTCAAACATTGTCTAATACAGCTAAAGCTATGATTCCCCCTTCTCTTTCAAAATTCATATAGACAATGCCATTTCCTTGTTCCATCTGTTAGATGGACATCAGAGATTGTGGTGACTGTAAATACCTAATGTTGTACTTGAATAAATCCATCTCATGTTGTGGAAACTCTGCTGAAAAAGATTGACAAATGAGCTACTGAGGTAATGCAAATCCTTTGGATGGCTCATTTATGATGTATTCACTTTAGTTGGATGGTTTACTGAGGATTCCTCATGAAGAATATACTCAGTCATTTACTATTATTTTCCCTTATCCATTCTAATTTTCTCCCCCATGTCCAGTAATTCTCAAGACTGTTACATGCTCATATACAGACATGGGCCATCTGTCAAATGGTCACACTCTGGTTAGAATAATGCAGAAATGATAGTTTAAAGAATCAGCTAAGTAACAGCATCATGAATTGTAATTACTGTACTAAGGCCAAATAAATAAATTTTGACAATAACAGAGAGTGGCACCAATGCTGAAGGATTTGGACAATCATCCTAATATGGGATACTAATTGTGATAATTTGGCTTTATTATCAGATGGACTGGGCTGGGAGCCATCTATGGAAAGAGTAAAGTGCATTTATGGGTGTATCTGTCTGGGTCATAGAGACATGACCTTAAGTTCTATACTTGATCACTGACCCCTTCCTTTCTGGCACTACTCCCTTTCTCTAGACCTTGGCATCATCATGGACTTCAGTCATGATGTTCCTGACTTTGAGGCAGCTGCCCAGGACAAAATCTTCTGAAACCATTAGCCAAATTAAACATCTACTCTTTTAACTTGTGGGTGTCATATGTTTGGTTCCAGAGATGGGACCATACCAGAAAAAATGGACCAGGGACAGAGTCATTGCTGGGGCTGTGTCTGACCATGAAGTTTACAATTGGTTAGATGCAGGAGTTTGGAAAGATTTGAAGATGTGGGATAGAGGAGCCCTACAATGTTGTATGCAGAACTTGATGGTGATTCTGCTTGGAGTTCAGTGGACCAGAATATTAACAGGAATGGGGAGAGTAGAGGCCAGGCTCAGAAAGTTTCACACTAAATAAGAATGGTTTAGGGAAGTAGACAAGAAGAATGGATGTTACACATTAAGCAAAAAATAACTCTGTATTCTTTCCATGACCTGAGACTTGTTATGAGGCTGAGATTAAAGCAGGGGCACTAATTGTCCTAGTGTAGGAAATTTCATGGCAGTGCAACATTCACAGTGCGTCATAAGTACTTCTGGCTGCTTTTGACCCAATATATAATGAGAATCTAGGGTAAAATGTAGAACAGAAAAAGTTTAAAATATTAAATTTTGGCCCAAATAATAGCACATGTACTGTTGGCATCATAGAAAGTTTGGTTGTAGTAGAGACTAGTGCCATTCAAATAAATTAAGTACTTTGAACAGGAACAAGTAGAAAGATGACATCAATGCACTCTCTGAATTGGCAAAACTCCATTTATTCTTGGCAAAAGAAGCCTAAGTATAAACTTGTCATTTGAGAAGTGAGCTCCTGATTCCCCTGCTGAAGAATGGCTGTATAGATAATTGCTTCTCTCGGTGTTATTTCATGGTACTTGTCTATCCTAATGTTCAGAGGCTCCTGCAGCCATGATCCAGAAGCCATGGCTACTTCTCAAGACGGTGATAGCCCATGGCATCATCCATGTGCTGCTCATTATTTAGGATGCAGAATTCAGGATTATGGGGCCAGAGGCCTTCTAGCCAGAGGCCGGACATGAAGCCTCTGAGAGGTGATTGTATGAAGCTGTAGGAATGAAGCCAAAGGTGCAGTGGAGATCATCAGAAGTGGGAGAGGCAAAGAATGTAAATAACTGCCAAGGGAAGGTGCCAGGAACAAGCAGCATCAGCCCAAAGGAGAGGTTGTGTGGGCTTGAATGGGCAAAGTCATAGTGGTGCGGCTGCCCAAGCCTGATGGACCTCACTATCACCATGTGTGCTATGTGCAAAATCAAAGATATAGGTCTTAATGAATTTATGTATGAGCATAACATATATTTAAAAAGAGTAAGTCATGATTGAATAAATTTTAAAATTAAAATATATTAAAATTAAAACAGTTAAGACAAAAGTGGGAGAAAAATATCTTCAATGCATGCATTGTAAAGAAAATTTGGTATGAAGGCTGCTTTCAGCAAAAGTGCAATTTCAAATTGGAAAATCAATGGTACATATTTAATAAAATACAAGAGGATCCCCCTCTACATAAATTAGAGCCTGTGCTGTGAAACAAAAGAGTAGCTAAATAAATTTTAACCATCAAGTGTGAAAGCTCTCAAATCAAAAACTTCAGCACTCTGAAAAAGGAGATCAAAGACAATATCAGAAAATAGAAATTAGGTTCAGTTACTACATAAGCTAAAACAATATTATCTAAATAGCCATACTTCCAAAATTGATGCACAGTTTTAAAACTATCCTAAAAAAAGAACTTAATATCACTGCTCACTGCAAAGAGAAATATATTCTAAAATATTTATGGAAACAGAAGGGACTCAGAATAGGAAAGACAATCCTGGGTAACAAAATCAAACCAAAAGGCAGGCATCACAATCCAGGAATACAAGTTATACTACAAATGTCTTATGGTAAATACAACATGATATTGAAATAAAAAAAAACACATGCCTCCATGTAACACAATATAGGGTTTAGAACAGCTCCAGGGAATTTCAGCTATCTGACATTTGATGAAAGAACCAAGATCATACTCTGGAAGAAAGATATCCTCTGTAATAAATTATAATGGGTAAGCTGGCTATATATATGCAGAATGTTGATTGTATACCCATAGCTCACACAATGTACCAAACTAAAATTAACTTGGAACAAAGATCTAAATGTTAAAACTGAAGCACATAAAACTAAAACTAATATGTAAAGTTTTTGAAAACAGGAATGGATAAGTACTCTCTGAACACAACATCAATTGGACAGGATACACTACCAAGAATTAACAAATGAAATAATTGCAAATTTTAAAGCTTCTGGATAGCAAAGGAAACATCAAACAAAGTGAAGAGATAACTGGCAGAGTGGTAAAATATTTGGCCATCTAATCTTTGGACAGAGGAACAATATCTATGATCTATGAAAAACTAAAAAAATATTAGACCATCCCCAAATAAGTCTGCAACTAAAAATGGGAAATGAAAATGAATAGATACTTCTCTGAAGAATTATGAATAGCCAATAAATATATGAAAAATGTTCACCATCTCCATTAAAAATAAAAATTAAAATAATGCTGAAATTCCTTGTTACCTCAGAAAGAGTATGTATCATCAAGAAATCAGGTAATATCATTTTAGATGGGAATGCCAACTAGTACAACCACTATCAAAATCAGTATGGCTATTACAAAAAAATTAAAATTGTATTTGACCCAGCTATTCTAGAGATCTTCCTGAAAGAGCTATGTCCTATTACAGTTAATATATGTATACCTGTGTTTATAGCAGCATTTCTCATAATAGCTAAATCTTGGAATCAGCCCACATGTCCATCAATAGATGAATGGATAAAGAATATGAGACCTGTGTACTCATGGAGTACAACCCTGCCAAAAAGGATGAACCTTAGTTATTTAGAGGAAAATGAAAACACCTTGAGAGCATTGTGTTAAGTGAAGTCCTCAGACTCACAGTGTAAATATCATATAGTTTCTCTTATATGAAAGACCCAAAAGATACATGAAGAAATATAAAAATAGATTCTACAAAATAAGAAGATAAATATTTTGCAGAGCATGGGACCAAGAATTGGAGGGATGAGAAAGGAGTGTAGGGGAATAGAATTAAAAGAAAAATAAAGATATGTTTTGTGCATGTACCTACTTAACAGGAAGAATGCCATCATTGTATACTGCAAACATATACTAGTGAAAATAAAAATAACATGAAAACACAGGAAGTGAATAAGTTGACAGAACAGAGTGAAATGCAAGTGCTTAGAGTAAGGGCCACACACTCAGGAATCTGTGTGGTCTGCAATGAGATGCTTAGGACCTAAGTCTCCCCCAGAAATATTAATGGATCCCACAGGACTTCTTGCAGGGCATCTGGTTATGACCCTTGTCTGGACAACAGAATAACCCAGCTGCCTGCCCATGAGCCCCCTGCTGCCTGTGTGCACAGCCTGAGATCACAGCAGGCCTAGGGAAGAGGGGAGCAAGGACAACAGAGTAGGTGTAGGTCATAAGGACAGGAAAAAATAACAAAGTAGGAAAGTTTGAGTGCCACATGCTGGAAGAGAAATCTATTTTCTTCAGGTCAGATAATTCATGATTGATTTAAAAACATGAACAGAAATGAAACCGAAATCTATGAGGGAAGAGCTCCATATAAAGAAGCACATTAGAAAGTGTGGTCTTGGGTTCATCACAAGGGCAAAAATGGTTGGCAGATGCCAGCAGAAGCTCCCACATAGAGCACAAAGAGTATCAGACCACGCAGGGTGTGAAGCTTCTGGGAGCTTGGAAAGTCCAGGAGGAGGAATTCTGTGATGATTGTGAGGCTGTCCATGTCTGTAGCTCTGCCATGTGACCTGTAGCCAATGGGCAGAGCAATAAAATGACACCAGAGATGAACAGTAATAATTTGTTTTGAGATATTTTCCTATTAGCCATTTGATTTCTTGTTTTCATGGAGTGCTGAGCATGTGGTATCTGAGAATTTAAGTAGTAGACAGAGAAAGGATGGGAGTGTGAGTTGGTTACTTCTCATAATTTGGTTTCTCAGCATCACCCCTCAATCCAGCTCACCCTCCTTTGAGCTGTTGTGTGACAATCAACATGGATTCAGTGAACATCTTTATGCCATCATTTGAAATTTTGGATTGCCTTGTTAGTAATGGTTGCTAATGGGTGCATGCAAAAGACCTCCTTCTTGCTGCAGCAGTGACTACCTCAGGATGACTTTGACAGTGGGTAGGCAGAGAGATTTTTCAGGGACTACACAGGGGTTTCCACAGGTTGTCTCTCTGTATTCAAGAGGAAACAGTTCTCTTGCACCTTCCAGGCAATGGCCAAAGCCCTCCATGGAGGTCTGAGACTCAGCTTAGGGGAGAAACTTTTCCCAACCCTGTACTCCATATCTGCTAGTTATGCTCCATAAAATAGCATCACACTGTCTACACTAATAAGAAAAAGAGACACTCATAGCCATACTTTGTTTCAATGTTGCACTATTTTTTGAAGAAGAAAAAGTCAGGAATTTATACTACACTAATTACCCTGATTGGACACATGACTGTAAATTCCCTCTCTAGTTTCATGACTGGGTAATTAGAAAATTCTGATCATCTTAACCATCAACATTCAAAAATCACACGTGCTGAATAAATTAAAATATTTGCTGCAAATAGCATACCTGATAATTGTAGCAATTCTGATGCTGGGCACTTGAGAAATGGGGAGATGCACTTTTTATTCTTCTTTATCTCTATTCTTCAATACAGAAATTTTATTGCTTTTAAAGAGCCTGTATCACTTCCCTATAGTTGCTAATCCTTTCATTGTGGGAAAAGACAGTACAGAATATTAATAAACCTAAGTAATTTGTAATTAAAAATTTTAAATTTTATAAGTACATGTTTGCAATAGGTATGATTGCACTTGCCATCGGGAGTCAGTACACTGGAATAATACATTTTGATTCTGTTCACTGCCCCTCTCTCTCCTCCCCTCTCCCTCTCTTTTCTTTCATTTAGCAAGGATTCCATTTCACTTCTATAACTAGACTGCACCAAAAGTCCTAAAAGCAGACTTCCAATCAAATCTTCTGTATCAATTCAATGAACAGCGGGACTCATGCAATGCATGGACATTGGGTGATCAGTTCAGAATGTTTCTTTATTAGAAACTATTTAGATTTATTAAATAAGCCATTTAACATCTCTAGAAATTCATGAAATGCATACATTGAAGTTAACACAGTTAACATGGAAGGAATCATACTATTCTCACAAGAGAGCTGGAAACATGGTTACATGATTAAGTATTTAAACTCTGTCAATCATGGAGTACTATTCAGCCATAAAGAACGAGAAACTAGAGTCATTTATAGCTAAATGGATGCATATTGAGGCCATACTCTTAAGTGAAATAAATAGGACACACATGTGTAAATACCAAATAGTTTCTCTAGTGTGAGTGAGAGTGTAAATAAGGATCACAAGGTTTAATAACTAATAATTGATACTTTGAAATAGGAAAAGGTCCAAAAGGGTAGGTGTGGTGGGAGGAGATGGGGAAAGGAAAGAATGGAAAGGAAAAATTATAAGAAAAGAAAAAAGTGGAAACGAAGTCTATGCAAATAGGGAAGGGTGAAGGAGTGAAGCGCACACAGATAATGACAAAAATATAAGAACTAAGATACATCATACACAGGTACAAGCACCCAATGATAAATGCAAATGCACTCAATACCTAAAATGTACCAATAAAAGAATTTAAGAAAAAAATAAACTCTGTCAATCATAAAATGATTGGGATATTCACTCCTAAGGTGTTGTGGAATTTTGATTGTCTAAATGACATTCTGACTGTGCAAGATGCTAGAGTCACAAGACCATTTTCTCCCAGAACATAGGCACCTTTATATCTTTTGTATATTGAGATCCCAAAAGATATTTTAAGAGATTAGTTCATTATAGAGTGTAGAAAGCTACTTAAATAGTTTTTCAAATTACACAAGTTCTGGTCAAAATATACAGTGAATCTCTAATTTTAAAAGTAAAAAGTCACATTGACGTTCATTAGCCTCAAATCACTCCAACTGGCTTCCAACACACTCAGTCCATCATAACTGCCTCTTTCTGAAGCACTTTTGGAAGTCTCATTTCATGGGTGTCTTTAGTTGTAATGTCACATCTACATTGATGATATGAATCTATTCAGCATGGTTCCATTTCATGGTCATTTTGATTTGGGGCCAGAGCTAGAAGTCACACAGGACCAGCTGAGTGATCAGGTGGATGAGGATGCATCATCATATTTCTGTGAGCCTGCCTTTCCACTGGATGATGTCCATCAGGAATTCACTGTGCATTTGATCACGTTCATAAAGACACAAAAGAGGACTTGCAGAAAGTGGCAAGAATGAGGTGATTTTGTTCAAAATGAGGGGTGTATTTTGATAGGATTAATCACTGTAAGAATTTTAGAATTAAGCATTTATCATACATATTTATGATTTCTCATAGGTTTTTTTTTTTAATCATGGGATTTTTTACCATGAGTTTAATGAGAACATTAGTCAGAAAGAAAGGCAGTGGAAACTGCACCAAAAAAGTAACTGGCAATTATTATGTATAGAAGTGATGTCTAATTTGTTTGCTATTCCTATTATAAATAGTATCTAGGGCTCATTGTTTACTGAGGGTCTCAAGGCTTTTCATCTAAAACAAAGGTTTGCATCTGGGCTCTGTGAAATTTCTTCCAATGTATTTTCTCCAAAATCTGACATGCTGAATCAAACACATGCCCACTATTGCATGGGCCTTAAGTAACAGTTGGTGTTAGAGAATTACTAATCAACAGAAATATAAGCAGGGGAAATTGAAGCAACTCTTCAGAGCATAGCTAGATTTTTTTCTTGAGGTGTTTTGTATTTCATTGGCTAGAAAAATAATAATATTATATAATTAAAGGATTAATTAAATCATTTAATGAATCAATCTATTCCAAAAACTTTGCCTTTGGGAAAGTGAATTTTTGTACATCACACAGTAGAAGAATATTCCTATGATATAAGATATTGCTAGCTCATTGACATTGTTATTTTATAGCAAATACTATAGACCATGGAATCATGCAGAGGTTGGTGACAACTCTTCTTGTTCTTATAGTGTAACTTTCTTGACCATATTATTCCACAATGTCATGATAATTTTAGAGACAATTTCTTTTTGACAAAAGGAGCTAAAATAAGAATTGTATTAAAAAATTGGAATTTTCATATTGGCACTGAACTCCACCTAGAAGATTCCCTTTAAGCCCCTTCGTTGTCCTGTAATTCAGTGATTTAAAATCTAAAATAAGAACAATATATATTTTTCCAAATTTCAAAATTCTTTCAAGAAATGATTGTAAAATACTTTTAAAAATCAATCCTGTAATGAATGAGCATTGCTATTTATAAGATGGCAAAAGTAGCATAGAAAAGCACTCCTGATTTTACCTAAAACATATAAATTTCAGTACTTCAGAAAACATTGCATGTATCTCATTGAATTATTTTCAAAAATAAATTAATATAAACTGATGTTTTACTTAGGGAAATTCCCTTGTTGTCCACAATTCAAAAGTGAGATACTTTAATAAACTATATTCTTATTTATATAAACTATGAGAACAGTTAATAAACAGAAATGTTCAATATAAATAAATTAACATGTTAATTGTTTTCTCTAATATTGGAGAGGGAAATAGGAAGTTAATTTTTACTGAATAGAGAAGGTTCAGTTGAAATGAGAAAGGTGAGGAATGAAGGGGATGTATGCATTTCTCTTATACAAATCCCCAAAATTTCTAAAGTGATCATTTTAATATGATTTCTCAGAGCCTAGAATATGGTTCCTTACTGTAATGATGTAATTTATCAAGCTTTCCATGATGTGTTGTTTGTATTGCATAAAATTTACTTTTTAATGAATAGGAATAGAAAAAGTAAAATATCTTTTAGAATGAGCTATGAACTTTGAGCTTCATAGTTCCTAAGTCCTCTGGCACACCAGGCCAGTCACTCCCTTTCTGTCTCCCAGGACCAATCAGACCACAGTTTCCCATATACAGTATTCATGTGTAATAATTTTATTTCTAGTAGAAACCTAGTGAGAAGGGAAAAAAAATTCTTGAAAGCTGGGATTGTCAAGCTGGAACAAAATACTCAACACCCACAAGATAGAGGTGCAGAATTTTATTTTATGCTTAGATTTGAGATGATTCAGTCCATGGTTTGCTGGCTCCAAAAAATGGTAATACAGAAATGATCTCAGAGGAGAGGTGCTCACCCTGTGGCAGCCAGGAAACAGAGAAAGAGAGGAGGCACTGGGAGGAGAGTTTTTCTGCAGTGACCACCTCCAACCAGGCCCCACCTCCCAGCAGGGCAGCCAGCTACTGAACTCCCCAGGAAGAACACACTAATGAGGTCAGCACATATGATCCAGTCAAGATACAAACATATGAGGCTTGAGGGGCACAGTTTAGATCTAAACTACAAAAGGATTTTTGATGTTGTCATAAACCTGTGAGTAGGAGCCACTGGAAGTATGGCCAAGTTTGCATTTAATACACACTGTGTGTGTGTGTGTGTGTGTTGCCAAAGGTCACACTTGTGCATGTTGAGTATCTCAGATATACCTAAAAATTCATTGTTTTATGTAAAAAGTTAGTATTTTAAAATCATTGAATTATACTTGGAGCATGAGAGTTCATTTAAATTAAGATTTATTAGATAATATTTTTTTTTTATTCTGTAGTACCAAGGAGGAAAACCTCAGTCCAACTCTTCAACAGATCACTGGGGTCAGTTCTGGAAGTCAGCATCCAGGGAAGGAAGACAGCCCCTTCAGGTACAGGGCTTTATGTGAGTGAGAACATCAGCCCAGAACTGTGACCCAGCCCCCTCAGAGAACCCCATGTAACAGGACTTAGTCCTCCCTACAGAAGGCACTGTTGCTGCCAGAACTGAATCTTGCACGACCTGAGGTCTCTGCACCCTGAGCTTCTCAGGCAATCTGTTAGTACCCCCCTCTTTTCACAACCAGCTCTTGTGAGCATCCCAAGTCACATCACTGGTGTAGGATGAACCAGAGACATGGAAGTGTTTGTTCTGACTTTTGATTCCCATAGGAACTCAATTTTTTCTAATAAACTTCTCAAAATGGCTTCTGATCAGACCACTTCTAAATATGGCAGGACTGCAGTGGGTTTCTTCTTCAAAGCTACCCTACCATGCTGAAAGTGTCACTTTCAGAGTAAAATACTCTCTGCTTTGCAGCTTGCAAGAATCATTGTTTTTCTTGGTGCTGCTGCTGGTCTGTTGTTTATTACTGGGGCTAGAGGTTCTTTCTGAGCTTACATTGTGCTTACTGGGCCAAGGTTCAGGAGGGAATTCTTTCAAATTCAAGTTACATATCTTGCAGTATCTTGAGCAAATAAAGGACTGAACAAGAAAAGAAATTGTCAGCCAGTGTTCCTCATAACCTACATCTAATATCCCCAACAAAATAAAGGCAAAAGAAATTCAACAGCACATTAAAAGTAAGTTTTAGCATGATCACATAGGAGTTACTCATGGGAAGTGAATTTAGTTGAATGCTTGCAAATCAATATATGTGATACAATGGACGACAGGATGAAAGAGATTTATAGAGCATCTCAATAGATGCAGAAAATCATTTGACAAAATTCAAAAAACTTTCATCATCAAAATTCTCCACAGGCCCAACTTGGCCCAGTGAGGCCAGGTGGGGCTGAGCAAGGCCGAGTGGGGCTGAGTGGTTGCAGCCTGACTGGTACCTGCTTCATCCAGCTTGCTCCACCAGCTTGCGACCAGGACAGGCTTGGGACCAAGACAGGCTTGCAACCAGGACAGGCTTGGGACAAAGACAGGCTTGGGACAAGGACAGGGTTGGGACCAAGACAGGCTTGTGACCAGGACAGGATTGGGACCAAGACAGGCTTGTGACTAGGAGAGGCTTGGGACCAAGACACGCTTGGGACCAAGACAGGGTGAGGATGATCCCCCAGGCATGTCCACCAGTCCTAGCTTGGCCAAGGTGGGCCAAGTGTGGCCAAGTGGGGTTAAGGGGTTGCAGACTGACTGGGACCTGCTTCCTCCAGCTTATTCCACCAGCTTGCAACCAGGACAGGCTTGGGACCAAGACAGGGTAAGGAGGACCCCCCCTGGGCACACTCACCAGCCCCAGCTTGGCCAAGCAGGTGCCTCCAACAACTGCCCCCACCCCCACCTCTGGCCTTCTGGCTGTGCAGCTACTTGGTTCCACACTGCAGAGGCACAGGGGGACATAAAAGCCACTGTCCTGAGTGCAGAAGTGCCCAACACAGAGAGGGCCTTTCTCAGGCTCCATGATGAAAACAAGTCCACTGGAAAAGTGAAGAAAATCTCTGCAATAAAAGCATACCAGACCACCATGCTTGGTAAGTTGGAGGGATCATCAGCTCCCATTGGAACCTGGACTTTCTTCAGGGAAAAGGCAGCTGAAATATGTGATAGAACCTTGCAGAGTGCAACCCTGCAGGTGGTCAGGGAGCTCAACTTGGGACTTGCAGCCAGAAATCTGCCTGAATCTTATGGGTCTGAGACTAGTTTACTGAGAATCATTGATGTATAACTGCACAATGCTCCCCACGTTGTCTATTGTGACAGCAGAGACATAACCAGAAGGAGGCCCTTCATTTTTAAAGGTGATAGATTAACAACTACCACAAATTATCATTTTCTATGATGTTCTGGATGCTATGACTTTGCTGATTGTATCACTTGGACCATGGTGTTGTGATTGATCTACTCAGTTGACCTTCCTGGTATAATGAAAAGGAGATAGCCTCAGAGCCATTATAGACTCAAATCCTAAAGATCAGCTATATCTGGAAGACACCTCTGAGAATCAATCATGCCATAACGGTTCTAAATACATCAACAAAGATACTTACAATAAGCAACTTCAAATTATCAACACAGGAACTAAACCAAGGACAGTGCCAAAAACAAAAATGAGGATACATTTAATCAAGTCACAAACTCAGACTTCCCACAAAAGGCAAATTCTGGGGGAAATGAGGTGGAAAAGTCTGATAATCAACCACTTGGACAACCTGAACTGATAGCACAGGAAGGAACAAAACAGATGAATGAGGCTCTAGAAAAATTAAAAACAGAAATAATCTCCCAGATAACTACAGATATGGTGAGCAGAGTGAAATACATGAGTAGAAGCTCTGGAACAGAAACTGATAACAAAATAGATGAGCTCAGAATCATGTTGGAAGCCATGAATACCCAGCATAAGAAAAAAATGTAAACCATGATAGCCTAACATAAGAAAGAAATGGAATCCAAGAAACAGATACAAACAGATATTCAGGAGATTAAAAACTCCATTGAAAGCATCCCGAGCAGATTAAGGGAATCTGAAGATAGAATATCAGATATAGAAGACAGGATTGCAGTGAAAGACCATGAAAACAGAGATCTCTTAAAAATAGTAAGGGACCATGAGAAATCAATTCAGCAGCTGCTATATGATGTAAAGAAGAGTAACATAAGACTGATAGGCATCCATGAAAAAACAGGAGAAAGTACAATTGACATAAAAAACTGTTCACAGAAGTAATAGCAGAAAACTTCCCAGACAGAGGTGAATAATTAAACATACAGATAAGTGAGACATATAGAACTCCACCTAGCCATGATCAAAATGAATCTACACCTAGACATATGATAGTCAAAATGCTAGACCCAACAGAAGAAAAAAGTCCTACAGGCAGTTAGAGAAAAGAAATAAATCACCTACAAAGGAAAGGCCACTAGAATCATGGCAGACTTCTAAAAACAAACCCTCAACTCAAGAATAGCCTGGAGTCAATTATTTCAAGCCCTAAAAGAAAATAACTTCCAACCTAGAGTGTTGCATCCTGCAAAATTATTTTTCAAAATCGATGGGGAAATTAGATACTTCCATGACAAGGAATATCTGAGAAATTTCATGAACAGCAAACCAGAATTCCAAACAATTCTAAGCAATATCCTAGAAAAAGGCAATGAAGGTCACAACTCCATGAGGCTTAACAGAGGGAAGCTGTGGGGGGCCTTGCCCCCACCCCCGCTAGAACTCTTGAGTGCCTTTTACAGGCATGTCTAAGCCTGCTGCAAGTCTACCCGGCAACAAGGAAGTAGCCCCAGTACCCTCCCCTTGCTCCCTCCCTCTAGCCCTACTGTATATATGCTGTAGCAGCTTCCGCAATAAACGAGACTTGATCAGAAACCTGTCTTGTCTCCATCTCTCGTGTCCCCTGTCCTTTGTCATTCTTGCTCCCCCTCTAGGGTCTCCGTTGACTTACCCGCGGGATGGGCCAGGAAGCCACCAGAGAAGTTAAGAAACTAAAGGGAAAGTGGGAAAAAGAAATAAGAGCCATCAGCATTAAAATATCATGACAAGGGTGAGTGAATATCTATCAATTATAACTATCAATGTTAATGGCCTCAATTCACTAATCAAAAGAAGTAGACTGACAGAATGGATTAAGAAGCAAAACCCAGCAATATGCTGTATACAAGAAACACACCTAACACAAAAAGAAATTCATAGACTGTAAGAAAAAGGTTGGAAAACAGCTTTCCACATGACAGGAACCCAGAAAAAAACAGGGGTAGCAATCTTATTTGCAGACAAAGTACATTTCAAACCAAAACTAATTAAGAGAGACAAAGATGTTCACAACATACTTGGGAAGGGAACAATCCAAGAGGAAGGGATGACAATCCTGAATATATAGGCACCAAATACAAATTCCCCCAACTATAAAAAACAAATACTAATGGACATGAAAAACCAAATGAGCACTAATACAATTGTAGTGGGGGACCTCAATAACCCACTATCACAAATAGATAGGTCATCTAGACAAAAAATTAACAACAAAATTCAAGAACTGTACCAAGCTATAGAACAAATGGACTTAATAGATATTTATAGAATGTTCCACTCCACAAAATCAGAATACACATTCTTTTCAGCTGCACATGGGTCATTCTCCAAAATAGGCCACACGCTAGTTCATAGGACATGTCTAAGTCAGTGTAAAAGAATTGAAATTACCCCCTGTATATTATGAGATGATAGTGAAATAAAATTGGAGATCAATAACATGAGAAACCACAAAACTCCCACAAACACCTTGAAATTGAATAACACCCTCCTGAACAACCAATGGGTCATAGAGGAAATTAAAGTAGAAATTAGACAGTTTCTACAAGTAAATGATAATGCCAGTACAATGTACAGGAATCTATGGGACACAATGAAAGCAAGTTTACGTGGGAAATTCATACCAGTGAATGCCCATATCAGGAAAACAGAGGGAACTCAGATAAATAACATAACACAGAATTTCAAAATCCTAGAAAAAGAAGAGAATGACAAGCCCAAAGCTCACAAAAGAGAGGAAATTATAAAGATACAAGCAGAAATCAGTGCAATGGAGACTAAGAGAATGAAACAAAAAATTAATGAATCATAGAGTTTGTTTCTTGAAAGAACAAATAAAATTGATAAACCTTTAGCCAATCTTATCAATAAAGGAAAGAAAAGGCTCAAATCCATGCAATTAAGAATGAAAAAGGAGAAGTTACAACAGACCCAGCAGAAATCCAGAGGATCATCAATACCTACTCAAGAACCTATACTTTAATGAAATGGAAAACACAGAAGAAATGGACAGATTCCTAGATACATTCGAATTGCCAAATTTAAATGAAGAAGATATAGAAATTGTAAACACCAGAATTACAATGAGTGAAATTGAAAACGTAATAAAACATTTACCAACAAAGAAAAGCCCAGGTCCTGATGGCTTCACTGCTGAATTCTACAAGACATTTAAAGAAGAACTAATGTCATTACTCTTTAAACTCATCAAGGAAATTGAAACGGAAGCAAGGCTTCCGAATTCATTCCTGGAAGCAAGTGTTACTTTGAGTCCAAAACCAGGGAAAGACCCAACCCAATAAGAGAACTACAGGTCAATCTCCCTAATGAACACAGATGCAAACATCCTCAACAAGATACTGGCAAACAAAATGCAGAGGGTCATTAAGAAGATTATACATCCTGACCAAGTCGGATTTATCCCAGGGATGCAAGGATGGTTCAATAGCCATAAATCAATAAATGTAATACACTATACTAACAGAGTCAAGGACAAAAACCATATGATCATCTCAATAGATGCAGGAAAGGCATTTGACAAAATCCAACAACCATTCATGATAAAAACGCTACAGAAAATTGGAATAGAAGGTCCTTATCTCAACCTAATTAAGGCTATCTATGAAAAACCAACAGCCAACATAATACTTAATGTTCAAAAACTGAAAACTTTCATGCTAAAATCAGAAACAAACAAGGATGCCCACTATCAACACTCCTGTTCAATATAGTTCTGGAAACATTAGCCACAGCAATTAGAAAAAATAAAGACATAAAATGAATAGAGATAGGGAAGGAAAAAGTTAAACTGTCATTATTTGCTGACACTATGCTACTTTACATAGGAGACCCAAAAAACTCTACCAAAAGACTTCTAGACTTAATTGACAGATTCAGTAGAGTAGCTGTATATAAGGTCAACACTCAGAAAACAATACCCTTCTTATACACAAATAGCAGACTCACTGAGAGAGAAATTAGGGAAACAATTCCATTTGCAGTAGCATACAATAAAATGAAATATCTAGGAATCAATCTAACAAAGGAAGCAAAAGATTTTGACACTGAAAACTACAGCACCCTTTAAAAGGAGATAGAGAATGATATAAGAAAATGGAGAAACATTCCTTGTTCCTGGGTAGGAAGAACCCATAAAGTGAAAATTGTCATACTTCCAAAACTACTATATAGATTTAATGCAATGTCAATTGAAATTCCAACAATATACTTCACAGAACTAGAGAAAACAATCCAAAAATTCATTTGAAACCAAAAGAGACTTAGAATATCAAAAGCAATTCTAGGCAACAGAGACATGGCCGGGGTATCACAATACCCAACTTGAAACTATACTACAAAGCTACTGTGATAAAAACAGCATGGTACTGGCAAAGAAACAGACCTGAGGATCAGTGGAATAGATTAGAAGATGCAGAAACAACTTCAGACATACTCAGCCACCTCATCTTTGACAAAGGAGCCAACAACTCTTTGGAAGAAAGATAGCCTATTTAATAAATGCTGTTGGAAAAACTGGATTTCAACCTGCCACAGATTAAAACTAGACCCATATTTATCACCGTGCACTAAACTTATATCAACCTGGATTCCAGATCTAAATATTAGTACAGAAATGATAAACTTGTTAGACAATAAGATAGGTAGAATTATTGAAGATATTGGCACAGGAAAAGACTTTGTGAATAAAACCTCAATAGCACTGAAACTAGCAGAAAGAATCAAGAACTGGGATTTCATCTTATTAAAAAGCTTCTGCACTGCAAGAGAAACCACCAACAGAGCTAACAGGCAACCTACCATGTGGGAAAAAATTTTAGCAGCTGTAACTCAAACAAAGGGCTACTATCTAGAATATATAAAGAACTGAAAAAAATCAGACCCCCCAAATTTAAAGACCCAATTCAAAAATGGGCATCTGAAATGAACAGACATTTCTCACATAAAGAAGTAAAAGCAGCAGATAAACATATGAGAAAATGTTCAACAGCACTGGTCATTTGAGAAATGCAGATGAAAACAACACTGAGATTCCACCTCACCCCCACGAAGAGTGGCTGCTATCAAGAAATCAACCAATAACAAATGCTGGAGGTGGTGTGGAGGGAAAGGAAACCTTCTCCATTTTTTTGTGGGAGTGAAGACTGGTCCAACCACCATGGAAATCAGTGTAGAGATACCTCAAACGACTAGGCTTGGAGATCCCATTTTATCCAGCTATTCCCCTGCTGGGTATTTTTCCAAAAGAATTAAAAGAATCATAACACAGAGATATATGTGCACCCATGTTTATAGCAGCACAGTTTGTAATAGCTAAAGCTTGGAAGAAGCCCAAGTACCCATCAACTGGAAACTGGATAAAGTGAATGTGTTTCTTTATAAAATGGAGTACTACACAGCCATAAAGAATGAGAAACTAGAAATATTTATACCTAAATGGATGCATATTGAGGCCATACTCTTAAGTGAAATAAATAGGACACACATGTGTAAATACCAAAGTTTCTCTAGTGTGAGTAACTGAGAGTGTAAATAAAGATTACAAGGTTTAATAACTAATAATTGATACTTTGAAATAGGAAAAGGTCCAAAAGGGTAGGTGTGGTGGGAGGAGATGGGGAAAGAAAAGAATGGAAAGGAAAACTTATAAGAAAAGAAAAACATGGAAACGAAGTCTATGAAAATAGGGAAGGGTGAAAGAGTGAAGTGCACACAGATAATGGCAAAAAAATAAGAACTAAGATACATCATATACAGGTACAAGCACCCAATGATAAATGCAAATGCACTCAATACCTAAAATGTACCAATAAAAGAATTTAAGGACAAAAATTCTCCACAAAAAATAATCCAGTCATCATACACCTATAAATCCATATTCACACACCCTAGTTTCAAGCAACTTCAAAAAGCCCCATCTATGTATCATGAGCCTTGTGAGGACAAAGAGTTACAAGTCAAAGCACATATAATGCAGCAAGCCCATCCCTGGTATGTAAGAAAGACACAGATATCAATCTACTGGAGAAATACTCTCATCTCTTGTTCAATGCAGCTCTGTTGACATGGAAGCAACCTAGGTGTCCCTTAAAAGATAAGGGCAGAAAAATTCAGCATATACACTATTGGAATGGTATTATACAGTCTAAAAATCAGGGAAGTCCTGGCACCTCATATAAATACATAATTGTCACCTATAAATAGATAAAACTGGAGAAGAACAGATGTACACTCCTCTGTGATGAAACATTGAAAATTGATGTATCTCAGGCATCAGAGGAGGGTGAGACACATCCAGACCTTCACCAGGGTGTGAGATCTAGATGACAGGAGGTCCATGCTGCCAAACACTACTAGGTTCTGTCAGTAGCAATAAGTATGGAGACTCAGGGAGCCTGATGTGCCTCTTGTTCCAGGGTGGACTGGGGCTAAGTGGGCACCAGCACTTCTATGCTGAGGTTTTACTAGACAGGGCATCTGGAAAATAATCTAGGCAAATTTGTGATTCAGTTGTGAGTCACAAAATTTCCAATACTGTGCTTAATTTAAACACTAGGTTACAGGATCTGCTCTTGGGTATCAGAAAATTAAAACTGTTTCCATTGTTATCAATGCATTTGTATGCACTATTTGATGAGAAAAATGTACCACACATGCAAGCATTACCTGTCATTCCCTAGGTAAATCCCAGGAGCAGTTATCTGTTCATCTGTCTCCATGCTACGTGATAATTTTTTCTTTTATGCACAAATTTGAGTAAATAAAGCATGAGGTTCATCTATTCATTAAGAACACAGGGAGAAAGAAAAAATTCCAAAATAAATATTGGGGAAGTTCAGTTGCTTTGTTTCCTGCTTTTCACTAAGTGAATCAAAAGTTTTTAGCAAACGTAGCAAAGAGGCATGTGATAATCTCAGTGCTGATCACCCCACCTTGTTCCCAGGCCTGAGTTTTCCCCCTGTCTAATCTCTTTGTTACTGATCCCAGCCTGAGTGGAACAGTGAGTGAAAAGAGCACAGTGCAGACAGCAGGGTCTTCTCACAGGACCGCTCAGTGCACTTCTCCAGGTTGGTCGGATTCACCATCTTAGGTTCTCTAAACAGCACAGGTGTCTGTTATGGTTGAACACATTACTCACGCCTTGTTCATTATGGTGTCTATCTTTGCTCTTAACTTCATATATCAAAAATATTTTCAAAACATTTTGTCAAAATAGACAAGATGTCTACTGTTTCAGAAAAGGGATATAAAATATAAAAGTACTGAGCAAGAAAATTGAAATATACATTTGTACTTCAGCATAAAAAAGATATGCAGACACATACAGACAACAAAAATACACAGAGTCAGCTAAAAATGCACAGTGCACAGGTATAGGTAAAAATTTAGTAATACACATAATTAATGAATAAAACTACTTTCCAAAGATAGATGAGGTTTTTGTTTTTGTGAAGAAATTTTTCACTGAAAGCTCAGGGAATCTCTTGAACACTCTTTGCAGAGTAGCACTGATCTCCCTGTTGGGTAGACAGAATATGATGGTGTTCACTAATGAGGGTACCATGGTATAGAACATGGCAGTCAACAGATTCTAAAGGGATGGTTTCTTTGAAGTGGGACCTAAGACAGTCACTGACCCAGAGATGAGAAACAAAAGCAGAATGGCCAGCTGTGGGGTACAGGTGGACATGGCTTTATTATGGGGTTCCACTGAACAGGACTTAAGCACAGTTGAAAATATATTAACATATGACACTAACATAAAGGCAAAAGACATGGAGACAAGGCTAACACAACAAGGAGTATAAACTCAGAAAACTAGACATCTGAAGATAAAATCCTTAGAATTTGAGGAACATCACAGAAATATTGCTGGATTACATTGGTCTTGGTGAAGGGAAGCTTGAACAGAGCACCTGTGTGGATAGCAGAATAGACCAGACCAGAGGACCAGGAGCCAGCTGTGGCCTGGAGCACAGACTCAGGGTGATGATGAGCCCCTAGTGCAGAGGGTGGCAAATGGCCATGTAGTGGTCTTAGGACATGACCACCAGGAGGACAATCTCCACCTCTGCAAAAAGAATAAAGAGGAAAATCTGTGCACCACACTCTGTCAGGGATATTGTCTTACTGCCTGTCATGGAATTCACTATGGCCTTGGGAACAATAAGTGAGATGATGCTGAGGTCTAGGAGGGCCATGATGCTTACAAACAAGTACAAGAGAGAGGGCAGATGTGTGTCTGTCATGATGGCAGTAACAGTCACAAGGTTCCATGTTAGTGCTCCCAGATAAATCCCTAAGAACAGCACACCTTGCACAACCTGGAGCTCCCAGGAGCCTGCAACATCCATGAGGAGGTATTCTGTGAAGATGGCAAGGTTGTCCATGTCTGCCCACCTGCCATGGTCTCCACAGAGTCAGAGGTTAAAGTGAGCAGAGGATGCTATGAACAGGATGCTGAGAACCCATTAGACCTACAGTGTGTCTTCTGATCAGGAAATGATGAGACAATAAGCGGATAAAATAAAGTATCTTGAAATCTAGTGAATGTAAATATTTCTGTTTTGATTTTCTTTCCCCAAACTGCTGACACATTTTACTTTCTATACTCATAGGATGAGAGAATTATGTAATACAGTATTTAAAATGAAATCAAGTTCCAGAAATCTTTCATTTTTTCAGTTCTTTCAAGATGACTTTAAATTTTACCTGGACATCTCAAATATTTTTCCATTTGCTTCAGTTTTGCATGGTGATCCCAGACCTATTGTAGGAGAGCTTTCTTGTCAGCCATTGGGTTTGTGAATTCATCATCCTTTCCTCATTCTCTAGGTCCTAGTGTGGAGAATGACTGAGATGTGCCCCTTCTGTGGCTGATGCTCTCCTCAGTTTTCCCTAATAGATCTAATGCATGAACCGGAGCCTCCTTTGACAATGACTTTGATCTAAAGGACACCAGGCTGGTCATACTGCACATTTTTCTCTTCAGATGCTCTTCAAGTCTAGTGTGTGATCCCTTTTTTTCCCCCTTTGAACTGTTACTTATGCAAGGAGTGATGTCTTACTGGATGCAAAAGTTTTATTTTCCTACTGGCAGTATATTTCCTATTTCATTCATATATGTCCTTGTCTGCATATTTTACTTAAAAATTGAATTACTCCTCCTACATGCAACCTTCCACTGGATATGGATTCTAATATTTAATGAGGTGACAACTTTCTCTGCAGACCTCCCATTTGCTTGATTTTATAGCTTTTCTAAAATCTCTTTATTCTAAAATTAGTTTAACCTTAATTCATTTACCTCTGCTTGTTTTGAAGCATTCAAATAATAAAAAAATTGCTTACTAATTTTGTTTTCAGTATTTAAATTAGTCATACTGAGTGATCTCATCTTCATTTATTTTATTTCCATTGGTAAAATGAGAATTGAATTATTATGAAATTGAAAACAATTTATTTGGCATTTGTAATATTTTGTAGATAATTATTTTGCCACAAAAAACATTTACCATTTTTCTGCCTTGTATTTGTATAATAATAATGATTTGCCTACAGGGTTACATTCATATGGCTTTTGAGTGCTTTACAGAAATATTTTATTGGAATTGTTTTGTCTGGTAATTCTTTGACTTACATGTGCTTTTTTCTCTTAGCTGTATTTGTAATAAATAGACAATCATTTGAGCACAGAATGTCATGATCTAAAGGAAATTAATTGATGAAGCTGCTACTGCTGACAGGTTGTGGATCACAGATACAAACCACACTATGGCTATTGTATTTTCTTTCTCAAAATGACAGATTGGGATCATCATCATCAATTAGTTTCATTCTCCATCTCTTCTTTCTACACGTCCTTCCTCTCAGTGCAAACAATTTCTCAAGATTTCCTGAGGTGAATTCACCTTACCTTTCTGGTCTGCACAGTGCACACTGATCCTGATGTGTTGAAATTATTTGGCCACAACTTAAAAATGTGAACAGCAGAGTGAGTGAGGCAGTTCATTCCCCGTAAGTTATTAAATGGGTGAAATATCACATTTTATCTAAACAAGCAGCATTATCATTTTAATACTGTATGACACAGCTCCTCCTGGATCATTTGAAAAAGTAACTGCTAAAGACAAACTGTAGAATCTCAAACAATCTATCTATTTTATTGTACACATATCTCAGATGTGGCTGAAATTGTTACATTAGCTTAAGATTTTGAAGTATACTTGTATGTGTTTTATACATTACTAATGTTAACAGAAATTAACATGTACAAAATTACCTGAGCAGTGCATTAATGAGTCTAACCTCACTAACACGAATGTTGCTTGTGTTCAGTATTGAGACTTAATTGGGAACCTTGCTCCTGCATCTTCAGTGAGTTATAGTAGACTGACTTCTCAGTGAGACTCCCAGTGTGGACTGTGTGGGCAGCCCTGCTTCTGAAATACCTGTGAGCCTGGCGAGTCTTCACCAAGGACACGTGGAGGTCACACATCTGATGAGCTCTGGGGACCTGGTGATCCCATGTTTCCTCCAGCCTCTAACTGGGGAGCTTTCCTGGCCACACCATGGAGAATAATGACATTTCAAATAGAGTTTTCAGTAGTAGTTTATTCAGGTGACACAATAAAGAGGAAGCATTCAGATATGATTTGTATGTTGCAACATATTCAGTGAATATTCCAGTTCACAACTTATTATAAAATTAACTTGCTTATATTATAATAAATCCATAAAATGTTGGCCTTGTAGTCAGCATGCTGTGACTGGAAGAGGGATGGCACTGTGGGTTGAAGTTTTCCAAAGAACCATTGCATGATATTACAGAATCATGCATGACTCATACCAAGGGCTAGAAAAATTAAAATCAGGGTGTGATAAATTCATTTATAGGGCTTCAGTTCCTTACATTCAATTATTCTTTAGGAAATTATAAGTTATTTTTTATCATTGTAGAATAAATTATGAATATGAGGATTAAATGAGTGTATGGTGAAACTCCTCCCCTTTCTAATCCTATATCAATGCAAAGCAGTATTTTTCTTGTTGTTCATCCAAACTCATTGACTGCTCTGGCCAGGAGCTTTCTCCTCAGAAGCAGATGACTCCTCCACAGCATGCACAAGCTCATGGACCGAGGCCCCTCTCCTCTATTGTCACAGAGCTCCTCGGTCCTCTGTGTAGTTTTTAGATTTGTACATGGAAAGATACTGCTTAGCTGGAACTGTGTAATGACTAGCTTCTTCAGGAAGCTTAGGTGAACACTACATGCACAGTGTCTTGGTATGCTTTTTGCTTAACACAGCAAATTACTTTATTTTTTAAATATATTTTTTAACAAACAGTTTTGAAGGCCCACAGGAATGGCACAGGAATTGGTGAGCAGCTATGACAGAAAGTATCACACAGAGAAGGAAAGAGAGAGACAGAGACAGAGACACACATACAGAGAGAAAATGAATAATGTGACTAAAGATAAAGGAAAAGAGTGGAGTGGGAAGGTGGATCCTAGTCCCAGCAGCTTGGTCTTTTGAAGGAACCTCCTCCTTTGCTAAACAGTTCATTGCTGTGAGAAGTAAATTAATCTTTTCTCAGGATTTTACTCCATAATTCCCTGACCTCTCAACACACTGCACTTCTTAAGGTTTTATCATCTCTTGTTACTCCTACATTGGGGAATTAAGTATTTTCATATTAAAGGTTCTCTGTTCTCTGATTCATCTTTATTTTTTTGTACTGGGAATCAAACTCAGGAGCTTGTACTTGCAAGGCAGGTTGTGGCATCACTGAGCTAAACTGTCTGATTTATCTATTAACAGATTTCATTGATGTATCAAGTGTAGTATTTGATCCTTTATTATTAGACATTTATGCTCACACCTTCAAATTGCTGGTTTTAACTTAGCACTAGGCAAAATCTACATTGGGAGTTTTATAATTAACTTATGCCACAAACAGAATAAAAAACCAAAATGACAGATAATGGAACATTAGACAAATTCATGCTCCTGATCTTGTGGTTTTTCAGTAGCATTCAAGTTTATCTAACATTTTTATAAAGGAGCCTCAGACATGTACATAACTAGTGCTTCCCTAATGGTGGAAACAAATGCCCTAAGCATTCCACAGGAAGCTCTCTACTGTGGATCTCCAGGATACATTTGAACTGTGAAGGATTTAATGATCCACCATAGATGTGGCTAAGTTCATATTGCAATAAGTGGAAAGAGATTTGATTAGTTCCATTTTCTCTCTATAGCTAATTCAACATGAACATTAGTGTACAACTCTTAAATTGCAGTAGAGTGTGAAGAAGAATTTGGCCTCAGATATAAACCCATCTAAATGGGCATCTTTTTGCAAAATGCCCATAAGTTCACTTTGCATAAATGTAAATAAAATTATAATAAATATAATTGTATAATATATAAAATATAATTGTAATAAGAAATCTATCTCAAACATTGGCTACTATAGCCTAACAACCTATTGCAGATCCTACGGTTGCATAGAAAACTTTAATTCTCTTGAGACATTTGTTTTAGATAACATGATGTTTTTGCACTGTCTTTTGGGTGAATAGGGCAGAATGGGGTGGTGCTATAGTTGGATAAATACATCTGGTGTGGTAGAATCTCTGCTGAAATAAACCAATACCCCAGCTACTTTGTCAACTATGCAAGTCCTTCTTCTGTCTCATTTAGGGTGTATTTCCCTTTGCTTTGTTGATTTATGAATGCTCTGGATGAGTTGGTTCAGTTGCTTAGTAATTGCCTTCACTCTAGACATTCTAATTGTCTGCTTTGTGTGCTGTGTCTCATTAGAATGTTGCATGCTTATATAGAGACATCTGTTACATGTCAGGTGGTCTCATTATGTTTATGATAAAGATGAAAATAAGAACATAAAGAATCATACAGCTAATTTAACATCATCAATTGTAAATTTCAAACTAGAATCAAATATGTAAATTATAATGGTGATAGAAAATGTCATCAATGCTTGCATATTTGTACAATCTTTCCAAAATGAGGACCTGACTGTCATTAAGCTTAAGTGTCAACTTGACTTGGTTGAGAGCCACCTGTGTAATTAGTTAATCTCACTTCTGTGTATCTGGCTGAGTCATGGAGGTGTGTCCTTACAGTCCATATATGGTCCCTGGTTCCTTCTTCTCTGATGCTATTCCCCTGCTATGTTTTCTGGATTTTCATAGTCTTTTTTTTTTTTTTTTTACATTTTGGTCACTTTATTAAATGACATTAAATAGTTTAAATTTCAACTACTGAACAGCACTTTGAATGGTGAAAATACAGGTAGTATATTGTCATACTTGAGTGTTTTTCTTTAAAAACACAATTCCAGCCTTACAAAACAGCCTTAAAGGAAGAAGTGACATCCTTTCTACAGTATTTAAGATACTAAATACAGAATTGAAAAGCAGTCTAACTGAAACAAAGGCAAGTCTTCACAGCTGTATGATTTCAGCAGCCAAAGCTGGATGATGAACTGAAACATTACTGTACTGCTGGGACAAAACATATACAATATCACAATACTGAGCAAAAATGCTTTACACCCAAAGAAATAAAGCAGGTTAAAAAAGAGGAGAATTCAACAGGCAAAACTGTATTGCAAGCAAGATTTTAAATTGTCATTTTTAAGCCATTGCAACTATTTAAAATATCTAAAACAAATATAAAAATGAGCTCTTTAGTATTTTACTGATGTGATTTTTGACTTTAAGTATTTGTTAAAATTTGATGTTATAGTCAAAGTGTATACTATGTAGCTAAAATATCAAGTGAGAAGACTGTATGCAAAGTGGTCCAAGTTTTATTTCAAACTCTGATTTACTATTTCATCCATTGTGAAAAAAGTTTAAAAAGTTGCCTAATGTTTTTACATCTATGTCTCTGAGTTAGTAATTAGAGACCATGTTGAAAATTCCCAGGTCTAGTAAATCAGGTTTAAAGTACTCTGGATTTGCAGAAATAGCAACTGATAACAGTTGGCCAGAGTGTACTGCCTTCAGATATTTATCTTATAAATCTTGTCTTTTTCACTTTTTCTAAAGTAAACACATTTTCCTCACACTCAAATTAAATAAATCTGATTATATAGCTGGCATAGTATCCAAATATATGGAATTTGTTATGATATTTTATCATGAGAAAGTGGGAGGTGGATCCAGGAACCTCATAAATTATGTATCATAAACCTAGTGCTCTTGGATATTTTACCAATAGTTCTTCTGGGATAAAAATGGAAATCTCTTTATTATCCAAAAAACTCAAAACAGTTATAGCTAATGCTAAAGTTATTCTAATCCAGTGATATCTAGAGTAAATCCTCCACCCTGCTTTCTTTTTATAGGAGTTCTTTAGCTTTTCTACTGTTATGTCATCATCTCAAAATGGTCTTACTATGTTGACTCCCATAGTCAAAAACAACCTTTTTCTTCAAGAAATTCAAGCAAGGGCTGGGGATTTAGCTCAGTGGTTCTGCTGCCTGCCCCACAAGGACCCAAGTTCAATCCTTAGTACCAAAAATAAAAAAGAAAGAAATTCAAACAACCAATTTGAACACGAATAAAATTATAGTTCACTTTTACACACCTGGATTAAGAAAAAGAAATGTAATGATTTTTAGTAAAACTTCAAAAAAGAGTGTTAAAAGTAATTTGGATCAGAAAATTGCCTCAGATCTAAACTGGGGGGAAAAAATCAAACTTTAAAACAAAGAAAAATGTAAGGAAAAGGGGGTGGGGTGGGGTCCTGGTGAGGAGAACATGGTAATGAGAGTACAGAAGCCAGTGATCCTCATCTTTAAGAGGAATTACTTCACAATACTGACAGTACTGGAAATTGTTAAAGCACATTCCTTATGTAAACTTCAAGTCAACAACAGTTCTGCCATTTTGATTTTAGAAAACAGGGTGTGAACCTAACAACAATTTCAGCATTAACTTCCTAAAATGCTAGAACTGGATTTTTTTCAGTCCCCATCCCACTGCCAGCAACAGGTTGAAGCACTAGCACTGGCACCATGCAGTTAAGAGATGTGCTTTATATTAGTACCAGGAGAGATAAAAGATAATCCACAACCCTGAAATTTCTCCAGTAATCATTTCAGCACATATAACTGAAAATAAAAAGTGTCAGACTAAAGAAGAAAAAGCAATTCTCTTCTTAGGCTGTACTTAAGGCTGTTTATACATTGCTAAGATAACTGCAAGACTCCAACTTTAGAGCAGTAGTATTTAAGAATATTGCACACAATTCTGTGTCAAAGATAACCCTTAGTTTCTGACTTTCAATCATAAGAAACAATATAGCAGTCCAAATTCAGACTGCAGTCAAAAGAACATTAAGACCATTTCAATCGCTCTAATCAAGAAGTGAATTAAGTATAATATATTTCATAAATTGAGGGATCAACTCTAAGAACTCAGCTGTGCATTTTTACATGTAAAGAATGGATATATAAATCTTTATTCTTTCCTAAATTCATTAATTTTATGACAATTTTATAGTTGCAAAAAGCAGTCATAAAAATTTAGAGAGGCCCAGGGATTTAGCTCAGTGGTTCCGGTGCCTGCCTCACAAGCATAAGGTCCTGAGTTAGATCCCCAGCACAAAAAAAAAAAAAAAAATTTAGAGAGGAAATCTGTGAGCTTTTACTGTTATGAAAGGATTTGTTTTCACTGAAACAATTTGAAATATCTTCTCTACTCAATGTGTGTAACAAGATTCTAGGCAACATCACTGACAAATGTCAGGTAGAAAAGCTATGCCCTATTTAAAAAAATTTAAAACTAATATGGAAGATTAGCATTTAAGGGACCAAACTATTTACCCAGTTGAGTTTTGTTAAGTCATTGATTCCTAAAAAAATAAAAGATCTTTCTATGATTTTAACAATCCTTTCAGCTTTTAGTGCAAAATCACATTGATTTCCCTTGGGAAGGTCCTGGATTTTTACTTCTCATTGGGGATGGTGCACGTTGTAATGGTGGTGGCTGCATACTGCCAGCCACTGACTGATATATTCCTTTCATATCAATCTGCTGGTAGTTAGAAGGTCTCATAATTAAATTTGGAGGCTTTGGCATCATGAGGTGACCCAGGGTCACTTGTTGGTAAGCATTCATTGCTGTTGCTGCTTCTTGTACTGCTGCTGGAGCCTTCTGCTCATAAGTATTCACTGAACACAGCTGATTAGCATCTGTTGTTTTGTCAGTACATCATTGTAGATTGCTTCTCTTTGTTTAACATCAAGCTCCTGGCTGGCTTGTCTAATTAATGCTAATGCCTGAACTTGGGCCTCTGAGAGATTCATGTTTTTCTTCCATAAAGCTAAAATCATATCTTCAAGAGGCTGAATCCTCACTGCACTATTTGTTGCTTCTGCAACTTTTTCTCTTCTTTGATTAATGAGGTCCTCTAGCTATTGATTACTCATTGCTGACAGGGCTCCCAAATTGAAAGGAATATAAGGAGTTTGAGAGCTGAAAGTGACAGGGGCTAAATTGGCCCCAGTTGGTATGTTGAAATGCATGGTCAGTCCCTTCTTTCCTGCTTCAATTCTACCTAAGCTGCTTTTCTTTCTTCTTCAGTTAACTTTTCTTCCTCTTTGTAATCCAAAAGAGAATCATGTTCATGATATCCTACAATGTGTTTTTTATGTATTTAAAGAAGTTCTGCAAGTACAGTATACTTTGACAGCATGGGAGTATCCCATTTCTTTTTTCCCAAGTTGGGGTCCTCTAGTAAGTCTGGCTCCAAAGTATAAAGTTCAGTAAGCTCATTCATAATAAATGATGCTCAACCTGCTGTTGATCAACAACTCAAAAAGATAATGACTGCCTAGCTATTTTACGATCAAAAATTTTATCTTCCATGGTTCCCTGAGCTAAGAACCTGTACATACACACAGGCTTAGTTTGTCCAAAGCAATAAACTCTGAATATACTCTGAATATCATAAGATGGATTCCAAGAAGCATTAAATATGATTACTCAGCAGCTACCAGATTAATTCCAAGAGATCCTGCTTTGGTAGAAATGATAAACAATCTCCCCCTCACATTAGTTTCATCATTAAATTCTTCAGCCCACTTCTTCCTTGACTGTGCATCAGTAGAACCATCTAAATGGTAGTAGTCAATGATTCAGAGCCACTTCCCTTCATCTTTATAAATGAGAGGTTTATCTTTATCTTCTGTTTTCTCCCTACTGGTCAATTCAAAAAAATCTTCAATCAAGTCCAGAGGTATGAGGGACTGGCTAAAAACAAGAGCTTTATCCCCAATTTCTTCTGTCATTCAAAGAGAAGTACCATTTTTCCAGAGTGCTCTACAACTTCAGCATCAGCATCTATAACAAAATCTTTGTACCAGTCTGGAGCTGGGATGCTTAGATTAGAAGACAAAGTGGCTTTACTTTCTTCCAGCTTTAAGGAAATTGCTCCTTTTATCTTATTCAGATTACTTAGGGCAGCAGCACTCACACCCTTAATCCCCATGCCTTGAGCCCAGCATTGCTTTAGGAATTAATTCCAGCTTCACACACTCCAGATCCAGCCTGTGATCACAGGAGGCTTTGGGGGACATCCAGACCCAGACCGTAGCAGTGATGTACTGCACACATGGACGAATGAAAAATAAAAAGTAAAGAGAGAGGCCGCCGGCCCCTGCAGGCTTCCTGTGTGCTGGAAAGAGCTCGGCCTGGAAGCATGAATACAAGGTGCAGCCAAGTGAAGGAGAAGGAGTCTGCAGCCATGGAGGCCGGCCACATGACATGATGCCAGACTCCCTGGCCACAGGTCTCCACTCCCCAGGAGGATGGGCTGAATATGTCTTCTTGCCTCCCTAATTTTTTTTTTAAATTAATTTTATTGGTACAATTTAGCTATACAATATAATGACATTAATCATTGGAAATTTGTACCTTTATATAACATATCTTTTTTTAATTAAATTATTTTATTGGTACATTGTAGGTATACAACACAATTACATTTCTCATTGGGAATTGTACCTTTACATAATGCATCTTGATTCTTATTTTTTCCCCATTCCTAGCCCTCCCTTCATGCCCTCCACCCTTCCCTATTTACAAAGACTTTATTTCCATTTTTTCCATTTCTCATCATTTTTCTTTTCCCATCTTTCCTTTCCTCTGCCCCTCCCACTACCCCTACCCCTTTGGACCTTTTCTTCCTATTTTGCATTATCGATTATTCATTCTAATAAATCAACATTCTCACGTACAGGTACCTACTCCCCATGGTGAACACACTCCTTATGTACTGCAAACGTTCTAATAACAATTTTTAAAATCTACAGAAAAGAGAAGTCTGTAGCTGTTCTATGTCAATAATGGCAGAAGGTGGTCACTGGTGTAAACAGGAGCAGTTCTAATACACAGAGAGGGAGAAAAGGGAAGATGGAGGTCCTCGAATTCCAGTGCTCCAGACCAACCATTTTGTCCGAGCTCCCGGCTTCTCCCCACCACCAGACACGCGTGTTCAGAGCCCCGTTCTGCAGATGCTCCCGGGGTCTGGGGATCTCAGGAGCACTGCTCCCCCTTGCAGGCCATCTCAGAGCGAGAGCTGGGATGCAGCCAGGGGCGGCAGCACAGCCAATGGCCTTGTAGATGTCTGGAGGGGAAGGCGGCACCCAAGGCCTCACCTCCGTACCCATCAGGCCCGCCCCGCTGCGCCCTGCTCGGGCTCTCCTGAGTGCCCGCAGCAGCGCTTTGCCCATGGTCTCCCTACCCCGTTCAGGTCTGCCTTTGAGCGCGGCTGTGCCCCACAGCCCCAAGCCTGCGTGGGTCAGAGGCAGGGGCGGGCGGCCCTGAGGGGAGGGACGGGCTTGTGAGCCTGCACAAAGTGGGGAAAAGCAGGCCTAGACAGGAGGATGCTTAGGCACTCCCGGGACTGCAAGGCTGGCCGGTGGGGCACCCTGCTTCTCGGGATTCGGAGGGCTGAACTTCCTGGCACACTGTTCCTTTTCAGATGGACACAGAGCTTCTTCTCAGGAAAAGACAGAACCAACAATAACTGTTTCCGCAGCTCTGGCCATGCAATCAAATCTCGCAGTGTCCTCCTCCTGGAGGTCTGGCTTCCTGGCATGAGAGGGAAAGGAAGAGGCAGCCAGAGGTCTGGGCCTCCAGTGGGGAGGCAGCACTGTCCTGCGTCCACCCAGGTGGCTGTGGGGAGGAAGCCCATGGCCCGGCGCCCCCTGTCTCCCACCCGGGGGCAGTCAAGCTGGGCGCCCTGATAAGGCGCCTGGGCCCACGGGTGGCAGGGACTGGATGAGCCAGAACCGACGCCTCCCTGCAGTGCCTGGGGCTGCGCAGCTTGGCTGTCCTGGGAGCTGCTGGTCCCCAGGGGCGAGCTCTGGCCCGCACTGCCCACAGAGCAGAGCTGAAACCTGCTCCTCCTGAGGGACATCGATAGTGGCCCAGACCACAGAGGAGGAGGCTGCTGGGCCCATGCAGACCTGGGTGGCTTAGGTCCTTCCTCCCGCAGGGCCTTCTCTGCCCCTTCTCCTCCTCCTCCTCCTGCCTGGGCAAGTTCAGCCTGGTCAGCCTGGGAAGCAGAGCACTTTGCATTTACCCTGATAATCAAGCCCACTTGGCTCCCCCTCCCCCCAGTACACAATGTCTGACAGCATGCGCTTTGGCTTGTTAAGACTATTCTGTGCTTGGAGGAGAAAAATCTAGAGAATGAAAATAAGAAAAATAAAAATATTTTAAACACCAGAATCCTACATGTGCCCTTTGGCTTACAAAAGTGCCAAAGGGAGTTTGCCCCTTGCACACATGTCCTTCCACATGTTAAAGATGTTTTCAAGGACCACTTTCTTTTTTTGCCGGGACTCAGTGAGGTATAATTGGGGCTTTGAAGATGCTGCAGTTAATGTGCGCAGTCCAGTGAGTATGCACGTATGCACACACTCTTGCTGATGTCCCCACATCCGGGTAATACACACACCCATCACTTCCAACTGCCTTCTTCTGCCTGTCTTTTTGCATTCACTTTTGGCAATAAATTTAAGAAGAGATGTGCACCCTTTACAAATGGTAAATGCATCATTCTTTATGAACTGCATACACCATGCAGCAAAAAGGCAACTTACAGGACAGGAGAAAATGTTTAGGAGCCATGCCTCAGACAAGGGGCTAATTTCCAAAATATGCAAAAACAAAACAAAACAAAACAAAAACATATAACCCAATATCTCAATACATAAATAAATCTCAGTTTTTGAAATGAGAAAGGACTTGAAAGGATGCTGCTACAGGAAGTCATTGAAACCTCAACAGTGCAGTAAAAGATGCTGGATGTCACTGTCACCAGGGAAATCCACACCGGAGGGCATTGCATGAATTGGGACATGCAAGACATGGAAGGACAGATCCGGATCCACATGGTGTCACTCGTGTATGGAACCCAGAAGTCAATGTCATACACTCAGGAGACAGTGGGGGTCCCAGCAGCTGGGGACAGGGCAGGGAGATGACAAGTGGGTACCATGCTCACTGAGGTCAGGGGGCTGAGTGTGGTGTCCTGCTGCACACAGAGTTTGCCTAGAATGGTGATTTTTTATGTTTCAAAATAGCCAGAAGACAGGATTCTGAATGTTGTTACCACACAGAAACGATAAGTGCTATCAGTGACAAGGATCAGTCCATTCTATCCATTGCAGTATCACACTGTACTCTACAAATATGTAGGGTTTATTGTGTCTGTTAAAGATTAATTCAATTTAATTGGACATAAATCATAACAACATGCTAGTAAGATTGAAGGTTGACAGGCTGAAACTGACAAGTTATTACAACTTATAGTGGTAGAGAAGCTGGTGGTTTCAATTCAACCATAAGTAGAAAAATTAATTCCTATGGAGTTTAGTAATCTTAATTTGGTGTTCTTCTCTGAAGTGACTATGGAAGTTCCTATCATTCGAATATTGTCAAAACCTGCTCTTTTCTCTTATGTTATTCTCAGTAATTAATGCAGTGCTGATAAATCAATGACCTTTCCAACCAGCTCCCTGTGACACTGAAGCCTGGCCTGTAGCTGGTGCTGGATGCTTGGCCAGCCCAGGGTTTAACACCCTGCACTGCCCCAAGCAAGAGACCTGGCCCACTCTGTGCACATGGACACTTCCAGCTGAAGACAGGGTCTGGGTAGGCCTGAGGTCACCCTTCCCTCTGTCCTGTTTCCCGGTCACTGGCACCAGCTGTGAGCCTGCCTGGGCCACCCTGGCACCTCAGGACCTGCCCTTCCCTGGAGCTCACAGGGTGCCCTCCTGTCAGCAGGGCTGCACCTTGGAAATAGTTTTGTACTCAATATACACTGCTTAGGAAGCGCTTGTAGTAAATATGTGAATTGAGTTAAATTGTATTTGGTTTTTAGTTTTTCACACATGTAAGCATCAATAGGATGTACTCCACTACTGTGAGACCAGGATGTGTTCACTTCTCATCGGCAAGCACTGTATTAACCACTTACTCTTTAATTATGTTTCTATGAAATTTTATTTTTCATAGAAGTAAAAATAGTGATTTGTATATTTTCTTTCTTAATATCTACTTGTATTACATAAAAATCAAATCATGTAAAAAATGACAAATTTACTAAGTGGACATGACATTGTAAGAAAGGCCTGGGGGTGCCTTCACCTCTGATTGGATCAAGCTCAGTCATTAATTTGGCTCAGTTTCCAGAGTAGGCAATTTTGACACAGAATTAAAGTGCTGTAAATACCCAGCCTCATTAGTACCACCCACTTCACATGCAGTAATGTCTCCATGTTCTTTTTTCTTTTTTTTCCAGTACTGGGGATCGAACTCAGGACCTTGCACTTCCAAGGCAGGCACCGTGCCACTGAGCTGAATCCCTGGCCTTTCCATCCATGTTCTTTTCAAAAGAAGTACGCAAAACTTATTTTGCAAGTGTGCAAAACTCCTTTTTTTAAAAAAAATTTAATGTTGTATTTGATTGAGATGTCATAGTGAAATTTGACCTTATAGAAACTGAGATAAAATGGTCACCAGCAGCTGAGGAGGATGGATGAGATGGGGAAAGAGCATGAGGCAGGGGAACAGCACTGCCCTTAGACACAGGAGGGAGTCCCAGGGTCTGGACTGTCAGATTGGACAACATGATGGACAACAATGTGATGGCTATGTCGAGAAGCAAGGTGTGAGTGTAGGGAACAGGGAAAGGGGACATTACTAGAACCTCTGCAGTAAGTCCTAGTCTCCTGCAAGACATGGCAGCACAAGGTGAATTACAAGAAAGCTAGAAAAATGAGACTGAGAAGAAGCTGAGCTTTGGGTCTTATCAGTGCTGCTCTGGTCGGCAAAGATGAAAGCTGCCAGCTTACTACACCTTTTATTTAGTACATCAGGAGAAACAAATATAACAAATGACTTGCAGAGAGTTCAGTACATCCCTGTAAACAAGATGTAACAATCCAAGAACAATGATGAACTGAGTAGATGTTTGTTCCTCCCAGGATGTCTTCAGCTGGTCTAATCTTGTCCTGGAGAATCACAGCATCACTGGATCATTGAGGTCTCAGTTGTGACCGGAGGCCAAAATGGAATTCTGTCTCAGAATTTCATAGCTGGACTGTAGGCAGAAGAATTAGGCTAACCAAATGATTTTACCTTAAAATGATGCAGCACTGCTCCCGACATATCTCCCTTTCTTTTTGTTTTATGTGAAGGTAGTTTTAGGTAAAGCAAGCACACCCAACAATGGCTTGTCCCTATATATTGTGAGGATCTATAGTGTGTTTGACTGGTTTACCTGTCTATAATAAGCATAATTTCTCTTAATTGGGGCTGTAAAATGATTAAAAATCTAATTTTTTAAACATTGTTGGCTAAAAATCTTAAAACTTTGTTGAACTCAAATAATTATTGTCTTTAGTTATACTTTTATACTGGGTGTTTAAGATGAAGTTATGGTGAGACCTATATTAAATGAAATCAACCTCTTGCTATCTAACAAGGTCAGTTGAGTCTCAGGCACTGTCTTGGAACCATTCACTCCTCTGTTAGTGTCAGCCGTCAGGATATGTCATGGCCTTACTTGACCATGTTGCCTTCTGTGAAAGCATGGGAGACTTTTTCCTCCAGGTGACATTCCTTTGGCACACTTTTTGTTGTATCTTTACTGTTTTGGTGTTAAGCAACCTCCCTGCTCAGGAGGTTGGGTGACTCACCAAAAATGCAGGATCTTGGAGAAGGTTCCCTCATGACCTGGATCTTTTTTGCTATTGTTGTTGACCTTGGAGGGCCATGGCCCAAATATTGGCTGCCTTCTTAGCCCAGATACCTCTTCAGTTTTGTTCTCTAAACTGTGGTTGTTGAACACCCAGAAGGGAAGATCAATAATATTAGCATTGTAAGAGGAGTAGTGAACTCAACTATTATAATTTTACCTGGATATTAAGCATTTTGTTATAAAAATATAGTTAAACTGTTATTATTGCCAATTATGGCTGTTCTTGTGGTTGGATCCCTAAATAGCTATCTTTTTATAGGATGTAATCTAAGGAAAATAAATCAGCCTATAAGTGTGCTTATTATCATAGGTGTCTGGAGCTTAAGAGAAAGGCAAATATCTGAATCAAAATGTTATTACCATAAACAATATTTTGAAAGATCCATACAATTAGAGGGCATGAATACATTTTGTACACCAGAAAAGGAGCAGTAGTAAATATCACAATTAAATAAAACTTTATGTTCTTCAATGTAGTTTGGTACCAAAAGCATCTTTCTAATAACACTCTTATTTATGCCACAGAAATTAATCTTTGAAGATGACCAATGTAGACATATCACAATAACATTGTTAGAACTTAACCAATATGAACATTTTATAATAACATATTTAGAACTTAAATTTCAATGATAACCAATGTAATCAATTTATAATAACATAGTGAGATAATATTTATTGCGTTGTGTCTCCCATAAGATTATGAAGGGTCCCTTTAGTGAATTAAGACCATAATAATTATTTTCTGGACAGCCGCGTCTTTATTCACCAAAGGGAGTACCCACAGTCTCTATGTGCTTTGATAAATAAATCTTTATGGCACTTTGATCAGTTAGCAACCTGGGGAAGAAGGGCATGCCTTTAATTTAATAACATTTATCTGTAAGCCAATTCAATAATACATGAATATCTTTTAAGGAAAAAATTTTTTTTTCAAAAGGTCAAAAGAAAAAGAGGGGGAAAAAATTTGAGCTCAACTGTGCAAACTGACAAACAGGCAACAGACAAACATAAAAGACAATTTATAATACTAGAGTGCACTCAAATATATTTGGCCAAATCGAATTGTAATATCCCTTTTATGATTTTTACTTTTATAATTGTTTATAAGACTGGTCAAAAACTTTTGTAGTCAATTAACAGAGGTCTCTTGAGAATAGAATCAGGAGGAATGCAAGTGCTTTTATACCTATGAATGTAAAAAGAACATTTTCAAGTTGTTCCCCCCTTTTAAAAAAATCTATATTGATTCTTCCTCTGGGGACATCATGGCAATCCTGGACCACGCTGTGGATTTATTAGTTGTTGCTGGTGATGTGGGTCTCTCAGGTGCAGCTGGCTCATTGCTCTCAGCTGGGGTGCTATCACCCATTCTCCAAGACGTTGGTGGTTCCACCAGTGTGACCCATGTTCTCACATTCCTGGAGGGAAGCCACAAGATTTCATCATTATCTGTTAGGACACAGGCAAAACCTCTCTCCCAAGTTATTAAGGCACTTACCTATTTGGACATCTTTCCAAAGGACTTGTGGTTTCTGAGTCTTAGCCATGGCATCTGTATGTCAGTGGAGCATAGCAGGTGGTTGTGTGAAGCCTGCTGCAGGATTCAAAAAATTAAGTACAAAAACAGGTAGATCTAAATGGGCTTGTGGAGGCAGCTGATTTCCTTGTGATTAAGCAATTGATGTTTGAGGGTGGCATGGGCCCTTTCTACTATGGCTTGTCCTTGTGGATTATACGGGATACCAGAACTATGCTTAACATGCCAAATAAGAAAGAATTTTTGGATAAATTTATTAACATATGATGGACCATTGTCAGTTTTAATATTTTTGGGCACTCCCGTGGCAGCAAAGGCAGACAAGCAGTGTTGTTGAACATGGTGACCTTTCTCACCAGAGTGACATGTGGCATGTATCATGTGTGAAAATGTATCTATAGAGACATGTACAAATCGAGACTTTCTGAAAGAGGGGACATGTATCACATCCATCTGCCAAATCATATTGGCAGCTAGGCCTCAAGGGTTAGTTCCCTCAGGGGGAATGGGCCGTGGAATCTGCTGGCAACTAGGACAGGCCATAATTTGTCATGCCTAAGCTTGAGATAGCTGAAAATTATGTTGTAGTGCCTTGGAGTTCTGATGGAAATAACTATGTGATTCCTTAGCCTGGTCAAAAGGAGAAAGGTTTTCTATAAGCTTATCTGCTTGTGCATTGCCACAGAAAGTGGTCCAGGAAGATTTGTATGTGATTGAATATATCCAATATAAAAGGGAGCAGTTCTTTGACATATAGCCTTTTGTAATCTTAAAAACAAGTTCAATTGTGACGGACCAGCCATCACCAGTCGAAAGGTTCCTGAATGGGGGAAAGGAGGACTGAGAAAATAAGACAAAGAGACAGAGTTGGGAGGGCTCCCAAGACCGAGCTTAAGGAGAAAGACACAGAGATAGAGTCGGGAGGGCTCCCAAGACTGAGCAAGCAAGTTTATTTTCACCTCTCTTTTATACACTCAGTGAGTTAGGTCATTAACCATGACCTTTATCCAAAACACCTGCTTCGTTGTTTACCAGTTCTTTGGGAATTCCCCACCCTCATGTGCTTCCTTGTTTCTCGGGCTTACAGAACGTTCAGTTCATCATGTTCCAGGGCAATCTAATTCGGCAAGTATGTGGTTCCTCATAACATTGTCTCCTTGCTCTATATTATGGAGGATAAGATTAAACATGGATCCTCTATGGCTAACACTGCTCTCCACATTCAATGATTTAGGTTCTAAGGTAGAGTGGACCATAGCTCCTTCCAGTCTTTGAGTCAAACTGCATAAAAGGAATCACTGAAAATATTAAGAGATTGGGAGGGAAAGATTTCAATCACAAATAAAATGGCTAGCAACTCTGGCCTCTGAGCAGAGAGACCAGGTGTAGGCAACACATAACTAAAGGAAGAGCTCCAAATTGCTGCTTGGGCCTTAGAGGAGCCATTGGTGAAATAGTTTGAGGCACCTTGCAATGGCCAAAATTGAGTAATCTTGGGGAGAATAAACTCTTGTAGTGAAAAAAGCTGAAACAGTGAATCACTAGTTTAATGATCATCTCTCTGTCCAATGAAATCTGCAAAGGCTACTTGCCAATATAAAGCAGTTTGTAGCAGCAACTGCATTTGATCCTTACCAATTGTGATAATGATGAAATGAGGGTCAGCACCAAAAAATTTTCGGGTATGACTAAGTCCCAAGGAAACTATTTTTGCAACTTGCTCTAGATATAATTGTAGAGATTTCACTGTTTAGATAAAAACAACCATTCCGTGGGAAAGACCTGTTTCTCATACCATTGCCCGATTAAACCTGTAGGTGAGTGGGGGTGTTAAGCACAAAGAAATGAACCAGATAATTAGAATTTATACAAAAAACCTGATGGTTATGTATGCTTTGTTCTATTAATCATAACTCCTTTTGTGCCTCTCGAGTTAATGTTCAAGGGGAAATAAGATCAGAATCTCCCTGTAATATTTCACACAAATTCTGCAATTGAAAAGTTGCTATCCCTGTTTTAGGCCTAATCCAATTAATATCACCTAATAATTTTTGAAAATCATTTAACATTTTTAATTTGTCTGTCCTAAATTGTATCTTGTGCGGCCTAACCGATTTCTCTGCTCACAAGGTACCTAGGTAAATATAAGGCACAGATAGTTGAACCTTTTTGGGTGCTATGCATAATCCAAAATGCACTAAATCCTTCTTTGCAACAGCAAAGGCCTGTAAAAGTAGTTGTTGTGTATTCGCAGAGATTAATATTTCATCCATATAATGCATTAAATATGCAGTAGGAAATAATTTGCAAGTAGCTTGAAAAGCCTATGCTACAAAAAGCAAACACAATGTGGGGCTGTTACCCATTCCTTGAGGCAATACAGTCCACTGAAAGCACTTCATCGGTTCTTTAAAATTCATGCTAGGTACCAAAAAGGCAAACTGAGGTCGGTCACTTGGCCACAAAGGAATGTTAAAGAAGCAGTCTTTTAAACCTATAATTATAAGTGGCCACTTCTGGGGGATTGCCACTGGATTTGGTAAGCCAGGTTGCAATGGCCCCCTTGGGATGAGGCTTGCATTGACTGCACATAAGTCCTGAAGCAAACGTCATTTGCCTGACCTTTTAGGAATAACAAAGATAGGCGTGTTCCAAGGGCTCACAGATGGTTCTAAGTGCCCCTTGTTAAGTTGTTCTAATATGAGTTGTTGTAGAATGGTTAGTTTCTCCTGTGGTAGAGGCCAGTGATTAACCCAAATGGGATCATTAGATTTCCATTGTAATGGCAAGGCTGCCTTGGGTGGAGAAACTTCTTCAATAGCCCCAACAAAAATTTTTGATCATATCCAATTCCAAAGTGATTATTTTTTTTTGTTTCTGTTCTATAGGCTATGTTGTTCTCTGAAGTTGCTTGCCTAATCCTTTTTCCAGTTCACATTCCATTTTAGACATCATCTGTTGGCCCAGTGAAGTTTCAGGGGGCAAAGTAGTCACTATGACTCTCCATTCTTTCAATAAATATCTGCCCCATAAATTTACAGGTATGGGAGCTATGTAAGGACAAATATGTCCCAGTTGACCATCAGGCCCTTCATAAGGCAGAGGAATGGAGCTTTGCAAAATTTGTTGGGGGGCACCAAGGCCTACCAGAAATGTTTTAGTTGGCTTTTTCCCCCAAGATGATGGCCAAAAACATGTGCCAATCATGGACACATCTGTGCCTGTGTCTACCAATCCTGTAAAGAATTTGCCATTCAATTTAATTTTGCACATGGACCAGTTTTTGGAAATCTCTTGGATGAAATAAACCTCTTCTTGAGGAATTTCTGGCTGAGGATCCTCTCAGGAATTTTTAAAGCTAACATTACTTATTTTTGGTTTAGGGAAAAGCAACAATTGTGCAATATAATCTCCTTGTTCTATTACCCAGAGTCCTGTGGAGCTAACAGGAACACACAATTCAGAGATACAATTAGAATCAACAATAGCAGGAATAACAGTAATGCCTTTCAAAGGTAGAGAGAATTTTCCAAGTATCAAACCAATGGTTCTGGGGGGTGGGGTTCCATGAATTCTTGTGGAGACAGATACCGGAGTCTCACCTCCCAGCAGGTGAACTCTGAGCAGCAGGAAGATCTATTCCTGAGCTCCCCAGTGTTCCCCTGGTGAGGGAAATGTTCCTCCAGACACCAATGCTGTCTGATTTTGTACTTGTGCACAGGTCTGAACTGGGTACCACTGACCCAGGGGGACTGGAGGCCCCTGGCCCTGATCCCCTATTGTTTCCTGAGCCTGAGGAAGGGCTCAGTTTCCATTTTCCAGCAGCAGTGCACCATCCCTATCATATTTGGGGTGGCAATCTTCAGCCCAGTGAATGCCTTTTTTGGCATCGAGGGCCAAGGCCAGGCAGTAACTTATTTTCTCTGGATCCCTGACTCAGTGGCTCTGGGTCAGCTTGTAAAGCCACTTTCATTTTGCAGCTTTTTCTGAGATGCCCCGTTTTCCCACAGTTAAAACATTTTAAATCACTGTGTGTACCGTGTAAATGTTGGGAGATGGCTTGGGCCATTAGAGCCGAATTGTATAAAGGAGACCCAATATTCGGGCATGCCTTAATATATGCTCCAAGATCTTTAGAGGAGGGAACAGGATTTATTGCCTGTTTGCAATCCATATTAGCATTTTCATAGGCTAGCTGTAAGATCAGGATGTCTGCTGCCTGGGAATTAGAAATCTGTCTCCTAATAGTTTGTTGTAATCTTGCTACAAATTCTGTGTAAGTTTCTAATGGCCCTTGCATGATTTGAGTAAAAGATTTCATCAGACCACACCATCAACAGGCACAGAAGCCAAAGCCCTCCACAGGAGGTCCTCTAGCTGGTGAAAGAGTAACACTGAGCAACAGGCCTGCCTGCTTAAATCCAAAAAGTCACCTGTGCCTGATAACATGTCAATAGTAACTTCTCCCAACTGAGCATCTCCCTGAGCATTCTTATGAGCCTGTTCCCTGGTTAAAGAATGCAGTTCCACCTCAAAGTGGAGATATTGAGCACGTTATAGGGACATTTTCACAAGGTGAAAAACATCATGAGGAACCAGAGAATAAGTCTGAAGTACATTGTCCAACAAACCCACTGTATAGGGGCTTTGGACGCCATTAGTTAGCATGCTCTGCCTGAGGTCCTTTAGGATGTTAAAATCAAACAAGGCATGAATATACATGTCCACCCCTGAGTTTCAGGATCAGGCAAAACTGAGATAGGAAAGCCCAAAGGGTCTCCCACTGCCCTGTTCGATGTCACAGCCTTTTGCAGGGTATGGTGATAGGGAGTGGCCCCAGAAGTGGGCTTCACAAGAGGGGCAGCTAGACCTTTGTGAGATGGCTGAGGACCTAGAGAATTAGGGTCCTCCTCAGCACGCTGCGGTGGTGGAGCAGAAGCCACAGTGAGATGAAAGTTAATGGGAGAAGAAGCCGAACAAGGGGAAGCCTACACAGAAGGGTTGGTGAAGTGAAGGGTAGCCAAGGTTTTTTGAACTGACTGAGACAATTTGAGAGCAAAGTGGACTAAGGCCCAAGTGGGGAGTGTTCAGGGGGAGAGACGATCACCCCTTTGCCAGACCTCATGGAGAATGGTACCTACACATTCCCCATGTTAGTTGTCCCTTCCTGGGGAAAAAATGGGAAGTACATTTGTATGTCTTTTAACAAATCTATCACAGCATCCTTAGGTACTGGGTACATAGCTTGCTTTAACAGCAAATTAAGTAATTTGGCAAAGTTATGATGCTCCAATGACAGAGACTGACCCATATTTGTAACTCAGCAAAGATAGAAAATTACACCCAGCTGGACACACTTACCACCAGTGTCCCACATCCGAGTTCGGAAATCATCCTGGGAGATCCCTGTGCTGTCTTTTCTCCAAGTTTGTCTCACAGGCGAGTTCACCCCTGGATCTGATTCACATCCAAGTTGGGTGCCAATGTAGGGAACAGGGAAAGAGGACATTACTAGAACCTCTGCAGTAAGTCCTAGTCTCCAGCGAGACATGGCAGCACAAGGAAAATTACAGGAAATCTAGAAAAATGAGACAGAGAAGAAGCTGAGCTTTGGGTTTGATCAGTGGTGCTCTGGGTGGCAAAGACAAAAGCCGCCAGCTTACCATACCTTTTATTCAGTACATCAGGAGAAACAAATGTAACAAATGACTTGCAGAGAGTTCAGTACATCACTGTAAACAGGATGTAACAATCCAAGAAAAATGAGGAACTGAGTAGATGTTTGTTCCTCCCAGGATGTCTTCAGCTGGTGTAATCTTGTCCTTGAGAATCACAGCATCACCGGATCATTGAGGTCTCAGTTGTGACCGGAGGCCAAAATGGAATTCTGTTTCAAAATTTCATAGCTGGGCTGTAGGCAGAAGAATTAGGCCAATCAAATGATTTTACCCTAAAATTATGTAGCATTGCTCCCGACAGATGAGGAGGTGGAATCTTTCACCACAGACAGGTGGAGAATATGATGGGCTTGCTCTTGACTTTGACCATGTCCTTGAACTGTTTGAACATGCCTGTTTTCCTTCCTGCTTTATCCACTGGCAAGTACAATCTCCCTTGGGGAAGCCCACGCCCTGTGCCTCTCATGGTGCCCTTGGGGAAGCATTAAACACAGTGATGGTGTCCAGGGCAAAGGACAGTAAATCACAGACAGGGAGCTCAGCCAGTGGGGCACTCAGCACCTCCTCACCCTGGGGCAGGAGACTCAACCCCTGAGCTGAGTCCCACAGACACAATTCACTATTCACAGAGTCGCTCCTGGCAGCCCATCCAGCATAGTGATTGGTCTGATGCAGAGGTGTCTCATGATTTCCATCAAAGATCCTCATGAGCGGTGTACCCACCCTGGAGGGATCCCTTGATGAGTTCCTGGCTGAATGAGCCATTGGGGGGGGCTGTTGCAGTGGTCACTGGGGCTGACACTGGCACCTCCCTTCTCCCTTCGCTTCTGCCAACTGTGATGGGAACAGGCTTTTCCCACCAGGCCATTTCTGCCTAGAAGCCAACTAACCATGGATTGACCCCACTGAAACCATGAGCCACAAAAAAGCCTCTTCCTTTAGGTTGCAGGCAGCAGGTATTTTGTCCCACTGTTGGGAAAGTGGCTGAGACAGGGTGCTTCTAAGTGTGTCTGTGGTGTTGACCATGAGATGATGATCTGTATGGATGAACTCAAAGGAAAGTTTCTCAGGGAAAGAAGTAGCACTGGATATGAGACACAGAACCCCACTTCCTTGAGTACAGATCAGCTTGCTTTCTTTAAACCTCAGTCAAGGAGAACTTAGTCTTTTCAGCAAAGCCATCAAATAATGGGTATATATCTATGCCACATATTGAATATTTTACTCCCCCTTCCTCTCCCCTCTTCTTCCTCCCCAGATCCCTTCCTATCTCTACTGAGTCTACCTCCTTGTTTCCTGCTACCTCTCTTTTATTTGACTCTTAAAATTGTTTACATTTTAAATTTCTCATATTAGAGAGACCGTATGATATTTAACCTCCTGTGTAGAATGTATTTCATTAGCTTTATGGTCTTAAAGTCCATCATTTTTCCCACAAATATCTCTATCCTCTTTATGAGTGAGTAGTCCTCCATTATGTATAGCATGTATATGATATCCCAATGGCTATTTTTAAATGTAAAATTTAATTCTCAAATTCATTTGAACCTGACTAGCCAAAATAATTTTAAAAATGAACTACAACAACAAAGTTTAATGGCTTACACTTCCAAATTTCAAAGCATACTCTAAAGTTAGTAATATAAAACTAGATAAATGTAAGAGAATTGGGGCACATATGTAAATCTATATGTCTATATAGATTGAGTTTTGACAAAGTATCAGTTGGAAAAGTCACCACTGGAAGTATATCTTCTAGAGAATAAAGACTGATTCCCTTTATTAACCCACATACAAAACAATTCATATAGGTTAGAGACCTAAATTTATACAAAACTCATACATAAAACATAGTAGCAGATATTCATTATTTGGATTAGTCAATGGGTTCTTAAACATGGCAGTAAAAAGAAAGCAACAAAAGAAATGAAATCAATGAGCTGAACTTCATTGAAATTGAAACTTTGTGGTATGAGGACTTTAACACTTTCGGGAAGACCCCTAGCAGGGGAATAGCTGGGTGAAATGGAAGACCTCTGCAAAGGAAGGGAAAAGAGGGGTTTGGGGGGAGGGAGGGGAAAATAGAATTAAGATGCATTATGTACAAGGACAAACTCCCCATGATGAATGATGAATGTGATCAGTATGTACTCCAAATAATGGTGTTAATAAAAAATTGAAACTTTTTGTCTACCAAGAGTAAAAAGACAATATTTAGAAAGTGTGAAAGAAAATCTCTCTAAATCACATATCTCATGAGAGTCTAGTGTTCAGAATATATAAATAATTCTTACATCTCAACAACAAAGAGATAAAAAATTAAAAATGGGCAAAGGACTAAGTACACATTTCTTTGAAGATCAGCACGTGACCAACACACAGCCTTAGTAGTCCTTAGGAAATGATAATCAAAACTACCCAAGAACTCACTTCACACCTGCTTCAATGGCCATGAGAGAAAATTAAAACAGGAATTCCCAAGTGCTGGTGGCGATGTGGAGAAGGGGATCACACATGGCCTGTGGAGGGTAAATGGTGCCACTGCAGAGGAAAATGTGGAAGGCACCCGGTAACAGGCCTCAGGACAGCACAGCCCAGCTTCTCTGCCCAGGGTGTGCACTAAACCACTAAAGAGAAGCACTCAAGCCATGTTGGGCAGGGGACCATTCAGAGTAGCTGCATGTACAGAGGCAGAAATGTGGGAACAGCATGATACCCACAAACAAGGGAACAAACAGAAGGAGGCAGAGTTGTTCAGTGTAAAATGCTCAGATGTAAGTCACAGCAAACCCCTGACATGGACCATACCATGCAGAATCTGGAAAACAGTATGTGGAGAGAATGAAATCAGAAACCAAAGCCACATGTGATGTGGTTCCCTCTATGTGGAATATCCAAAGTGGAGAAATCCACAGAAGGAGAAAGCAGAGAGGGGTTCTGGGGGCTGAGGAGAGCTGGCCAATGGGAGTGGCTGTCCCATGCAGATAGATTTTTCCATGTGGGTTCATGAAAAAGTTCTGGAACTAGGTGGTGATGAGGGTAACTCAAGAATAATGAGACCGTCCAAACCCAAACCTAGTACAAAGAGGGAAAACATAAAGATCAGAGCAGAAAACAGTAAAATTGAAGCTAAAAAGACAATATAAAGAATTAACAGATCCGAGGCCAGTATTCAAGAGAATAAACAAAATAGACTATGTACATTATAATGAAACTATAATTATCCCACAGGGAGAACATCCCCAAGCTTCTTCCCCCAGTTCTACCCCTGCCAGCCTCCTGTCCACCACACCCCAGGGAGAAGAGAGGCTGCTCCTGCAGGGAGGCTCTGGGTCCCCTTCACCCTTGGAGGAGAACCCTCCTTTTCTCCTCCTGGAGACACATGCAGCAGTCTCACTCTGTGGACCATGAGTCTTCTCAGAAAAATCACATACTTTTTCTCATCCAGTGCATCCTACTTAAGGATGTAAGAAGAGGACTTCCAGACACACAGCAAGTAGAATGCAGCCCCTGCCACTCTGATCTGGAGATGAGATTGGGTCTGGGCTGTAAGGCACTTGTGATCTCCTGTCTTCTGTGCCCTCTGCACTGAATTAGCTAGTGAGAGGGTCCTAAAGCAAAGCACTGCCCAAGTCTCTGCACTCCCCCAGGGTCCCGGAAAGTGCTCAGTGAGTGACACCCTGGCTCTGGGTGGTTCTCTGTGAGTTCTACAGCCACAGACTCTGGTACTTCCAGGGGAGGTGGAGGGCACCTTAACTCACCCATTTCTCTTCCTCAGCCTTTGGTTTTTAGCAGCCACCTCCATGCTGGCACATGTTTGTGACCTCAGTTAACTTGGTGGACATTTCCCTGACTGTCATGTGCCATCTTTCTCATCATCATGGGTCACAGGCTGAAGAGTGATGCTTCAGGTGAGTCTCTGAGATGGAACAGCCTACATCCACTAGTCAGGTGTTGGTTCCGGTCTCAGAATCTGGATGTGGCATGCAGCTCAGCACTGCTCTGCAGCCCATTGAACTGTGTCCCATGCTCACCTGCTGTGACACCCATGTGTCTTCCAAACATGGCATCAGCACAGTTCCCATCTCCACAAGGGATTTACTCACAGGTGTCACATCAGCCTCCTCTGTCCCTTCCTCTGTGTGACCCAACTTATGTGGCACCTCAATCCCAGCCAGCCACCCTCACTCACCTCCTGTCCCCTGCTCCTCATGATGCCACTGTGTTCTGTGGGTCTCAGCAGCACCCTGATCTGGAGGATCAGTCAGAGGGCTGCTATGCCTGGAGTGCTTTGTGCTTTCCTACACAGGTGCAATGGAAGGCATCAGGGAGTATTTTACTTTTAATTTCTATTGACATAGAATATTTACACACGTAGAGCAGGTGCTGTGTGATGGTTGGTTCGTCTGCACACTGGGCATGGATCCACTTGGGGTAATCAGCATGTCCCCAGACATTACCAGTTCTTCTCATGAGGAAATCCTCCTTCCTGCACTGCACTGTTGTCATTGTCCACCCCTGCTGTGCCTGTTCCAAAATGGACCCCCAATCACACAGCAGCTCTGATGCCAGGCCACCTGCTTGCCCAGGCCTGTCTAGAGCAGCCCCCATTCCAGCTGTCTAGCTTCTGTGACATCAGGCCTTCTGGATTCCACTTATGTGTGAGACACACAGTTAAATGCATCTTAAACACAATGTGTGTACATAAGGGTTATGCTTGTTTTGTGTTACAGGGACATCTAAGTTATTGAAATACTTTAGGATTAAGTGTATGGCTGCTCAGTTCCCCAAATGGGGTAAACCTTAAATATCATGAACTCATCCTTATTTCTGAGATACAGGACTGGATAAATAATGTTTTTTCAAACATGGGCCCTGGAAGTCTTCAGGGACATATGAAGCTGAGCTTCCCCACTTTCCTGTCAGCCTCTGACTTCATATCTTGCCCTGCTCAGCCCTCAGAGGGCTTGATCCCCTCCATCTGCGGAAGAGCAGAGGACATCCTGGGCCTCTGGATGTATCTGAGGTCCCATGAGTCTTCCCTGGCTGTGTGTGTGAGGTGCTGAGTGCTGTCCCCAGGCATCTGCTGCTCCAGCCCCAGGCCCCATTACAGTAGAGCATTGCACCAACACCTCCAGGACTGCACACCCTGACCCTGGGCAGTGTGAGTTCCCCCTGCCAGGACCTGGGCTCAGCACTGCAGACCGAAAAGTAAACAAAACAAAGAGGAAACTATGGCCTGGACCTGAGTCTAGCAAAGGGAGACAGGACCACATAATAATGGACTGGAAGGTGGTGGTTATTAAAAATGACCCAGGAGAGGGAGGTAAGGAAGCTGGGTGTGATGTCATATAACTCAGGGGGGGAGTGCTGAATTAGAAGGTGGCTGGAAAATGACCTGAAGGAAGAGAAATGTGTGTGTGGCTGTCTGCAGACAGGGGACACCATCACCATGGCTTAGCACTACATGGTGGGGTGTGGGTCAGCAGAGCCACAAGGTCATATTCTGAGACACTGGACACTCAACTGCCTGATTAGAATATGCAGGGGCCAGGAAGGACCACCTGGAGAGGATGAGCCCAGTGAATCAAAATCCAAATGGCAGCCCCGGTGGACTGCAGACAGCCCGTGGTCACACAGGCAAAATGGGAAGTTCTGTATTCAGGATGCACTTAACGAGGAAGCAGAAATTCCCTGGTGACCATGGGACTCAAGGGGACACATTCACTGCCCATGCAGTGGTTGATTCCATGAGCCCCTCTCTGTCTGGCCATCACTAAGTGTTTAGGCAAAGCCAGATGTTGCTGTTAGGAGTAAGATGGCAATTCCAGCCCTGTGCTGAGTCATGCAGTACGCTTCTCCCTCTTTCCCCAGGCGGAGCTGTCCCCATGGCCTCAGCCATGTCTCCAGCTGGCCATTGGGAAGGCAGTGTACTCATGGACACCACTGCTGTGAACATGTTTCCCAGTCACTGGGTGATGTGACACCTCAACTCCATGCCCCGTGCCCACCGGTGGACCCATGCTTCCTGCCTGGCTGGGGTCAAGATGGACATTGCCAACAGAAGCTCTTGGGACATGTTTGTGCTCCAGGGCTTCTCCGCCAGGCCAGCACTGGAGCCTGTGCTCTTTGTGGTCTGGCAGGGTTCTATGGGGTGTTCCTCATGGGTAATGTGGTCATTGCTCTGGTCTCCTGTATGGACTTGCATCTGCACACACTGATTTACTTCTTCCTAGCCAACCTTTCCTTTCTGGAGGTGAGTTTCACCACAAGCATCATCCCCCAGCTCCTGGCCAAACTCTGTGGATTTGGAAAACCAGCAACTATGGGGGTGCATGGCCCAGTTCTACATCTTGCACTGGCTGGGCATCACCGAGTGCGTCCTCCTGGCCCTCATGTCCTATGACCACTATGATGTGGTCTGTAGACTGCTGCACTATGCGGTCCTCATGCACCCAAGACTCTGCATGGGCCTAGCCTGTGCTGCCTGGCTCTGCAGTCTCACCAGAAGCCTGGTGGGCTTCACACTCACCATGCTGCTGCCCCTGTGTGGGAACAACTCCATTGACCACTTCTTCTGTGAGATACCCCTCATCATGCAGCTGGCCTGCATGGATACAAGACTGGATGAGCTGGAGATGTACCTGGCCAGTTTCATCTTCATGGTGCTCCCCCTGAGGCTGATCCTCCCGTCTTACAGCCACATCTCCAGGGCAGTGTTGATCATGAGGTTGGCAGAGGGGAGGAGAAAGGCCTTCAACACTTGCTTGTCCCACATGGCTGTGTTGTCCCTGGTCCCTTTTCTATGGGAGCATCATCTTCATGTACCTGCAGACAGCCAAGAGCTGCTCCCATAAGCAGGTCAAGTTCACGGTGCCCTTCTACACAGTGTTCATGCCCGCACTGAACCTGCTTATCTACAGCCTGAGGAACAAGGACTTGCATGTGGCACTGGGCCACCTGTTGCTAGGGCCTTGCAGCACTTCAGGATGTGGGGCTAGAGAATAGAAGAGATGCTGGCCACTGCTGAAGGGATTAGCAAGGCTAGACACCAACAGTGACTCTGGATGGCAGGACCCCAGCTGGGCCATGGTGGAGTCCAGGGGAAACTGGCACTGGTGTGCATGCACCATGTCAGTCCAAGGTGCAGAGAACATGCTTTGTTTTCACTTCTCATTAATTATGCAAATCTTGCTAAATTATTTTTATTGTTGTACATGTCACATATAGGTTATTGTCATCTTAATACTGTCATATCTGTGATATATATATCTATATATCTATATCTTAATTTCATATGACTTTCTTAGTTGTTCATAATAATCTCTGTCATGCAGGGTGCCTGAGCTGTGGAAAGCATTTTATATTTCTCCAATGTGCACAATGAGTCCATGAGATTCACATTCACAACTCTGTGGAGATCAGGTAACTGCAGGAGCAGTTAGCCCTGGACTGAGATTTAAGTCCACATCTGTCTGTCGATGTGGGTACATTTTACCCAACCCCCTGGGCTGTAGTAAGAATCACATACTTGGTCCCAGTTTGGGCACAGAACTCGTGAAAGCCTATACCTGCCAGAGGGCAGAGACAGAGTCTCCTCTTACACATAAAAAGTCCCTGAATCCTGGTCTATTCCAACATTCAGGACATCAGGTCATAGAGTGGTCCTGGGGCCAGCAGGTGGGGATCACCTTCCTGGGTTAGGACTACAAATTCTTAGGGCCTTCCCTACCCTAGAGCTGCTGACACAGGAGCCTATGGAGGATGGGGTGTCCAGCAGTGGCTGTCTGAGTCAGCCACCTGCTAATGCTCAGGCACATCAAGATGAAAGACCACTGGCCTAGGCGCACATGTCTTCACACCTAGAGCTCCCTTTAAATGGACTCACAATGTTGGTAACACTTTCATGGTTCTAGGAAACAAAGGTCTAAGTTGGCTCAGGATGTAATGCAAAATTTCTTTCTCCAGGAGGGGTTTCTGTGTCATTGTTCTTGGGTATAGAATGAACTTTTTTATCAATCATGCAGTCAAAATTCTATCTCACCAGGAAGGACCTGCATCATGAAACAAGCACCCTGGGAACCTGCTCTGTGGAGAAAGAGGGTGACCAGAAACCCAGGGAGCCACAGTACACGGGGTCTGTGGGGAGAGAGGTGAGGACAGAGCTAAACCCCTCAGTGATCTCAGCTCACATAGGTGGTGTGCCTCAGTGAGAAGACAAACCTGGGCTTCCATCCCAACTTTGCATCTTACTAGTTTTATCATTTTGACAAATCATATAATACAGCCACCTTAATTTTTCTTTTGGATTGTTACATTTTTTCTGATCTATCCTTAGGAATGTTTCATAGATTGTGGCTCTCAGCCCTCTGTCATCAGTTTGTGCAATCAAGAGCACTTTTTCTAATTTTGTTCCTCCCCTGGGCTCATAATGTTGACTTTCAGAGTAGTACTTAATTTTTAGCATGGCCCACTTTATTGATGGCTTCCTTTGTGGAAGATGCTTTTGGTGTTCTGTTTAAGAACACTTTTCCTATGTTTTTTTCTAGCCTTGTAGTCTCCCAAGAAGTTGGCGCTGGCTCCCTGGGGTCCTCCTGTGTTGGGGCTGGGGCTGTAGGCACAAAGCAGCATGGTCCAGAACAGAGCATGAGGGAACAGACATAGGGTCACAGCCAGCTTGGTCAGGGCTGCAGACAAAGCTAATATTGCCAGAGATAAGCCAGATACAGAGGGCTTGAGCAAATAGGAAAGAATGTTAATGATACTGGGGGCCTCAATTTTCACTATAGAAAAGAGAATTCCATATAAGGAAAGGGATTTTTATTGGAAATATCAGAATATATTCATGGATTTAAAATAAATACAGAGACAATATAGATAGGAGTGTGTGCATGTGTCCTAGCTCTTTGCTGAGGGCACCTAGAAGAAGTAACAGCCCCAGAACAAGGAAAATACCTAGTACTCTTAATTTGGTTCCAAACCTATCCCCAGTTAAAAAGAAGTTGTTGGGGAAAAGGGCTGCAGCTTTGAGCCTGGAGCAAACAGGGAGATGAGGAAATAATAATGGGTCCATCTGCAGAGAGATCAGATCAGATTAGCTCTGCTGGTAAAAGGTTGGAAAGTTTGAGTATAAAGTAGAGTAATAGATTATAACTCATCAAATAAAGTGAACAATAGTGGCTACATAGTAATAAAAATAAAAATGAGTACATAGAAAATGGAAAGTTCTATCTTACGATAGGATGCCAATAATAAATACAGAAGAAAAGGTAGCACTAAAAAATTATATACTAAACATCAAACTAATATATAATTTGAATAATGAATCATCAATGGATGCTGAGACTAGAGTGAAGGTCTGGTGAACAAACTATTTATATACTTTCAGTGTGCCTCTTCACAAGTTATTTACTAGTCATATTTTATGAGCTCAGAAACCTTTCTAACCTTATAATGAAGTCTGTGATTCCAGATTTACACATTAACATCACCAGGATTAGAACACATGGGCTTCATGCCCTCTGGATTGACTGCTGACCGTTAGGACTCACAAACAGAGGCACCTCAGGATGCTTCCCATTAACTGCCTCCATTCTGTACAATGAAGCAAGGTCATGAGAAAAGAGAAATTGAGGAACTGTTCAAGAGTGAAGGAGATTAAAGCTAGTGGACAATAGAGCACAGCATACAGTGCTGAATAGAATCCTTGCAAGTCTAGAATAGACTTGCAAATCTAAAGGGCTTTCTGAGGACAAAACTGGAATGTGGCCTGCAGGTCACATGGTAGAATTGCTTCAATATTAATTTCACCCTGCTTGACAGATGTGTGCTTCAGTCTTCTTAAAATCATAAGGCTATGATTTAGTTGTATGTATATAGGTTATTCTTATTTAGGGAAAACACACCAAAGTGTTAAGGATTAGTGAGGCAACATTCTTTGTCCTGATTACGAATTGTTTTTCACAATTTTGCATATGTGTGAGGGAGAAATAGAGAATAATTGAAATGCAGTATAATGTTAAAATTTAAATTAGAGGATCAGGGTGAAAGTTAAATGGGAGTTTTGTACTACTCTGGCCATGTTTTTGTAAAATTATCTCAAAATAAACAGTTTAAGAAGCAGTCTCACTCAGCTGTATTCTGCCTCAAAGAAGCTCACTTCAAATATAACTATAGCAGCTGACATATATATATATACGTAATGCATAATATGTATCCAAATGTAGTCAAAAGTTATATATGATTCAAGCATGTTATACAGTATATAATACAAACATAAGTCAAAAGAAAGATGAGTAGCTATATTAATATAAGGTAAAGCAGGCTTCAGAGCAAGGAAAGGCACCAAGAAATAATAAAGCAATGATGCTTTATAAACAGTGTGTCATTTGGAAAAACAAAGCCAACCTATCATCTCATACCTTAACAATAATTTTTAAATGAGTGCAGAAAATTGAACCTAGGCCCATATACCTCACCATGTACTAAACTAAAATGAAAATAGATGAAAGATCTAAGTATTAAAACAGAAATACAAACCTGCTGAAAATAAAATGGGTAAACCTCTTGAAGTCATAGGTGTAGGCAAGGACTTTCTAAACAGAACTTGAATTGAATAAGATGTAACAGCAAGAATAAACAAATGGGATTATACCAAGTTAAGCGGCTTCTGCACAACAGAGGAAATAACCAACAGAGTGAAGAGACAACCTACAGAATCAGAAAAAAATTGCAAGTTATTCCTCAGAGGACTGATATCTAGGAAATATGAAGAACATAAACATTAGAACCTCCAAAATAAAAACCCAGTCAAAAATGAGCAAGTGAAATTAATAGCCACTTCTCAGAAGTACAAATGTTCAATAAATATATGAAAGAATGTTCATCATCTTGGGAATCAGAGGAAAGCAAATTGAAACTACAGTAAGATTTCCTCTTACACCAGGAAGAATGGCCACCATCAAGAAATCCAATAAATAGGACACATGTGTTAATACCAAATAGTTTTTCTAGTGTGAGAAACTAAAAGTGTAAATAAGGACTGAAAGGTATAATAGATAATGTGAAATAGGAAGAAAATGTGCAAAGAGGAAGGGGAAGTGGGAGGGGTAGGCAAAAGGAAAAAAGGAAATGGAATTGATATGAGAAAAAGAAAAAAATGAAAACAAAGTCTTTGTAGATAAGGAAGATTAGAGGGGTTGAAGGGAGGGCAGGGGAATGGGGAGAAAATAAGAACCAAAATGGATTTTGCAAAGGTGCAAATTTCCAATGATGAAGTTCATTATATTATATACCATAAATGTACCAATAAAGTTAATTTTAAAAAAGATTCAAATAATAATAAATGCTGGCAAGACTGTCTTAAAAAGGAACACTTCTACACTGTTGGTGGGAATGTAAACTGGTGCAACCACTATGGAAATAAGTATGGAGATTTCTCAGAAAACTGAAGTTAGAAATTCTTCTTGGCTCTGCTATTCCTCTTCTAGGTATCTTCCCAAAAGACCTGAGGACATCACATTACAGAGAAACTCATGTACCCATGGTCTATAGCAGCAGATCTCACAATAGCTAGATCTTGGAAGCAGCTTGTATGTCCAACAACAGAGGAGTGGGTAAAAAAAATGTGGTATCTATACATAATGGAATACTCCTCAGCTATAAGGAAGGATAAACTTGACACATTTGTAGGAAAATGGAAGTACCTTGAAAATGTAATGTTAAGTGAAATAAATAGGCACACAAACCTAAATACTGTACTAGTTCTGTCATTTGAGTGATCCAAAGTACAAATAAAAGGGAAATAAAAGTTTGATAAAAATGAAACAAGGTGATGGATCTTTTGCAAATATGAAGGCAACTAAGAGACTGATGGTAAGGGAAGGAGAAGAGGAGGGGAAGAGGAGAAGGGGACTTGGAAGTGTTTACGATGTGTCATGTGTATGTACCAACTACTTACAGTGAATGTAATCTTTGTATGTCACAAACATCCACTAAAATAGTAGTAGTAATAGTAATAATGGGGAAAGGCGACCTGAAGATGGGGGGCAGGTGGGGAGGGAAGGGGATCAAGAGAACCCAGATGCCCTCAGAACACTAGACCCTGCCTGAGAGGAAAGTAAGCATCATGCAGCGCAAACTGACACTAATAAAAAAAGTTCAAACCTTTAAAGGAGAAAAATATATCCACAGTGTCACCCCAGGAATAATATGTGTCCTTCAAACAGTAAGGAAGGCAGCAAGATTCCCAAAAGGCGAGCATTCTTGCACATCAACATGGACTGACACACCCGTTATGTAATGACCCTGCCTCCCTGGAATCATATGCTGACAGCTTTACTGCCAGGGACCAGAGAAAGTAACCGTGCAGAGCTAGGGAAAGATGAATGATGTGTTTAGGCCAAAATGAGGTCCCTGTGGAGGGCTCCAAGTTCCAAATTAACCATGTGACTGATGCCCTCAAAGGACATGAGCTAGCAGAATGTGTGCAGCTTCAGCAAGGTCACAGAGCAGCAGGTTCTAGCCAGAGACCCCACACCACAAGCACCTTACAGGAAAATATATAGCCAGGTAGAGTGGCACACACCTGAAATCCCAGCACTCTGCAGGCTGAAGCAGGAGGATCACAATGAGTTCAAGGCCAGCCTGGGATACATAGCAAGACTTTGTCTTAAAAAAAAAGACACATTGCCATGAATGGCCCTGCAATCCCTCCCCTCACTTCAAACACACTCATCCCATCATCCTTGCCACACCAGGAAGCAACTCTTGAGTCCTCTTTCCTGAGAGTCATTAGTGGGGCTATAGTGTCAGTCTTAATGTTCTAAATTAATTTAAAACTTTTCCCTTTCATGGCCATTTTGACTTGAGGATATAGAATACTGGTGATTCTACAAAATCTAAATTTAGCCCTCAGCCATCCTAAAACCAAGGTTAATTAGCAAAACAACAGAGCATTGAAAATAACAGAGGAAAATGAAGTTGCTTTTCTTCTTGTTGCTGCTGCAAGGATTCTGTCTGCAGCGGAGATGCATTGGTCACTGATGTTCCCTTCTCCTCCTCTCCCTCTGCCCACCTCCTTGTGTCCTCCTCATTCTTGTTCCTGCTCCTCCTTCCCCATGGGTGTCCCACTGTCACACTGATCTCCCTGGGGACCCAGACTTCACTCCATGTGAAACTGGAGACTCAGCTTCTCCACACCCAACTACCTGGTTCCAGTCCAGAGGATGCTGGGCAGGTGGTGGGGACCTGTGGCCTCTCCTGTGGGTTACATCTGTGTTACCTTTCCTGAAAAGGGGTGGGCACAGCAGGAGGCTGGTGGAGACAACATCCACCAGGGTTGAGCCTTAACCATCCATGTCTTGTGATGCATCTTTCTGTGCTTGGCTTGACCAGCTCATCTCCACTCCCCTCTGAGGAAGAGTAATGGTGGCTATGCCAGGCAGTGTCATCTCCAGCTCACTCTAAGGAGGAGAGTTGACAGAAATAATGGAATCTGGAACAATATGAGGGTTTTTCAATGTGGTAAAAATACATTCCAAGAAAAACAGTATGGAAAACACTACACAGCATAAAGATGCCATGGACTACAATGTAAAGGTCTATGCAGCTAAAGAGTCTCACTGTTCTGCTGAAGTTATTTGCCTATTTTTGAAGTACATGGCTTCAGGTGTAATTAGCCATGAAATCTCTCTCCACTCATATTACTCAATACACTGGAATTCATCTGGGCTCAGAAGCTCAGAAAGGATGGACTGGATAGAACTTGGATGGGAAACCATTAAAGATCTGAAGAGAATTCCCATGTGTGGCATCAGGCTGACTCTGGGCACCACCTTTCCTACGGAGCCATGAAGAAAATGCACTGTGGACACAAAGTTCATTTCAATCCTATAAATGACAACTTTATTTTATCAGGGTCTGGCCTACTCAAGCAGACACCCTGGGAAAAGATGATTCCAAAGACAATAAAGTAGAAGAAGTGCAAATCCATCTGGACAACTTCTTTCTACAATCTCAGCCCTGGAGCGAATTATGTACTGGAGCAGCTCAGGTCTCAGAGCATCCAGCCAGGAATCTCAGGAGGCCTCCACTCAACAAATCCCTCTCCTGGCTGGATTCAGGGCACTGCACCTCTCTGTGGCTGGAACCTGAGACCCTGGAAGGAAGCTACATCCCTGACCCAGGCCCCAACTTTCCCACTGCTGGCTCCTCACTCTCTATACCTTTGCCTCTTCACTGTCAAGGTAAATGAGGGGAGACCCAGTTATTTGTGAGCATGTGTGCTGACCTTCCTTTCTCCTGCAGGGAGTCCCACAAAGGGCTATGAGGGAGATTCTCTCAGCCAAGGTAGGGGTGGTTATTCTAGGCAGCAGAAGGAAAACCTTGGAAAGCAAAATGAGCACTGAGGAGAGAATTTTCTTCAACCTGATGCTGAGCTCCTTTCACCCTCCTCACAGTACTTTTCAAGTCGAAGAAAAGACTGAGATTAAAAAGATGTATGTAATTCTGGAAGTTGCAAACAATGGAAGTAGTAGCCAAAGGAAGACGAAGTGCAGGAATGGGAAATCATATCACCCAGCACACACTGAGCCTCCAGTGAGGACTGGGGCTAAGCCAGGTGTTAGGCAAAATCAGCAGGAAAACAGAAAATCTCTGTCATTCAATATCTCACATGATGTTAGAAACAAATGGCTTAAGATAAAATAAAATTTCAAAGAAGTCTAGAGCATTGGGCAGAGTCTAGGACAAGGAGTAAGAAGCCTGTCTGATATAGAGAGAAACCCCATTTTCAGGTGAGTTGGGGTGGCTGAGTGTAAGGGAGCTGTGAGGAAGTGGAGCAGAGCAACAAGCATGGGCACTTCTTAGGGTCACAATGGAGAGGGAGCTCCCTCCAGTGTGGAAGGAAATGAGTAACCTGGAATCTACTTATTTATTTATTTTATGCAAGTGTGAAGTAGTTGCTAGAGGCCGGCATGCACAGGGAAGACAAATTTAAGGGTTGTAAACAGAAAAGCTGGCAATTGAGGTGACCATTTCACGCTGCATATATGTGTACAATAGGAACACAAGACAACATAAATATGTGAAAATTATTAAATGAATAAAAATGTAAAAACAAGTTTTTATGTATTTTATTTATATGTTGTCTATTTGTTATTGTGGTGCTGAGGATTTACCTCAAGGCCTGGTATACCCTAGGGCAGTGATGGGAGCCTTTTTGAGCTTTCAGTGATAACCAACAGCTGGCTGCCATAGGTTCATCACCACTGTGCTAGAGAAATGAAAGGCTAGAGAAAATCTCGTCCACTGAACTATATCCTCAACACTAAATAATTTTTTAAAAAACTTAAACATGTGTCACACTCCCAGTGAGCACACAGGCAGAAGGCAGGGGAGAGGTGACAGCAGCAGTGTCAGTTAGGTAACAGGAAATGGGTGTCAGCAGGGAAGAGAGATAGGGGGAGAGGAGAGGATGAAGAAAGAATAAGATGTGTTTTGTTCATGCACCAACTGCCAGTGAAAAATGCAAACATCACACACAGCAGACATTTACTAATGAAAACGGAAAAAGAAGAACTCCTGGTAACACATGGAGACAGAGAAGGGAGGCCTGGGATTCGCAGAGATCCTGATGCTGGTTTCGGTGTCACATGACACATGTCCTCCCATGGGGCAGGTGGAGCCAGAGGAGAAGCTGGGCTGTGTAGGACCAGGCTTGGGGACTCTCAGAGGAGTGGAGGGCCAGCCAGGTAGAGCCTGGGCTGGGGAGGTGGGACAGTGTAGGGCCAGGCCAGGGTGGCCTCAGGGGTCATGTGGGTGTGTGGATGGTGATGAAAAAATGGGACTGTAGTTTCTGCAGGGCAGCATGAGGGATGGACTGCTGGGCATCTCTGGAAAACCAATCATCCCTGTGGTATCTATCATGTCTGACTTGAGGGCAATATGAGAAGCCAGTGGAATATTTCACTCATTCCTGAGAATTTTCTGGTACCCCCAAAAGCTGGTGGCCCAGCTAAACCGAATACTTCCTGCAGTGTTTTTGCACAGAGAAAGTGCCTGGCACATTTTATTGACTATCAAGGCCCCCAGGCTTAACCACCTGTCCCAAATGACAGGGTTTCCTGTCTTTTCCAGGCTGAATGCTGTTGTACTGGATGTACACCCCATGTTCTCTTCATCTTTCTTCTACGGACACACACTCAGGTCAGTTCTCCATCTTGACTATTTTGAATAATGCTGCAATGGAGCACAGATAGTTCATCGACACCCTGCCGCATTTCCATGGTTACATTAGCAACAGTGGGCATGACTGGTCCCATGGTGGGAGTCCCAGTTTGATTCACATTGTTTTCCACAATGGCTGCCCTGATGCACACCCCACCCGCAGTCCTGGGTTCCCTCCCTATGCCACTACCCACATTTTTTCTCATTGTCTTTTCTACATCATTTGTTCCAACAATGGGGATGGGAAGGACAACTGCACAGGGTCTCACTGGGATTTAGAGTCTGAAAAAATTGATCTTCCTGAAGCAGACAGTAGAGCAGTAGTGAATAGAGTGGGAAGCTGTGGAGGGGATGGTGTTGAGCAATGGACACTAACATAGAGAAAGAAGGGAGGAAAAGTCGGGAGTTCCATTTTGAATTCTTAGCAAACTATAAGAGTGAATGTTAATGCTTTCATCCCAAAAAAGATTATGGTTTGGATAACATACATTCCAATTATCTAAATGCAGCCATACCATAATAGGCATATACTTCAGAATATTGTGTTGCACATGATACACAAATGTATCTATGCTCTTAAAAGAAATAAATGAATTAAAAAGCATAACATTTATTTATTCAAAACTGACCCTCCATATCTTTTTGATGTGCTTTCATACTGGAAATACTCAGAGTGTGCTTCCCTCTCCTCCCAGCATGAGCTCACAGAAGGATCAAGACACCAGCATAATACCATAACAGCATCATTACAGGGGCGCTAGCCCCCCACTCATGCTGGGCCCAGTCCCCAGACTCCAAGGCAGCCTCTTCAGTGAAAGTAGTGCCTGCCTTTGCAACCCACCTGTTTTCTTAGATTTTCATAAACTAGACAGTGTTTCCATTAAGAAAGCCAATGCTTAGGTTTTCTCATAATTTCCCTTGTATTCTGTTTGTTTCAAGAGTGTGATCAAAGAAAGCCCTCAGAATCTTTCATGGGTTTGTTTTCAGAACCAAGTGCCCTCTTCTGTGAGGAGAGCTGCATGTGAAGCAGAATCCTACCACAGTGTCCTCTCTGACACTGCACAGCCTGGAGTGTTTCTCTGTCTCTACAGCTCTGTCTCCAGATTGCCACATTCTCCATCAGGGACAGGGAAAGGTCCAGGCTCTGGCCTCAGGGGACTCTGGCTCTGTCCTGCTGAGGCTTTGCTATTTCTGGTGCATGGCCCAGTGTCTCTGCTCCACCATGCTCTGCATTCACTACACAGGTTTAGCTGCCATGATCAAGTGCAAATTGACTGCCCTTGCTTTGGAGATGATGAAATGGCTGTTCCTTTCCACTGGGACCTCACTGAGGTGCAGACTCCTTAGACAGGGGATGTGGAAGTGGCAGTGGATGCCCAGAAATACAGCTTCTCTCCACCCACATAGAATCTTTTTTTTTTTTTTTTTGGTACCAGAGATCGAACTCGGGTCCTTGCGCTTGCAAGGCAAGTGACAGAACCACTGAGCTAAATTCCCAGCCCCCCACATAGAATCTTATGTGCTACTGCAGATCATTGAGGGAGTTGTTGTTTGTTATTTTATTAGTTTTTAAAAAACAATTTTTAGAATGCAGAAATCACCAGTTTCCATGTGACTTCTGCTCTTGAACATGCTGTCAGTCCACTGAATCTTTTCCAAAGATAAACAGTGAACATCACTTCCTGCATTTTAGAGCAAGAAGGCTAGAAGTCAGTGTGGTGACATGCTCTGCCCCAACTCAATGGTCACAGGGCCAGGCCAGCAGATGTGGATTCAGAGATGATAACTTTAAATGCAAAGGCTGTGCCCAGCACCCCACAGTGGAAGGCACCCAATACACAAGGTGCCCACACCAGACATCCAGGCCTCTCTCTCCACAGGGGGTTACTGTTCCTGTTGGTTAGAATTCACCTGCATTTGACACTGAGGACCACAGTTTCTATTGTAGGATGCTCATGATTTATTTAGTACTTTTCTCTCATTTACCCCTCACTTATCATCAAATTGAGCATTTTATCCTGAGATTCTTGTCTCTCTTTCTGAAACTTTGGATAATATTTGGTCTGCATAGGTGATGATCTCTTTCTGGTTTTCCAGAATGCCAGTGCCTATACATCTGCAGGTGGACTCCAAATCTGGACCTGTAGCATCTGACTCTTCACAATTTATTGCATGTGATAACATGGGCTGTTCCCAGTGTGTGGCCTTTGGGAGCTGTAGTAGAGATAACTTTCCTCCATACAATTGACTAAATTTAGTTATGTCACTGTGATTCTATTTTCAATGATTTTTTCAAAAGTAAAGAAAAACAATATTGTTCATAGCATTTTATAACATATCAGTTCATTTTTTTCAGTCTTTATGTTTCAAATTCTGGTATTTGTTTTTGAAACTAATTCAGCATATTGCACCCACTTATGAGATAAAAACTGTTCTTTAAAATGTGGCATACATGACAATACTTGTATTGTATGGAACTTTTTTATAATGAAGAGCTTTGTAAAGATGAAGATGAAAATGATGGAAATATGTGTCAGGAAGAGACAGCACAGTGAAGGTGCCTTGGTCTGCTATGGCTACATAAAAACCCTTACAAAAGGTACAGTGTGGGAAACCCAGGAAACACAGATACAACTTCATAGCAATGGGCAGGTGGATGTCAAAGCAGCACAGCAGGAAGAGCAGAGCTGCTCAGCATGTGGACAGCTGCAGCCCTCATGCACTAGAGGAGGAAGGAAAACAAGGCAGCTGTTGGCCAAGCACAACTTTTACCCCAGAATTATCCTACATTTACCTTAGGAGGCAAAGAGGTCACTTTTGAGTGTACACACAAAGAAGTGGAAAGCAGGGTCTCAGAGGTACTCCAACCAGGGTATATAGCAGCATTAATCACAGTACCAAAAGCAAGAAGACAATGCGTGCATCACCTGGGAGATGAACGCATAAACAGACTTTTAATATATCTAACTATAAGCCTTAAAAATATTTTTAGTGTATTCATCAGTGTTGAGGAAATTTGGGGTATGATGTAAGGGGAAAAAAAGTCATTCACCACATTACAAATGTCATGTGATTCTACTTTAGTGTAATGAAAATCACACTGAGAGAGAGTAGAATGGGCTCTCCATGGTGGAGAGGGAAAGGAGATATTTAATAGGTACGAGATAGGTTAACAAGGTGAAAAGATTCAGATAATGGGTGGTAGAGATGGTGTTACAAAATTATCACTGTACTTAATTGCACTGAACTAAATTGGCAAGTAATAAGGTAACTGCATAGGTAATATAATAAATTTTATGTATTGTGGATATTACCATAAGTAAAATAGAAAAAAAGAAAAAGAGAGAGGTCTGCCTTAAATAATCTCTATTATATGCCATCTTCTGGACAAAAATAAAATAGTTCATAGAGTCAAATGAACCTATTATGTATAAAAGCATATAAAAATAATACCAGTGAAGAAAGAAAAGAAAACAAAACTCATATTTATTCTCAAAACATGTCCATTTCCTTCCAGCCATATAATAGAGACAGCTGCCATGGGAAGGGGAAACATGAGCTTTCCCAACATTTTTGTCCTACTGGGCTTCTCAGAGTTTCCATGGCCAGAGAGGCCCCTCTTTGCAGTGGTCCTGATCTCCTACCTCCTCAGTCTTGTGGGGAACAGCTCCATCCTCCTCCTCTCCCTGGTGGACCCCAGACTCCAGACACCCATGTACTTCTTCCTGGACAACCTCTCTTTGCTGGACCTATGTATCACCTGCACCACTGTGCCCCAGCTGCTGGCCAACCTGTGGAGACCAGAAAAGACCATTACTTCCTGGGGCTGCATCACACAGAGCTATCTATTCTGCTTAGCAGCCAGCACTGAATGTGTCCTGTTGGCCATGATGGCCATTGACCGCTATGTGGCCATCTGCTGGCCCTTCCAGTACACTCTCATCATGCATCCCTGGGTGTGTGTGCAGATGGCAGCTGCCTCCTGGTCCAGTGGCCTGGCCAATGCTCTCCTCCAAGCCACACTCATGCTCCCGCTCCCCTTCTGTGGGCACCACACCCTGGACCACTTCTTCTGTGAGGTGCCTGTTCTCATCAAGCTGGCCTGTGGGGACACCTCTGCTAATGAGCAGGCCATCACGTTTGCAACCATTCCATTTGGAATGGTGGCTCTGCTGATGATGGTCATCTCCTACACCTTCATTGCTAGGGCTGTACTTAAGCTACCTTCAGCTGAAGGAAGGCGAAAGACACTCAGCACCTGAAGTTCCCGCTTGCTGTTCGTAACTCTGTACTTTGCACCTGGCATGTACATGTACCTCCAGCCTTCATCCAAGACTTCCCAAGCCAAGTTCATGTCCTTTTTCTGCTGCATTATCACGCCACTGCTCAACCCACTCATCTACATCCTGAGAAACAAGAATGTGCAGACACCATGGAAAAGGATCCTGAAATCCCTGGGCAGAGTGAAGTCTTTAAAAGTCAGAGGATCTCTGTTTATCTCCTGAGCAATCATAGGCACACATAAGTAAGCAGAACTATTACTCCTGCTTTTCCAAAAGAACATTCATGAGCTTCAAGAAAGAGTTCCCAGTTTTCAATGTCAGTCACCTCAATGACTGGAAAAACTCCCGGGATCAGTATATTTTATCTTATTTCATCTCATAGACAACCACGATCCTTTACTAAACCCTTTATATGTGTCTGGTCTCTATAGAGAGAATGTGCAACATAGTTCATACATCTTTGGCTGGTTAGTAAAAAATTCTTTCTTTCTTTCTTTCTTTCTTTCTTTCTTTCTTTCTTTCTTCCTTTCTTTCTCTCATTTCTTTCTTTCTTTCTTTCTACATTTCTCTCTTTATTTCTCTGTTTCTTTCTTTCCATCCTTCCTTTCTTTTTTGTTTTGTTCTTTTATTGGTACATTTTAGGTATACAATTCATTTACATTTATCATTGGGTGTTTGTACCTGTACATGATATAGCTTGGTTCTTGTTTTTCCCCATTTACCTGTGCACCCTTCACCCCCTCCAAACTTCCCTATTTACATAGACATCATTTCCATTTTTTTCTTTTCTCATAGTATTTCCTTTCCCACCTTTCCTTTCCTCTTCCCCTCCCTTCACCCCTTCATCTTTGGACCTTTTTTCCTATTTCAAATTATAAATTATTCATTTTAATAATTTTAACCCTTGTTTACACTATCAGTTTCTCACACTAGAGAAACTACATGGTATTTACACATGTGTGTCCTATTTATTTCACTTAAGAGTATGGCCTCGATATGCATCCATTTAGCTATAAATGACTCTAGTTTTTCATTCTTTATGGCTAAGTAGTACTCCATTTTATTAAAAACCCACATTTTCTTTATCCAGTTTCCAGTTGATGGGCACTTGGGCTGCTTCCAAGCTTTAGCTATTACAAACTGTGCTACTATGAACATGGGTGCACATATATCACTGTGTTATGATTCTTTTAAATATTTTGGGAGGATATCCAGCAGGGGAATAGCTGGGTCAAATGGGACCTGTAGATCTAGTTTTTTGAGGTATCTCCATATTGATTTCCACAGTGGTTGAACCAGTCTACACTCCCACCAGCAATGGAGGAGGGTTCCTTTCTCCCAACATCCCCACCAGCATTTGTTATTGGTTGATTTCTTGATAGCAGCCATTCTTTGTGGGGTGAGGTGAAATCTCAGTGTTGTTTTCATCTGCATGTCTCAAATGACCAGTGATGTTGAACATTTTTTCATATATTTGTTTTCTGCTTTTACTTCTTTGTCTGAGAAATGTCTGTTCATTTCAGATGCCCATTTTTGAATTGGGTCTTTGAATTTGAGGGGTCTGATTTTTTTCTATTCTTTATATATTCTAAATAGTAGTTCTTTGTCTGAGGTACAGCTGCTAAATTTTTTTTCCAATATTGTAGGTTGTTAGTTCTCTTGGTGGTTTCTTTTGGGCCAGAGATTTAGCTCAGTGGTTTCTCTGCCTGCTGCCCAAGCACAAGGACCCGAATTTGATCCCTGGCACCAAAAACAACAACAACAACAATAACAACAAAAATCCTTCCTTTCATCATAATTATTTCCATGTACTAGTTGCACACAATTATAGTTTTCATTGTGACTCTTCCTTGATGCATGTTATTGCATAAGTCACATCCATCCTCCATATTCCTCCTGCTTAGAATTCATATGGGCACCTTTGCCTTCCCTAATAGTCCCTCTTCTATCATGTTATCTTCCCCACCTTGATTCTATGTATGACAAGAAATGTCATGTTTGGCTTTCAGTGTCTGTCTTGATTTTCTTAGAATAATGATCTTCAAGTCCATGAATTTTCCTGAAAATGACAAGAGTTTGCTTTCCTTTGTCATTGAATAATATTTCATTGTATATATATATAATATATAGTATATACATAATATATATATAACTTTTTCTTTATCCTTCATCCAGTGATGTGCTTCTGTGTTGATTTCATAACTTTGCTACTGTGACTAACAGCACAATAAATATTGGTATTTAAGTATTTGTATTGTATTCTGACTTTAATTACTTTGGATAATTTAACATGGAATGATATACTACAACTTATGTATCCTCTATTTTCAGTTTTTTGTTTTTAGAGGAATCTCCATACTGATTACATAGTGGCTGTGTAGTTTACATTCCCACCAGCAATGTGTAAGGGTTAAAATAAATCAACCTCAAGTAAATGTAAATGAATGGAAATTATACCGTGCATATTATCAGACCATAGCAGAGTGAAGTTAGAAATAAACAACAAAAGAAAACACAGAAATTATGCAAATGTAAGGAAACTAAACAATATACTCTGAACTAAAAAATGGGTCACAAAAGAAATTAAAGAAGAAAAAGACATTTCCCAGAACTAAATGATAATGCATGTATACCATTCCAGAACTTATGAGACACAACAAAAGTAGTCCCAAGAGGGAAGTTTATAGCTGTGAATGTCCACATCACAAAAACAGAGTGAGGCCCCCAAAATAACCTAATTATGGACCTCAAGATTCTAGAAAATCAAGAGCAATCCAAACTTAATGCTAATACAAGGAATGAAATTATAAAGACCAGAAAGAGATCAGTGAAATTGGGCTGAAAAAAATAAAAAGAATTAATGCATTAAAGAACTGGTTCTTCAAAAACAAAAGCAACAATAGACAAACCCTTAGGCAATCTAACCAAAAAAAGAGAAAAGACCCAAATTAACACAATCATAAATGAAATGGGTGAAATCACAATGGACACTGCAAAACAATAACAACAACAAAAACATTATTAACATCTAGTTCACAAACGTATACACCAACAAACTGGAGAATTCAGAAGGAATGGATAGTTACCAAGATACATACAAATTTCCAAAATTAAACCAATATGTTTTAGAAGCCCTGAATAACCCAGTAAAATTAAAGCAATAAAATTAGACAAAAATTAAAAATAAAATTAAAGCAGTAATAAATAATCCACCAAGAAAATACCAATTACAGTTAGGTTTACTGCTGAATTGACAAAAACTTCAGGGAAGTTCTAATACCAATATTCCTCAAGATTTTTAATGAAATTGAAAGGTAAGTGTAACACAAAGTCATTCCTGGGAGGTATCATTACCCTGATTCCAAAACCAGACAGGGATTCAACCAAAAAGAGGATTGTATTCCCATATCATTAGTGAATAGAACTGCAAAAATCCTCAACAAGATACTGGGAAACTAAATGCAATGAATCATCAAAAAGAGTAGGCTTCATCCCAGAGATAAATGGATGGTTCAACATATACATGTTGACCAATAAATGTGATCCACCTCATAAACACAGACAAGGATAAAAATCATGTGATCATCTCAATACGCACATTAAAAAGTCTTTAACAAAATACAGCCTTTTATGATTAAAAACACTGGAGAAAATAGCTATGGTGATAGTTAACTGAGTGTGTCCACTTGAGTAAGAAACACTCAACTACATTGGCTCAGCATAGTTCTGGGTGTGAAAGACTCACCCTAGGGAGGATTATCACCAGAATGATTTAAAAGTGAAACAGGAGCTCTAGTCTTTGCCTTTACCTTGGATGACAACTCCTGGCTTTCAGTGCAGCCTTTTCAGCCTCCATCACAGACCCATTTCTTCCCTGATATAGATTCCCATGGGACATTCCAATGAGCTCCAGCCTTTGAAGGGATCCTTCAAGTCTCCAGCATGCAGAAGGCCCTTTAGCACTCTTCCACACCTGACTCTGTGGGTGGCCATTGTAAGCCAAGCTTGTAAATTCTTATATACCTTTATATCTTGCCCAAAATCCATTTCCCTAGTAAGCAGTGCTTCATACCAGTATAAAAGGACATTATCTCAACCTGATCAAAGCTATTGATGACAAATATACTGCCAAAATCATATTAAATAGGAACATTGTTACTAGTATATGTATACTAGTACAACCGCTATGGAAATCACTGCAGAAAATTCATTTGGCCAAGCTGTTCCACTGCTAGATATCTTCTTAAAAGAATTATATTCATTATTCTACAGTAATACAGAAATATCCATGTTTATAGCAGCACAATTCATGATAGCTAAATATTCGAAGCAGCCTATATGTCCACTAACAGATGAATGGATTTAGAAAGTATAGTATTTGTACACAATTTAGTACTGCTCTACTATAAAGAAACTGGCTCATTTATAAGAAAATGGATGTACCTTAAGTGCATAATGTCAATTTAAATAAATCAGACACACAAGCTCAAATATCTCATTGTTTCTCTTATATGAGAAACCCAGAGTAAAAATAGAGATAATAGGAAGTAGAGAGATAAATCTTTCCAAGAGGGGACATGGGTTAGAAATGGAGAGAGAAGAGAGGTAGGGGAGTCACAGGGGATGAAAAGCAGAATTGGGGTGTGTTATAAACATGTAACAACTCCAAACAAGGTAAGTAAACATTATGTACTGCAAACATGCACAAATGGGCAAGAGGATCAAGATTTGGGAGTTGAGAAGGGGAAAAAACAAAAAATAATAAATGTCCTAATCCAAGCACATGAGAGTTCTTTCCACTCCTATATCTTCTTCAACTTCTTTTTTCAGTGATTTATAATTGTCACTAGAGAGACATTTAACATCATTTGGTAAATTTATTCTTAGTATTTTAGTGTATGTGTGCATATGTGTGTGTGCCTGCATGCGTGTGTCTACTGTGAGTGAAATTTTTGACTATTTTCTTTCTCAGTAAATTTGTAATTAATATATTAGAAACGGATACATTTTGTATATCGACACTGTTTCCTATTACATTGTAAATTTATACATTTAAAAGACATTCGGTGGGCTCAACAGTTTTTAGCGATAGAATCATGTTATCTGCAATCTGGGATAATTTGACCTTGTCATTTCCTGCTTGTGTCCCTTTTACTTCCCTCTCTCATATAATTGCTCAGGCTAAAGTTTCCAGTGCTACACTAAATAACAGTAATGAGAGTGGAGCTGTCCAGAAATCAGTGACTAAAGAAGTAGAAAAAATATTTTCGGAGAATAAAGAACATGTACATGGACCTAGAATGGAAAGAAAACAAAAAATCCAGATTGTCTAAAAACTTGTGAGAAACCTAATCCATGAATTTTCAGAAACAGTGGAAGATATAAGATCTAAGTATATGCAGGGTGGATGGTGGAATGCCTTTCTATTCAATGTAAATAAATGCCCATACCTAAATATAGACCTAGCATTTTTGAATAGTAGAAAAAATTGTAACCTAGATAGAAATACCATCTAGGAAACAGAAGGCCAGATAATTCCTTATAAAGATAATTATTTTATGGGAATAAAGGATCCCAGAAAAGAGTAAAAGGACAGGTTTCCTGAGTGCTTTTTAAAAAACTTCTGCTAAAAGAATTCACAAAAGTACATACAGTAAAATCTTGGTTTAGGAGCATAATTTGTTCCAGAAACATGCTTGTAATACAAAGTATTTGTATATCAAAGCAAATTTCCCCATAAGAAATAATGGAAATGCAGGTAATTCATTCCACAACCCAAAAATATTCATATAAAATGATTATAATACTGTCATATAACAAAAATAGTAAAGAAAATAAAAATAAATAAATTAACCTGCACTTAACTCTGAAAACCTTCATACCTGGTGTGAGGGCGACAAGAGAGAGGAGGTTTATTGTGTAGGATGACTTTCACTATCACTAAGAGAATCACTGCTATTGACTCAAGGGAATCTTTTTCTTTTCATGCAACTTTAACAAGAAATCTATTCAGTGACCCTTTTGCCTCCTTTTGAGGATTTTGCAGAAATGTGATGTTTCATTGTCGTTAAACAGATTGATTTCTCACACTACTACAGCCTTATTTGGGTGGTACTTTTCTACACAATTTTGTACTGTTTCCCACATTTTAAACCTCTCCCTTATCTCATTGGAAGTGAGCAATTCCTCTGCCTTTCTTTTTCTTCTCCTCCTCTGTAGATGAGATCTCCTCCCTAAGTTGTTACTGTTAAGAGATGATGGCCCACAATCCCAGTGAAGAGGGAGAGAGAGAGAGAAACCTAATGGACCATAATGGCTCAGTTGTGGTCATGTGACATTCAGTGTCATGTACTACTTGTATTGCAAGACTACACTCATTTATCAAGTATAATTTATTAGAAATAATTACTCATCTTGCAGAATACTCAAAACAATTTACTCACAATCCAAGATTTTATTGTACTTCCTTGATCATTTTTAGATTAGCTTCAGCAAATATTTTTAAAATAGGACAGTTTAAAAGGAATATGTTCGAGTAGACATTTTCATATGATTCTTTAACATTTAATGAATGTTTCAAACTATAGTAGTACATGTTGATGGGGCGCAAAGTGAAGTTGTAATTTTTAAATACAAATCAAGTCAATGAGCTCATCTAGCATCTTGAACACATGATGTCTTCATAAGGAGAATTTTCAAGACCCACCCTCCCAGCAATTGTGAGCTGTGTGTCTCTGCAGAAAGACTTAAGCTCACTGTGTTGGAGAGAGCTCTGCACACAGAGTCACTGTGACACCATTCACAACAGCCAAGGTATGGAATAAAACTAATTGTCCATAGTGAGTCAATGGTTAAGAAAATGCACTTTATATACTTAGTAGAATGCTATTGATCCCTTAAATAAGATTTTTTTTTTCATTTGCCACAAATGGGATGGATTTGGAGAACACTGTACCAAGTGAAATAAATTAAACATAGAGGGAGAAACACTGAGTATTGTCCCTCCTGTGTGGACTAAAGCCATTCCACTGACAGGATTACAGTTTTGGTTGCCAGAGACTGGAGATTGAGTGAAATGAGAAGACAAAATTAAAAGAGTAAAGAGATTCACTTAGCTGGAAAAATTAGTTTAGAGCTTTTTAAAGTATCTACTACACATCCTGTGTTTGTTTTAAGTATATTTTCATAGAAGTCTAGAGCTGAATGTTTGGTATGTTCAGTTTCTGGAATTCTCTCTGCAACTAGCTGCATGGGTATATTCAGAATTAATTTCCAAGTTAATCAGGTTGATAAGACTTACCTTTGATCTAAAATCATCTATATTTTTATTAAATAAATCTGTGAAAAAATGTTCCCTTCAACACATTTCTCAATTATGGAATATAATTCTAAAATAGATATTAACAAAGAGAAGAGAAATAGAGTGAAGTTAACCAAGCAGATCCATAGACAGGGTAGGGTGGGAGGGAGGCATCCAAGCTTCACCATGTTTGTCCCCAAGGGAAGCAGGTGGTGCTACCTTCAACATATCCTCCCTGTGCCCTCTCTACTCTTTCACAGCACTCTGGGATAAATGGTGCAGTTAAGAATCCTGTATTGATGAGGATTTTTGTTCCAGAGAGGAAATCCTCCTGGCCATATTTGGCATGGATGAAAGGAATGTAAATTTATTATAAGTGAAAAGTGAAAGATAGTGGGAAGGTTGTGGGGAAGGAAACTGGCAGTAGTCCCTGGATTTCAGACAGTTATGTGAGGAAAGACTGTGGGTGGAGGCTGAAGGACACCATTCCACAGTATCCTTTCATCATGGTCTCTTGATTTCTATGTGATAAGTGTTATCAGACATTGGCACTTTCCAAAATTGTTTCATTTAAGATGAAAGAATTGGTAAAAATGCACAGAAGATTACATTAAACTTAATGGTTTCTAATCAGCAAGGGAAGTGATCACCAGAGAAGAGGTGACTTTCATGTTAAGAAGACATTCTCACATCCCACTCTCTGATAACAGTTTAATACACAGATCATAAAAGAGACACTGAAAAACCAATAGCAAGAGAAAACTCTGATTAAATAGTGATGTAAAAACCTGGATATTTTCAAAACTAAACATTTCAATGGCCAGGCATAATATGCTCAATATTACTAATTATCAGGCAAAAGCAATTCAAGGTCATGATGAAACACCATCTTATAATTGTTAGAATTATTATTACCAAAAAAAGAGAGAAAAGTAGTAATACTTGCCATGTGGAGTAAAGGGAATTAAAAACTGTTGACGAGAAAACACATTTGTGGAACCATTATGAAAACACTAGAGATCCCTCAAAACTTAAAAATAGAACTGCCCAAAGACACTCCGGACCCACCACTGGACATTTTTTTTAGGATTACATATTTTCCATACATAATGACAACATACAATATGGGGAATTTTTACCTGTACATAATATATCCTAATTCTTTTATTTTTTTGCACTTCTCTCCCCTCCCTTCAAACCTTCTTCTCCTCCCCATTTACAAAAGCTCTGTTTCCATTTTTTCCTTTCATTCTCACTCTTTTAAAAATCCTTTTCCCCTTTCTTCCTTCCCTTCTTCTTCTCTCTTCCTTTGTTTCTCTTTCCATTTTGGATTCGCAGCACAATTTATAATAGTTAAATCCTAAGAACAGCCTATATGACCATGAATAGATAAAGAAAATATGACATTATGTGCAATGGAGTACTACTGTGCCATAAAAGGATACATTTGAGTCATTTTTAGGTAAATGGATGCATCTCAAGACCATAATCTTAAGTGAAATAAATCAGACATACAAGTTTAAATATTTCATTGTTTCACTTGTATGAGAAATCCAAGAGTAAATAAGAAGTAAAATGGAGGCAAGATATTGGGAAATACAAAAAAGTTAGTCATATTTTAAAAGAAAATAAAATAAGGATTTAGAAAAGAAACACAGACATTACATCTTTCTTATATTTTCTGTAATAATTAAGATAAAACAGCATAAGTCTGTGGACAGGTGGAGAAAGAGATCTGATGCACAGTTGCAGATACCTTGGCAATGGTGTTGAAGCACCTGGAGACACTGTGCCATAGGAAACATATGGAGCACAGAGTGACAAATATTGCATGATGTTACTTCCAGAAGGAATCTTAAACCTCATATTCACAGAGGAAGACAGAATGATCGCTGTGAGGCAGAAATGGTGGAAATGGGGAGGTCAAAGGATACATATGCATGGCGAATAAGTACTGGAGACCTAAAGTGGAGCATTGTAAGGATTATAAGCAATGCTGTACTCCATACCTGAAGTTCACTAAGAAAGTGTATCTTTGGTATTCTCACTACAAAACAATACATGAGATGTCAGATATTCTAATTACCTTTATTATGGTAATCGTCTTACCAGGTGTTGTAATGTCACACACCACATTCTACACTTTAAATATGGACATAATTTGTTATACAATTATTCTGTATAAAGCTACAAAATATAAAGTAAAATGGAAACTTTTTCATGTATATGTTGCCATTTTTTCTATTTTCATTTGTGAGTGCTGTTCAGATCATTTGACCATTATTTTTTGACCAGGGAATTTTGGTTTTGTTTCTGTTGATCCCTTTTGGATTTTTATGTTTTCTGCATGTTAGTCTTACTGGAGAGCACACAATTGGTTTTTTCCAGTCTGTCAGGTGTCTCTCCTCTCTGCTGAACTTTACCTTTGCTCTGTGCAAGCTTCTGAATGTGATGTGACCACACAAATCCATGCTGCCCCTGCATCATGTTCCACTCAGTTCTTGTCACAGGGTGTCTCCTTAATGGTTTCTTCTCATAGTTTTTTAGTTGTGCATTTTACAATTAAGCCTTTAGTGGATTTAGAAAATTTTGCATTGGTGAAGGACAGAGGTGAAGTCCCATTTTCCCAGAATGATTCGTTGAACAGTATGCTCTTACCCACACACACATTCTCAGCCCCTTTGTGGAAACCATTTGGATGCAGGTGCATCCACTTACTCCTGGGTTCTCTGTCCCATGGATTTGTGTGTCTACCTTTATGACAGGATAGTGCTCCACTGGTTACTAGAGTCTTGCAATATATGTCACAATCTGGTAGCCTGGTACCTCCAAACAGGAAGTCAAAACAAACACCACAACTCAATATCCTCTCAACCCAATCACAATGTTTTTTTGGAAGAACACAAAAGAGAAAATTCTAGAAGGATGCAGAAAAAATGAGAAAGTGTGTACACACATAACAGTTACCATTGTTATATTTAGGAGTATGAGTTAGTACAGTGACTGTGCAGAACGGTATGAGGGCTGCTCACAAAACTGAATGTGCAGAAGCACCAGTACTGGATATTTGTCCAAGGCGTGCTTGTCAGTTTTCCATGACTGTGACATAGTTCTTGATAAAAACAATTTAAAATGATGGAAATGTTCATTTTGGCTCATTTTTTTCAGCAGTTTCAATCTGCCAACACCTTAGTGCAACAGAACATCATCACTGGGGAAAATGGAGCAATTGAATCATTGTGGATGAGAAGCACAAAAGAGAAAAGTGTTCATGGGATCTCCTCCAGTGACCTAGCTTCCTTCCCTGAGCCCAACCTCCTGAGTGCACCAACACCTTCCATTAGCACCACAGGCACCACTCACACCACGATGAAAACCTAGTGGTCTCAGCACGTTAAAAAGACCCCAGCACTTGAGTATTTATGGAGACTATACACAAGAAAGGGGCTATGGAACCACATAAGGTTTCCACTCCTTGATTAATTGATGAAGAAATACAGGATAAATACCCAATGAAATAGTATACAGCCACATAAAAGAAAACCATCTGTGATTTGGGGATTTTTCCATGAAACTGGAAATCATAATGATAAGTGATATAAACCAGACAGAGAAAAGGGGATACCACATGACTTCATGCATGTAATGATTTTACAAAGAAGGAGCTCTTAGGACTAGAGATGAGAACAGTGTTCAGCAGAGATTGGCCTGAGGCAGTGGTCAGAGTGAGGACAGATTACTAAACAGGAGCCAAGTTACAGCAGAGAGGAGATGGGAGATAATGTGATAGCCAACCTGACACCATCTTATACCTAAATGTCATGTTGTACCTGTGCTTGAACAAAGTCCTTGCACATGAACAAAGCACCCCAAACCCCACATCCTGCTTGGCAGTAAACTTGCTGCAGTTGCAAGGTGTTTTGTAGCTCACCTAGTGTGTATGAAACTTCCTTGTGCCTCCCATGAACCTGGCATATTTTTGCTTCTGTAAGATTCCACTTGGTCTCCCCTGAGCCCTCCCCAACTGAAAGCATGATTTAAAAGGAGAAATCAAACTGCTTCACATTGCTGAGGAAACTTTCTGGGTTCTAGCCCCCTTGCCCACAGGCTATAATAACTGGGCTTGTATCTGGCACAGTGTGTGGTCCAGCTCTATTTTCTGAACTCACTTGTCCACAACAGCTGGAGGCCCAGCGAGATGGCCACACGAGGTGAACTGGCCTCACTGTGATCCCTCCCACCTGCAGCAGCAAACTATAGCGGAGGTGCCCCCTGAGATGGTCCAGGGCCCCATAGTCTCACTGCTGACACTGAGGGAACTGCAGACACCTGAGATGCCCTCCAAATCTTCTGGAGCCCATGTGGTCTGGTAAGGATCCTTCTGGTTCTGGTGGGGAACAATAGTCCTTGACAAAGGCATTCCCCACGCCCTTCCATAAAGTCAGGATGCTGACTGAAGTGGCCCCCTGGGCTGGGCTGGTCTGATCTGGCTGTGCTCCAGCCAATCTGGTAAATCACCAGGGATAGGGTTGGAATGTCTAATCTCTGAATGGTTGCTGTATGAATGAACGAATAACTGGTAATGGGCAGTGCAAACAATAGACTGCTCCATTTGTGTCCCATGTCAAAGTGGGGGATTCCCCCTCTGAGTTATGGAACTTGATGGGTTGTAGTGTGATTCCATGGATTCCTCCTTAAAGTGTCTGAGAGGGCCATGGCCAGTCAACTGACGGAGTGGTTCCACCCACAGAGGAACACCCCCTACCTTTGTCTGTCATGATAGCCATCATTCAAGGGTGCACCACATAAACACTAAGGTTTTTCTCTATGTCTGGACATCTTCTCTTTTTATTTTTTTCAAGCTTAGAATATTTTTCTTCAGGATTTTCTGATGATTATGGAGAGAAATTGTCAAAGGATAAACTGCACACTTTTTGCAAGCTTGGGTGGCCCTCTATTGGTATGTGAAGGCCCTCTGAGGTCTCCCTGGACCCTGTCTTGGCTCAAGCAGTTTGAAAGGTTGTTACCAGGTCACTGGGACACCATGGTCAATTTCTTTACATTGATTCCTGGTTTACTCTAGTGCAGCACCCTCTTCCATGCCTAAAGAGTTGTGCTACAAAAGCCTGTTCAAAGCTGCATGTTTCCAAAAGCAGTTCTCCCTCTCATGAGTGAACTCTGGAGAGACAGAAACCAGTTCTGAAGCAGTCAGATGCTGTGGAAGTCCTCTCCCGTCCACCTCCATATAACCCTTGTTCACCTCCCTCTCCTGTCTGTCCTGACCCCTCTGCCCCTGACTCTCTTGTTTCTTCCTCTACTTCCTCTGCTACCTCTCCCCCCCATAGGAGAGTGTCTCTGATGCTGGCAGTGGGTCAACACCTCAGGAAAATGCAGTCCACAGATTCTCTTGACTTTGAGGGAGGCCTGTACTCCCAATGGGGCAGGACTGGGAACCCACCAATTCCTGGTATATATTCCCTTTTCCACTTCTGACCTCTACAATCAGAAAACCCAGAATCCAACATTCTCTGAGAAGCCCCAGGTTCTGATTTCCCTGATAGAGTCAATCTGTAGGACTCATCTACTGACCTAAGATGACTGTCATCAATTGTTATTGATTCTGTTCACTGCTAAGGAATGGGACAGGATTAGGTTTGAAACTAGAAAGCCCTTATCATGGGGATGCTCAGAAGAGGAGGCCCAAAAATTGCTGAAGCAAGGGTTCCCCTGAGAGTGGCCTGAATAGGATCCAAATTCTTCATGGGGGAGGGTAGCTTTACTCACCTTTCACCAATACTTGTTAAAAGGGATTCAAGCAGCAGCTCTGAAACCCATAAGTCTGTCAAAAACCACTGAAGTGACACAGGACTGGAGAAGTCCCCCAGTGCATTTCTGGAGAGACTCAGTGAGGTCTTCCAGGTTTATACCCCATTCAACCCTTTTGCTCCAGAGAACAATAGAGCTATAAATTTGACTTATGTTACTCAGTCTGCACCTGATATTAGGAAGAAATTATGAAAATTAGAGGGATTCCCAGAAATGAACACACCTCAGCTGTTAGAAGTAGTTCAAAAAGTTTTTGACAATAGGGATTCAGAAAGACAAAAATTGGCCACAGCCATGGCTGAGCATTGGCAAAGAAACAAGCAAAGATCTTGGCAGCAGCCATCAGAGGGGGTCCCATGGACCCATCCCTGGGGAGCCCAAAGGGTGGATGCCTAGAAAACCAGGAGGACAAATGCCATTGGGCTGGCATCAGCTTGCCTATTGCACAAAGGAAGGGCACTGGAAAAATGAATGCCCCCTCAGGCCCTTGGCCAAGGTAATATCTCTCCTCACACCCAGGGGAAAGGAAGATTCAGACTGAGGATGCCAGGGCTCCTTCTCTCTTTGTCCCAAGGTTCCCATGGTAAACACTGATGTAGGAAGCAAATGAGTCCATTTCCTGGTGGACACTGGAGCCAAGAGGTCAGTGTTAAAAAATCCCCTGGGAAAGCTTTCATCATAAACCATTCCCATCAAGGGCATCACAGGAGCAGTCCAAAACTGCCCCCTCATTAGTGAGTGACTGGTGAGCCTGGGATCAAAACAAGTTACTCACTCTTTTCTGGTGATACCAGACTGCTCATTCCCCTTGCTGGTGTGAGACCTCAACAATGCCCCATCTCTCAAAAGGTCAGACAATTGATAGCCCTCACTTTAAGAGGTTGATGGACTTTGGGATATTAAATCCCTGCAAGTCTCCATGGAACATCCCATACCTTCCAGTACAGAAACCAGGGATATCAGATTACAGGATGGTTCAGCACTTGAGAGAAGTTAACTGGTGAATGGTAACTCTGCATCTACTGTCCCAAATTCATATACCTTCCTGAGTTTACTGCCTCCTGAGCACCAAGTTTATACTGTGTTAGATAAAAAGGATGCGTTTTTTAGTGTGCCCCTTGCCCCAGCCAGCCATCCTATCTTCACTTTTTAGTGGACTAATCCAATTTCCAGCAATTTCTTCCAGTTTACCTGGACCTGGCTGCCTCAAGGATTCACACATGAACCCGCCCTGTTCAGTGAGGCAATCCAGAAAGACTTGGTGAGTTTTCCATCCTACCACCTCAAATTCACCCTGCTTCAATGTGTGGATGACTTCTTATTAGCTACTACTAGCTATTTAGAATGGCTGCATGGGACATGAGAACTTCTTCAGCTACTAGAGGAGTTAGGCTACCATGTTTCACCCAAGAAGGTACAACTCTGTGCCTCTAAAGTATTGTACCTGGGGTATGAAATCTCAGAAGGAAGAAGAGCTTTGTTCCACACCAGGAAAAGGGCCACTCTCCAGATACCCACACCAACTTCCAAGAAACAGGTACAAGAATTCCTAGGTGCAGCTGAGTACTGTTGACTGTAGATAACTGGGTTTTCTGAGAGAGCACGGCTACTCCATTCTGTCAAGGGAGGAAATCAACCCCTAAAATGGGGAATAGATGAAGAAGTCTGCCAGAATCTAAAAAGAGCTTTGGTATCAGCTCTGGCTCTGGCCTTACCCGATGTTACTGAGCCTTTTCATCTATTCATCCATGAGGTAAGAAGGATTGCTAAGGGAGTCCTAGCACAGTCATTGGAACCCTGGAAGCACACTGTGGCCTATCTCTCTGAAAGATTACATCCTGTAACCTCATGATGGCCTTTATGTCTTCAGGTATTAGCTGCCACAGCTTCATTGCTCAAGAAGGCTGATAAGTTGACCCTTGGACAGGACCTAGTCCTAACTGCCCCTTATTCAGTAGAGACTCTGCTCAAGGGGGCCACTAACAAATGGATGCCAAATGCTGGCCTCACTCACTATCAAAGCCTCTTGCTCAACTAGCCTTCCATAGTCTTCTCACCAGGACAAGTTCTCAATTTGACTACAATGATGCAGATGATGACCCCAAAATCACAATTCACAACAGTGAGGAAGTGCTGGAACAGACCCAGGGTGGCTGATCAGATTAGCAGATGCCCACTTGGCTGAGGCAGATGCCACCCTCTTCACAGAGAGAAGAAGAATGGTGGGAAGTGGGGTATGGAGAGCTGGAGAGGCAGTAACTACAGTTAATCAAGTCATTTGGGCCAAGCTTCTGCCCAAGGGGACCTCATCCCAAAAGGCAGAACTGATACTCTTGGGCTAGGCCTTGAGATGAGGAAAGGAAAAGAATGTAAATGTGTACACTGACAGTAGGTATGCCTTTGCTACTTTACATGTCCACACGAGCATCTAAAGGAAAGACTGTCATAAACAAAGAAGAGATACTGTCTCTCCTAGAGGTAGTTTGGCTTCAAAAGAAGGTGGCCATCATTCGTGTTCAGGGTCACCAAAAGGACAATACACCCAAGGCTAAGGGAAATCAACTTGCAGGCTATGCAGCCAGAGAGGCAGCCCTGAAGCCAGCTGAACCTTTAGTCATCCTGCCTATCATGAGTCCCCCTCCCCCTTTTCTCCAGGCTAGCCCTTCCTATGATGAAGAGGAAGGTAAAGAAGCAAGACAGCTGCAAGCAAAGAAAGATCCCCAAGGCTGATGGAATTGTCCAGATGGTCACATTTACCTCCCCCAGGCATTAGGATAACAGCTCATCCAGCAGCTGCATTCAGTCACCACCTGGAGGGCTCCAAGATGGCCAAGCTTCTAGCTCCAAGATACTGCTTTACAAAATTACAAGAAATGACCCACCAGGCCTCTCTTAGGAGTCCAACTTGTGTAGATGTAAATCCCCACCAGGGGCCATCTGCATTCTTTGGGGTCAGACTGCAGGGTAGTAATCCTGGAGAACACTGGGAAGTAGATTTCACAGAGATCAAACCACCAGCAGGTGGCTATTGCTACCTCCTGGTTTTCATAGATACCTTCTCAGGTTGGGCAGAGGTCTATGCTATTCTGAGGGAGACTGCCACTATGATGGCAAAGAAACTTCTTCAGGAATTAATTCCCAGGTTCAGACTACCAGTGTCCATTGGATCTGAGAATGGCACCATCATTGTAGCTTCTAGAACTCAGTTAATCAGTAGGCACTGGATATAAATTGGAAACTTCTCTGTTCCTATCCTCTGCAAAGCTCAAGGCAGGTGGAATAGATGAATTGGACCCTAAAATCTACTATGACTAAACTGATGTTGGAAACTGGTGAAGGATGGGTCAGCCTGCTGTCTTTGGCTGTCCTTAGGGTTAGATGAACCCCTTATAAAGCAGGTTTACTCCTCATGAAATTATGTTTGGAAGACCCCTTCCCCTGGTCCCAAAGGTTAAAAGTGAGGTACCAGAAGAATTTTCCAACTAGTCCTGTTAAAGTATCTCCAGCCTCTCCAACAGGTACAGAAAACTATTCAATCCCAGGTATGAGGTACTCAGCCACTCCCCAGCTCTACACCATGCCACCCATTCCAGCCCAGGGATACTGTCTTCATCAAGGCCTTTCAGAATGAAGGACTGACTTCTGCCTGGAAGGGACCGTACACAGTTGTCTACATGATGCCCTCAGCTCTCAATGTTGATGGAATCTAGAAATGGGCTCACCATTTGCGATTCAAGTTGGCCTAACAGTGGACTGCTGAGCTGGGACCTGATCCTTTAAAGCTAAGGCTAGTCAGATCATGATTGTAATGCTTGTCCTTATTGTCCTTGGGCTGACAAGGCTGAACTCTGGGGAGATGCAACAAGGAGAGTTGTACTCCTTTTTCCTCACCTCCTTTAGCTCAGGAGAGATTCTAGGTAATGACGCTTTTGGTGCCATCCACCCCCAGAAACCTCTCAGTTTGCCTGAGTTCAATCTTTTTAAATTAGTTAGGAAAGACTGGAGAAGTTACTACTATCAGTTCATAAACCTGGGAAGCCATGACTTTTATGTGTGCTCAGGGTTCAATCTATTTGGACAGCAGGGTTGAGGGTCACCAACTGATTTCCACTGCCCTAACTGGGGTTGTGTAAAGATTGCCTCCTACAATGAGGTACCAAATATCACTAATGATATCATAGTTTGGAAATGTGGGTGATGAGTCATGATTCTGATACAAAGGCCCCAGGATTCTAAATGGGCCACAGGATGGCACTGGTGGTTCTGTATCTGGCTCCCTGGAGGACTAATTCCAGACCCAGGGGAAATCATTACCTTTCAAACCTGGTGGTTAAGCCTAGCATTGAGACAGCAAATAGGAGCCTTAATGAAGGTAAAGGACCCCTTATTTTGCCTCACCCTATTATACCTCCTTTGAAGCATCCACACTTAGCTACCAATAGAGCAGACACCCCCCCCCCCCAAGCATGCTGCCTCCCTCTCTATTCTCTCTGTTGGGGGCCATCCACACTATGTTAAACCTGACTCAACCAGACCTGGCTCAGGACTGTTGGCTCAGTCTAAAAGCAAAGCCTCATTTATATGTTGGTGTGGGAGTCCTGGGCTCAATCAAAGCCTCAAGTACTGCCTTAGCATGGACTTCTGCAAAGTCCTCCTTGACAAGTGGTGAAGTTTATGGAAATTCAACCTGTCTGGCAACTTCTTCTTATGATACAAGTAACTTATCTTTCCATGGTGAGTGTAGCCAAAGGCACAGAAGACCTTGAAGGCTTATTTTGCCCCTAAGGGGACTTGGCTAGCTTGTACCTCAGGACTCACTAGGTGTGTCAGAAACAAAGTCTATGTAAATAGGGAAGGGTGGAGGGGTGAAGGGCACACAGGTAATGGGGGAAAAATAAGAACCAAGATACATCATGTACAGGTACATGCACCCAATGATAAATGTAAATGTATCATTTACCTAAAATGTACCAATAAAAGAATTTAAGGGAAAAAAAGAATTCCTGAGGGAGATACTAGTGATAAGGAAAAGTTTTAGATAACTTAATAGATTGAATATTAAGGCAGTTGTAGAAGCAAAATAAGTACTGTGTTCTTTTAAGATTTGCTTTTCCTGTAACTCCCTGTTTAAGGTGAGGATTACCTGACTCTAACAGGTAACTTCATTAACCTAACAAAGTTACCATGCCAGGGTGAATTTACAATGTATATGTGCCTATCTTGAGTCTGTGACTTGTAAATAGGAATTGGAATTGTATTTACATATCAAAGACCACTAGGGATGATATAATGGGTAAAAAGCATATAAAAAGGGAAATGCTGAACAAAGAGGGAGTGGATACTGACCAGACTGGTTTCTGGTGTTCCCACCCACTCACAAGAAGAAATTTTATTTTATCTGAATTCTGTGTCTCTGTATATTTCTTTCCAAGATTTCTGTAACACTAGACCTGAAGTCTTGTGCATCCTGGTGCAAGTTCCTCCTCAAGTTTATGTGTACAGAGGAAAGCAGGGATGGGATTTCATAGCAACTCCAGGACTACCATACAAACATAAGTGAGCAGCCCCTATAGTCATTCCAATTTTGTTGGGATTGGGGTTAACTGGCTCAGTGGCACTTGAAACAGGTGCATTGGCTAGAGAAGAACTTGGACTCTCAGCTTTGGCAGAACAGGTAGACACTGACTTAGAAAACCTGCAATATGCCATTGTGACTCTTCACTCCCAAGATGAGTCACTAGCTGAGATGCTCCTCCAGAATAGAAGGGGGTTTGATCTAGTGCTCTTGTCACAAGGAGGATTATATGCTGCTCTAGTGGAGGCATGTTGTTTCTATGCAAACAAGTCTGATGTAATCCACTATACCCTTCAAAAGGTCAAGGAAAATCTAGATAGATGTCAGAAGTACATGGAAAATAAAAACTCATGCTATCATAACCTGTTCAGTTGGAGACCTTGGGTAATTACCCTCATCATTGGACTGGCTGCTCTCATCATCCTGCTTTGTATCAGGTTCTCAATTGGCCCTTATTTTTTTGCTTCAGTTTCTTTATTGGTACATTTCAGGTATACAATACATTTACATTTATCATTGGGTACTTGTACCTGTACATGATGTATCTTGGTTCTTATATTTTTCCCCATTACCTGTGCACCCTCCACCCCTCCACCCTTCCTTATTTACATAGACATGGTTTCCATTTTTTTTTCTTTTCTCATAATTTTTCCTTTACATTTTTTCCTTTCCCAATCTCCTCCCACCAACTCTACCCCTTTGGATATTTTCCTATTTCAAAGTATAATACATTAGTTATTAATCTTTTCAAACCTTATTTACACTCTCAGTTTCTCACACTAGAGAAACTATTTGGTATTTACAGATGTGTGTCCTATTCATTTCACTTTAGAGGATGGCCTCAATATACATTCATTTAGTCCAAATGACCAATTTCTTGTACTTTATGGCTGAGTAGTACTCCATTTTATATTTAAAAAAAAACAAACACATCTTTTTTTATCCAGTTTCCAGTTGATGGGCACTTGGGCTGTTTCCAAGCTTTAGCTATTACAAACTGTGCCACTATAAAAATGGGTACACATATATCTCTGTGGTATGATTCTTTTAATTCTTTTGGGAAAATACCCAGCAGGGGAATAGCTGGGTCAAATGGGAACTCCAGCCCTAGTTCTTTGAGTTATCTCCACACTGACTTCCATAGTGGTCGCACCAGTGTGCATTCCCACCAACAATGGAGAAGGGTTCCTTTCTCTCCACACCCTGCCAGCATTTGTTATTGGCTGGTTTCTTGATAACAACCACTCTTTCTGGGGTGAGGTGGAATCTCAGTGTTGTTTTCATCTGCATCTCTCAAATGACCCGTGATATTGAACATTTTCTCACATGTTTATTTGCTGGTTTTACTTCTTTGTCTGTTCATTTCAGATGCCCATTTTTGAATTGGGTCTTTGAATTGGGGGTTCTGATTTTTTTCAGTTCTTTATATATGCTAGATAGTAGCCCTTTATGTGAGTTACAGCTGCTAAAATATTTTTCCCACATTGTAGGTTGTCTGTTAGCTCTGTTGGTGGTTTTTCTTGTAGGGTAAAAGCTTTTTAATAAGATGAAACCCCAGTTGTTGATTCTTTATGCTAGTTCCTGTGCTATTGAAGTTTTGTTCATAAAGTGTTTTCTTATGCCAATATCTTCAAGAGTTCTACCTACTTATCTTCCAGAAAGTTTAGTGTTTCTGTCTTTATATTTAGATCTTGAATCCACTTTGATATTAGTTTCATGCATGGTGATAGATATGGGTCTATTTTTAATCTCTAGCAGGGTTGAAATCCAGTTTTTCCAACACCATTTATTAAAGAGGCTATCTTTCCTCCAATGAGGGTGGTTAGCTCCTTTGTCAATGATGAGGTCACCAAGTATGCCTGAAATTGTTTCTGCATCTTCTCATCTATTCCACTGATCCTTGGGTCAGTTTCTTTGCCAGTTCCATGCTGTTTTCATCACAGTAGCTTTGTAGTATAGCTTCAAGTTGGGTATTGTGATACTCCCAGGCATGACTCTGTTACCAAGAAATCCTTTTGCTATTCTAGGTCTCTCCTGATTCCAAATTAATTTTTGGATTTTTTTCTCTAGTTCTGTGAAGTACATTGTTGGAATTTCAGTCAGCATTTCATTAAATCTATATAGTAGTTTGGGAAGTATGACCATTTTCACTATGTTGTTTCTTCCTATCCAGGAACAAGGGATGTTTTTCCATTTTCTTATATCCTCCTTGATCTCCTTTTTCAGGGTACTGTAGTTTTCAGTGTAGAGGTCTTTTGCTTCCTTTGTTAGAATGTTTCCTAGACAGTTCAATTTTTTTGGATGCTATTGTAAAAGGAATTGTTTCCCCAATTTCTTTCTCAGGATTTTATTAGTGTATAAGAAGGCTATTGTTTTTTGAGTGTTTACATTATATCCAGCTAGTCTACTGAATCTGTCAATTAAGTCTAGAAGTCTTTTGGTAGAGTTTTTTGGGTCTTCTATGTAAAGTATCATATTATCAGCAAATAATGTCAGTTTCACTTCTTCCTTTCCTATCCTTATTCCTTTTATATATTTATCTTTTCTAATTGCTGTGGCTAATGTTTTCAGAACTATATTGAACAGGAGTGGTGATAGTGTGCATCCTTGTCTTGTTTCTGATTGTAGTGTGAAAGTTTTCAGTGTTTGACCATTTAGTATGATGTTGGCTGCTGGTTTTTCATAGATAGCCTTAATCAGGTTGAGATAAAAACTTTCCATTCCAGTTTTCTGTAGGATTTTTATCATGAATGGGTGTTGGATTTTGTCAAATGACTTTTCTGCATCTATTGAGATGATCATATGGTTTTTGTCCTTGACTCTGTTAATATAGTGTATTACATTTATTGATTTATGAATATTGAACCATCCTTGCATCCCTGGAATAAATTAAACTTGGTCAGGGTGTATGATCTTCTTGATGACCCTCTGCATTCTATTTGCCAGTATCTTGTTGAGGATTTTTGCATCTATATTCATTAGGGAGATTGGCCTGTAGTTCTCTTATTGGGTTGGGTCTTTCCCTGGTTTTGGACTCAAAGTAACACTTGCTTCCAGGAATGAATTTGGAAGCCTTGTTTCCCTTTCAATTTCCTTGATGAGTTTAAAGAGTAATGGTGTTAGTTCTTCTTTAAATGTCTTGTAGAATTCAGCAGTGAAGTCATCATGACCTGGGCTTTTTTGTTGGTAAATATTTTATTACATTTTCAATTTCATTCATTGTAATTGGGGTGTTTACAATTTCTATATCTTCTTCATTTAACTTTGGCAATTCATATGTATCTAGGAATCTGACTCTTTCTTCTGTGTTTTCCATTTTATTGGCGTATAGGTTCTTGAAGCAGGTATTGATGATTCTTTGGATTTCTGCTGGGCCTGTTGTGACTTCCCCTTTTTCATTCTTAACTGCATGGATTTGAGCACTTTTTTTCCTTTTTATGATAAGTTTGGCTACAGGTTAATTGATATTATTTATTCTTTAAAATACCCAACTCTTTGATTCATTAATTTTTTTGTATCATTCTCTTAATCTCCATTGCATTGATGTTTTCTCTGATCTTTATAATTTCCTGTCTTGTGTGAGCTTTGGGTTTGTTATGCTCTTCTTTTCCTAGAAGTTTACGTTTCTGCATTAGTTTATCAGAGTTCTCTCTGTTTTCCTAATATGGGCATTCACTGCTATTATTTTCCAGTGTAGAACTGCTTTCATTGTGTCCCATAGACTCCTGTATGTTGTACTGGTATTATCATTTACTTGTAGAAACTGTAATCTCTTCTTTAATTTCCTCTGTGTTATTCAGGAGGGTGTTATTCAACTTCCAAGTGTTTGGGGGAGTTTTGCAGTTTCTCATGTTATTGCTCTCCTATTTTATTACACTATGGCCTGAAAATATACAGGGGATAATTTCACTTCTTTTACATTGACTGAGACATGTGCTATGAACTAGCAGGTGGTCTATTTTGGAAAATGATCTATGTGCACCTGAAAAGAATGTGTATTCTGATTTTGGGGGGTGAAACACTCTGTAAATATCTATTAAGTCCATTTGTTCAATAGCTTGGTTCCATTCTTGAATTTCATTTTTAATTTTTTGTCTAGATGATCTGTCTATCTGTGATAGAGTGGTATTGAGGTCACCCAATACAATTGTATTAGTGCTTATTTGTTTTTTCATGTCCATTAATATTTGTTTTGTATAGTTGGGGGCATTTGCATTTGGTGCACATATATTTAGGATTGTCATCTTTTCCTCTTAGATTGTTCCCTTCACAAGAATGTAGTGACCACCTTTGTTTCTCTTAATTCGTTTTGGTTTGGAATCTACTTTGTCTGCAAATAAGATTGCTACCCCTGCTTTTTTCTGGCTTCCTGTTGCATGGAGAGTCATTCTCCATCCTTCTACTTTCAGTCCATGAATTTCTTTTTGAGTTAAGTGTGTTTCTTGCATATAGCATATTTCTGGGTTGTGCTTTTTAATCCATTCTTTCATTCTACTTCTTTTGATTGGGGAATTGAGGCCCTTAACATTGATAGTTATAATTGATAGATATTGACTCATCCTTGTTATGATGTTTTACTGTTGTTGGCTCTTATTTCTTTTTCCCCCTTTCCCTTTAGTTTCTTACCTTGCCTGGTGGCTTCCGTCTGTTGAGCCTCAGGGAGTTGTGAACTTTGTTGCCTTTTTCTTGGATATTGCTTAGAATTGTTTGGATTGCTGATTTGGTGTTCATGAAATTTCTCAGGTGTTCTTTGTCATGGAAGTGTCTAATTTCCCCATCGATTTTGAAAGGCAATTTTGCAGGATACAACAGTCAAGGTTGGAAGTTATTTTCTTTTTAGGGTCAAAATACTTGACTCCAGGCTCTTCTTCAATTGAGGGTTTGTGTTGAGAAGTCTGCTGTGATTCTGATGGGCTTTCCTTTTAGGTCATTTGTTTCTTTTCTTTAACTGTCTGTAGGATTTCATTCTTCTGTTGGGTTTCTGGAATCTTGACTATTATATGTCTAGGTGTAGATTTTTTTTTTTTTATATTGGCTAGGTGGAGTTCTATGTGACTCACTTGTCTGTATGTCCAATTCTCCACCTCTGTCTGGAAAGTTTTCTACTATTACTTCTGTGCACAGTTTTATTTATGTCAATTGTACTTTCTCCTGTTTTTTCTTGGACTCCTATCAGTCTTACATTATTCTTTGCATTATGTGGCAGCTTCTGAATTGATTTCTAATAGTCCCTTACTATTTTTAAGAAATCTCTGTTTTCATAGTCCTTCACCACAATCCCGTCTTCTATATCTGATATTCTATCATCAGATTCTCTTAATCTGTTCTGCATGCTTTCGATGGAGTTTTTAATCTCTTGAATATCTGTTTGAATCTGTTTCATGGTTTCCATTTCTTTCTTATGCTGGGCATTCGTGGCATCCAGCATGATTCTGAGCTCATTTGTTTTTAATCAATTTCTGTTCTAGAGCCTCTAATCATGTCTTCCACTCTGCTCACCATCTCTGTAATTATCTGGGAGATTATTTCTGCTCTGAATTTTTCTAGATACTCATTCATCTGTTTTTTTACTTCCTGTACTATCAGTTCAGGGTGTCCAGGTGGTTGATCATCAGACTTTTCCACCTCATTTCCCCCAGAATTTGCCTTATGGGGGGTGGAAGTCTGAGTTTGTGACTTGCTTAAATGTCTCCTCATTTTTGTTTTTGGTACTGTCCTTGGTTTAGTTCTTGGGTTGATATTTTGAAGTTGCTTATTGTAAGTATCTTTGTTGATGTATTTAGAACCCTTATGGAATGATTGCTTCTCAGAGTTGTCTTCCAGATATAGCTGGTCTTTAGATTTTCAGTCTCTAATGGCTCTGAGGCTATTTCCTTTTCATTATACCAGGAAGGTCAACTGATTAGATCAATCACAACACCATAGCCCAAGTGATACAATTAGCAACACCATAGCATCAAATACATTATTAGAGAATGACAATTTGTGGTAGTTATTAATCTATTACCTTTAAAACTGAAGAGCCTCCTACAGGCTATGTCTCTGCTGTCACAATAGACAATGTGGGCAGCAGTGTGCAGTTATAAGTCAATGAGTCTCAATAAGCTCATCCCAGACCCATGAGATTCAGGCAGAGTTCTGGCTGCAAGTTCCAAGTTGAGCTCCCTGTCCTTCTGCAGGGTTGTGCTCTGCAAGGTTCTATTGCAGGTTTCAGCTGCCTTTCCCCTGAATAAAGTCCAGGTTCCAATGGGAACTGATGATCCCTCCAACTTACCAAGCATGGTGGTGGTGTGCCTTTATTGCAGAGAATCTCTTCACTTTTCCAGTGGGCTTGTTTTCATCATGGAGCCTGAGAGAGGCTCTCTCTTTGTTGTTCACTTCTGCAGCTCAGGACAATGGCTTTCATGTCCCCGTCTGCCTCTCCAGTGTGGAACCAAGGAGCTTCACAGCCATTAGGCCAGAGGTGGGGGGATGGGGCCTGTTGTTGGAGGCACCTGTGGGGCCAAGCTGAGGATGGTGGCCATCTCCAGGTAGGTCCTCCTCACCCTGTCTTGGTCACAAGCCTGTCTTGGTTGCAAGCTGGTGGAGCAAGCTGGAGCAAGCAGGTTCCAGTCAGGGTGCAATCTCTCATCCCCACTTGGCCCCACTTGGCCCCACTCTGCCAAGCTGGGACTGGTGGACATGCCTGGGGGGTCATCCTCACCCAGTCTTGGCCACAAGCCTGTCTTGGTTGCAAGCTGGTGGAGCAAGCCGGAGGAAGCAGGTTCCAGTCAGACTGCAACCACTTGGCCCTCTGTCCCTTGTATTATTAATTGGATAATCAACTTTGTAAAACAGGGCATCATCTCTCTTAAACTGATATATATGAGATCCTACTACAATCCCCTGTATAACCCAATGCCCAATCAAGAGGCTGTCATTGAGTCAACACTTTGACATCATGCTTAGAGGAGTTGAGAATGTGATAGCCAACCTGACTCCATCTTATGCCTCCATGCCATATTGTATCTGTGCTTGAACAAAGTGCTTGTGCTTGAATAAAGGACCCAAAACCCCACATTCTACTTGATAATAAACTTGCTGTAGTTGCAGTATGTTTTGTAGCTCCCCTAAAGTGTGTGAAACTTTCTTGTCGCCCCCCTCACTAAGCGGGCATGGTTCTGCTTCTGTAAGACTCTGCTTGCTCTCCCCTAGCCCTCCCCAACTGAAAGCATGATTTAAAAGGAGAAATCAAACTCCTTCGCATTGTGGAGAAACCTTTCTGGGCACTAGCCAGCCTCAGCCACTGGCTATCATAAATGGGCTCCAATCTGGCATGGATTGTGGTTCATCTCTATTGTTCTAACTAGCTCATCCATAACAATAACACCAGGTTGCACAGAGGATGTTGCATTTTGTTATTCAAATTGGCAAGAAGGGAAAAATGTGTGTGTCTTTAATCAAAGAGATGATGAATTGTGAGTAATCAATAACCTAAGAACTTTGAGGTGATCAACACACAATGTACAAATGTGTGAGACATCACACGGTGTCCTAGAGAGATGCACAATTAGTTGTCAATGAAAATATTAAAAGATGAAAATTAAAGTAAGTAAAAACTGCAGCCTCCATGATATTTAAAAATGTGGGATAAAAGTTTGTCCACTAATGGTTTTAAACTCAAAATTAAAATAAACCTGTCTACAGTATGATATGAAATAGTAAACAAAGTATATCTATGCTTATGTTTTCAGTTATACACAGAATTTTTAACCAAACCCAGAGGTGTTTAATCAGTGATTTATATACCTGATCCTTTTCTTTTTTATTTTATTTTTAGACAGGATCTCACAAAGTTGCTTATTCTGGACATGGATTTGTTATTCTCCTGCTTCATCTTCCTGAGTACCTTGGAATACAGGGTTGTGCCACCAATCCTGGAAATTATTTGTACTTTAATGTTTCTGGTAGCAAGCTTACCTGATTATATTACTTTCAAGGGAATTTAACATTTTAATGATAAAGAGCAGTTGATATAATATAAAAAGTAATATTTACATTAAGAAATTACACAGAATAAATTTCAAGTCCAGAATACTGTTGATAACAATAAAATAAATGGATTAATTTATGTTGCAAGGTTTCTGATTTGATGGAGATGACACTTTTTATCTACAGTTCACCCTTATTTTTTCTCTTCCTCAGCCAAGTTCCTTGTGGCCTCTACTCTTGCTCCACAGTTTCTTCCCCAGAGCTGTCACACTGATTTCCCTGGGTACCCAGACCCCTCTCCACCTGAAATTGGAGTTTCATCTCTCCACACCCCCCCACCTGGACCTGGTCCAGAGTATGCTGGGCATATGATGGGGACCTGTGGCCACTGGGAGAGTGTGGTCTTTTCCATTGGTCACAGCTGTGTTGCACTCCATCCAGCAGGCTGGGCAGAGTAGGAGGCTGGTGGAGAAACTGTCAAGCTGGACTGCACCCCATCTGCAGACATCTTGTGATCTGATGGCTGTCTCTCCAAGATGGACTCGTACAGCACAGACACCCCATGGCATAAATCACTGTGGGAAATAATTTATTCAACACAAACCCAGGCAGTTTCATGTGCACTAAGGGGTGGAGATGACAGCAACAATGGAAGACTGGAAGAAAGTGAGGGTTTTGCAATGCGGAAAAAATACTTTTCAAACAAATGTTTTGCAATACACAATAATTCATAAAGATGCCACAAAGTTGCCCACAGGACTACAAAGTAAATAACTAGACAGATAAAGAGTTTCTCAATCTTCTGATGTGGTGATTTGTCTATGTTTGAAGTATATAGCTTCCTGTGTAGTTAGCCACAAAAGTTATCTGTACTCATGTCACTCTGAATACTCTGGAACTAAGAAATCCTGGGTCTGGTTAGCACTTACAAAGGAATCCATGAAATATTTGGACAGAATTGCCAGGAGGGCAGTATGGCATAGTCACAGACTACTTCATTTTTGTTTTCAAGATTTGTCCTTACTCTCAAACAAACAGACCCCAGGGGAAGATGATTGCAAAGACAATAAAATAGAAGTGAAAATCCCTCTGGACTGTTCCTTTTTATAATATCAGCCCTGGAGGTAATTATGCACTGGAACACCTGACATCTCAGAGCATCCAGCCAGGAATATCAAGAGGCCTCCACTCAACAAATCCCCTCTCCTGGCTGCATTCAGGAGACTGTACCTCTCTGTGGATGGAACCAAGACCCTGGAAAGAAGCTTGCATGCCCGACCCAACTTTCCCACTGCTGGCTCCTCACTCTACAGTTTTGCCTCTTTAATATCAAGGTAAATGAGGGGAGGTTTGGTTATTCTGGACCATGTGTGCTGACCCTCCTAACTCCTCCAGTTCTGAATCTTTACCTCTGCTGCCCCCATCATCATGGCACTTTTGACAGCCAAGAAAGGACTGAGATAGATATATAGATATAGATACATGATAAAATATAGATAGATCTAGGTGATAGAGTTAGAGATAGAGCAAGCTGCTGGAAAAGGATGAGGTAGGAGCCAAACAATCTCTAGTGGGAAAACAGGGAACCCTAACATTCCAGCACACACTGAGCCTGCAGTAGGGAGCAGGCTCTAAACTGGCTGTTAGATAAATCAACAGGAAGACAAAGAAACAATCTCTGCCATTCTTTGATTACATTCTGTGCTAGCAACAAATGGCTTCAGATAATATAAAATTCAACCAGATTATTGCATAGAATCTACAACAAGGAATAAGAAGTCTGCATGAGAAGTGAAAGAGATACCCTCTGTCAGTGCTCCAGGACAGCTCTGAGTGAGCAAACCATGAGGAAGTGGATGGGAGCGGCCAGTGTGAGTGTTTCTGCAGGCAACAGTGGAAGAAGGAGCTCATTTGGATGAGGATGTGGAAGGATGTGAGCCACTCCACTCTGAGTTTATTTATGTAAATGTGAAATGGTTGTTACAGGCAAACTGACATCCAAACAAACCTAAAGATCATAACCCAGAAATGCTGACAATTCTATATTTGTCCTTGTGCATTATATGTGTATGGAATAAGTGCACGGGGCCATATCAATAGGAAGAATTAAAAATAAGAAGGTAGTAAGGTTTTGCTTATTTCATTTCATTTATTGGGTTTACTTGTTTTTTTGTGTGTATATTTATTGGTACATTTTAGGTATACAATACATTTACATTTATCATTGGGGGCTTGTACCTGAACATGATGTATCTTAGTTCTAATTTTTTTCCCCATTACCTGTGCACACTTCACCCCCTCCATCCTTCCCTATTTACATAGACTGTTTCCATTTTTTTTTCTTTCTCATATTTTTTCCTTTCCCTTCTTCCCTTTCCCCTTCCCCTCCCACAACCCCTACACCTTTGGACATTTTCCTATTTCAAATTATCAATCATTCATTTTAATCATTTTCATCCTTATTTACACTTTTAGTTTCTCACACTAGAGAAATTATTTGGTATTCAGTATGGGAGCTAGCACAAAGAATCAACAACTGGGATCTCATCTTATTAAAAAACTTCTGCACTGCAAGAGAAACTACCAACAGAGCTAAGAGACAACCTACAATATGGGAAAAAAATTTTAGCAACTGTACCTCAGACAAAGGTCTGCTATTGGGAATATACAAAGAATTGAAAAAAATCAGATCCCCCATATTCAAAGACCCAATTCAAAAATGGGCATCTGAAATGAACAGACATTTCTCAGACAAAGAAGTAAAAGCAGAAAATAAATATATGAAACAATGTTCAACATCACTGGTCATTTGAGAGATGCAGATGGAAACAATGCTGGGTTTACTTGTTTTTGAAGTGTTGAGGAATGATCACAGGTCCCTGTTCATGGTGGGGAAATGCTCTATTACTCAACTACATCCTCAAACCTACATACATGTTTTAAATACTTCAAGATTTGTCAAACTCCAAATGTGCTCACAAGAAGAAGGTGAGTCAAGGAAGTGATGACAGTGGTATGAGAATTCACTGTAATATTTGGAGACATGGCCGGGGGACCCATGGGATCATGCAGATGTGTTGCATGTGTTGCAGGAGGTAGGTCACTCAGAACTCAGTGCTGGAGGCAGAGGGGAAACCACCTGCCCAGGACCAGTCTGAATGGAGTGCACCTCACAGGTGGAGCAGGTGGGGAAGAGACTGAGGCTGGAGAGCAGAAAGCTTGGGAGAATGGAGGTTCCCTTAATGGGGTCTGGGTGTGACATCTGGATCTGGAGGGTCTCTATGGGCTGAGATGAGGACTACAGTTTCAAATGATCACTCAGCAGATTTGCAGGAGGAGTAGATCAGGTCAGCCACCTCTAGAAATGGGACTACTCAGTGATGTTAGGGCAACAAGGGGAGCCAGCGACATTTCCATTCCTGAATTTCATAAAGAATAGTTTTGTACTATTCCCAAAAATCTGTGACTCGAGTAAGCCAAATTTTTATAATTGTTTCTTTGTACAGAGAAAGTTCTTTTGCAAAAGGTATATCTTTCAGTGCCTGGGTTTTTCAGCTGAACATAATGGCACTCAGATTTATCCACCTGTCCCAAATAACAGCATTTCCTCTTTTCACACCTGAATGCCATTAAGCATGAACCTGCCACATTTTCTTCATCCATTCTTCTACTGACACACACTCAGGTCAGTTCTCCATCTTGACTATTGTGAATAAAGCTGCAAAGGACTGCAAGTAATTCTTCAACACCCTGCCTCATTTTCTTGTTATGTTCCCCCATGTGGGAGTGACTGCTCCTGTGTAAGCAGTTACAGTTTAATTCATGTTGTTTTCCACAGTGGCTGCACTGATACACACCCACACTGATGTTTGGCTGGGTTTCCTCTCCACATCTCTGTGCATATGTGTTCTTTGTCTTATTCCAACAATGGTGAGGGAAGACAACTACACATGGTCTTACAAAAGGCGTTATGGAAAACATCAGCTTGGGTCTCAGTCTCCTAGGAGCCAGTCAACATTTGGGAGATAGGAAAGAGGGAACAAAGGAACAGAAACAGAGGCATGAGAGAAGTGGAGTCTTGGGTTGATCTAAGCTGCTCTGGGCAGCACAGACATAGAACACCAAGGATGTCCAGTGTTTGTTCATTAAAAGCATGAGGAGGGGTGAGGGCAGGCCTTGGACACTTGCTGATAGTGGTTATTGCAGGAAGGGCACTTGCATGCCTTTACTGAAGAGAATAAACCATTAATGCAGAGGGGAAGAGTTTAGTTGGAGTCAAGTTGGCCTTGGCAGGAAGGGAGATCAGCAAGACCCTGCTACTTTTAATGTAATATAGCTGAATTATGAAAGGGCAAGAAGCTTGTGTCACTTAAAGCCTGCTAATACTGGACAGAGATGTCTGCTACAGAGTCTCATTGAATTTGGATCTAAACAGGTGGGTGCTTTTGAAGTATAGAGAATGGTGGTGACCAGAGTGGGCAGCTGTGGAGGGATGGGGTTGAGAGATGGTGGACAAAGGACACTATTGTAGAGATAGTTCAAAATTCATGGGTCCTATTTGGATTCATGTTAAATGTTATGACCAAAAAAGAATATGGTGTGAGTAATGTGAGTTAAAATTATATCAATTTTGCCACTCCTCCATGAACATATTATAATTCAGAACATCATATTTTACATGATATATATGCATGTATATGTGTGAATTCAACAAAATACATTGGAAAATAGGTAACATTGACCTTCCATAGTTTTTTGATGTGCTTTCATACTGAAAATGTTTTGCAGTGTGTTTTCATCTCCTCCCTAAGCAAGCTCATGCAGCAGCATAATGTCTGTGTAACACTACAGCTCACAGATCCTGATCCCCACAGAGCTCCCAGGCAGCAACCTCCAGGCACCACCTCAGCTCCCTGTGTGAACCACACTGAAAAGACAGTCTGGTACTATTGTTATTCTCTTATTTTGTTATGAAATTTTGTTTTCTGTTTTCATAAAATTTTTAAAAAATTATAAAAATAGAAGAAAAATCCAGTTGTTAAATGTTGTCTAAACAAAGGAACATGCAGAAGTCAAAATATTGGCATGATCTCTTTAGATTTCAAAATCTGGACTTTATTTCTCTAAAAAAAAAGCTAATGCATAGTTTTCTTCATAACTTCCTTTTATTCTATTTGTCTTAAGTGTGAGATCAAAGAAAGCTTTCAGAATTTTTTCACAGATATCATTCCACAACCCAGTCCCCCTCTCCTGCAAGGGGCAATTGCATGCAAAGCAGAATCCAAGTTCAGACTCTGCTTTCACTGTGCATATCCTGGAGGTGCTGTCCCTGCGGCTCTGCCTCCCTGTAAATTGGTGCAACCCTAGGGAGGCAGTGGGGAAGGGCCAGGCCTTGGCCTGAGGGGACTCTAGCTCAGTCTTGGTGATGCTCTGCTCTCTCTTGTGCATGGTCCAGTGTCTTTGCTTATATGTATCACAAACATACACTAACAAAAAATAGGGGAAAAAAGAAAGGGAAAAGTTGTATTTATTCTAAAAAATCTGTCTCTTTCATTGCAGCCTTAGAGAGAAATCCCATGGAAAGGGAAAATGTGAGTTTTCCCAACACTTCTGTGCTACTGGGCTTCGCAGTTTCCATGGCTGGAAAAGCCCCTCTTTGCACTGGTCCTGGTATCCTACATCCTCACCCTGGTGGGGAACAACTCCACAATCCTCCTTTCCCTGATGGACCCCAGACTCCAGATGCCCATGTACTTCTTCCTGGACAGCCTCTCTCTGATGGACCTCAGTATGACCTGTGCCATTGTGCCCCAGCTGTTGGCCAACCTGTGGTGATCAGACAAGACAATTGCTGCCTGGGGTTGCATCACACAGGTCTGTGTTTTTAGCTACACTGAATGTACCATGCTGTGCATGATGGCCATGGCCATTGATAGCTATGTGGCCATCTGCCAGCCCCTCCAGTACACTCTCATCATGCATCCCTGGGTGTGTGTGCAGATGGTACCTGTATGCTGGTCCAGCAGCCTGATCAATTCTGTGCTCCAAGCCACACACACCCTCTAGCTCCCCTTCTGTGGGGACCACACCCTGGACCACTTCTACCGTGAGTTACCTATGCTCATCAAGCTGGCCTGTGGGGACACCTCTGCTAATGAGCTGGCCCTCACATTGTTGCCAATCCCATTTGTAATGGTGCCTCTTCTGCTGGTGGTCATCTCCTACCCCTTTATTGGTAGGGCTGTACCAAAGCTACCTTCCACTGAAGGCAGGCACAAGGCTCTCAGTACCTGCAGTTCCCACTTGCTGGTGGTCACCATGTACTTTGGGCCAAGCATGTACTTGTACCTCCTGACTTCATCCAATAGTTCTCAGGCCAAGTTCATGTCTTTCTTCTACTGTGTTATCACCCTACTGCTTAATCCACTCATCTACACCTGAGAAACAAAGATATGCAAGACAGCATGGAAGAGGATCCTGCAATCCCAGGGCAGGGTGAAGACATTAAAAGCCAGAAGAGGTCTGCCTGTCTCTTGATCAACCGCATGCATACACTGAAGAATACTGGCATATCGTGTTTGCTTTTCCAAATTATTTTTTATGAGTTCTGAGAAAGACTTCCCACTTCTCAAGGGCAACACTTAGGTGACTGTGAAGACTCTTTGGACTGCACAGTTCTCACATCTTTAGTCTCAGAGGCAGCCACTGTCCTCCACTTAACTCTTCATATTTTTCTGGTCTCTAAAGACAAAAGGAACAGTATGGCTCATACATCTTTAGACTAGTGAGAAATATTACATTTAATTCTGTTACTTTCCTCCTTTCTTTCTTTCTATCCTTCCATTTTTAACATAATTATTATGATTTATTAATTGTACACACTAATGATTTTCATGCCATAAACTAAAATTAAAATGGAACAAAGATCTAAGTATTTAAAAAGAATCAATTTGTTGGAGATAAAATTCATACAACTCTCAAAGATAGTGGCATAGACAAGGACATTCTGAGCAGAATCCCAATGGCAGAAGAAATAATACAATTTGGGTCATATCAAATTAAAAATCTTCTCCACAACAAAGAAAACAACTAATAAAATGAAGAGACAACCTACAGAATAGGAAAAAATTTACCAACAATTTCTCAGACAGAAAATTAACATCTAGAATACAGAAAGAACTAAAAAAAATGGACTCCACAAAATAAAACTCAAAAAATGGGAAAACAGAAGGAATAGAACATTTCTCAGAAGTAAAGATGGCCAATAAATACTTGAAAAATTGTGCAACATTGTTGGCCATTACAGAAATGAAAATTAAAACTACATTGAGACATCCCTAAAACAATAGCTATTGTCAAAACTCAAATAATAACAAAAGCTGATGAGGACATGGGGAAAAAGGAACACTAGTATATTTTGGTGGGAATGTAAACTAGTATAACCCCTATGGAGTTCAGTGTAGAGATATCTTTATAATTTAAAAGTAAAGATTCCGTATGACCCAGCTATCCCCCTCCTAGGTATTTTCCAAAAGAGTTCAAATCATCACATTGCAGAGATACATGCATACCCATTTTTATAGAGGCACAATTTATAACAGCTAGATCTTGAAATAGCATGTATGTCCATTGACAGATGAATGAATAAGGAAAATATGGTGTACACAATGGAGTACTACTCTGCCATAAAAAAGATAAATTTAAGTCACTTGGAGGTAAATGGATGCAACTTGAGAACATAATGTTAAGTGAAATAAGTCAGATACACAAGCTTAAATACCACACGGTTTCATATATATATGTCCATGAAGAGCAAAATAGAAGATAGATAAGTAGAAAGTAGGGAGAAGTTAAAGTAATTCCCTAAATTCCACTGTATCGTAATAATTTAATATATGCTGCATATATACATATATTAATTTCATTCATACTGCTAGTTTCTCTTCGTTGAAAAGGAAGTTTTGTGCTATTATCTGTCTGTTTCTTCTTTGTAAGAGAGAATCTTTGGGTCTCTGAGTAACTACTTTGAAGATAATGATAGTGTATTAACTTCTGTTATTCTCTTTTTATTTTGATATAAAATTTTATTTTTTCATAAAACAAAAATTACAGATTTCACTGTGACGTTTCTCTGATGCTAGTTATGTGCATGAATCACATTAATCCTCCTTACTTCCCTCTCTTCTCCACTCCCAGCTCTTCCATTAGCACCTTTGTCTCCCCTAATAGTTCTTTTTCTCCTATAATGATTCCAAATATGACAAAAAATTGCGGGGGGTTTCTGGCTGGCTTTACTTAGATTTATGATTTTCAATTCTATCCATTTTCTTGCAAATGACATGATTTTGTTTTCTTTTTATAATTGAATAATATTCTAGTGTTTAGATAGTGGCTTGTATAATTATAATTATATAGATATTCTCCTAAAGCGTTATGAGCTCATAGGTGGAGCTTTTCAGAGCTGGCTGGATCTAGGGTTTGTGATACTAATGGGATTAATGGTGTATGGTACTAATTTAGTCCACTGATTGCAATTATCATAGTTCTGGGTGTGAAAAATGGAAGCCCCAATCTGGGTGTTGGTGGCACCAACCAATGGACTTGTAGTCTGGGTGAAATCTAAAGGGAGAGAGGGAAGCTAGACACAATGTTCCTACTGCTGCTTCTTGCTGGCTTCTCCCTGCCACATCATGAGCTGCTTCTGCTCTGTTGTGCCCCTGCTATGCTACCCCACCTTGGAACCAGCTATGGAATAAATCCTCTAAAACTGTGAGCTGAAATAAACCTTTCCTCCTTTAACTTGTGAGTGTTGGGTATTCTGCCCAGCTATGAGAAAGTAACTAAGATAATATATGTCACTTTTTCTTTATCCATTCATCCACTGATGGGCATCTAGGCTGATTCTACAACTTAATGTCTATGACAAGATCTATAATAAGTATTGGTATGCAAGTATCTCTACTATATACTGACTTTAACTGAGCAATATATCACATAGTGGTATAGCTAGATCCTATGGCAGCTCTATTTTTAGTTTTGCTTGGTATTTTTAAGGGAAACTCCATACTGATTTCACAGTGGCTGAATAAATTTACATTCCTACCAACAACACATAAGTTCAATTTTCCCTGAATCCTTACCAGCACTTATTGTATTCTGTATGCTTTTTTAATTTTTTTTTTTTTTTTTTTTTTTTGTACCGGGGATTGAACTCAGGTCCTTGTGCTTGCACAGCAGGTGATGAAACCACTGAGCTAAATCCCCAGCCCTGATTTTTATTTTTAATAGTACATGAAGAAGTACATATGACCACATTCCTCATGGGGAGTTGAGACATGTGCCTCTTACTTTTTAAAAAAGTTTCTCTTTGTTTTTTATATTTTATTAGTACATGTTTGAAGAAGATTTTTGCATTCATCTTAGGTAATAGGTACATGTATTTTGTGTTCTTGATGGTAGCCATTTTGACTGAGATGAAATGGAATCTCAATATAGTTTAAAGTTGCATTTCTCAAGTGGGTACAAGTATTGAGCTTTTGTCATATAAATATGGTCATTTGTACTTCTTTTCAGAAGTGCTTGTTCAGATGTGCTTGTTCAGATATTTGCTTCATTTATTGCTTGGAATATGTGTAGTTTTAGAGTTAAATTTCTAGAGAGTTTTTTATATATTCAGCATATTAATCACCAGTCAAATGAACAGCTAGCTAAGGTTTTCTCTCATTCCATAGATCATAATTTCACTCTGCTTATTTTTTCCTTTCTGGGAAGACTTTTAATATCATGAAATCCCATTTGTCAGTTCTTGCTATTATTTCCTGAGATATTAGATTCTGTTCAGGAAATCAATGCCTGCACCAATGCCATGAAGTGTTTGCTATGTTACTCTCAGAGTTTCAAGTCTTACATTAAGATCTTTCATCCATTTTGAGTTCAGTTTTAAACAGATTGAGACATCAGGCTCTAGTTTGAACCTTCTATAGGTTGTGTCCAGTTTCTTGGTATCATTTATTGAAAGAGGCTCTTTTGTGCAATATGTTTTAGCTACTTTGTTGAGTATCAGATGGCTGTAAATGCATGGGCTCATTCTCAGTTCAACTATTTTTATCCATTAAATGATAGTACCCTGTTTGGGGAACAGAAAAGGAAAGAGTTGAAAAATTAATTATAATGTGTTATGTTCAGGTACTAACTCCTCACATGGAATGTAGTCATTATGCAAACGTGTACTAATAAAAAATGGAAATTGAAATAATAAACAAAATCACTGTAGGATATATTGAAATAAGATGCTGTGTTGCCTCAAGCATTGTTGCACTTTCTCAAGATTGCATTCACTTCTCAGGGTCTTCATATGAATTCTTCAATATGCATTTTAAGATTTTTTTTATTGTTCTTTGGAGAATGTCATTGGTATCACTTTTGGTAGCATGGCCATTCTAACAACGTTAATTCTCTCAATCAAAGCACATGGTATGTCTTTCTGTCTTCTATTGTCTTCTTAAATTTCTCTTTATTGACACATAACTGTCATTGTGGTAATCTTATATCTCATTACATAGGCTTATATTTAAAAGTAGTGTGTGTGTGTCTATTTTGAATGGAGATTTTTCCTGATTATATATATATATATATATAATTTTTATAACATTTTATATATCACATAAACCCACTCAGTTTTGTATATTGACATTACTTTCTACTACTCTGCTGGATTTAATATTTTAAGAGATTGTAATGGCCTCTATTGTCTTAGTTACTTTTCTCCTTGTTGAATCAAAATGCCAGATACCTAAAGTTAAAGGAAGAAAGGTTAATTTGGGCTAATGATGGAGACCACCTTGAGCAAGCTGAAAATTTATGAATTGGCTTCTCAAAGTCTGAATCCGCTTATTAGCCCACAATGCCTTGTCTGGAGAGCCAGAAGTTGGTGTAGGAAAGGAACAACTCCCCCACACTACTGGTTACAGTGGAAGTCTCTATGATCCATGATACTGTGATGTCTTGAATGGCAAGACAATATTGCAGCTAAGGGTAGCATGACTTGTACAGAAAACTTCTATAGATGCAGAAATTAATCTGGAAAAAAACAAATTTCCTATTAATCAATGAGCTGTTCCTGCTAGAATGCCTCCTTCCCTTGTTGCTAGGATCCTGCTTAAATCATTGCTCTCCACTCTGTTGTTCCCTGCACCACCTCTTATGCCTTCAAGAAGCTATATGCTTAATAAGTAGTGGCAAGCTCTAGAAGACAGTCTCTTGGCCTGGTAAGAGCTCTGACCACCCTGGGCCCTAATTTATGCAGTAAAGATCTTGTCTTTTGTTATCCTGCTGCCATACCCTTGGTCAGGTGATTAGAAGTTTGGGCAGCTTCCAATAGGCTTAAAGTTTGTAGAGGTTTCAGTCCACAGCTGGCTGGCTCCAAAGCAGGGTGGTATGGAAGAGGGCCATCTCAGAGAAGATAACATGCAGCAGAGTCAATAAGTAACAAGCAACAAGACAGAATCACAGTTCTTTCTGTCCCTTCTATCTCAACCAAGGCTATCTGCCTTTATGGTGGGTAGCACACACACCCTTAGTCCTAGTGTCATGCCATGAATTAACCCCACATCAAGTCCTTGATCCTAACAGCATAAGCCTATGATCCAGCCAACTCCAAAAAGCCCCACCTACGACCATATGGGGTTTCGGGGGTGATATCTAAAAACAAGTCATAATACATGTCATCTGCAATGAAGAATAATTTGATTTTGTCTTTTCCTATTTGTATTCCTTTTGTTTCCTTCTCTTGATAAAGTTTCCAATACTACTTTAAATAAGAGTGGTAAGAACAGACAACTGCTTATATTCCAGTGTTTAGTGGAAACTTTTCACTGTTTACCACCCATTAGACAGCTTACTCTGGGATTGAGAATATAGTCATTATTATGCTGAAATGCTTTGTGATGTTCAGGCTTAATTCTATTTATGTGCCCCATTACATTTATTGATTTCTGGACATCAAGCTATCCTTACAGCCATAGAAAAAAACCAACTTGATCATGGTGTATGATTTTTAAATTCCATTTGCAAGTATTTTATTGAAGACTTTTGGTTTTGAAGTTTTTGAAGGCATTGAGAGATACCCTGAGGTGGCAGAAGAATTAGAGTCTCCAATGCGCCCTTTTCTGTAAGCTCTAATCTTCCTTTGCCTCCTCTGACAGGACCTGGTTGTTGTAATCTGTGAAGGTCTCCTTCACTAAGATTGAAAGTGGAGTTCCAGGTTCTGTCTCCAGCTTTCATAACTTCTTCATATTTGGAGCAGACTACATTATGAAATGAATGGCTTTGACTCTCCAATCTGTTAAACCTGGGTCAGTGTTCATGCACTGGAGTTATGACTGGCCTAACATATGAACAACTTGAGTTACAACTGGAATTTTAGTTTTAACTTATGAACAAAGTCTTGAGTTAGACCCAAATGCCAGACACTTTGTGCTTCCAGATGGTCTCAGATACAGATTTACCCTTTAAGGAATTCTGGAAGGAACATTATAACATCCTTGCCTGTGTGGCACTAATTGAGAAATGTAGGAAATGGCCTGCAATCTTGAACCTGACCAAAGGATAATGAGGATGAAAAATAAAGAGACACAGAAACAGGTTAAAATCTGAAGGGCTGGTGGGCTCGTGTCTCCCCCCAACATAGAGCTCCAAGTGACTGGTGCACATTAACTTTTTTCACTCAGATTCAATTAAGCTTCCACAGTATTCGTCTGTCTCCCACCCTCCATGGTACTTCTCTGGGTAAACAACTTAATCTCAGGTGTTTTTCTTTTCCCTGCAGTGTGTTCACATGCTCGTGTGTCCTCTTTCTTCTCAGTGCTTAGCAGGAGGCATCATTCTTCCCATCTGGTCTCCCACAGAAAAAACCTAGGCCAATGTCTTTCCAAGGACACTGATATCTGCCTGTATACAGAAGAGAGATGTTGAAGGCTGTGTAGAGGAGCCTGAGCCTTCAATTGACAACTTGACTTACAAGCAGCCCTTGCCAATGTATTGCATTCATAAGTGAAGGATCCACTGTACTTTTAGAAGGCCTATGAGAAGATATTTTAAAATATCTCCTTATTTCTTGTGTTATCTCCTTGAAGCTGTCATAACTGACACATTTCTATGCCTTCTGAAGTACATGTTGCCAAATGCTGGGCTCTCCCTTTATAGATAGAATATTCGGGATACATTTAGGGTCTGTATGAGGGAGTATGTCTTCTCACAGCCTCCAAACATGGTGGTCTGGAGTGTTAAGGTTGGAGTTACCAATGTACTTCCACAGTATTTTTAAGAATATGTTCTTTTTCATCAGGAGTGAAACAATGAGAAAACATTGCAGCCTCATCCCTCAAAGTCAGACAGAAGTTATGCTCAACTCATTAAATTCACTTCTAAATTGATGAGAAACACTATGAAACCTTTGTTTACACTGAGTCATGGCCATCACTCCTCCATCCCCATCTGACCCATCCCATAAAAGCAACAGATTCAGACTCCCCTGAATAAAGTGAAGTGTTAGATTGTTTCCTGATCTCAATCTTGATAGAATTGATGGGACAGATAGTGGTAAGGACAGAGGCAAAGAGTCTTTTGCCTTAGCTGGGGATGAAAAACAGCTAGAAGAGAACAGGAAACTATCAGCTCAGGTGACAGAGAAGGTAGCCCCTCATCAATGCAGCAAGGCCCCATACAGGATAGCAGTCAAGCATGGATACCTCTTGGAAAAGTGCCTGTGGGAAGCAGGGGTCTTTCTATGTTGGATTCTAGAGCCTAGAATATTTAGAAAATGGAGTCATACAAATAAATTTATAAAAATCTGTATGTGGGACTGTCTCCCCACTTTCTTTTTACAAGCTAGAACCACCTGGAGAATTTTAATTCAGAAAACTAGTCTTTGGCCAGCAATTCCAAATTATACCAAGACCAAACTTAAAGATTATCAGCCTCTTTTTTTAAACATCTTCCTTAAATTTGCAGCAGTTAACTAACAGGCATCTTACCAGTGAGTTCTTGGAATACTCTCCATGGTTTCCATGCGCTCTAGGAACTTTACTTGATTGAGCATAAAAAATCTTGGACTCATTACCATTTTGGCCAATACCTGGGAGAACAAAGCTACAGCACTAAATTTCTCATGGAAAAGTTCTTTCATGCTACAAACCCTCAATACATCCACACAAAAAAAGCAAGAGCACAAAGAAACACAAGAAAGGCAATAACAATAGATGAGATTACAGAGATAGTACAACAATAATATCAGAACCAACATTTTCCCAGATATATACAGTCCAAAGTAAATCACAAATCACCTACATAGATGCAGGATTAATACAGAGCAGGCAGTAGCATAAATCAAACACTAGGAAGTGGGAAGAACTCAGATCCTTTATCCAGAAAACCCAACATGAAGTACCCAATACTCCCCAAAGCCAGCAAAGGAATAATGTCCCATGTTTTGAAGGACACATCAAACCAATTCAAAGAACCAGTACCCTAGAACTAAAGAGGTATAGACACTCAAGCACCCAGTTAAATCCAAGTGATGAAGCCCAGCCCACTATTTACCCATTCACCCTCCACATGTCCACCTATGGTGACAAAGCACTTTTTATGATTCCACTGCAACCTCCTAGTGAACATCCTGACACATGAAAAGGGCTGGTGGCTCCAACCCACCCTGCTGTAGGTGACTAGTGTTAACCTAAATCTGTGTCTGGGCAGGAATCACCAACAGGAGGCCCAAGTCAATCCACCAGTTCAAACAATGACAAATTTCAGATGAAATCCCACAGAATTTTAATTTCAAGTATTACATGGAATCTTCCTATTGAATGGAAGGTCAATTCCCCATAAAGGACAATTTCAAAGTAATTATTTTGAAGGGCCAATAATGAAACCTATTAATTTCAAGTGGGTATCTTAGTGGACAGCCTTTAAAAATACCCAGAGTCTTTCACCAGGAAACAGAAAAGAGGAAGTTAGTGAAGATATCACAGACCTGTGCTAAGCCTCAGCTGTAGACATTTGTTGAAAACTTGTTCTCTGAACTCAGCTTGCACCAGCTCTTCACCAGTCCCCATGGTAGGGAAAAGCCATTGTGTTCAATACCAAGCCAGGCAGTTTAATCCTCTCCAAAATTTTCTGCAGGGTAAATATACCAAAAATGCAAGACTAGAACAAAGTGATGGTGTTGAGACAGGAGATAGACAGTGTGGGACACATCCTACAGCTAGGTTCATGATAAACAGGATGCCTCCTGACTCTTGAAGAGCATATTTCCTTAATATGCTCACATAAGCCTGAGAAATCCCCTCAGACCCTTATCATACTTCTTGACCTCTGGCCTGATCCCCAAAACACATGCTCTATCTGGTTTGTGGAACCCAAGGGTGACCCCGTGACCATTATGACATCATTAGCCTTGTGGATTTGACACTCCTCCACAGCCTTAATCAGCCTCCAACACTGGTTCCAACAAGGCCCATATGAAGGCAAAAACTCTCCTCCCAATGTGAGCACAGAGATTCCCAATAGGACAGAATCCCCTTAATCCCACCAGAAGACACAAGAAAGTTCCCAATGAAAGCCTCAAAACCTAAAGCAGATGGAGCCACTCCAGTCAAACCCACTCGAGTTTTCTCATCAGCCTATTCCCCACCTAAGCACTCTACCTTCCTTTAACAAATTCCTCCATCCTTACTACTGCTGTGTGTTCTGCTCAATTCCTTCTTCAGGACACAAAGAACCACATTTTTGGAGTAAGACTGACATGAACTGTGGGTAACAGGTTCACATGGTGAAGGAAGGACACTTCAAGAAAAATGGCATTGACACATGCCATAACACACATGTTCATAACATCCCATAAAGTTGTCTTTAAGGAAAATAAATACCTAACCAGCTAAAGAGCTTCTTTATTTTCTATAGTAGTGTTGTGAATCCACATAAAGTGTACTACTTCAAACATAATTAACTATGAAAGTTTTATGTAAAAATTACCCTGGGGTAGCATCAGTCTGCCCTGTGCACAATTTCTCATAGAGAGCTATGGGAACAGCACAATGTGGCAGCAGACTCCATAGCCATTCATCTGTATGGTAAGTTTATTATTTCAGGGTCTTGTTATCATCTCACACAGGCAAGATAGTTCTACAGGCAAATAAATCAGAAGAGGGAAATTCCCCATAGAGGTTTCATCTCTATACATGAGACCCTGAGTTAATGGTTTCCCTGCACTAGCTAAGGTCCCACAGGACTGAGCCAAGCACCCTCAGGAGCCCCCTACTTATCACTCTCTCTTTCTCCTTCCTGGATTCTGATTACTCCCACGTCACTCTCCATGAAACCCAGCATCTGAAGAGAACCTGCCTCACAAGAGCCAGCCTGACCATTTATCACAGGCCTCTTGCTAGTGGGCCTCTTCTTTCTTCATCTCAAGGTGAGTGAGTGGAGGCAGGGTTGTCCTTGAGGCAGAGTGGGTGGTGGGACAGTGCAGAGGAAATGATGCTGGTGCAGGGGTCACAGAAGATGAGCTCTCCAGCAGAAGGTGGAGTAAAAGGCAGAAGCAGAAAACGTCTGTGCAGGGGGCCAGGCGAAGGCTTTCTGTAGGAGCGGAGGCAGGCAGTGCAGAGGAGGAGGCTGATGGGAAGGCATCAGTGCAGTTCAGGAGTCACATCAGAGGTGGGGCTGGTCCCATGTGGATGTCACCCAGAAGCAGGCACTGATATCCTGTGGAAAGCACCACTTGCCCCCCTATTCTTTCTTCTTTGCTGAAAGAATTCATTCCAGTCACATAGGCAGCCCTGCACAAGTACAGGTGAAATTTATCATAGAATAAACATACAGAGATTTCAGCCTTCAAGCAAGAAGGTGGGCAGTGCCACCCAGTGTGAGGCTGGGTTTGTTTCAGTCACAGAAGAGTTTCTTCTGGTGAATGCAATGCTTGTTGATCAATTGAATTTGAGCTGACTCTGGAACTTTCAGGTGTATTCCTGCTCATTTCAGATGGTCAATGTTCCCTCCAGAGCCTTAAACTGGAAGAGATAGTGGAATAAATTTACAAAGTATAAACTCTAACCTAACTCAGGGCTCGGGTAAGCAGGAGGGTGTGTTAAGAATGTTCACTTTCTGATGCTGCTTGGCACAAGCTATGCAGCAGAATGCTGTGTTCCTGGTTGACCACATGGAGGCCCTGTGTCCTTGGGTCTGAGACCTAATAAGTGATTGAAAAGGGTCACACCCTGAGGTCTGCATTTCCTCATTTATCTGTAGTGAGTACAGTGTGATACTTTGGACCCCCTTGACCCTCAGGCCTGCAGATGTTGCACAACCTGCCCAACTGTGGGGGTGTTTGGTGGGACCCTGTGGGCTTCAAAGCAATGAATGATAAAATGAGGGCTGTGATTCCTGGGGATTCTCAGCTGGGGGACCCTAAGGAATGGGTGAGGCTTGGTGCATCTGGAATCAGGACCATCCTGATGGCAGGCTGGGAGTTGGACCTGGAAATGAGAAAATCTGAGGTTGGCCTGGAACTTGTTCCTGACTTCAGGAGTTAGTGTCTTTAATTCTGAAATGCTGGTGACCAAATAGAAACAAATCAGTTGTCATGGTGCTTATACACAGTGAGAACACTTGAAAAAAGTAACTTCTGATTTTTCATCTGAGATTTATTTTACGTAAGGGAATGAACTTCAACTGCACTGCTATTAATGATAGGATTTACTTCTTTAAGTTAGAATGATATTCAGTGTTTATAATATACCACAACTTGTCTTCTACTGATACATGCCTGGGAAAGTGTTGATTCTGTATTTTGGCTCTTGTGAATAATGCCTCAGTGACCTCAGGAGGGAAACGTCTCCACAGCAGCCTGGGTCCTTTCCTCCACACATGTCCCCAGGAGTGAGACTGCTGTCTCATAGAATAGTTCTATTCTTAATCTCTTGATAAGTTCTAAATCTGCCCCCATAAAGACTAACCTCACCTTCCCAACAACAGCGTTCCCCTTTTCCATATTCTTGCCAACTTCTGTTATCTTTGCTTTTCTAAGCCCCTCCAGTAGAAGTGAGTTGAGAAAGATAAACACTCCCTGCTCACACTCACAGGCAGAGCAGAAACAGTTAATCTCCTAGAAGCAGAGTACAGGGTAGGAGTTGCCAGAGGCTCAGGCAGTGGCTTCTTCAGGGTTGGGGTGACAGAGGTCACAGGTCCACAGTTATAGTCACCCAGGAAAGAGGAGTGGAGAAGATCTGTGATACGGCATAGGGACTGTGGTTAGTGGTGATATATTGTACTCCCATACAGTTTAGGAAAGTGGATGTCAAGTGTTCTCACAACAAAACAATTATGGGTGATAATACACAATTTAACAACATTTAACCTTTTCACAGTTTAAATATTGTCCAAAATGTTGTGCTGTATATAAAAATGCATATAATTTTATATCTCACTTTACAAAAACATTTGGAAAAATATCTTTTCTTTATGCCAAGTTGACTGCTTTATAGATTTTAATGAATTTTTCCTAGTGAATATATCTCTAATTACATTTCACTGTCCTCCAAGGGCAAATGCATTCCTAAAGTAATACTTTTTCTGTGTAACTGTGGTGTTGCCATAGTGCCCAGACTTTCAAAAGCATCTGTCTAAGACACACCTCCATAATCCTACTCAATCCCACTTCCAAACACTCCAGTAGAGCAACCTAAAATGCTCCCTAAACAAAGAAACAAGAACCAGATATAGCTTGGAAATAGAAAACATTAATTTTCTTTGGATGTCTTGTTGTAGACTATATTTACACTAGTCAGGAAAATTTCCAAGATTGTCTCATTTCCCCAGTGATCTATTGGTCTTACCTGTGTGATCAAAGGAAATGTTCAGAATTTACCAGCCAAAGTTCCCATGTCCTGTAAGGGGACAATTGCATGAAAACAGCACCCTACTTGAGTGTTAGCTCTGTGTCCTGGCAGACTTGTGTATCCTTCAAGGGTAGTGTGGAAAAGAACCAGGAGACCCTGGCTCTGTCATGGAAATGCCCTGCCCTCTCCTGTGGATGTTCCACTGTCTCCCCAATGCAGGTTTATCTGTATTTAGTACACATGTGTGCCAGTTTAATCACTCCCTGATTAAGCACATATCAGGTGGGAGCTGTCCCAATCCTTGGCTTAGAGATGAGGTTGATGGAGGCTCATTTGGAAGCTCAGCAAGCAGAGGATTCTTATCTTGTGTTAAGACAATAATATTCAAATATTATCCACAGAACTGCTCTCTTCTGACACTGTCTTGTGTTAGTGATTTTGCTTGTTTTCCTTTAGTTGTTCAGTTCATATTCACAAGGACAATTTTTTCTAGAATAAAGAAATCATCAGTTTCCCTATATCTGCTATTCCTGTGCATGTAGTTGTCCGCTGCATCTTCTCTAGACTCCAGAGAGGTGGATATTTTAGTGCAATGATGCTGACAATTAATGTGGTGACATCCTCTGGACTAAGTCCTCAGCTGTCATGCCTCATGTGTCCTGATGGAAGACCATGGACTCAGAAAGGATTACTCCAGTATAAACACTATGCCCATTGTCTATACCACCTGTGGCACTATATACACGTTGCCCACTTATGAGAGCCAAACCTCCCTCTCTAAATCACCCTACACAGATCTTTCTTTATGTATAAGCTGGACTTTTACTGTCGCAGAACAAAAATCAAGAACCTCCCTACTTCTGCCAGAGAGGAGATGGAGAACTCCCAGCCTGGTCAGGTTCTTGCTGTCTCATTACATAAAAACATTTCAGAAGTGTCACTAAGAGAACTGGGCTGGGTGAGTAGGCAGAGTTAGAAACTAAGAGAACATTCAAAAGAGACTTCAAATTGAGGAGCTGAAGGGGGCACAGGTCTAATGGAGAGGATCAGAGCTCACAGTGGCAAAAACCAGCAAACTAGAGGATAGGACAATGGACTCTGTTACATCTGGAGTTCAGAGAGATAAAAGACTGCAGAAAAAGTGGAAAGATTCATGGACATGTGAAACACAATGAACAGGAATAGTGTGGCATTGGGGGAATAACTGAAAAAGAGAGAAAGGGTACAGAGAAATTTGAAAAAATAGTAGTACACAACTTTCTACATGATGAAGGATGAGAATATACAGAAAGTCCACAACAATAAGAATGCACTGAAAGAGATCCTAACCAGACATAATAACTCCAGAGAAGACCAAGCACAAAGAGTGAAATTTGCATGCAGCAAGAGTGAGGTGACTTCTCACATGCAAACAATCTTCAGTGAGACCTGCTGGGAGTTTGTTATCAGCATAAAATTTGTTATCAGCAACTAACAAGCATTGATGAGAATGTTAAAAATCAGAGCCCTGGGGCACTAAATGGATACATAGAATGCTACAGCTGCTACAGAACACTGCATTAATAGATACAAATAAAGAAACACATGATGAAGCAATTGTATTCCATTAAAGTACTCAAAGAATTGGAAGCAGAGTCCTGCAGAGGTATTTGTGCATAAATGTCCATACAAGCACTATTCACAATACCCAAAATGTTGAAGCATCCAGGGGTGCATTGGCAGGTGAATGTATAAGCAAATTGTGGAAATCACATAGAATGCAATCTTACTCTACCTTCAAAACCATAAGAAATGCTGACCATAGCATGGATTGATCTCAACAACATTGTATAAGTCAGGCACCCCCAAACCATTGGAACCAGGCCTCACAAGAGGAGATGAGTTGAGGCTGCCCAAACAAAGCTCCACCTGTATTCACAGTCACTCCCCTTCTATCCCATCACCACCTGAGCTCTGCCTTTTGTAGGATCAGGAAGAACATTAGATTCTCATAGGAGCATGAACCTTATGCACATGTGAGAAATCTAAGTTTTCTAAATCCTGATGATCTGAGGTGGAGCTGAGGCCAAGATGCTATCACTGGGGAGTAGCTGCAAACACAGATAAATATCAGCAGAGAGGTTTGACTGTGGAAACCATGACAAACTGATTGCTTGCAACATCAAATCAAAACTCTATCATCTGCAGCTGCTGGCAAGCTCTATAGTAGCAAGTTAGTTGATGTCCTTCAATTGTACAGCTGCATATGGTGGTAGGTTTTAAGTGAGCATCAACGATTAGTATAGCCTGTGGATGGGTCAACCATTTTTATTTGCCATGTCCATCTGTGACTCCTGCACTGTGCACTTGTATCAGTCAAAATTGTTTCTCCATTTAGTTTATTAGTACATTTTAAGTATACATTCATCATTGGGATCTTGTACCTTTACATGATGTATCTTGGTTCTTATATTTTTCCCATTCCGCTACCTTCCCTTCACTTCCTCCACCCCTCCCTATTTGCAAAGACTTTTTTTGCATTTTTTCTTGTCTCATATTTTTACTTTTTCCTTCTTTCCTTTCCCCATACCCCTCTCACTTCCTCTACTCCTTTAAAACTTTTCTTCCTATTTCATGATATCAATTATATATTTTGATCATTTTTACACTTTTAAGTTTTCAAACAAAAGAAACTACTCAGTATTTACACATGTGTGTCTTATTTATTTCACTTAAGTGTATGACCTCAATGTGCATCCACTTAGCTATAACTATCTCTAGTTTCTCATTCTTTGTGGCTGTGTAGTACTCCATTTTATAGAAAAACATCTTCTTTATCCAGTCTCCAGTTGATGGGCAATTGGGCTGTTTCCAAGTTTTAGCTATCACAAACTGTGCCACTATAAACCTGGGTGAACATATATCACTTTGGAATGATTATTTTAATTCTTTTGGGAAGATATCCAGTAGAGGAATAGCTGGGTCAAATGGGACTTCTAATCCTAGTTGTTCGAGGTATCTCTATATTGATTTCCACCATAGTTATACCAATCTGCACTCCCACCAAACATGAAGAATGGTTCCTTTCTCCCCACATCCCAGACAGCATTAGCTATTGGTTGATTTCTTGATAGCAGCCATTCTTTTTGGAGTGAGGTGAAATCTCAGTGTTGTTTCCATCTGCATCTCTCAAATGACCAGTGATGTTGAACATTTTTTCTATGTTTATTTGCTGCTTTTTCTTTTGCTTGTGAGAAATGCCTGTTCATTTCAGATGCCCATTTTGAATTGGGTCTTTATATTTCGGGGGTTCAATTATTTTTAGTCCTTTATATATTTTTGATAGTATGCTTTAGTCTGAGGAACAACTAGAAAATTTTTTCCCACATTGTAGGTCATCTCTTAGCTCCCTTGGTGGTTTCTCTTGCAGTGCAGAAGCTTTTTAATAAGAAGAGATCATAGTTGTTAATTATTTGTGCTAGTTCCTGTACTATTGAGGTTTTGTTCATAAAGTCTTTTCCTATGCCAATGTCTTTGAGACTTCTACCTAACTTATCTTCCAGTAAGTTTAGTGTTTCTGTTTTAATATTTAGATCTTTAATCCACTTCAATTTTAGTTTAGTGAATGGTGAAAGATAGGGGTCTAGTTTTAATCTCTGGCAAGTTGAAATCCAGTTTTCCCAACACCATTTATTAAAGAGGCTATCTTTCCTCCAATGAGGGTGTTTGGTACCTTTGTTGAAAATGAGGAGGCTGAGTGTGTCTGGAGTTGTTTCTGCAACTTCTAATCTGTTACACTGGTCCTTGTTTCTGTTTATTTGCTGGTACCATGCTGGTTTTTAAAAAAATTTTATTTATATCTTTATTGGTACATTTTAGATATACAATACATTTATATTTATCATTGGGTGTTTGTACCTGAACATGATGTATCTTAGTTCTTATTTTTCCCCATTACCTGTGTGCCCTTCACCCCCACCACCCTTCCCTATTTACATAGACTTTGTTTCCATTTTTTTTTCTTTCACATAAGTTTTCCTTTCCATTTTTCCCTCTCCCCTTCCCCTCCCACCACCCCTCCACCTTTGGACATTTTCCTATTTCAAATTATCAACTGGAATCTGGATAGAGAAGATGTGATTTTTTTATAAAGTGGAGTACTACTCAGCCATAAAGAATGAGAAACTACAGTCATTTATAGCTAAATGGATGCATATTGAAGCCATACACTTAAGTGAAATAAATAGGACACACATGTGTAAATACTGAATACTATCTCTAGTGTGAGAAACTGAAAGTGTAAATAAGGATGAAAATGATTTAAACCATGCTGTTTTTATCATAGTAACTTTGCCAGTATAGTTTCAAGTTGGGGATGTTGATACCCCCTACCTTGTCTTTATTGCCTAGAATGGCTTTTGCTATTCTAGGTCTCTTCTTGTCCAAATGAATTTTTGGATTGTTTTCTCAAGCTCTGTAAAGTATGATGCTGAAATTTCAATCAGAATTTCATTGAATCTATACAGAAGCTTTGGAATTATGTCCATTTTCACTATATTGGTTTTTCCTACCCTGGGACAAGGGATTTTTTTTTTTTCATTTTCTTGTATCCTCTTCAGTCACTTTTTTCAGAGTGCTGTAGTTTTCAAGGTAGTGGTCTTTTACTTCTTTCATTAGATTCATTCCTAGATATTTCCATTTTGGATGCTATTGTGAAAGGAAATGTTTCACCAAGTTCTCTCTCAGTGAGTCTATTATTTGTGTACAAGAAGGCTATTGATTTTTTAGTATTGACCTTGTATCCAGCTACTCAACTGAATCTGTCAATTAAGTCTAAAAGACTTTTAGCAGAGTTTTTTGTGTCTTCTATGTAAAGTATCATATCTTCAGCAAATAATGACAGTATAACTTCTTCCTTTCCTATCTTTATTCCTTTTATTTCTTTTTCTCCTCTAATTGATGTGGCTAATGTTTCCAAAACTATATTGAACAGCAGTGGCAATAGTGGACATCCTTATCTTATTCCTGATTTTAGTGTGAAGGTTTTCAGTTTTTGACCATTTAGAATGCTGTTGACTTTTGGTTTTTCATTGATAGCCTTTATCAAGTTGAGATAAAGACCATCTATTCCAATTTTTTGTGGGGTTTTTATCATTAATGGGTGTTGAATTTTGTCAAATGCTTTTTCTGCATCTATGGAGATGATCATATGTTTTTTGTCCTTGACTCATTTACATATGTTGAACCATCTGTGCATCCCTGGGATAAATCTGACTTGGTCAGGGTGTATGATCTTCGTGATGACCCTCTGTATTCTGTTTTCCCGTATCATATTGAGGACATTTGCATCTGTTTTCATTAGGGAGATTGGTTTTTGGTTCTCTTTTTTTTGGTTGGTTCTTTCTTTGCTTTTGGAATCAAAGTAACAGTTGCTTCCAGGAATGAATTTCCAAGTATTTCTTCCCTTTCAATTTCATTGAAAAGTTTAAAGAGTGATGGCAATAGTTCTTCTCTAAATGTCTTGTAGAATTCAGCAGTGAACCCATCAAGACTTGGGCTTTCCTTTATTGGAAAATGTTTAATAACATCTTCAATTTCACTGATTGTAATTTGGGTGTTTAGAATATTTATATCTTCATTCAAATTTGGTAATTCATATGTATCTAGAAATCTGTTTTTTACTTGTGTGTTTTCCATTTTTTTAGAGTACAGATTCTCAAAGTAGGTATGATAAGCCTCTGAATTTCTGCTAGTGCAGTTGTGACTTCAACTTTTTCCTTCCTAACTGCATGGACTTGAGCCTTTTCTTTCCTTTTTTTTAAATAAGGTTGGCTAAGGGTTTATTGATTTTATATATTCTTTCATAAAACCAACTCACTCACAATTGTGATAATCCCACAAGATAACCCTAGCTAAAATAAGTAGGAAAAATGTCACTGAAGAGCTTCTTTTAAAATGGAGAACAACTGAATGATTTGACAGCAGAAGTCTCTAATATTCCTGACAAAAGGAAAGCTGCATTTAAAAGAAAATATGAGTCCTCCTTAAGCTCCAGACTCATTGCAAAAGGAGATTCATATTCTCCATGCCTGCTTTATATAGTTTGTCTTCATTAACTATCATCTACTTGTAAATGAGGTGAGAACATCCACTTTGTCTATGCTAGAAGAGGATCAACTAAACTGCTTGAGACCTCAAATGATAGTGTTGTTTAAAGTCTTGAAAACCACTTCAAATCTTCCTATGTTCTCAATTACAGTTAAGGCAGAATATACTGAGGTTGCCACAAAAGCAATGAACAGCCTGCTTCTATTTCCAGTGTTCTGTGTTTGTGAAGCAAGGTTTCCGCAGTAACAGAAAACCCAAAAAACAAATCTTGGAGGAGACTGGACATCAGCAAACTCTTCAGATATCCTTCTCTCCCATCACCCCCATGGAAGTATCTATTGCCAGGAAAACAAACTCAGAGCCCCACTGATCCTGGATTATGGTAAGCTGCATAATTAGTTCATTATATAGTACAAGGAAATAATCATAAATATAAAGGGCACAATAAATATGTGTGCTTGAATCATACTAAAAGTAACTCAACCCACTGTCCATGGAAAAATCATCTTCCATGGAACTGGTCCCTGAACCCAAAATGTTTGGGAACCACTGAAATAAGTGAACCAAGCCAATCACAGTATTGCAAATAACATAGGATTATATTTCTCTGAGATACTCAAAGAAGCCAAACCTGCAGAGAGAGGTAGTAGAATGGTAACTCTAAAAGTCAGAGAGGGAGAAAGAGGTTTGATTTCCAGGTCTGATCTGAGTCTTGTCAGATGGAAGGCAATGGTGAGAGCATAAAAATATGAATGCACACACCACCACTCCACCACGAGTGTGAAAGTGGTCAACATACAAGAGGAAGTTGTGTGCATTTTACTGTTACATAAATAGGGTGTAGACTTCATCCAGAATAACTCTATTTAATACCTTTTCACACCTGAGAATTGCACACAGTATGTAGCCACTTGAGCTCTCTCAACCTCTACCATGTACAGCTGAGCACCAAATCACTCACGTATGTGGACTCAGGGGAAATAGGAGGCAGTGCCCTAAATGCAAAGGATCACACAGCCCATTTCACTCCACTAGAAAGCTAGAAAGGATTAAAGGGGGAGATGTAAAAAGGGAGAATTGGAAAGAAAGAAAAAGTAACTGATCAATATTTTCATATAAAGAGATTGACAGTTTAAAACATTTTGGGAGGGTACTGGGAGTTGAACTCAGGGCCTCAAAGTTCTCAGGCAGGTACTATGCCCTGGCACATATGTATGCATCCTGGCCCTATGTAAAAGCTTTTGACATGTCTTTATGTACCTTTATACTGAATATAAAGTGAAGGGATAGGAAACTGTTATAGAGATACACAAAAATTTTCCTAAAAGTTATGAGGCATATTTCAACACAGGGAAAAGTTTCAGTATGCTGCTGTACAGTTATTGAAATTGAAAAGTCATGCATATCATCAAAATCTGTCCCATTCCTTCTAGGTACATATAAAGCAGATGCCATGGGAAGAGGAAACATGAGCTTTCCCAATACTTTTGTCCTGCTGGGATTCTCAGTTTCTGTGGCTGGAGAGGCCCCTCTTTGGAGTGGTCCTGGTCCCCTACCTCCTCACTATGGTAGGGAACAGCTCCATCATCATCCTCTCCCTGATTGACCCCAGACTCCAGACACCCATGTACTTCCTCCTGGACAACCTCTCTCTGCTGGACCTCAGTGTGGCCTGTGCCATTGTGCCCCAGTTGCTGGCCAACCTCTGGGGACCAGACAAGACAATTACTGCCTGGGCCTGCATCACACAGGGCTATATTTTTAACTGGACTGCCTGTGCTGAATACATCCTGTTGGCCATGATGGCCATTGATCGCTATGTGGCCATCTTCTGGCCCCTCCAGTACACTCTCATCATGCGTCCCTGGGTGTGTGTGTGCAGATGGCAGCTGCCTCCTGGTCCAGTGGGCTCCTGAACTCTCTGCTCCAAACCACTCACCCTCCAGCTCCCCATTTGTGGACCCCACAACCTGGACCACTTCTTCTGTGAAGTGCCTGTGCTCATAAAGGTAGCCTGTGGAGAAACCACTGTTAATGAGCTGGCCTTGGCTTTAGGAGCCATTCCTTTTGCAGGGATGGCTCTCCTGCTGGTGATCATCTCTTTTACCTTCATTGCCAGGGCTATACTGAAACTACCTTCAGCTGAAGGAAGGCACAAGGCACTCAGCACCTGCAGCTCTCACTTGGTGGTGATCACCCTGTACTTTGGTCCTGCCATCTATGTGTACCTCCAGCCTCCAGAAAATCACACTCAGGCCAAGTTCATGTCCTTCTTCTACTCTGTTATTACCCCAGTGCTCAACCCACTCATCTACACCTTGAGAAACAAGGATGTGAAGGCCGCATGGAAGAGGATCCTGCAATCCCAGGGTGGGGTGAAGCCTTTGGAAGCCGATGATTTCTGCCTGTCTCCTGTGCAACCACAGGGACACATCCATGGATACTAGCATGGCTGCTTTTCCAAATGAATGCCTATGATTAGAAAGAAATGAGTTTTCTTGTCTACATGTGAATCAATCTGAAACCTAGGGAAACTTTTTGTCTAGAAAGTTCTGTTCCTGAAATCTCAAATAGAATCACTGTGATTTTTCTTCTTCTTTCCCAAACGTCTTTTGTCACAAGACACAATATACAATCTTCTCTCAAGAACTGAACTTCCACATCCATTGCCACACTATTTAAAGTACTCAAATGAGTAAATAAACCACACTGTGGGTACAGAAAGGGTATTATTTAGGGAATACAACATTAAATTATTTGATTTATGAAAACATGGATGGAAATGTGCAATATTACACTACTTGAAATAAGATAAGCACAGAAGACAATTACTGCATTGGTCTCTCATACATGGAAAGCAAAGAATTAACAGTTTGCAGCAATAATTATCACCCTAGGTTGCTGTTTGAGGGGATGAAGGGAAAATCATTTAAGTATAAATTCTATAGCACACCATGTGTTTGCTTTAATACATTTTTATCAAACTGTGTGTCTGAAGGTTAGGTAAATTTAATTTTGGAAAAATTCTCCTATCTAACAATATTTGCAACTCTAGCTCCCATTTTCAAAGGAACCAGGCTAATTAAACATACTTTTCATCTGAAAATGTCTCTGTATTTTTGTGTGTGTGTGTTTTTGTACCAGGGATTGAACTCAGAACTTTGTGCTTGTTAGGTGGGTAGGGTCCCACTGAGCTAAATCCCTGGCTCTGGCTCTTTATTTTTAATGAAACTTTCTGGAAGCCTCCATATCCTCACAGTCTTGGGTTCTGCTTGACTTAACAACTAGCATAATGTGCACAGTACTCAGATCTGTGTTTAGCAGTAGCCAGGATCCTTAGACCATGTGCAGTGGCTTCTGCTGGTAAGGTCTAAGCACAGTGAAATGAATAACAGGGACCAGATCCCTAGGTGGGGCTCTCTACGAAAGTAAAATTTTACCCTTTCAACCTTGGAGTTTGGAATGATTAGGAACTTTCCCATTCTTGCAAAATCCTCAATATGTGTTCCTTCTTTACCTGGCTTGTAATACTTGGCTTCTTCTTAGGTGCAATTTTCTTCATCAACAAACTTATTTTGGCTCCAAATTTTTATAGATTTTTTTGGGGGGGAGGGGAAAAATTCAATTTTTTAAATTATTTCTTCTTTTTCTTCTGGCTGTCTGAGGAAAGCAGCCACTAGTAACCATCCCACAGGATAAATGTCAAGTTGCTTTCAGGTTTCTTCTGGCAAATCAGTTAGGCCACCACCTGTAAACTCAGCTATCACACAAATTTTAGACACAATATAGGCAAATGTTTGGCCAGAGATTAACACATGTGGCCTGTAGGCCGAGTCCTCATTCCCATCTGAAACTTCCTGAGCTTGGCCTTACTCTCCACATTCCTTTGAGTATTCTGATTTTCTGGGCTCTGACCAGGATTGCTTATCAGGCCAGAATGGGTGGCACACACCTGTAATTCCAGCACTCTGGCAGGCTGATCCAGAGGGATTGTGTATTCAAGGACTTCCTGGCCAACTCAGGAATTTAGCAAGTCCAGATCTCATAATAAAAATGTTAAAAGTACTGGGGGGTAAAGCTCAATGTGAAGGCCCTGTGTTCAATCACCAGCACTTCCCCAAAATTCCAACCCATCTCTGCTTATCTCATCAAGTTATTTGCTAGTCTCCGTCTCCAAATGTTTCCTCTCACAAAGCAAGGTGAAGACCTGTGAACCACATTATCAGTATAGTCAAGCAGGGAGCCCTGTACTGTGGTGTCAGTTTTCTGTACTATGCACCTTCCTTTTCCAGGGCCAAATAACTGATGTCCTCAATTTAAAGGAAGAGAAACTTATTTTTGCAGTTTCTCAGGTTTAAGTTCATGGCTGGATGGCTACAGAACAGAAACTACAGGACAGAAATGCAGCATTGAGCAGAGCTTCCCACTTGATAGATCCCAGGATACCATATGGAGGAAGAACACCAGCCAGAGGTACACCCTCCAAAAGCACAACCCCAGTGCTTCCAACAGAGCCCAATTGTCTTGTCAAGAATCTGTTATTCCAGTCAAATCGACAATTGAGATAGATTCACACTATGCGTAAACAAAATATTTCTATATTACTTTCTTAAGACAGATTAATATCCAAAGTGTATGAAACTCAATAGCCAATTGGCAACCTCAGTAAATAAATGGGAAAGTACCTGGTCATCCTGGATCTCCATATCTCTGTCTGTTTAACTCTGTCTCTCTGTCTTTCTTCTCACCATGCATCATAGCACTGAGCCGGAGATCAGAACCCACTGCAGAGGACTCTGATATATGTGGGTAACAGAATAGAAATGCCTAAAAAAATAAAGACATCCTTTCTTTCCCATCCATGCTACATCTGGGTATATGTGCAAAAGAAATAAGTGAGGATCTTGAAGAGAATTCTACACTCCCTTGTCCTTGCTGTATGAATGGCAATGCCCAAAATATGGAAGCAATTAAGCATCTATAGATGTATGAATGAATACAGGAAATATTATGGAAGATAAAACTAATGAGATATTACTGAGGCTTAAAAATGAAGAAAATTATGTGTTTTGTGACTGCATGTGTGAATCTAGAGACATTATCTTGTCAGATAAAAAAATAAAAAATGCATAATTTCAAATATTTGTAGTTCAAATATTTCAGCTTATAGAACAGGGAGTAGAAAGGTCTTTACCATAGATGAGGGGCTGGGGGGGATGCAGACAGGGTGATCAAAGGCCACTGAATTTTAATGTTGCAAGATGAATACCTTTTGGATACCCAGTGGATAATGTGGTAACTATACTTAATATCCTCTACTATATACTTAAAATTTTCCTTGCAAGAATGTCTTTGTGATTTCACCACAAAAAGGTAACTATGTGAGAAGACAAATATATTAACATTATTTGTGATAATAATCATTTCACAGTGTGTAATATGTCAAACATCTCATTGTATAATTTAAATATGTACAATAATTTTCATTCATTTATACTTCTAAGAAGCTGGGGAACTTGGAAAGAAAAAGTGTATTGAGGATTTTTTTTTAGTATCTACATTGGCCATATGAATATTTTATTTTTTAAAAAATCCCAAGTGACAACATTTTCCCATTTTTAAGTTAGTAATTTCATTTTTAAAATGTGATTCATATCTTGCTGTTGAGATTTTAGGTTCCTTATGTATTCCATGGGACATTTTAATCCTTTTGTGTGATCATTTGATTGTTTCAGGGTCTTGTCTGTACTTCCCTCAGGCATACATTTTTGGACAAGAATAATTCTAAACTCAAGCAAATCAAGAGAGAAATTCCCTGTATCACTTTCATCGCTACACAGGAGGCCCTGAGTTAGTGGTCTCCTTGCACTAGCTCAGGTCTCAGAGGAGCTGAGCCAGGCACCCTCAGAAGCCCCCTACTCAGCACTCTCTCTCCTGCCAGGATTCTGACCACTCCCACCTCCCTTTCCATGAAATCCCAGCCTCTGAAGAGAACCTGCCTCACTAAAGCTGCCCAGACTTTCCACCACTGGCCTTTCACTTGAGTGTTTCTTCTTCACCTAAGGTGGGTCAGCCCAGGGTGTTGGACAGGTTGCTAACTCTCTTTTGTCCTCCAGTGAGCTGTATAGTGGAGACCCTCTCATTTACCTAGTGAGGGTGGCTACTCTTGGTCATCTGAGTTAGTTATATGAACCACATGATATCATTAGGGAGATGGTCTTCTCTGACATCATCTACCCCAGCCAGGTCACCATATAAATAGAATAATCATCCTAGGATACACTGCACCTGAGTGTGTGTGAAGCATTGGAATTGAAGCTAGACAAAACACAACAAAACAGAATATAAAATGATCACCAGTCTCTTAAATAATGGTAGAGAAAAACAGCAGGAGAAGTAAAACTTTTACCCAAGTTTAGCGGGTTAGGTCAAATTGGAGAAGAGAGATAGAACAGGTTTGTGTGACAAGTGAAAAATGTAGTCAGTGAAACTAGATATTGATTTGCATATTTATTAAACAGTTTCTCTAGTATGAGAAACTGAAAGTGTAAATAAGTGTTAAAACGATTAAAATGAACAATTGATAATTTGAAATAGGAAGAAAGGTCCAAAGGGGTAGGGAAGGTGGGAGGGGAAGGGGAAAGGAAAGAAGGGAAAGGAAAAATTATGAGAAAAGAAACAAAATGAAAATGAAGTCTGTGTAAATAGGGAAGGGTGGAGGGAGTGAAGGATGCATGGGTAATGGGGAAAAAATAAGAACCAAGACACATCATAGACAGGTACAAGCACCCAATGATAAATGTAAATGTATTGTAAATCTAAAATGTACCAATAAAAGAACTTAAGAATTTTTTGAAAAAGAAATTTTGGTCACGTTTAAACCAACCAGAAAAAAAAATAGCTGCTGCAGCCAAACCACTGTGCTGAGAAGACAGGGAACCAAAGCTCAGATCAAACTCACACAGTGCTCTCAGGCAGAAAGGCAGGGAACAGATTGTCTTCAATGGAGTCAGAATTCAGAGTAACAGGCAGAGACTGGGAGACTGTGGCAGAATTCACAGAGGAGTCCAGGCTGGTGAAGGGGTCACATGACATGAGTCCTCCACAGGTCAGGTGGGACCCAGAGGGAGAATCGGAGGTACAGAGGACCAGGCTGCAGTTGAGAGCAAGCAGTGGAGTGGGTGAGGTGGAGGGAGAGGAAGCTGGGACAGATAGGCTCACACCAGGGATGGGCCTGGGTGTGACATGCTGATATGCAGGGGCCCTGCAGACTTGAGGATGAGGGTCACAGTTTCTCACCATCACTCAAACAGATCTCCCTGAGGAATGGGATGGGGTGGGCACCTCTGGAAACTCTATCATCCAGTGATAAGAAGTCTGACACTATGGCAACAAGTGAAGCCAGGGAAATGTTACATTTATTCCTAACTTTTAAGAAAAATATTCTCAAAAGTTGGTGACCTGAAAAAACCAAATTCTTGCATCAATATTTTGCCCAGAGTTTAAGCAGGAGCCCACATACTGTTTTCTGCAGTGTTTGGGGTGAATCACACTCCACCAACATGTACCTGGGTTTCCTCCCCATGCCCCAACCCACATTTGTTATATTTGTCTTTCTTTCCTCAGTCATTCTAAAAATGGGGAGGGGAAAGAAAACTACACATGGGCTCACTCAAATTTGGAGCCTGAAAATGTTGATTTGATTGAAATAGAAAGGAGAGTGGTGGTGACAAGCAGTGGTGCAGGAGTCCAGCTGAGAGGTGGCGAACAAAGGACACTAATGTACACCTAGAGAGGAGGAAAAGTCAAGGGTTCTATTCCAGATTCTTGAAAATGATGAGTGGATGTCAAATGATATCACCACCAGAATGATTATTATGTGGGTAATACATTTATAATTAGCTACATTTGGCCACTCCATGATGTGCATATACCAGAAAAGATCATGGCAACCAAATATATCTGTCAATATAAAATCAGTAATTTTAAAGTTAACTTCCCTACACTTTTATATACTTTCCCACTAATAAAATAGCATAAGGCATGTTTCCCTCTTCTCCCAATGTGAGCCCATGTACAGACATGAGGCGAGGCCAGTTCAGCAAGCAGTATCTCTACAACAGCTACAGGTCCTCAAAGGTGCTGCTGGTTCTCAACCCCAGGCTCCAACTCAACCTGTTCTGCATACCCAAGTGCATCTATTTAAAATCTGACTCTCAAATGCTGTCTAAACAAACAAGCACAAAGCAGAGGATGAAAAACCCAGACATAATTTGATATTACTAATTGAATGATTTCTTCAGATTTTCATAATTTGAACAGTATTTCCATTAAGCAAGTCAATGCATAGATGTTCTCATGTTAACCCCTTTGTTCTATGATAAAAGAAAGCCTTCAGAATTTCTTCACAGGCTTTATTCCAGAGCAAAGCCCCACTGCTCTGGGGAGCAGTTACATGTAAAGCAGAATCCTCCTGCAGGGTTCTCTCTAACATTGCACAGCCTGGAGGAGCTGTCTCCACAGCTCTTCCTCCCTGCAGATTGGTGCACCCTAGGGAGGCAGTGAGGAAATGCCAGGTCCTGGCCTCAGGGGACTCTGGCTCTGTCCTGCTGATGCTCTGCTCTCTCTGGTGCATGGCCCAGGGTCTCTGCTTCACTGTCCTCTGCATTCAGTAGACTGGTGTGCAGTGTCTATCCCACTGGTCAAGTGTACATTGTGTGTGAGATGTGATTGCCCTTGATCTAGAGATGAGCAGGAGGCTCAGCTAGATGCTCACTGAGCATTGCAGTGTTCTTATTTTGAACTATAGGTAATCTCCACCACACAAGTTGATACTTAGTCATAGTGCTCCTGACTGAACTTGGTCATAAATCTTCTGGTGAAGGTTGCAGCAGGTGGGGGGAAGTCTTTCCCCCTGAAGGGAACATTCCTCTTTGTTGAACTTATTTTGTGAGGAAAGTGCAGCAGCCATGACCAGAGGCTCTGCAACTTCTGTTACTGTTGGTTTTTCTGATGTAGACACTGATTGTAAGGGAAGATGAATTGATCTCACTAAGCCCCATGTAGAGATCATCTCCTGACCATATTTTTTCTCTACAGCTCTGAGCTGTCCCAAAATTATTTCCTACCCATTCCCAGTGTTTTCAGTCTAAAGTGCCTGTCTGTGGCAACAAGGGGTTAAACTTATATAACATTCTTGACAGGCTCCTGGCCAGAATGTGAGCTCCTGTTTTCTTTAAGAAATCAGATTTGTGTTTATTTGTTGGCCCACATACTCTGACCCATGTTTTAGTGTCAGGCTAACACCTTTTCCTGGCAGTGAGCATCAACCTTGGTAGCTCCAGTTGTCCAGACTCCTCTCTCTCTCTCTCTCTCTCTCTCTCTCTCTCTCTCTCTCTTTTTAGCACTGTGAAGTCCTCACACCATATCATATCCATTCTCTAGTCATGCACTGAGGGTGGTCTTCACTTGGTAAGACAATCAGTTCCTGTATGGGTGTCAGTTATTGGAGGCTGATCAGACATCCAATCACCTGAACTAGTTTATGGCAGACAGACTTAAACAAAAAGACAAGACTAGACCTTAATGAATAACTGGGGCTCCAGGACAGTAAGAGCTCTTATCTGGCTAAGAAACCATCTCTTGGAGCTTCCCACTATTTATTGATCATGCAGCTTTCAGAAGAGGTAATGGGTGATACAGGGAAGAGTGAGACGGAGAGCTCTGACTTGACCAGGGTCATAGCAACAAGGAAACTATATATTCCAATATGAACAGATCATTGATTAATGGGAAAATTGTTTCTTCCCATGGACTCATTTTTGCCTCTGTAGGAGTTTTCTGCACTAGTCATACTGCCCTTAGCTGTGCTATTTTCTTGTCATCCAAGACATCACAGCATCAAGGATTACTGACACTTCTACTCTAATAAGTGGAGTAGGGGTTGTTTTATTCATATTCAGGCAGAGCACTGTGAGCTAATAGGCACTCAGTGTTTTACTATGAAAAACAAATTAATGAATTTGTACCTCGCTCAGGGTTGTCTCCATCATGTGCCTTCAAATGAACTTTATGTATTGCAAATATACACTAACGAATAAAGACAGGAAACAAGAAATGTAAAAGTTATATTTAAAAGGCATAATTGTCAAAGTCTGTCCTCTTCCTTCTGGCCATATATTAGACACTGATATCATGGAAAGACCAAACATCAGCTTTCCTAATACTTTCCTGTTGCTGGGCTTCTCAGAGTTTCTGTGGCTGAAGAGGTTCCTCTTTTCACTGGTCTTCCTCTCCTACATCCTCACCCTGGTGAGGAACAGCTCCATCATCCTCCTCTCCCTGGTGGACCCCAGACTTCAGAGGCTCATGGTCTTCTTCCTGGAAAACCTTTCTGTTGAACCTCAGTGTGACCTGTGCCACTGTGCCCCAGCTGCTGAGCAATCTGTGGGGACCAGACAAAACCCCTGCCTCCTGGGTCTGCATCATGCAGGCCTATCTTTTTAACTGGAATGCCTGTGCTGAATGCATCCTGCTCACCATTGTGGCCATTGATTGCTATGTGACCATCTGCCAGCTCCTACAGTACACTCTCATCATGCATCCCTGGGTATGTGTGCAGATGGCAGCTGCCTCCTGGTCCAGCAGCCTGACCAATGCTCTGCTCCAAGCCACTTTTGCTCTCCATCTCCCCCTCTGTGGGCACCACAGCCTGGACCACTTCTGTGAGATATCTGTTCTCATCAAGCTGGCCTGTGGGAACACCACTGCTAATGAGCAGGCCTTGTCTATTGGAGCCATACCATTTGGAATGGTGGCTCCCTTGATAGTGGTCATCTCCTACACCCTCATTGGCAGGACTGTACTGAAGCCACCTTCCACTGAAGGCAGGCAGAAGGCACTCAGCACCTGCAGTTCCCACTTGCTGGTGGTCACCATGTACTTTGGAGGAGGCATCTACATGTACTTCCAGACCCCAGGCAAGAGCACACAGGCCAAATTCTTGTCAGTTTTGTACTGTGTTATCACCCCAGTGCTCAAACCACTCATCTACACCCTGAGAAACCAGGATGTGAAGAGAGCACTGAAGAGGATCCTGCAATCCCCAAGTGGGATGAAGTGTATAAAACCCAGATGATCTTGGCCTGTCACCTGGAGCAAACAAATAAACACATCAATAAACACTGATATATCATTTCTGCTTTTCTAAATGAGCATCTATAACCTACCTCAAAGAAAACAGTTCCCCTCTCCAAATATTAACTAATTAATAACCAGAAAATTTTTAAGCTAGAAAATTCTTCCTTTTGAAATCTAATATAGAGCCCTTTTCCTTTTTCTTGATCCTTCTCAAGCATTTACTCACAATAGACACAATGGGCTTCCTGGTTCATTTATCTATAGAAAAAGAAAAGGATACCTGCTCATCCATGTTCACTACAGTCAGTATTCACAATAGCCAGGGTGTGTAATAAAACTAAGTACTCATCAATGGATAAATGAAAATAAAATGTAGTGTGTGTATGCAAAGGAATATTATTTTGACTTGCAAAAACTAGTTTTTCCATTTATGACAATATGAATCAAATTGGAGAACATTATAATAACAAGCGAACTAAACTAAATGGAAAAAGACAAACGTTTCCAATGCTCTATGTGCAATATGAACAATTAACTCCTTAAAACAAGAATTATAGCAGAAGTTACTCTTTGAGATAGTGAAGAGATGACCATTAAAGAACATTTATATTACCATGGCTTTGCTTTAATACATTTTTAAGAAAATCTGGACCAGAAAGTTAGGCAAATTGAACTTTGAAAAATGTCAGCCACCTAATGACATGAACAACTCTAGTCCTCACATTCAAAGGAAGAATGTTAATAAACATCTTTTTCATCTGATAAAGGCTCTGTATTTTTTATTTAAGTGTGTCTTAAAAATGAATAATTGTAACATCTTTTTCATTTTTTATTGAAACTAAAATACTGATATTAACTAAGGGATGAGAAATAAATGGGAATTGAGGGCTGCAGGGGGATAAACTTGAAGGATGATGGAGGGATCCTGAGTCTCAGCAGGTTTCTTGTCTCTAGAGGGACGGGACCATGTTGCCTACAGTATCATGCACCTCATTGCTCTCTGCTTGTTCACTGCTCTCTAAAAAAGTTTCCTTGCCTTTGGAGGGGATATTTCATCACGCAGCAATGCTTTTTAGTAATAGTCAGATTGGGAAAATAATTGTTTACTTTGAAGTATAATAAGAGATTGTGAAATGGGAGTGAGGCAGAAAAGTGGCTGGCAATTGGCCACTGGGCTTTCAGGTAGATGCATGACAAAAGATCACAGATGAAAACTGAAGCATATTTTCTGTGATGCTTTGTCTTGACTGTGAACTTGATTGATTTGAGAGATACCCTGGCCCAAAGGCTCCTCTAAGACTCAAGGCAATCTCTTACCCATGAACTGTAAAATTCAAACAGGAAGTTACAGAGTCACAAGAAATTTTCTACAGTATAACCACTCTAATTCTAAAAGGAAGGGACAGGTAAATAAAAAGGATTTGAACCAAAGAAACTCCAAAACCCAGTAGAATAAGCACTAAGTTTTGTGGTTCTACTTGTGGCATCCAACACATGTGGTGATGAGATATGAATTTCAGAAGGTTTTAGTGGACCCATCCAGTAACCTTTTGTCTTGCATCCCATATGGTGTCCCATTTGGCCTGGCTCTGCTTGCTACCTGTAGCTTTCCTCAGTAGAAATTCCATTTTCCTGACATTTCTAACTTCCCATGGTCTCCATGTACCAGTACATTCATTTTCACAGCTTCACACACCACACTCATAAGGACATTTTGTTTGGCCTCCAATATCTCCTTTTGAAAACTCAGAGGAAGATACCATGACTCCACAACTCTTATTTTCTAGATGTCTGAAAAAATGTCAACATTGGATACCAGCAGTAGCCAGGGCCTCGGGGAACAAAGCTATAGTGGCTTCAGATTGAATGTCCCTGAGTATAGTGAAATGAATCCCAGGAACAAATACTTGAGTAGCACTTCTGAAGCATGTGCCATGAATTGCTACCCTTTGACAGCCTTGAACCTGTGGTGGGTAGGACATTTCTCATTCTTGAGATGCCCTCAAGGATTCTTTCTTCTGATACCATTCAAAGTTCTTGGCATCCTTTTAATGGTGCTTGTCTCTCCATCAACCACACACCATTTGGTTCCTAGGTAGTTGTTGGGGTGAGCAAAATTTGACTTTTTCAAATCTTTCTGATCTGTTTTTGGCTCCTGCATCTCTGTATACAAGTCAGTAGAACACTTATCTCTAAATGTTGGGCTGCCTTGTAACTTATTCTGCAAAATCAGTTTGTTACCACCTTTAATCTCAGCCTTCACACAAAGCCACAGGATGAGAACAACATGTCAACAAAGGATTTGTTACAATGTAACATGAATGGTCTCTAGTCAAATTCCAAAATAAGTCTTCATTCTCATCTGAAACTTCACGGGCCTGGTCTTTGCTGTCCACATTCCTTTAAGTTTTCAGGTCTTCTGGGCTTTGGCCAGAGTTGCATGTCCTATTGGATATGTTGGCACAAGCCTGTATTCCCAGGACTATGGCAGTATGAGAAAGGAAGATTAAAATTCAACACCAACCTGGGAAACTCAGCAACTTAGTGCAAGACCCTGGCTCACAAAAATACAATTTTAAAAGAGCTGGGAATAAAGCTCAATGCAAAGGCCCTGTGTTCAATCCTCAGTAACAGAAAAAATAATTTACTACCAGGCTGGACCTAAAACATTCAAGGTCCACTCTGGTCATCTCTGAAGTATTCCAAACTCTTACCCCCACAAACCAGGCACAAGGCTTTTGAACCACATGGTTAAGGATAGTCATAGCAATGACACAACGTCTCTGGTATAATTTTTTATATTGCTCAGCTTTTCCCTTTCTTGGACCAAATGTCTGACACTCTCAACTTAATGGAACACAGGTTTATTTTGACCACATTTTCATTGGTTTCAAACCATGGTTGATTGGCTTCCAAGCAGAAACATCATGCCCAAAAGATATAGCAAAGCAAAGCAAAGCTCATCACTGCATAGTAGGGAGGAAGCAGAGCACAGAGGAAAAGCACTCACAAGAGTTATAACCTCCAAAGACACAATTCTAGTGACTGTTCTGCAAATGATCCCACCTCCTAATAACACGTTCAGCTGTGGACACCCTTGGCCTAATTCAAAGAGGAGTGCAGCAGTCTAATGATCCAATCACCTACCCATGAGTCTGTTAATGCAGTTACATTGGCAATTAAAAGTAACTCACACACTGTACATAAGGAGAAAACACTTACATACTATATGTCTGAAAACAGGTTAGTACCCAAAATATATAAAGATCCCTGATATTTCTCAAAAGTGGACATTAAGATGGTCAATAGGAATATGTACTCAACATCACTAATCCAATGAAAAAATAAACCAAAGTCATCACATCATAGCACCTTACACTTCTAAAATTGGCCATGACTAAAGACAAATGATAGCAAATGTTGGGCATGAAGGAAGAGAAGCCTTGAGCACTACTGGTAGAAATGTCAATTAGTACAGCCACTATGGAAAACATAATACAGATGTCGCAAAAGCTTAAATTTATAAATGCCTTCAGTGACAGTTGTAACACTTTTGGATATGTATATAAGGTTTATTTCAGGATCCTGAGGAGAAATCTGTACATCCTGGCACTTGCAATGATCAAATATGGAAGCAAGAAAAATGTACATAAATGGACAAATGAGTACAAAAATGTCATATAAAGATATAGATGCACATAAGGAGATAACACTAATTCTGAAAAATGAGGGAAACAATGTATTTTGGGACAACATGGATGAACCTAGAGACATTCTCCTAGTTAAATAACTCACATACACAAAGATTAAAAAAATGCATGATCTCCTATATTTGGATTCTATTCAAGTCAGATCATACAAGCACAGAGCAGAATATTCATTGCCATGGAAAGAAAATGTGGACAATTGGCAGAGGTGGATCAAAATTCACAAAGTTTTAGTTATACATAAAAATAAGTTCTGAACATCCTATACTGTGTGATTATTACAATTAATATATACTCATATATGTGAAATTTCATAGGTAAGATGTTCAGTGTTTTCACTACAAAAATTGTTACTGTGTGAGATGATATGTTAATAAGAATTATGAAACAATCATTTCAAAATACATGGATATATGAAAACATTTCCTTGTATATTTTAAATTTGTAGCATAATATTAATTTAATTTTTTCTCTAAAAATTTAGGAAGTACTTAAAAATAAAAAGTGATGTTGAGTTATTTTCATATCCATTTTGGCTATTTGTCTACTTCATTTTGCAAAATTCCTGGTCATACCACTTGCCCATTTTCAATAAAATTATTTGATTTTTTAAATGTTATTTATAATTACTATTAATATTTTGATTTCCTTTTGTATTCTGGGTATTACACCCTAGCCAAATAAATAGTTCACTAATATTTTCTCTTATTTTATAGGTTGTCTTCACTCTGTGGACTCCTCCATTTGGTGTGCAGAAGATTCTACAGCATTTGTGATAGTTCTGTAAGCAAGCCTACATTCACCTTCTGAAACACAATGATATGACTTTCAAGGGACCTTCACCATTTAAGGATAAAGAGGAGTTGTGATTCTATAGAAAGTTAATCCTAAACCTAAGGAAATCCACAGTCAGACATGATTAACAAGTCCAGCAGACTGTTGCCAACAATGCAAGTCATTGAATCATTTTGTTGTTGCAAGCATTGTGACTCCAGCACAGAGGATGCCTTTGACAGACAGCAAGCACTCCCTTGCTCCTTCCTTGTGACATCCAACCTCCCTGTGGCCTCTGGTCTTGCTCCATTCTCTTTTTCCCCACAGTTGTCACAGATAATGCTCCCTGGGGATCCAGGCCTCTCTCCATGTACAAGTGAAGTCTCTGCATCTCCACAGCCAACTAGCTGGACCTGGTCCATGGGATGCTGGACAGGTGAAGAGGACCTGAGACCACAGAAACTGAAGGGCCTCTTCCAGGGGTCACATCTGTGTTGTCTTCCATACAACTCTCTGGGCACAGAAGGAGGTGGGTGTGATAGTGTACATGTGGGCTTAGCCTATGCTCCAGACACCTTGTGAAGACTATCTTCATGGTAGGCTTGCACAAACTCACCACAAGGCCTGGGATGTTCAAAGTCACTGAGGTCAGCAAGGAATTCCAGGCCAAGCCTAGCAGTTTTATGTTCTCCAAATTTCTCAGAGGTTAGTAAATAGCAACAGTGGAAGAGTGGGTCAAAGCAATGGGTTTGAGGCAGGAGAACACCATGTGGGAGACATCCAGGTCTTAACTTCCAACACCAGGATGCCTTCTGATTCTGGGAGATGCTTGACTAATCTCACTTCATCTCCTGAGCTTCCACATGAGCCTGGTAAGTATTCTCGGCCATACCACACTTCTTCACCTTTGTGTTGACTCCAAGTAGCAAAGCTCTGCTTCAGAATAATCGAGGATAACCCAAGATCATCACAGTTTCATTAGCATTGTGTATCACACACATACACATATGCACACCATGGGCTTTGGAAACCATGCTGCTTTTCCTCTGGCCATATAAAGTGAAAAATCCCCCTTCTCAATGTGTGGGTGAAGGCTCTAAATCAATTACACAGAGCACTTTTTCCCACCCAAGAACCAAGGAACAATCCCAATAAATGCCACAAAACATGAGAGCAGACAAGGCCACTTTGAGTCAAACCTACTCTCCAGTTTTCTCACCAGTCATTACCAACCTGAAGAGTGAACTTTTCTTTAATAAATCTCTGCCATTATTTCTACTCTCCTGCCTCCTGCCCATTTCCTTGTCTGAGAAACAGGAATTCTCCATGTATCTGGTGAGACTGACATCCCCTGTGTGGGAAATTTTCCATGGGGGACAAAGCACACTTGAAGAAAACGGGAACATGGTATACATTTTTCCACCACACCAACATAAAGTGTGACACAACGAGAAGTTAAATCTCTGATGACCTTTAAAAAACCTCAATTTTCTACAGAAATGACATATTTCTCCTTAAAACATGTTCTTTCACCTATAAATAACTGTGAAATTTTTAGCAAATATTCCCCTGTGGTGGCATCAGTCTGCCCCATGCAGTCTTTAATACTACAGAGCCAAGAGGACAGCACAGTGTGGCCACAGATAATTTAGAGCTTTATTGTGATAATTTTATTCTGTCAGGGTCTTGTCTGCACCTCACTCACATATTTCTTAGAGCCAGATTATTCTACAGGAAAATAAATTAGAAAGGGAGTTCCCTGTAGAGCGTTCATCTCCACACATGAGGCCCTGAGTTAATGGTTTCCTTGCACTGGCTCAGGTCTCAGAGGAGCCAATCCAGGTGCCCCCAGGAGCCCCCTACTCATCACTCTCCCTCCTGCCTGGATTCTAGTCACTCTCACATTGCTCTCCAGGAAACTCCAGCTTCTGAAGAGAACCTGCCTCACCAGAGACACTCCAACTTTCTCTGCTGGTTGCTCACTTGCGTTTCTTCTTCATCTCAAAGTGAGTGAAGCTGGGTTGTTCTTGAGCAGGAGAGTTCATTCTTTCCCCTCCAGTGAACTCCATGCAGGGTCATCACAGAGACTCTCCCTTACCAGGTGAGTGTGTGCTCCTCTTGGTCTCATGCAGTAAGATCACAGGAACCAAAATGAAATCACTAAGGAGAAACTCTTTCAAACCCTATCATCACCTCCAAGCCTCTATCACCATACAAGATCAAAAACCTGCACACATGATCAAAAGCCAGTGGTAAAAGAAAAACAAAAGCAACTGACTCCCTGAGGTGACAGAGAAAATAATCACCATCCCTGCAAATACTGTTCCAATAGCACACATGAAGAATTGCCCTGGATGTTAGGTAAAGTACAGCAAAAAAGAATATAAAATTGGTTGTCTAGTGTCTTAAATGATGGTGGAGACCCAGATTGAGAAAATTGAAAATTTTTAACCAAGTTCAAAGTGTTAGGTGAAGTTTGATATGAAAAAATGACAGAGTTTGCATGACACAGTTCGCATGACAGGTGAGAATATGTCACCAGCCAGTGAAGGTAGACATTAATTTATGTATTTATTAAATAACTGCTGCAGACTAAAACAAGGAATGAGAAAGGCAGAAAAGTTCAACTCAGGACAAACTTGTAGCATGCTCACAGGCAGAAGAGGGTGAGTGAGAGATTGCAGTGCAGTCAGAACCCACAGTAACACCCAGAGGCAGAGACATGTAGGCCCTGGCCATAATCACAGAGGATCTAATGCTGGTGCAGGGGTCATAGGAGATGCAGCCTCCAGCAGGTCAGTGGGAGAAGCAGAGGAAGAAGCCAGGGGTTCACAAGATGAGGGGGTCTTCACACCAGGTGGGAGAAAGCATTGGAGAGGATGAGGTTGGGTGAAGAAGCATGGGATGATGTGAAGGAGAAGTTCAGGTCTGGCTGGGTCAAGTATGCCGCACTCCGGTCTCTTGAGCATGCTCAGAGACAAAAAACAGAGTTGAGCAAGCTCACTCCAGTGTGTAGAAACTAGATCAAGTCGACCATACCTCCTCACTCTTTGGGTTCTGACTCCTTCGCCTCACCCAGATGATCACCCCATATGGTTTAAAATAAATTTAACTACGTTCTCCATTGTGTATAATTAATTCCCTTTCCATCCAATTAAACTATGCCAAGGCTAAAGCTGCTATAACCCCACCTATGTAATTGCCCTTTTATTTCACTATATAAGCTTGTGTAGTTCCTCAATAAAGCGGAAGCATTCCTGAAACCTCCCCAGAGTCAGCTGGTGACTCTGCTCCTTACCCTCATGGTCCAGGCTCCTGAACCTAGGTCTGCGAGCTGGCTTGTGGACAACAACAATGATGCAGAGTGGGGGTCAGAGAGGGCCTGGGTGTGACAGGGTTCAGCAAGAAGCCAGGCCTTGATATCCAAAGGAACCCACCCTGCTCCCCAGTATTATGTTCTCTTGATGAATGCATGCAGTTGGACAAGTAGGCGGCAGTGTATAGAGTCACAATTTAATGCAGAGTGAATACAGCAGGACTTACACCTTCACTCCAGACGTTGAGCAGTGCCTCACAGGCCTCTGCCACAAGTGGACATCTCAATGCATTTTAAATGCACAGAAGAGTTTCTGCTGGGCTTCTGGAACTAGAGTGACTGTAATGCTGACTGAGCAGTTTTCTTAGAGCTCATCCTGGAACTGCTAAATATCTTCCTTCCCTTTTTAGATCAGTGGTCTCTGAGGAGCCTTAGTAATGCAAGAAATGAAGGGAAAATTACAAAAGATAACTCTCAGTCAGGCTCAGACCAAGGCAGGGGAGTGTTAAAGAATGTCCCCTTTCTGATATCACTGTGCCATGAGCTATGCAGCAGAAACCTGTGTGCCTAGTGCTTGACATAGAGGTGATATGTCTCAGATCTGAGACCTCACAAGTGACTAGAAATGTTTCACACCCTGAGCTTTGCTTTTTTTTAAGCTGTAACTGGCAGGGCATGGTATTGTAGTCCCCTTTGTTCTTCATGCCTGCCTAAGGATTTTCAATAATGAGTGTGAAAATGAAGACTGTGGTCCCTGAAGGTCACTGACCAGGACAGGGTGAGGACAGGGTCAGGTTGGTGCCTCCAAAAACAGGAGCATCCCAGTGATGGACAAATCTGACATTATGGCCATGAGGCCACGAGCTTCCTGAAGATTTCTTTTGTTTAACTCACAAACACTGAGGAGCCAGGTTAAACCACGTCAGTTGACACAGTGATGTTGCACAGTGAAAACCCTTGAAAAAACTTCCACTTTCCTGGGCCTCGCTTATTTCACAAAACAGCATGAGGTTCAGCTTCAGCTATGCTGCATTAGTGCTCAATTTACTTCTTCTTTAAGGCAGATGGTAGTCAATGTTTCATTCACCACTTTTTCTTTCAACTCTTTCAAGGCTAGAATCCAGGTGGTCCACACTTTGGCTGTTGTGCACAATGCTTCACTGACCATGAGAGTGGAGTTGCCTCCACAGAATGCTTGTTCCACTCCTATGAAAAAGTCACCAGGAGAGGGATGCTGGGCCATACTATAGTTCTGTGTTTGATCTTTTGAGTAGGTCTCATCCTGTTTCCATAAAGTTTTACTTACCTTCCCACCAATGGCATTCCCTTCTCTCCACATACTTCCAGACATTTTTTAGCTTTCCCATGGTCCTCACAGCCCCTCCAACAGAAGGGAGTTGAGAAAGATACACATTCCGTGCTGTCACTCATAGGAGGTAAATAGTTAATCTCCTAGAAGCAGAGTGCAGGCTGGTGGTTGCCAGAGGCTCAGGCGATGGCTTTCTTGTGGTTGGGCTGACAGTGGCCACAGGTTGATTCACAGCCCCACATCAAGGAGAAGTGAAGATCTATGGTACAGTTTGGGGAGGCAGTGGGAAAAGGGCTCAACCCTGGGCCTCAAATGACCAGGGCCCTGTTGTGTTAATGCTCTCCACTGGCCTTTGTCCTGGTCTCTCTCCCTCAGCTTCCTCTGTGTTGACCACACATGTGAGAAGTTATTTAGCCCCACTGATTACATGCACATTGTGTGTGAGTTGTGCTAATCCATGATCTGGAGATGAGCAATCAGAGGCTCAGATGGATTTTTGCATGGCAGAGGTTCCTTATCCTGCTATAAAGAAATGATATTTATACCTGAGCAACAAAATTTCTCTCTTCTGACACTGGATCTTGTGTGGTGTTGTCATTTTGCTTGTTTTTGTTTATTTGGTCATTTCTTATTCACAAACACAATCCTTTTTAGAATGAAGCTACCATTAGTTTCCCCATACTTTGTGTAACCATGCATGCTGCTGTCCAATGAGATTGTCCAAACTCTGAGAAGGGAATATTTTAGTGCAAGCAGGCTGACAATTGAGGTGATGACATCCCCAACACTACACCGTCAGGGTCACTGAGTGGGCTGACAGAACATGGGTTAGAGAGGATTACTCTCCATGGAAACACTGTCCATTGCCCTATTCCAAACCCACACCTCTAAACACAGTGCCCACACCCAACATCCAATCCTCACTCTCCAAAACTCCATGTCTTTTAACTTTTCTTCAAACTAACCTGAATTTGACACTCACTGGACACCATCTGATGAATCTACCATCCCAAGAGGAGATGTGAAACTCAACTGGGCCCAGGCAGGTTCTTGATGTCTCATTGCAGAAAAGCATTTCAGGAAGACTCAGTGAGAAACACAGGCTGATTCATTAGGCAGAGTTAGAAAGTAAGAGAAAATGGGAAAAGGATTTCAGCTTGAGGACCTGAAGAAGGCACAGCTCTGATGGAAGGGATCAGCTTGGTCCACAAACAAAGGAATGAGCCAGTTTTTATAAAAATGCTGTGTGTGGTCAGGCTCAGGTTGATCAGTTTTAGTTTTGCAAAGTGGCTCCATCAAAGGCTTTAGCATTAGAGAAAGAAATCCAGTCTCTATGAGACAATCATTTCTGCTTGGCAGAGTCTGTTTTCAGTTTCTTCTGTATTGCATGATGACCATTGGTTTAGGGCAGTGGTGGCTAACCTATGACACCAATGGCATTTGTTGTTCTTTTAAGACAAAAGATGTTCATGTATGATTGTTTACTTTTTCTAAACTAAAACCTCAGTATTCTGGTTTTATTGTAGTGTAGGCACTTTGTGATAATTAAGTGGGTTTGGGGTTGCAGTTTTGGTACTCATCTCTACAAGATTCAACATCACTGGCTTACATCAATGGCAGAGACTTCCAGTACTCATCAATAATTGAAAGTCCCTGTAAATCTCTTATCACAGTGCCATCTGTATTGAAGGGGAGGAGATGGGTTGTGTCAATACAAGGCTGATCAACCCTGTGTTGCTGTCTGCAGACACTCTGTACAAGGATAACATGCCAATGTTGGAGATGAAAAGCCATCTGACCCAAAGTTTTAAGGTAATAAAGGCAGAAAGAACTGAAGGGCAAGCTTTGTTCTGCTTTCATTTATTCATTATACTTTGATAGGCCCAAGTGACAAGTTTCTGTATTTTAGGAAAAGTGTTTAAGTCCCAACTGCCTCAGCAGAAAACACGTATTATGGGTTTCATGAGAAACAGGTTAAGCCCTCAAGAGTGTACTTGGCCTGTTTTCCCATGGTGGTCTCCAAGGCTCTCAATACTGCTGATCACACCTTTATAAAATGTTGTGGGCCATTTAGTCATCTCCTCTGGATTACTCAGGGCTTTTCATGAAACAGTGAATATTTCATCCCAGACTTCTGTACTTTAAACTTTACAACTGTTGTGTAATATGTCCCTTCACATAGAGTGAACTTTTTGAAATTATTAGTAATTTTCTATGACTGTTAACATTTCCAAATTAATTAATATATTATATTTCAATATCTATGCAACTTAGAAATGCAACTTAAACACATGTCACAATAAAATTGCACATTGAAGTTACCATTCTACAATTCACTTTCCAGAATAAGGTAGATTGGGATTTCCAATGATTCTTTCTTGTCTTTCTTCATTTTTTCAAAATTAATTTTATTGCTACAATTTAGGTATACAAAATAATGACATTCATCATTGGAGATTTGTACCTTTACATAATATATTTTAATCTCTTTTTCCCCCATTCACCAACCCTCCAATCCACCCCTCCACCACTCCCTATTTACAGAAACTTTGTTTCCATTTTTTCCTTTTCTCATATTTATTCAATTTCCCTCTTTCCTTTCCTCTACCTTCCCACTTCCTCTTCCCCTTTACAAATTTTCTTTCTATTTCACGTTATCTATTATAAATTTTGATCCTTTTTTATGCTTTATTTTCACACATCAGAGAAACTATCTGGTATTTGCATTTGTGTGTCCTATTTATGTCACTTAAGAGTGCATCCTCAAGGGCCTGGGGATTTAACTCAGTAGTTTTGGTGCCTGCCTCCCTAGTGGAAGTTCCCAAGTTCAATCCCCAGTATCAACAACAACAACAACATATTGTCTCCTCAATGTGCATCCATTTAGCTATAAATGGCTCTAATTTCTCATTCTTTATGGCTGAGTAGTACACTGTTTTATTTTTTTTTAAGCCACATTTTCTTTATCCAGCCTCCAATTGATGGGCAGTTGGGGAATTTCCAAGATTTTGCTATTACTAACTGTGCTGCTATGAACATGGGAGCACTTATATCACTGTGGTATGATTAGTTTAATTCTTTTGGGAAGGTATCCAGCAGGGGAATAGCTGGGTCAAATGGGACCTCTAGTGCTAGTTCTTTGACATATCTCTATACTGATTTCCACAGTGAGTTGCACCAGTCTATACTCCCACCAATAAATAGTACAGAACTGTTTGTTTTTCCCCATACCCCACCCATCATTGATTATTGGTTGATTTCATGATAGCAGTCATTCTTTCTGAGCTGAGTTGGAGTCTGAGCATTGTTTTCATTTGCATCTCTTGAATGACAAGTGGTAATAACACTGTTTTATATGTTTATTTTTTATTTCTACTTCTTTGAGAAATATCTGTTCATTTCAGATGCTTATTTATTGATTGAGTCTTTAAATTTGAGAGGTCTGATTTTCTAAACTTCTTTACATATCCTAGATAGCAAACTTTGTGGCCCACCTGTTAAGAAATTTTTTCCCATATTTTTGATTCTCTGATCACACTCTTGGTGGTTTCTCTTGCTGTGCAGCTTTTTAATGAGAAGAGATACCACTTGTTGATTATTTGTGCTACATCATGTGCAACTGAGGTTTTGTTCATGAAATCGTTTCCTACACCAATGTATTCAAGAGTTGTACTTAACCTCTCTTCCAGCCAGTTTAGTGTTGCTGTTTTAATATTTAGATCTTCAATCCATTTCAACTTTAGTTTAGTGCATGTTGAGAGATATAGGTCTAGTTTTAATTTTTGGCAAGTTGAAAACCAGTTTTACCAGCACCATTTTTTAAACAGGCTATCTTTCCTCCAGTGAGGATGTTTGGCACCTTTGTAGAAGATGAGGTGTCTGAGTGTGTCTGGAGTTGTTTGTACATCTTCAAATCAGTTCCACTGGTCCTTGGGTCTGTTTCTCTGCCAGTACCAAACTACTTTTATCACAGTAGCTTTGTGGTATAGCATCAAGTTGGGGATTGTGATACCCTCTACCTTGTCTTTGTTACCTAGAATTGCTTTTGCTCTTCTAGATCTCTTCTTGTTCCAAATGAGTTTTTGGATTATTTTCCCAAGGCCTTTGAAGTATGCAGCTGCAATTTCAATTGCTATTGCATTGAATCTACAGAGCAGTTTTGGAAGTATATCCATTTTTACTATATTGATTATTCCTACCCAGGAGCAAGGGATGTTTTTCCATTTTCCAATATCCTCTTTGATCTCTTTTTTCAAAGCACTATAGTTGTCAGTGTAGAAGTCTTTGGTTTTTTTCATTAAGTTGATTTGTAGGTATTTCATTTTTTTGGATGGTATTATAAAGTGAGTTGTTTCTTCAGTTCCTTTTTCACTGATTCTGTTGTTCCTGTACAAGAAAGCTATTGATTTTTTTTTCCGTTGACCATGTATACAGCTACTCTGTTCAATTTGGTTATCAAGTCTAGAAGACTTTTGGTAGACTACTTGGGGTCTACTATATAGAGTAGCATGTCTGCAAATAATGACAATTTGAATTCTTTGCTTTCTCTCTTTATTCCTTTTATTTCTTTCTTCTGTTTATTTGTGTAGCTAATGTTTCCAAAACTATATTCAACAAGAGTGGTGATAGTGGATACCTTGTCTTGTTCCTTATTTTAGTGTGAAGGATTTCAATTTTTGACCATTTAGTACAATGTTGGCTATTGGTTTTTCATAGATGACTTTTATCAGGTTGAGGTTGACACCATCTATTTCAATTTTTGTAGGGTTTTTTTTTATCATGAACACATGTTGGATTTTCTTCAATGCTTTTTCAGAATCTATTGAGAAGATCACATGCTTCTTGTCCATGGAACTATAAATATAGTGTTAAATTTATAGATTTGTGTATGTTGAACTATCCCTGAATCTCTGGAGTGAATCCCACTTGGTCAGGTTGTATGATCTGCTTTTTAAAAAATTATTAATCATATTGTTACATTTAAGGTATACAATATAATAAAATTCATCATTGGAAATTTGCACCTTTACATAATCCATCATGTTTCTTATTTTTTCCCCATTCCCCTGCCCTCACTTTAATCCCTCACCCCTCCCTATCTACAAAGTCTTTGTTTCCATTTCTTCTTTTTCTCATATTAAATCCATTCCCTTCTTTCTTTTCGACTACCCCTCCCATTTCCTCTGTCCCCTCACAACTTTTCTTCCTATTTCACATTAACTATTATACCTTAAAGTCCTTATTTACACTTTCAACTTCTCACTCTAGCAAAACTATTCAGTATTTACACATGTGTGTCCTATTTATTTCACTTGAGAGCATGACCTCAATGTGAACCCATTTAGCTATAAATGTCTCTATTTTCTCATTTTTTATGGCTGAGTAATACTCCATTTTATATATAAAAAACCCCTCATGTTCTTTATCCAGTCTCCAGTTAATGGACAATTGAGTTGTTTCCAATTTTTAGCTGTCATGAATTTTGCTGGTATGAACATGGGTGCATATATATCACCGTGATATGATTCTTTTAATTCTTTGGGGAAGATACCCAGCAGGGAAATAGCTGGATTAAATGGGACTTCCGGTCCCAGTTCTTTGAGGTAACTCCATACTGATTTCCACAGTGGTTTCACCAATCTATACTCTCACCAGCAATGGAGTAGGGTTCCTGTTTCCCCACAGCCCCACCAGCATTTGTTATTGGTGGAATACATGATGGCAGCCATTGTTTCCAGAGTGAAGTGGAATCTCAGTATTGTTTTTATTTGTATCTTTCAAATGACCAGTGGTGTTGAACATTTTTTCATATGTTTATTTTCTATTTCTACTTCTTTGTCTGAGAAATGTCTGTTTGTTTCAGATGCCCATTTTTGGATTGGGTCTTTAAATTTGGGAGGTCTGAATTTTAAAAATTCTTTACATATACAACATAGTAGACCTTTGTCTGAGGGACAGCTGGAGAAAAAATTTTCCCACATTTTGGGTTGTCTCTTGACACTGTTGGTAGTTTCTTGTTGTGAAAAAGCTCTTTAGGAAGAAGAGACCCCACTTGTTGATTGTTTGTGCTAGTTCATGGGCAACTGAGGTTTTGTTAAAAAATCTTTTCCTACACAACATCTCTTCCAGCCAGTTTAGCATTTCTGTTTTAACATTTAGATCTTTAATCCATTTTTATTATTAGTTTAGTGAATGAGAGATATAGCTCTAATTTTAATCTTTTGAAAGTTGAAACCCAGTTTTTCTGGCACCAATTATTAAAGAGGCTATCTTTCCTCAAGTGAGGGTGTTTAGCTCCTTTGTTGAAAGTGAGGTGGCTGTGTGCATCTGGAGTTGTTTCTGCATCTTCTAATCTGTTCCACTTGTCCTCAGGTCTTTTTATTTTTTGCCAGTACCATGCTGCTTTTATCAGAGTAGCTTTGTAGTATAGTTTTAATTTGGGTGTTGTGATACCCCTTTCCATGTCTCTGTTGCCTAGAATTGCTTTTGATATTCTATGTCTCTTATTGTTCCAATTGAATTTTTGGATTTTTTTCCCCAGATATGTGAAGTATGCTGCTGGGATTTCAATTGGGACTGCATTGAATCTATAGAGCAGTTTTGGAAGTATAATCATATTCACTATATTGATTCTTCCTACACAGGAGCCAGGGATCTCTTTCCATTTTCTGATATCTTCTTCAATCTCTTTTTTCAGAGTGCTACAGCTTTCAGAGTACAGTCTTTTATTTCTTTTGTTAGGTTAATTCCAGGGTGTTTCAATTTTTTGGATACTATTTTGAGAGGAATTGATTGCCCCATTTCTCTCTCGGTGAGTCTGTTTTTTTGTGGACTGAAAAGCTATTGATTTTTGTGTATTGACCTTTTTGTATCCAGATACTTTACTGAATTTGATTATTAAGTCTAGTAGAATTTTTGTGGGAGTTCTTAGGGTCTTCTATATAGAGTATCATGTCAACTGCAAATAATGACAATTTGACTTCTTTGTTTCCTATCTTTATTCTTTTTATTTCTTTTTCTTGTCTAGTTGCTGTGGCAAATGTTTCAAAAACTATATTGAATGTAAGTGGTGATAGTGGAAATTGTGTGATCTTCTTGATAATCTTCTCCATTCTGTTTGCCATTATCTTATGAAGGATTTTTGCATGTATGTTCATTAGTGAGATTGGTCTATAGTTTTCTTTTTTGGTTGCATCTTTCTCTGGTTTTGGGATCAAGTTGATGCTTGCTTCCAGGAATGAATTGGGGAGTATTGCTTCCTTTTCAATTTCATTGAAGATTTTAATGAGTACTGGCAATAGATCTTCTCTAAATGTCTTGTAGAATTCAGCACTGAAGTCATCAGGGTCCGGTTTTTCTTCATTGGTAAGTTTTTAATTATGTTTTCAATTTTGTTGATTGATATTGTATTTTTTAGAATTTTTAGGTCTTCTTCATTCAACTTTGGTAATTCATACATATCTAGGAAAATGTCCAATTCTTCTCTGTTTTCCATCTTACTGGCATATAGGTTCTTGAAGGAGGTGTTGATGAGCCTCTGGATTTATCCTGGCTTGATTGTAATTTCACACTTTTCATTTCTAATTGCATGGATTTGGGTCTTTTCTTTCCATTTTTGGGGGAAGATTGGCTAAATTTTTTCAATTTTATTTATTATTTAGAATAACCATTCCTTTGCTTCATTGACTTTTTGTATCATTCTTTTAGTCTCCATTGCATTGATTTCTCCTCTGATCTTTATAATTTTCTCCCTTGTATGAGCTTTGGGATTGTCCTGCTCTTCTTTTTCTTGAAGCTTGAGGTTCAGTATCAGGTTGTTTATTTGAGCTAGCTCTGTTTTCCTAATGTAAGTATTGACTGCTATGCATTTCCTTCATAAGACTACTTTCATTGTGTCCCAAAGAATGCGATATGTTGTATTGATATTTTAATTTAATTTTAGAAACTGTTTGATTTCTTCTTTAATTTGCTTTGTGAACCATTGGTTATTCAGATGGATAGTGTTCAATGTTTTCATTAAATTTTTGGAGTTTCTTTTACTATTGATCTTTAATTTCATCACAGTATGGTCTGATAACATATAGGGGATAATTCCAATTCATTTACACGTACTTAACCATGTTGTATGACCAAGTATATGGTCTATCTGGAGAATGACTTGTGTTCAGCTGAAAAGAATGTGTATTGTGATTTTATGGGATGGCACACTCTACAAACATCTGTTAAGTTCATTTGTTCAAGAATTGGAGTTCTAGTATTTCATTGTTTATTTTCTGTCTAGATTTTCTCTCTATTTGTGAGAGTGGGGTATTGAGATCTGCCACTACTATTGTGTTAGCTTCTATTTGAGTTCTCATGTCCATTAGCATTTTTATGTATAGTTGTAAGCACCAGTATTTGGTGAATATATATTTATGGTTGTCAACACTTCCTCTTGGATTTTTCACTTTACAAAGATGTACAGTCCTCCTTTGTCTCTCTTAATCAGTGTTTGTTTGAAATCCATATGTTCTTCAAAGAGGATACCTACTCTTTTTTTTCAGGTTCCTGTTGCATAAAGTATTGTTTTCCATCATTTAACTTTAAGATTATGAGTTTCTTTTTGAATTAAGTTTGTTTCTTATATGCAGCAAATCATTGGATCTTGCTTCTAGACCAATTCTGCCAGTTTATTTCTTTGAATTGGTAAATTGAGACTATTAACATTGATGGTTATAACTGATACATATTGACTTATCTTTATCATGGCTTTTCCTTTTGGTTGGATTCTCCCACTTTGCATTTAATTTCTTGTTGTGTGACATGGATTTATTCTGCTGGTCTTCCTGGGGTTGTGACCCTCATCATCTTTTCCTAGGATATTGTTGAAAAATTTTGGAGTGCTGGTTTGATCTTCATAATGAACCTCAGGTGCTCTTTGTCATGAAAGTATCTTCTTTTTCCATTGATGTTGAAAGATAGTTTTGCAGGGTGCATCAGTCAGATTGGAGGTTGTTTTCTTTTTTAGAGTTTGAAATACGGCACATGGGCTCTTTGCCCTGAGGGATAATATTGAGAAGTCTGCTGTGATTCTGATGGACTTCCTTTGTATGTGATTTGTTTCTTTTCTCTAAGTGCTTATAGAATATTTTTCTTCTGTTGGGTTTCTGGAATCTTAATTATCATATGCCTAGGTGTAGATTTTTTTTTATCATGGCTAGTTGGAGTCCTATGTGTGTCACTTATCTGTATGTTAAATTCTTTTCCCCTGCTTGGGAAGTCTTCTGGTGTTACTTCTGTGACAAATTTTTTAATGTCATTTGCACTCTCTCTTCTTTCTTGTTGACCCCAATCTGTCTTATGTTATTCTTCTTTGCATCACCTAGGAGGTACTGGATTGATTTGTCATGATGCTTTACTGTGTTTAAGAAATTTTCTTTTTTCTGATCACTAATTGCAATCTTGTCTTCTATATCTAATATTCTGTCTTCACATTGGCTCATTCTGCTGTGTAAACTTTCAATGGAGTATTTAATCTCCTGGAAATCTGTTTGCATCTGTTTTGTGGATTCCATTTGTTTCCTATGTTGGGTTTCCATCATGTTGCTCAGCTCCTCTATTTTGTTATCTGGGTCTGCTGTAAACTTATTAATTGTTTCTTGCACCATGGACATAATCTCTGTTGTTATTTGAGAAATTATTTCTGATTTCTTCTTTTCCAGATCCTCTTTTATTGCCATTTCTGGGTGTCCAGGGTATTGAGTATCAGATTGTTCCATCTAGTTGCCATTTGGGATTCCCTTAGGGTATCTGGAAGTCTGGTTATGAAACTTATTTATATGTCTTCTCATTTCAACAGATGCAGCCTGCTGTGCCTTTTTTGAGGAGACTTTTTGCTCATGCAGTGGTATTCAATTCTCAGCAAGCTATCCAGAGGCCTTTTCTCTTCTTATAACCCAGATGATATCATGGCAGGTCTCTGGTTCTTGCTTGTGCACCTCTGCAGCTCTTTTGCAGGTAGGCAATTGGCTTGGCTTGTGGGTCCCAGCTGCTGGGGTTGAGGCTAGGAAATGCCTGCTACCATTCAGCTCTGGTTCCCTCAGGCTACTCCCTGGGGTCTGTGCACACTTACTGATGGTATCAGGGTGGGCCTCAGACTAGTCCTTGTAAGTTTATGCAGCTTTTTTCCAATTGGGATTTTTGCTGGGCCTGTGGGTACCAGCTATTTTCTCTTTTAAATATTTTAAATATGAAGAAAAATAGTATTGTTTCTAGCAACTCTCTAAGAAATTCAAAGGCAGAACATATATTGGAAAGAATCAGCAAACTTGAGTATAAGACAAAGGAAAGTGTCAACTCTGAAGAATAGAGAATAAGATTCCACAAAATTGGATGGAAATAAGGACCCATGGAACATAATGAACCAGACGAATGTGGCATTATGTGAGAGCCCAAAAAAGAGAGAAAGGACAAGGAAACATTTGAGGAAAAACTGGCACTCCAATTTTTAAGATGATGAAGAGTGCATCAATAAACATTCAAGAAACTCAACAACTACAAGAAGAATGTGCACAAGCAGATTCACACAACGCATTAAAATCATCCAAAAGAAGATCAAACAAAAAGTGTGAAAGATGAAAACACCAAAAGCTAGGCTTACTTTTCACATTCAAGCAATCTTCAATAAGGACTATAGGGAGCATTCTATTAAATTTCATTAACATGAAATAACAGCAGTGGCAAAAATGATAACTACTGGGGGCCTTGAAAATGGTGATGGGAATGTAAAATAGAACAGCTGTGATAGGACACAGCATAAAAAGTTGCAAATGAAACAACAGATAATCCAGGATTGCTACATCCAATTATGTCCTTAAAGGTATTGAGAGCAGAGTCCTGCAGAAGAATTTGGGCACCAGTGATCACAGAAACTCTACTCACAATAACAAAAATACAGAAGCTTCCAATGCTACATTGACAGAGAAATGCATAAGCGCAATTTAGTAACTACGTAGAAGGCAAACATATGCTAACATTAAAATCATAGGAAATTCTCACAACTACAACATGGAGGAATTTTCACAACATCACACATGGAAGGGGTCACTAACCCCCTAACCATGGACCTGCACCACCACATGATCTGTTAGGAGCCAGTCTGGAAAAAAGGAGGTGCACAGCATAGGAGAAATCAAAGCTTCATCTGTATCTATAGTGCTCACCATCCCTATAATGACCACCTGAGGTCTGGCTCCTATCAGATAAGCCTGTGGTTAGATTCTCTTTGGAGTATGAACCCTACTGTGTAGTGCACATGTGAAGGATCTGGGTTGCTTGCTCCTTATGAGAATCTAAAGCCTGATGATCTGAGATAGAGCTGAGGGGATGATGCAAACTAGCACTGGGGAGCAGCTTCAAATACAGATGAATGTTAGCAGACATGTTTGACTGCAGAGAAAATGATAAATCAATTGCTTGCAGACTCAGATAAAAACAGCATCAGTAAGTGTCAAATCAGAATTAACTGGCATGTAGTGTCAGACTTTATAGAGGCTGTAAGTTCATGTCCTTGAGTTGTATAGCTGCATGTGGTGGCAGACCTTAAGTCAAAACCAACACGTTAGTCTACATATGGCCCACCTTTTATTTAATGTTTCCAACTGTGTTTCTTTCATGAACTCTGCACTTGTCTCAGCTACAGTTTCAGTAGGCTCACAAGCTAACCCTAGCCACAATGAATAAGCAATAAAATGCTCAAACAGCTTCACTGAAAATGGAAAATAAAATCCAAAGATGAAACAGCAGAAAACTGTTAAGACTTCAAACAGAAAGAAAACTGCATCTAAAAGAAAATACAAAGTGCCCTACTTAAATTATAGCTTCATTGAAAGAAGTGATTTACATTCTCCAAGAACACTTTGTATAATGTGTTGCGACTAGTTTTCCAACTAAGGTATGAAAACCTCAAAAGTGCCTTGCCACATGAAAACCAAACACCCTAAATTTACAAACAAGTCTGGAGTCCTTCAAAGGGAAAAATGTGAACATGAAAAAAGGGGCAATTGCAGAAGGCACCACTTCATCAAATATGTCTGCACTGAGAGCATCATTCTTAGTGGCTGAGTACATTGCTAAAGCTGAGAAAGAAGCCCTTCACTATTGGTAAAAAGTTGATCCTGCCTATCACTGAAGACATTTGTCAGGATCATTTAGGTCAGATTGCAGTTCAAAAGGTGGCATGTGTTCTTCATTTGGCTAGCATCATTTATATATGAAATGCTGAGTAGCAGAGGATGTTGAGGCACAGTACAGAGGGTTGATGAGATCTTGATACCCATTAGGAGTCACCACCTGATGATTATTTTCAACAACACAGCAACAATGATTATTTTCAGGCAATATGTTTTTCAGGATGATGTACATGAAGGTATGTTATGTGCACTTTTGTTGACATCCAAACCAGCAGCTGGAGAACTACTCATCTTTTTGAGTGACATGTCCCAGAAGTCACTTCTTCCCATGAATCTGTTCCCAGTGTGCTTCATAGAGAAAGGCTGGCTAGCCAAACAGTGTCACCTGAACTGAACAGTATTTTTCAAATGTGATAAAATTAACAACCACATTAAACTTCATACTCTTACCTCACATCTGTGCTTAAAGCTCGTTGAGGACATAGATACAGGACACATATTTCTTCTCTTACATACAATGGGGAGATGATTTCTAAAGGTAGGTCACTGGTTGGGGTTTTTAGTTGTAAGAGCTTATTAGAGTTTTTTTTGAGAATAACAGTGACCATAGGCAGCACATTTTAGTGACACTGATTGCTTGCTTCTGTGCTCTACTCAACCTGTTCAGTAAAATCAGGCTGTCACTTCAAGGGAGAAGCACAGCAGTGCTCAAGTCAGCAAAGAAAATGAATATATTCAAAGTCAAAATGAAAATATGGGAGCAATGAGTACACATTGGCATTTTTAGCATGTTTCGAACATTAACAGAGGTTTAGGAAAGGGGACAAAGCTAGGACATTCTTCTCCCAGCCTGTGCATAATCACTTGTCTCAGTTTTCAGAAGAATTCGAGTATTAGTTCCCCCCAAAAGTGCCTTCAAAATCAGAAGGAGTGGGTCCAGTACTGATTTGAGAAGATGCTATGTGATACCACTTTATGCATGCTTCAAAGGGATGATCTTCTTGAAATCACAAATAACTTCCCTTAAAATTGTTTGAGCCAACTTCAAATCTTAACACATTCTGAACTAAAGTCAAAATGGAATATCTTGAGGTTGCCTCAAAAGCACTGAAAAGCTTGCTTCCATTTACAACATCTGTTCCTTGTGAAGCAGGATTTTCTGCAATGACAGTTACCAAATTGAGATTATGGAGTAGATAGGACATAAGCAACAGATTTAAAGTATCACATCTCCCATTGCGCCCAACTGGGATTGTCTAGTTTGAGGAAAATAAGCTCAGTGCTCCCACTCATTGTGCATTCTATATTTGTTTCATTAAATTAGTACATAAATCTCATTCTATGTAATAATAATCAAAATAAAGTAAACAATAAATAAATACACTTGAATCATCCAATTCCATACCTATTCACAGTCCACAGAATAATTATCTGCACTAAATAAGTATTAAAATGTTCATAGTCTGAAGATATATGTTTAATAATCTAATTACACTATATCAAATAGTACAGGATTTTATTTCTCTGAGATATTTACAGAAGGTAGAACAGTAGACAATAAAGGGGAATGGTGAGTGCCAGAGTTGGAGGAGGAGTGTGGAGCTACTCTGTACTGATTTTAGTCTCTGAAAGGTAGAGTGGTGGAGGGAAAAATAAGTGATGGCAACCAACATCACAGTGTGCTTGAAAGTAGTTTGATTACAAAGGGATGTCATGTTCATTTTAAATGAAAAAAGTGGGGGTGAAGATAGGCAAGTCCCCAGAATAACTCTATTTGGTGGCCTCCTCCCACCACAGAAATTCACAGCCATGGTGAGCTACTTTGCTTCTCTCAAACTCCACCATGTGCTATTGAACCCCAGGACCCTGTCCCTTAAGGACTGCAAGGAAACATGAAGCAGAGTCATCCCTTTACAGAACATTCCTGAAGGCAGTGACCTAAATGTAAGAGATAACCTGGCCCTTTCTACATGACTATGGAACATTACAATGAATAGATTGGATGACAGAAAGAATGAAGCAGGTGATAAAAAATGGAAAATTGGGGAGAAAATGATAGGCAAATGTCTTCTACAAAAAGGATCCTAGTTCAGTGAACTTAGTGCAATGTAAAATTTCTCATTACATCTTTATCCACCTTTATCCTGACTTCTAAATCAAGGGTTAGGGATGTTTCAGCCACACAGTCAATAACTTCACCTAAATGTTAAAAGAATCATTATTCCAAAATCATGGGAGATTGAGGGCAGAGCAATGAAGTTATTGAAGTGGAAAAGTCATGTTTATACTCAAATTATGTCCCTTACCTTCTAGGCATATGTAAGGTAGCTGCCATGGAAAGGGGAAACATGAGCTTTCCCAACATGTTCATTCTGCTGGGCTTCTCAGAGTTTCCATGGCTTGAGAGGTCCCTCTTCACAGTGGTTCTGGTCTCCTACCTCCTCACCCTGGTAGGGAACAGCTCCATCATCCTCCTCTCCCTGGTGGACCCCAGTCTCCACATACCCATGTACTTCTTCTTGGATAACCTCTCTCTGCTGGACCTTAGTCTCACCTGCACAATTGTGCCCCAGCTGCTGGCCAACCTTTGGGGACCAGACAAGACAATTGCTGCCTGGGGATGCATCACACAGGTCTATATTTTCAGCTGGACAGGTTGTGCAAAATGCATCCTGCTGGCCATAATTGCCATTGATCACTATGTGGCCATCTGTCAGCCCCTCCGGTACACTCTCATCATGCATTCCTGGGTGTGTGTGCAAATGGCAGCTGTATGCTGGACCAGTGGCCTGGCCAGTTCTCTGCTCTATGCCACACTCACTCTTCAGCTCCCCTTCTGTGGGCACCACGCCCTGGACCACTTGTTCTGTGAGGTGCCTGTGCTCATCAAGCTGTCCTGTGGGGACACCTCTGCTAATGAACTGGCCCTGGCTTTGGGAGCCATCCCTTTTGCACTTGTGGCACCCCTCATGGTAGTCATCTCCTACACCTTTATTGCTAGGGCTGTACTTAAGGTCCCTTCAGCTGAAGGAAGGCACAAAACACGCAGCACCTGCAGTTCCCACTTGCTGGTGGTCACCATGTACTTTGGACCAGGCATCTACATGTACCTTCAGCCCCCAGCCCACAGCACAGTCCAAGTTCATGTCCTCCTTCTACTGTGTTATCACCCCAGTGCTCAACTCACTCATCTACACCCTGAGAAACAAGTTTGTGAAGATAGCATGGAAGAGGATCCTGCAATCCCAGGGTGGGGTACAGTCTTTAAAAGCCAGATGCAAGATACACAATTAAATAGGGCTTTTGAAAATGGAGACGGGAAGAATATTTTTCAGAGAGGAAACAGGAGGGGAAGACAACAATAAAGAAGTAATATATGTTATGTATATGTACAAATTCTCCATGATGAACATGAGCATTATGTACTGAAATCACGTACTAATAAAAAAAATCAATAGCTTATCTATACACCAATAATAAACTAACTAAAATAGAAATCAGAAAAATAATTCCATTCACAATAGCTTAAAAAAGCAAAATATCCATGGGTCAGTCTAACAAAGCATGTTAAATACTTCCATAATGAAAATTTCAGAACACTGAAGAAGGAAATTGAAGGAGACACTACAAGATGGAAAGACTTCTCATGGTCATGGCTGGGCAAAATTAGTATTAAATTGGCTGTGTTACCAAAAGAAATCTGCAGATTCAATGCAATTCCCTTCAAAATTCCAATGACACTCTTCACAGATGTAGAAACAAATCCTAAAATTCATGTGAAAACAGGAAAGATAGAATAGCCAAAGCAATGCTAAGTAAAAAGAAAAAGTCTGGAAGCATCACAATACCCAAAATCAAATTGTGCCAGAAAGCCATAGTAACAAAAGCAACATGGTACTGGCACAAAACCAGAAATGTAGACCAGAATAAAGGAAACAAAAGCAAATGCACATGGAGGTTTAAAACGGCAGAGGAAAAATCAGCAGCAAAATAGAGCCTGTTGTTTCCAGGGACTTGGAATCCAGACACCAGGTATAGGAACTGCATGGGATCTTTGCTTGTTTCCTTTTTCCTGAAGAATTAAAAGTAGACCTCCAGAAATCAGGAAAGACTTGCCAAGGAAAGTAGGAAAAAAAGAAAACTGAAAAGGCTAAGCGCAGTGCAGAGCAAGTAATAAAACTATCTGAAATGCTAACCCCAGGTTCCATGGAGAGGTCCTGGCTCCAGTAATCCAGGTTAAGCACAGGAGATTGTCAGCACCAGGGAGAAACAATGGACTGGGCCAGTAGTGCCAAATCCCAAGAAGCCCACAGCTATTGTAAACTACAAAATGAGCATGGAGTTTTACCTGAAAGTAACTCCTTCCACATGACAGTCTAGAGTTGGAGAAGAAATCCAGTGCAGAGTCCACCATATTTGAGTGATGAATGAGGGAAAGGGTTGGCTCATTAGCACTGAGCAACAGGGCCGTCTTGGGAATGGTTCAAACAGCCTGAGGGAAGGAGGCAGCACTGCAGAGGACAGACTCCTGGGACAGGAACCTGACATTCATTCCCTCCCCACTGGCAGGAAGGGGAAACCCAGCATGGGAGTGAACAGCACTTAGGGGCCAGGGAAATCCTGGAGTGTAACCAGAGTAAGGAAGGACCAGCAACACAAAAATACACAATCTCCCCCAGCACCCTCCCAAACACTGGGAGTACTGTCTCCCTACAGAATCTTCCCCACTACCCACTCCTCAGGGATGAAAATGGAAGCACCACACCCTAGGCACAGAGAGGCTGAGCACAGGGAACTGTGGGCAGCCCAGAGCTCACTGTAAAGAGCTGGGAGATCTCATTCCTGGTGACATGGGGGAGGGGAGGGATTTGCTGGAACTAGATAGAGTGAGTGCTTTCCTATTGCTTCCCCTGACACCTGAAAGATCTGAGACACTATGAAATCCTCCCCAAAACCCACTGCCCCACATGGGAAAGGAGGCCCTCTGCTGAGCCTGAGGACTTTGCTGAGGTCCATAGGTTGGAAAAGAGAGCTCTTAGGACAGGGACCAAGGGTATTTAAAGGTCTGAGAGTAAAGGAAGAGAAAGTATTGCCTTAGCTGAGGGCTTCTGGTACTATATGGGGCAGAAGGCTCTCGTGGAGGTCAACAGAGAACTGGTTGTTGTGCAAATTGCACTACATCCTCTTCCTCACAAATTAATTCAGGAGGTTGGATTTTGAGAGAGAGACAAAGGTCTGCAGTTGACCACACCTAAACCATGGCTTGCAGCCAGCAGCCAGGTTCACAGACACTGACAGCCCTTGTCAAGCCCAGGCAGGTTGTTAAGAAGCCCACAGGGAAAACTTCAGAACTACAAGGACAGCATGCAGGGAGCTGTGCGGACATTGTGGCTCCATTGTGTATCAACTGTTGGGGGCTTCCTGTTTGTTTCCCTTCTTGTCTGTTCTGGTTTTTTGCTTTCTTTTCCTTTTTTCCTATTCTTGCACTATTATTATTATTATTATTATTATTATTATTATTATTATTAATCATTTGGTACTGAGGATCAAACTTGGTACCTTGCATTTCTGCAGCAGGCACCAGAACCACTGAGCTAAATCCCCAGCCCTATTAATATTATTTTTGTATTTAAGATTTGTTTCCCTTTTTTCTGCTTTTTCTCAGCCTTCCTTTTCTCTTTTTAACAGTCTTTCCTCTTTGTCTTCATTTTCCCTATCCCCTTCTCTTTCCTCTCTTCTTCTCAACTTTTTTTACAACATGTATGTAGCAAGTTCTATATTTGTCTAATAGAGAATGAGAATTCCCCAGTGCTTTAACTGGAATTGGCTACTCATGGCCACATGGGTAATTTTCAGCAGAAATATATTTAGAAGATTCAAACAAAACTAACTACAAATGACCTTACAGTCTCTCCCAATCTCATGTTATACTTTCCTCCCTCTGCATCTCTCCTCCAGCCTCCAAAAATATTCTTTTAGCTTCTTCAACACTAGACTTTTACTCCAGCTATAAAAATAATTCCAACAGAGTCTACCCTATTTTTACCTACTGACATGTCTCTTATCTCCCTCTCTTCTTACTGACTTAACTCCTTCCTTTGCACCACCCCCATTTCTTTCCCCATCCCTTCCCAGTCCAGCCCAACTGCTAATATCATTATAGTACAGTCTGTGAGGGTTGATGATAGAAGAGAAAAATTATCAAAACAAGTTTTAATGTTCATGATTGTAACATGATTGGCTCCGTGGATGCTGTTATACTCAATAAGAATTATCTCCCTATAACACAGTGACTGGGTCCAACCTAATTAAACTGAATAGGTTAAAGAGGTCAACAATATCTCTTCACAAATAAAACCAAGATCCTCTCACTGGAAAACAGGACCTTAAGAGATCTTCTATGAACAAATATCTCTTCTCATTGTATTTGACCTCAACTTTCAGCACAAAAAAAGGAACATAAAAAAGGCAAAAAAAATGCTTTCCAAGTCTTTCAACTCCCCCACAGCAGATCCAAGAGGCATGGATGGAGATGAAATCAAACACCAAGTAGCTGAATTATATAAAATTATCAGAGGAAATGGAAACTTGGTGAGCTGAAAGATGATGTAAAAAAACCAGAGAGTGGAATTAACAAACTGATCAGTGTGGTCAAACAAGACTCAAATAAAAAGTAGAAGGACAGTCCAAAACCACTCAAGATATGAGGGACAAGTTTACCAAAGAAATAGAGTCCACAAGGAGGTGCCAAACAGAAAATGCAAAGATAAATACATCTATTGAATATGTGGACAGTATAAATGATCCATGTATGTGAAGGACCCTAGTTAGCAAGACAGACTCCATATTGGTGCTTGACCCACCTGCCTGCCTTTTAGATGAACTCAGAAGGAGGAAGCTTAGAAACCTCCTCCTCTTAGAGAGTCTCTTAGAAACAACAATTAATCAATTATTGTTTTACAAAAGTTCTAACAGCAGGATGGTCCGCTTCTGTACCTTTTGCTTGCTTTACTAGTTCTATCCCACAGGGGAGCCTAGAAACTTTTGGCCTCAAAGGTGTATAAAACATGTTTGTCAACCCCCAGTCAAGGCTTGAGTCTGATGCTCAGCTCGGGTCCCGGCCGGTAATAAACTCCTGTGTGGATTTAATATTGGTCTCTGGTTGGTTCCCTCTCATTGGGTACAACAGTATGGAGAGTACCAGACCTTGAAAACAGATAGGAAGCACAAGACCATATACTCAGAGAAAGCTTAAAACACCAAGATAAGAAGGACAATTAATCATCAAACAGCTACTAGACAATGCAAAAAAAGACTAACCTAAGACTACTTGGAGTTACAGAAATATTAACAGTCAACATGCATGGAATAAAAAATGTTTAGAGATCATAGCTGAAAATTTTTCAAGTATGTGGAAATGACTCATAATTAGTTAAGTAATACATGCAGAACTCTAAATAATTATAACAAGAGGCAAAGCTCTTCATGACACATCATAATCAAAATTCCAGAAGGCTAATACAAGGTCAAAATCTTAAAAGCTGTCAGGAAAAGTAAAAAAAAAAAACCCACATACAAAGTTAAACTTATTGGTATTACAACAAATTTGTCACCACAAACTTTAAAGGCCAGGAATGTTTGGTGTGAATGGTTTAATGCTCTGAAAAATAACAACTTTCAACCCAGAACAACATATCTGAAAAACTTCCTTGCAAAACTGATGCAGAAGCCAGATATGCTGGCACATGGCTGTAATCTCTGCACTTGAGAGAGTGAGGCAGGAAGATTGCTGCAAGCTTTAGGGCCACCTTGGACTATATAGTGAGTTCAAGGCCAGCTTGACTTAGAGTAAGAACCTTTCTCAAAAGACAAAACAAAGGGCTGGGGCCATAGCTTAGTGGTACCAAACCCTCCTGGCAAGCACAAGGCCCTAAGTTAGATCTATGGTAACCCCCAAAAACTTGATGCAGAAATAAGCACATTCTGTAACAAAGAAGCTCTTAAAAATTATATCTCCAAAGCCAGCACCCAAAAAAACCCTCAAAGGTATACAGTACAGAGGAAATATAACCAATAATGACAAATAGTTTCATGTAATTAATACACCAGGCAGGATGAGCAGTTCAACCAAAAGGAAAAAAATAAAATAATCAAAAAACAGTAAAATAATTCAATGACACAAATGGGTCAATATCTTTCATTAATAACTTTAGTGGCCTCAACCTCTCAATCAAAACACACAGATTGTAAGATTAAGTAAAAAAGCAAAAATTAAAGATTTGCTGCATGCAAGAGACACATTTAATCCAAAAGAATCATACTATAAAACAAATGATGGAAAACGATATTCCATGTATCAGGACCATGAAAGCAAGAAGGGGTAGCAATCTTATTCCTACACAAAGTGGACTTCAAGCCAAAACTGATCAGAAGTGGCAAAGAAAGTCATTACATATTAGCTCAGGAAAAAACTAAAGGGAACAGATAATAATTGTAAATATATACACCAAATTGTAATACACCTACCTTCATAAAATGACCACTACTGGACATAAAAGATAAAATAAATATTGCCTGATACTAATGGGGAATCTCATACCATACTTTCACAAATAGATCAACTAGGCAAAACATTGATGAAGTACTATCAGAGCTGACCCACACCTTCAAAAAATCAATTTAATAGATATGCTCAGAGTGCTCTGTCCTACTACAGCAGACTAGACATTGTCCAGCACATAGAATATTTTTCATATTAGACAACATACTAGCATATAAAGCTTATTTAAATAAATATACAAAATTCAATAGTATTTCAGGTATACTACCAGATCACAGCATGCTAAAACTAGAAATGAATGGCAAAAGAAACCACAGAAACTTTTCAAACACCTGGAGATTAAACAACACATTCAAAAAACACTCAGTGGATCACAGAAGCAATTAATGAAAGTTCCTACAGTCAATGTTAGTAAAACATACCAGAACCTATGGGATGCAGCAAAGGCAGTCCTAAGATGAAAATTTATACTGTGAACTCCCACGCCAGAAAAACAGAGTTAGCCCATAGGAGTAGCCTAATCATGTACCCCAACATCCTAGAGAAACAAGGAAATATAAACTTGTATAACCACTATAGATATTAGTGTGGAAATTCTTTTTAAAACTAACAATAGAGGGCCAGGGATTTAGCTCAGTGACATGGTGCCTGCCTGGCAAGCTTGAAGTCCTGAGTGCAATCCCCAGCGCACACACACACAAAAACAAAACAAAAAACAAAAACTAAACAGGAATTCCATTGGACCTAGGTATTTCCAAAAGAGTTAAAAACATCATAATATACTGATACAAGAGTACTAATTTTTATAGCAGTACAACTCATTATAGGTAAATCTTGAAAGCAGAATATATGTCTATCAGTAGATGAATGGATAAAGAAGCTGTAGTTTCTACACAATGAAGTACAATTTGGAGCTAAAGAAGGGAACTGTCAGTCTTTTTAGATAAATGGATATACTTTGAGACAAAGTTAAGTGAAATAAACCAGACAAGCAAGATTAAATATCACAAGACTTCTCTTATATGAGAATCCCAGAGTATAAATAACTTAAAGAGAAAAATAAATATATAACAGGGAATAGAAAACAAAGAATGGCTATTTTGTAAGAGGGAAGGGGACCAAGAGACAGAGGGAGGGAGAAGGGGAGGAGAAGGGGATATAAAAACAATTATGATCTCTTTCATAGATGTATCATCTCCCCCCAAAGAATGTAATCCTTAGGTACTACAAACATGTAGTAATAAAAATTAAATTATACAAAGTCAAAATGGATGTTTTGATGTAGAAATTTTAACTGTTGTGATAAAATTGTGCAGTGGCAAGAAAATAAATATGTAGCCAGCTAAAGGGCTTCTCAACTTTCTACAGAAGTAGTGTTTCTTTTTAAAGTGTGCTGCTTCACTATGAAAGTTATTTTTGAAACCTCTGTGCATAGGATAAGTCTGCTCCTGTGCATGATCTTTGATAGAAGCCCCAGAGCATTTTAATATTTCTGCACAATAATTTTATTGTTTCATGGTCTTATCTTCACCCAGACAAATTCCTCAGGGCAAAGTTGAGCCTAAAGACAAATAAACTGGAAGAAAGGAAATTCCCTATGGAAAGTTCATCTCTACAAGTTTCATCACAGCTTTAATTATCCACATGCAGTTGCTCATGTATCAGAGGATCTAAGGTAATAAACCTCAAGAGGGTTCCCAAGGCAGCATTCTTTTTCTTCTTCTCCTTCTCCTTCTCCTTCTCCTTCTCCTTCTCCTTCTCCTTCTCCTTCTCCTTCTTCTTCTTCTTCTTCCTCCTCCTCCTCCTCTTCTTCTTCCTCCTCCTCTTCTTCCTATTGTTCTTCCTCTTCCTCCTCTTTCCCTCTCTCACTCTCTCTCTCTCTTTTTGAATTCTTATTAACTACCCATGGTTTCTTATGAGTTGCAACTCTCCATTATATCCCAGGCCCTCTGAAGACAGTCTGAGTTTTCTGACCTAGATCTCCACACTCTCACCACTGCATCATTGCCTCTCCACACCTGCTTCTCCTTGATCTCAGGTAAAACAAACTGGTGGGAGTCAGTATGTGCAGTTAGGTTGGGGATACTCTGGGTTCAACACACAGCACCAAAACAACAATAAATATGTAAGAGCATGAGGTTTGACTTGAGTGTGTGATAAAATTACTTTCTCTTTTTCCAAATCTCATAGAGAGTGGTGAAATAGGTTTTCTCACTTCCCTAATGAAGCTGGGGTGTGATAAATATTGGGAGACAAAAACATAAGACACAAAATAAAATGGTAGGTAGACATATATCTTAAACAAAATAACTACTTCAATTCCCCCTCAGCAATGTAATTTTCAAGAGCAAGAAATTATTGGATCTGAAAATATGTATATATTTCCAAATACTAGTGACAATGGAAAAGGCTGTAGGCACACACACACACACACACACACACACACACAAAGGAGAGGAGAGACAGAAAACAATAATCCTCCAAGGAAAATATGGAACCTGTAGCAAGAGTCAAATATTACACTAAATGTCACATAAAGGCAGATAAAACAAGACAAAAGAACATAAAACCTCTGTCATTCCATATCTTATATAATGATGGGGATAAGTAGTTTGATCAAAATTAATGTTTGAACCAATTTTTCAAGGTCTGATAGAGTTGTGCTACACTGTATTTCTGTTACCTTGTTGTCCTCAGTCTTGAAGGAAGATGAATCAAAGTAGGGAAATTAAAAAAAAAAGTAGGGAAATTCAGGGATGGTAAACCTTGTGTTGCCAGCTTTTTGACAGATGCTCCCTAAGTGATTAATGTGGGTGCACAACTGAGCAGGCTCTGACTCACAGGCATTAATGTAATAGCAGTGTCAGATGTGACAGGGAGGAAGAGGTGGAAGGTCCTTGTGCCCTCAGCTGCCCTTGGGACTCCTGCAGGCCCAGCCTCTGCATCCCTCCTGCAGAAGGCTGAAGACAGAGGTGTTTTCATCCCTGCCCTAATGTGTCTAGGTCCCATGTCTGCAGAGCCTGGGCTCAGAGACACCAACTCTGGATATAAACACTGTGCTGTAGCCCTAGACCAGATGTCCACTGCATCCATGCCACCCCAACAGCACCCACCTCACTCTCCACACAGGACCACTTTTCATGTGTGAATCAAATTAACCCCTATGCTGTGCTACTGGCCACACTTTTTCCAAATGCTTGCAAACTGTTTGTTTAGTAATCTCTTCTACATTTCCCCAGAGGTGATCACCAAATTTAATGAATATATAATCTTGGGACATTTTTCTCTTCTTTTGAAACTTTGTATAGCATTCACTGCTCTGATCTGTGGAAGCTTTTTCTGATCCTCAAGTACTTTCCAGGACTGCAATCATTAAAAATGTGTAATAACACTAGGTCTTCTTGCCTAGTAGATAAACAATATGGAGTTCAAGTGCTGTTCTAACATCCACTATTCTTAATAAGGTTGATTGTATAGTAATGATTCTTATTTTGCTATTTATTTTCTTTCAAATGTAAAAAAAATATATTGCTCACAACACTATCCAAAACCTTACCATGCTCTTTATTGTTTAGCCTTTGCAAAATTGATTTCCAAGCTCATATTTATTTTGGAAGTATTTCATGGATATGCTCCCCTTTTGTGAGATAAAATATTCATCTTGGTGTGGAACATATGAAAACATTTACTGTGTACCCAGACTTTATGTTGCCTAGTGAATGATGGTTTTTAAATTAGGTTAAAGTACAGAAGGATGAATAAGGAAGAGAGACATTGTGGAATAAAGATGTTAGTCAGCTGGGACTGGTGCAGCATGGTGCAAAAATAAGTATTTGTGTTCTCACAGATCTGGAGATTGAAAAGTGCTGCATAAAGCTTGTGTTAGGATTTGATTTCCATCAAGGGTTCTCTTTCTCTTCTGAAGAAAGCCACCATTTGACTGGATGTGATGGCATATGCCTGTAGCCACAATACCTAGTAGCCAAGGCAAGAGGATTGGCTCAAGTTCAAGGGAAACCTGGGCTACATAGTGAGTTCAAGGCCAACCTGAAATACATAGTTAGATCCTATCTCAAAAATAAAAAAGAAGGCCACAGATTATTTCTCTGAGTCCTCACCTGATGAAAGAGGTGTGGGGGGGTATTCCCCTTCTTCAAAGGCTGCAGGCCTGCCTGATGGAGGCCTCATCTACACCTCCTATAACATATGTGACCTCCTGAAGTTTCCCAGATGCAGTCACCCTGGGGGTGAGGGCTTCACTGTATGAATTGTTGGTGTTTTTAAATGGATTTTATTGGTGTACTTTAGATATGCATAGTGATCACATTCTTCACAGGAAATCTGTACCTGTATATAAAATATCTTGATTCTTCTCTTTTCCTGATTCCCCTCTCCTCCCTTCAAGCCTTCCTCCTATGCTTTTTACAAAAGATTTGTTTCCCTCCTTTCTTCTATTCTCTTTTTTTCTTTCTCCCTTCTTTCCCTTCCTCTTCCCTCTCCTTTGTTCCCTGTCCCATTTGAACATTTTCTTCCTACCTCCAAATACCTATTATCAACTTTGGTCCCTATTTATGGTTTTGGTTTCTCACACAAGACAAACAATATGATATTTAAATGTGTTTCCATTTACCTAAAAATGTCTCCTTTATCCTTCTTTATGGCACAGTGGTACTTCATTATATATAGTAACCACATTTTCCTTATACATTCACCTATTTATGGGCACCTGTGCTTTTTCTAATATTTAGCTATTATACTTTGTTTTACTATAACGATGGGTGTGCATAAATCCCTGATACCTAGAAGGGGAACAGGTGGCTCAAATGGAATCTCTAGTTTTAGTTTTTTGAGGAATCTCCATGCAGATTTCCAAAGTAGTTGCATCAGTCTAAATTCTCACCAACAGTGGGAAGGGTTTCTTTTTCCACACAGCCTCACAAGCATTTGTTTTTGGTTGATTTCTTGATAATAGCTATTCTTTATTGGATTCACCATAAGAATAGTGGAGACACAAAGAGGTCAGCAGGAGATGACAATATGCTTGTATAAAGTTAGTCTGATACTTCAGATGGACAGATGTCCATGAGGAGCAGCAGAGCACCAAGGGGAATAACACAAAACCATGAAAATAGTGGTGTGCTCAGGTATTGATGACAGACACTTAAGGCACAAAGCTGTCTCACAGCAAATATGCCCTTTGCAGTGCTAGCAGCTAAGCATAGGAGCCAAAAGCTACTTCCTACCTCAAGGAACTGTGAATCAGCCACAAAAGGGGACTCTCCTTGGGAGTGTAAGAAGAACATTCTGAAGAGCAAGGTTTCTTTTAATTAACCACTAAAGCAGCCAGTTACATATTTAAATGGATAGATGTAAAAACATTAAAAAGTAAAATGTCTAAAGCTGATGTAGGTGTTGTTGAGAGATTCTTGTGGATCCACAGAGTTCCAGGGCTGTGGGTAATACAGCAAATGTGCTCATCCTAACAGGACCTGGGTTGAGGCTCAGGAAGCCAACATGCAACATGTGCATTGAGACTGTCCACTAAAACATTCAAGGTTCCAATGTGGTAGGAGGGTCCTCTACACACTAGAGCTGGAGCTGTGATATGAAGATCACTATGCCCAGGGACATGAGAGCTAACTGGGACATGAGCACAAACCATTCAGGGGCACGTGTCCTCCATGGGCTGCTCACACTACATACCCTCTGAAGTGTCAGTGCTCTGGGTCCCAGCTGGGTACCCTGATTCTTTCAGATGGGAGGAAGGTGACCTGGAGAGGGCAGGATGGAAGTGCATCACAGGCACTGGAAGACAGGTGCAGAGGTCCCTGTCATGCACCCCAGCTCCAGGGAAGTGAGCTCCAGGACAGGGACAAGTTGCACCTTCTCCTGCAACTTCAATTCTCCCTGTTCCCACTGGAGAGCCCAAATTTGAAGATAAGGTATCTAAAAGCACTGCACATGTGGAAGAAAGGCTCATAAATGGTACAAGGAATTAGTTCAAAGAAATAAGTTCTAATGTCTCCTGCCCATCAGGGTGACTACAGATTACTGTATATACTGTATATTTCCAGAAGATAGACCATTGGTGTGAGTGTTTTTACCACCAAGACATAAAAAGTGTGTGAGGAAGTAGATATGCTTGCCCTGCTTGAACATTATAAGATGGTGTTCAGTTTTCTTGTCAAAAGAAAAAAGACTCATGGCACATGCCCAGAGGAGGCAGAGATTCAGAAAGACCTAGGAGAGGCTGACCACACCCCATCTGCTGCCCAGAACACAGATGACCCAAAGCAAGGAAGCTACAACCATGAGAAACAAACGGGGACAAACCACAAACCAAGGGAAGGAGACAGATGCATTTCCCATTTTTAGATTTAAATGTGTAATTTTCAACAATCTAATGAGATCTATAAAGACATAGGAGAGTATGACCTATTCAAATGAAAACTAAAGGAACCAACAGGAAGAAACCCTGAATGAGACCTGCTGGAAGATCTACCAGACCAACACTTTCAAGCGCTGATCTCTAAGGTGCCCAGAGAATTGCAGGAGAGAAGGAGAAAGTCAGGAAATCAAGGTAGATAATCTGCTCCTTCAGGAAGAGTGTGCTCCACATCAACCAATAGGGAGCACCAAACCCACTGTCCAGTGTGTGAGTGCCTCAGGGCACATGGCTATAACATTGTTTAATACTTAAGCAGGCACAGGAAGACACTAGGAATGATGATGCTTATGCAATTCATATTCTCTGGGTCCCTCTTTGGGGCCTGGAACCCTGCCACACAAAGTCTGGCTTCCAGCCTCCCACTGAAATGCTGCTAGATGTGTCAATGACTCAAGCCTGCAATTCTCATACCTGCAAAGCAAGCACTATGTTGATGAAACCAAGGACTTACACCACCATCAGCAGTAGCCAGGGCCCCTTGGACGCTGGCTGCTATGGCCTCTGAGTGCCTGAATGGCTGAGCATGGAGAAATGAATCTGAGGGAACCAGTCCTCTAGGCAAACCTAATCAAGGACAGCACCCAGAGGTTCTCTTCCCAAATGAAATATTTATGCTATGTATACTTGACCCTATGTAGGTGGGGTCATGCTTTTTCCTAAGATGCCTTCAGAATGTCACTTATCTTGTTCCTTTGTAAAGTACTTGGCTTCATCAATTGCACTAATCTCTTCAGCAACCATAACTTACTTGACCCCTAGCTTGTGAAATCCTTCTCTTCACCTCTCTGCTCTTGATTCTCACTGTTAACCTGGCTGAAAGCATGGAGCACTGCCCATGCTATAGCCTGAATGCTATTATTTGTGAAATTTTCTGGGTTACACTAATTAGTCTGTCATCTTTAAACTCAGCCTTCCACAATGTCTTGGAGGATAGACAAAACTCAGACAAGTGCTTTGTCAACCTGTAATATGAAAGGACTCTGGAAAAATTGCCAAGACAATACATGTTTCTTTCTGAAAATTCATCAACACAGACTTTAGTAACTGCATTCTAGTAGCATATCAGGCTCCTGAGATCACACTAAAATCATCCTCTCTAGGATATTTCAGCTCCATCCATATTTCAAAGTCAAGGTATAGGTAATAATTATATAGCAGCAGTGTGATATTTGAGTACATCCCCTAATACTGATGGGAATCATCCCAATATCAAAATGAAAGACATAAGAATTTCCCATGGGACTATAGAAATAGAAACGTAAATTTTATCTTCAACCTTGTCTCTTTCCTTCCAGCCATATATTAGAGACAGATAGTATGCAAAGAGAAAATGCAAATTTTCCCAACACTTTTGTCCTGCTGGGCTTCTCAGAGTTTATGTGGGTGGAGAGACCCCTCTCTGAAGTGGTCCTGGTCTCCTACATCCTCACCCTGGTGGGTAACAGCTCCATGATCTTCCTCTCCCTGGTGGAGCCCACACTACAGGTGCCCATGTACTTCTTCCTGAACAACCTCTCTCTGCTGGACCTCTGTATCATCTGCACTATTGTCACTCACCTGCTGGCCAACCTGTGGGGATCAGACAAGACAATTGCTGCCTGAGGATGCATCACCCAGCTCTATGTTTATACCTGGACAGGCTGCACTGAATGGATCTTGCTGGCCATGATCACCATTGATCACTATATAACCATCTACCAACCCCTCCAGTACAATCTCATCATGCGTTCCTGGGTTTGTGCACAGATGGCAGCTGCCTCTCTGTCCAGTGGCCTGGCCAATTCTCTGGTCCAAGCCACACTCACCATCCAGCTCCCCATCTGTGGGTATCACATCCTGGACTACTTCTGTGAGGTGTCTGTGCTCACCAAGCTGGCCTGTGGGAACACCACTCCTAATGACATTGCCCTGGTTGTAGGAGCCATCCCACTTGGAAAGATGTCTCTCCTGATGGTGATCATCTCCTACATCTTTATTGCTGGGGCTATACAGAATCTACCTTCAGCTGAAGGAAGGCACAAGACACTCCGCACTTGCACTTCCCACTTGCTGTTGGTCACCATGTACTTTGGACTAGGCATCTACATGTACCTCCAGCCTACAGCCAAGAGCACACATGCCAAGTTCATGTCCTTCTACTGCATTATCACCCCAGTGCTCAACCCTCTTATTTACACCCTGAGAAACAAGGATGTGAAGACAGCATTGAAGAGGATCCTGCAATCCCAGGGTGAGGTGAAGTCTTGGAAAGTCAGGAGATCCCTGCCTGTATCCTGAGCAACTACATTCACACAACCATGAATACTGGCATATTCTATCTGCTTTTCCAAACAAGTATCTATAACTTCAAAGAAAAGAGTTCCCTTCTCCAAAAATTAATTAATATTATAGCCTGCAAAAAATTTTGTTAAGAAAGTTGTCTTCTGAAAGCATCAATAGAGTAATTGTGCTTTTTCTCAATCCTTCTCACATATTTGTACACCACAGACACAGTGGCCAGCATGGTCCATTCACCAATAGAGAAACCTTCCCATTATTGGTGATTGCCACATCATTCCTAATAACCAAGTTGTGGAATAAAACTAAGTACCTATCAATGAGTGAAGGCAACATAAAAAGTAGTATGTGTACACAAATGAATATTATTTGGGCCCACATAAACTGTCATAACATGGATAGAATTGAAAAAAATTATAGTAAATGAACTAGGTTAAACACAGAAAAATAAACTACCTAGTCTCTCTTCTACATGAAGTATAAACAACTCCAAAACTAAGTTGCTGTTTGAGAAGATGAAGAAATGATCATTAGAGAATAATGTCTATGGCACACCATGTGCTTGCTTTAATGCATTTTAATAAAAATCTGGACTTCAAGGTTAGGTAAATTGAATTTTGAAAAAATTATCCCAACAACTACATGAGCAGCTCCAGTCTTCATTAGCAAATGAACCAGGCTTATCAAATATATTTTTCATCTGAGAGAACCTCTGTACTTTTTAATTAAATGTCTTAATCATGCATTCTTGTGACATCTCTCTCATATTTGGATGGTAATAATAAAGCTGATATTAACAAAGAGGTGAGGAGTAAAGGGAGGTGATGGCTGCAGTTGATGGAGGTGGAAGGATGAGAGGGAGCCATCTTGAGCCTCAGGATTTTCATCTCTGCAGGGAGCAGCCCATGCCCCCTACAGTAGCTCACACCTAAGCCCTCTGCACTTTCAGTGCTGCCTGCCACAGATGATGCCTTTTCCTAGTCTCCTGTCTTTTCCAGAGGCATTTTCACAACACACCAATGCTCTCTAATATATGTGCCACTGAGGCAAGTACAGCAATGCTTTTTAGTAATATTCACAGTAAGAAAATTCTTGTTTATTGTGAAGTGGAATAAGAGTTTGTAAAAAGTGAGCAGGGCAGAGAAACTGGCTGGCAACTGATCCCTGTGTTCTCAGGCAGATCTACTTCAAAAGATCACTGGTGCATTTTACTGGCAGCAGATGTTCCAGTAGCATCAACAGAAAACAGAGTGCTGGGTCCAGCTAGGCCTCTGAGAATGTGAGTCTAGCACCAATCCAAGTCATCAGAACCATTACCAGGATGCTGAGCAGAACACCAAGATGCTCTACCACATGGACTACAAGGTGAGGTGCACTCTGCAATGCCAGCTCTTCATTGGTAACTTCCAGGCTGTCAACAAGTATGTGAATGTGTTCCTCTGTGACTGTGGCAGGTTCAGGCATATCAAGCCAAAGGACTCTAAACAATCAGAAATGGAAGAGAAACCAGTCCTCAGACTGGTGCTTCTTCAAGGGGAGAACCTGGTCTTGATGGCAGTAGAAGGACCTCCTCCCAAAGATACTGGCATTGTCCAAGCACCACTTCCTGGACCTATTGGGGCCTAGGAATCAGTAGAGCTGCTGATAGAAGCATCCTCCGTTGGGTTCCCAAATCACACGCTCCTGCAGAACTTGCTAGGCCAGTTTATGGGGTGGGTGGGCCATCCCAACAGGTAATAATCCCACAAAGAAAAGGCACTGTGGCAGCTGCTGCAGCTGCTGCTACAGCTAGTATTGCAGGGGCCCTGCCCAAGTACCCACCAGTCTATGGCATCCTCCCATACCTATGGGCCAATGGACACCTTGTCCAAGCATGATATTCCCTCCTCCTGGCATGCAACCTCCAATGGATCCTCCAACAGGGGTCCTCACCAGATGTGGGACTCCTATGGGTATACCACCTCCAGTGATTCAGATGCTTTCTCTTTGTGAGGCCTTTAACCTTGACCACAGAGTTACGGAAGTAGCATCACAGAAGCATGGGCCAGATTAACCAGGGCCATCTTACCACAGAACTGTTTGTTGTGCTGCTGTTTTCAGAATCTTACTGAGTTGTCTGCTTTCCCCTCCACCCAGGAATCCACCTGCCATGGCCCTAGAGTCATCTTGGCCCTCCTCTGGTCTCTGCTTGTTTCCTGTAAGGTTGTACATCTTTGATTTACTTTCTTGTGCTCCATGAAACTGATTTATAATAAACTATTTTAAAAGAATATCACAAATGCAAAAAAAGACCACAGGTGAAAACTGATTAATACTTCTGTGATGGTTAATCTTGATTATGAATTTGATGGGCTAGAGAGATGCCCATGTCCACGGCTAAACCTTTAACTGTGATTTCCTATAAAATTCAAATAACAAATTAGAGAATCCCAAGATACATTGGCACAGAATAAATTTCCATTCCAAAGGGCAGTGACAGGTAAATAGAGGGTATTCGGGCCAAATAAATTTCAGAAACTAGTAGAGCAAACATAAGCTCATGGACTTCTATGCCTGGCATCCAGGTCATATGGTGATGAGATGTGAATTTGGGAGATCTTTGTGGCCCCATTCAATGGGCTTACAAGTTGAAGCACACACAGTCTCTCCCTTGGGCTGGCTCTGCTTTCTGCCTGATTTCCATGTTCTTGGGATCTCCAACTTCCAGAGGTCTCCATTTTCAAAGATTCACACAGTGCCCTCTAAGGGTACATTGTCTGGCTTTTCACATCTCCCTTTCAAACCTGAAAGGAAGATTTCATGATCCACACCTCTTAATTTCTGTACTCTGAAAAGAAAAATGGGCTCATGTGGACAATGCCAAGATCTCAAGTTAGCAGTAGCCCGGCCCCCTTGAAACATGGCACCTGTGGATTCTGAGTGATGGAGGCTGAGCATAATGAATTGAACCCCAGAGACCAATTCCCTACAGGTCCCTTTTCCAGCAAGGGACCCAGAGTTGTATTAAACATGTAAAAGGTTATGTTTTGGCAAAGTGGAACAGCTCAGTTTTATAGCCAGTTGTTACATCTTAGTGTCATAGGTAAGTGCCACAGCCCTGTAGCACAGCTGAGTGTTACACATGAGTGTTACAGATCTGGATCACAGCCTTTGCAATTTGAAGACTCAAGAATACAAAGGTCATGACGCTAAGTGGAGAAAAACCTATTATTACACCAGCAGGCACAGAAGAGTTCATACTCCAAAGTTGAAGCCCTTCATCAGAAATGGAAGCCTCCTTATATAGGGATCTAGGAGTAGGCGAGAATGCTCACTGAAGTAGGAGGGCAGAGTTAACAGAATATTCCTATAAGGAGGCAGAGCTAACAGAATAATCTTGAGAGATCAGGCAGTTGAAACAGTTAAAAAAAACTTTTGGATACATTGGGCCTGAGCACTGTGCAGCACAGACTGTTACATTTGTGGAACACATTTTGTGGGAAATAAAACATGGAGTCAAGGCAAGGACAAGTCAAGACTCCGTCTTATTGTGTATTATTGCTCTGTCAGTTACACTTTTGCACCCTTGAACTTGTGATACATTAGCACTTTCTAATTCCTGAGATGCCCTCCAGGCATTTTTCTTTTGGTGCCATTCAAAGTGTTTGGTCTCTTTTTAATAATACTAATTTTTCAATGAACTGCATATCTTCTTCCTCCTAAGGGATAGCAGAGGGGAATAATTTACTTTTCTCAAAACTTTTTGTGGCTTTTAACTTCTGAATTTCTTTCTAAAGCACCAAGCAGTACACATGACATGGCCAAGATATTGGGCAGCCTTCAAATTTCTTCTGCAAATTACTTAGGATGATTCCTTTAATCTCAGCCTTCCCACAAAGCCTTAGGACATGGATAAAATGTCAACAAATTATTTGACAGAGTGTAGCACAAATGGTCTCTACTACAATTCTAAAACAAGTCTTTATTCCCATCTGAAACTTCATGATCCTACCCTTTCCTGTCCACATTCGTTTCAGTATTTTAATCTTCTGGGATCTGACCAGAATTATCTACCAGGCCAAGTTTGGTGGTACACACCTGTAATTCCAGCACTCTGGCTGTCAGAGACAGAGGATCACAAAATCAAGTTCAGCCTGGGAAATTCAGGAACTTAGTGAGACCATGTCTCATAATAAAAATGTTAAAAGGGCAGGAGATGAAGCTCAATGTGAAAACCCTGGATTCAACCTTTAATATCAGGAAAAAAAAATTTGCTGCCAGGCTATTCCTACAAAATTCAAGGTCCAATATATTGTGCTTCTACAAATGTTTGAAAACACAGCCCAAGACTTGTGAATGACTTTGTCAGTGATAGACACACCTATGGTCCCACTTCTCTGGTGTTTATATTCTCTATTTTCAGCTTTTCCATCGCTGGGACCAAATACCTGACACCCACTACTTACAAGAAGAGAGGTTTATTTTTGCACAGTTTCAGAGGTTTCAATTTATGCTTGGTTGCCTCCAAAGTAGAAATATCATGGAAGAAGAGAGTAATAGAACAAAGCTGTTGACCTCATAGTGGCCAAGTATCATTGCACGGGGTAAAAGCACCAAGAAGAGATACACCCTCTTAAGACACAACTCTAGTGACCTATCTCCTCCAACTACACCCCAGTCTTTAACAACACATTCAGCTTTGAATATCCATAGGCTAATTAACCAATGAATATGATGAGCCCAATGATCCAACTATTTATTCAATAACCTGTTAACTCAGTTAAACTGACAATTATGATTAACATATGTAAAGAGAAGACACTTGCATGCTACATATCTGATAATAGGTTAATATCCAATGTGGACAAAAGATGAATCAAAATCAATAGCAAAATGGCAATCTGACTGAATAAGGGGCACAGATTGTGAATATTTCTCAAAAGCACACATTCAAATGGCCAAAAGGTATAGAAAAGGTGCTCAACATCACTAAATATAAGAAAGCAAACTAAAGCCACCATTATACATACTCACACATGTTACAAGGGCTATTGTTGAAAAGACAAAAGACAGTAAGTGTTGGGGATGTAGCAGAGGCACTGATTGTGCCTGAGCACTGTTGGTGAGAATGTCAATCATTACATCCAGTATAGAACACATAGAAATTCCTCAAAAATGTAAACATAGAAATGTCTTATATCCCAGCTATAACTCTTCTGGATATATCTATATATACAAAAGAAATAAATCAAGATCTTGAGATCTTCTATTGACTCTATTAAAATATCATTTGGGGTTTTTTTTCATTAAGTTTATTGGTACATTTTAGGTATAAAATACAGTTACATTCATCATTAGGATCTTGTTCCTTTGCATGATATATCTTGGTTCTTATTTTTGCCTTCCCCTGCCCTCCCTTCACCCCCTCCACCCTTCCCTTTTGCAAAGACTTGGTTTCCAGTTTTTTTCCTTTTCTCATATTTTTTCTTTTCCCTTCTTTCCTTTGCCCTACCCCTCCCACTTACCCTAAACCTTTAGACCTTTTCTTCCTATTACACAATCTCAATTATACATTTTTAAAATTACACTATCAAGATCTAGAAGACATTACCACAGATTTTACAGAATTTAAAAGGATATGGAAAGCATATTACAAAAATATTTTTGAAATAAATTTGACAACTTCTAAGAAATACCTTGGAAGACAAATTAATGAAACTAACTCTGGAGGAAATAAAAAATTTGAATAGCACCTATAAAAGAAAGTATATTCCTAGTTTAAAAAAATACCTATATGACAACTTGCTCAGATAAATTTTAACTGATAAATTATATCAATCATTTAAAGCAGAAAAAAAGGGAACACTTCTCCCCTCATTTTAGGAAATCAACATTGTGCTAATCCTAAAACTGGATAAAGATAATAGAAGAAAAAAGTATGAACATAGATAAAAATTTGTTTAACAAAACAAACTATTAGAAGTCAGATCTGGCAGTATGTAGAAAGTGGTTTTATTATAGGGATGGCAGTGTTGGTACACCATTGGAAGATCCACCCCCAAAAGTCATCATTTTAAAAGAGGAAAGGAAAAAGCCATATGATCCTGTCACTAGTTGGAGAGAAAGTATTGGACTAAATTCCACAGCTGTTCATGGTAAAAGCTATCAGGAGACCAGAAGTAGAACAGGACCTTCTCAGCAGATTAAAGACATGCAATCCATACTTCCAGCAAAAACCCCTTATATGAATGGAGAAGATACAATGCTTTCTCCCTAAGACAGGGAACAAAACCAAATATTCCTGCTCTTCATCTATCCATTAAACTTTGAAAGATAGGCCTAAACAATTAGGATAGGATTCGCAAGGTAGAAGTAAAAGGTTTATATGTAGATGAAATGATCATCTACAGAGAAAATCCTAAGAAATCTCTAGGATCCCCTCGAACTTGTATTTGAATTTAGCAGGATTAGAAAACACAAGGTGTATATAAAAATTCATGTATATGTATACTTGCTATAAATGAAGAATTGGATATTGAAATTTAAAAGTTATGTAGGAGTAGAAAGGACCTAGAAAAGTAAAAAAGAAAAAGAAACTGTCAGAAGACATTTAGAGCCTAATTTTAAAACTTCCTCTAAAGCTACAGTAATCAAGGCAGTGTTGGTGTAAGGAAAAATGTATAGACCATTGGAATAAAACAGAGAATATAGAAGTAGGACCACAGATATATGGTCCACTGAGTTTTGAAAGATTATTTAAGAGTAACATTTTATAGAACATAAACAATTCAATTGAAGAGGAAAAGATAGTGTTTCCAGCAAATGGCACTAGAACACCTGGTATCCATATATAAAAATTAACCTCAACCCTTTATTTCCATGCATAAAAATAACTTGAAAGGGTCTATGAACCTAAATAAGAAAACCTAAAAGTATAAAACTTTAAGAAGAAATTATAAGGGAAAATATTTATGAATTTAGTGTAGGCAAGTATTTCCTAGGATATAAAAAGCATGATGTATAAAAGAAAAAATTGATAAATGAGATTCCATCAAAATTTAGAACTTTAAATGATATTTTTAAGAAAATGAAAAGTAGTCCTTAAACAGACCATATTTATAATGCATATAACCTATGAGCAGAATATATAAAGAACTCTTACAGCTCATTAATAGACAACCCAATTGAAAAGCAGACACAAAAAGAGGATAAATAGCCAGTTCAGTACAAGGAAATGTGTGCAACACTAGAATCAGAAAAATACTAATCAGTACAATAACAACATCATATTATACACTCATTAGGGAAATTAAAGGTTTTAGAAGAACAAATGTCAGCTTAGGTGTGAACCAGTTAGAACTTTCTAATACTGCTAATGTGAATGTAAAATGACAAAACCATTTTGGAAAACAATATAGAAATTTCTTATATTAATGTTAAGAGCCCTTAGTTCTGTTCTTAAGATTCTGCTTGAGAAGAATGAAAACATATGTTCACAATAGACTTGTACATACAAGTTGATTATCCCTTATCTGAAATTCTTGGGACCAGAGGGTTTCAGATTTTCATTTGAAATCCACTTGATCGGCAAAGAGGTTGGCTACTCCTGCTTTTAATTTTGGGGTCCCTGTCACATGGAGTTTTGTTTTCCACCCTTTAACTTTCAGTCTATGAGTTTCTTTTTGAATTAAATGTGTTTCTTGTGTGCAGCATATTGTTGGATCTTGCTTCTTGACTCATCCTGCCAGTCTATTTCTTTTGATTGGTGAATTGAGACCACTAAAATTGAAGGTTATAACTCATACATATTGATTCATTATTGTCATGATGTTTTCTGTTTGTTAGATTCTCTGACTTCCCTTTTAATTTCTTGTCACACCTGATGGATTCATTCTGCTGGGCTTCCTGGGGTTGTGATTCACTTTGTCTTTTCCTAGGATATTGTCTAAAATTTTTTTGAGTGCTGGTTTGGTATTCATGAAGTTCCTAAGGTGCTCTTTGTTATGAAAGTATCTTATTTCTTCATCAATTTTTAAAGATAAGTTTTGCAGGGCACATCAATCTGGGCTGAAGGCTGTTTTCTTTTAGTGCTTGAAATACTTCACTCCAAGCTCTTCTTGCTTTGAGGGTTTGCATTGAGAAGTCTGCTGTGATTCTTATGGGCTTTCCTTTGTATGTGATTTGTGTCTTTTCTCTAGCTGCTTGTAGAATTTTGTTCTTCTGTTCAGTTTCTGGAATCTTAACTATTATATGCCTATGTGTAGATTTTTTTGATCAAGGCTACTTGGAGTCCTATAAACCTCACTTATCTGTATTTCACGTTCTTTTCCCCTGCTTGGGATGTTTGCTGTCATCACTTCTGAAAACATTTTTTATGTCATCTGCACTCTGTCTTGTTTCTTCATTGACTCCAATCAGTCTTATGTTATTCTTCTTTGCATCATCTAGCAGCTGCTGGATTGATTTCTTATGGTCCCTTACAATTTTAAAGAAATATTTCTTTGCCTCATCACTAATTGCAATCTTAACTTCTATATCTGAAATTCTATCCTCACATTTGTTCATTCTCCTGCATAGAATTTCAATGAAGTTTTTAATCTCCTAGAAATCTGTTTGCATCTGTTTTATGGATTAAATTTGTTTCCTATGTTGGGATTTCATCATGTTCCTCAGCTCCTCTATTTTTTTAAATCTGCGTCCCCTCTAGATTTATTAATAATGTCTTGCACTATGCACACAATCTCTGTTGTTATCTGATAAATTATTTCTGATTTCATTTTTTTCAGATCCTCTTTTGTTGCCAGTTCTGGGAGTCCAGGTGGTTGAGTATCACAACGTTCCATCTCATTTCCCTTTGGGATTGTTTTAGGTGATCTGGAAGTCTGGTTTTGAAACTTATGTGTCTTCTCATTTCAATAGAGGAGAGGGGTGCTGCTGGGGTCCACACAGCTCACCTCCTCTGTGCTCGCAGGGGTTACAGCAGCCTGGAAGCCTCCTCCTGTGTGCTGTGAGCAGCTTACCTCCTCTATGTTTGCAGGAGGGTATGGCTGTCTGGAACCGTCCTTTTGTGTGGTGGGAGTGGCTCACCTCCTCTGTGCATGCAGGCTACAGTATCATTTGTAATAACTAAAACTGGATGTAATAACTCAAATGCCTGTAGATGGAGAAATGATTACAGACATTTTATATAAAGATATAAATACAGATAATGAGACACTAGTAATTCTTAAAAATTAGGAAAAATAATGTATTTTGTGACTACATGGATAAACCCAGAGACATTATGCTAAGTTAAATAAGTTACATACAGAAAGATGAAAGACAATCATGATCTAGTATATTTGAAGTCTATAAAAGTCAGAACACTGAAGCAGAAGGTAGGATGCTCACTGCCATAGATTGGGGAAATAGGGAGAGATTAATCTAACTTCACATTTTACTTATATATGAGAAATAATTTCTGATATCTAAAGTACAGTACAATAACTATAATTAGTATACCATATTATACTCGGAATTTGGTCCCAGTAACAAAAAAAAAGAGAAATTTGTTAAGCAAGAAGATCTCCAATGTTTTAAGTGAAATAAATCAGACACATATGTGTAAATATCACATTGTCTCTGTGGTGTGAGAAACTGAAAAGGTAAAAAAGGACCCAAACAGATAATAGATAATAGAAAATAGGAAGAAACTCTTCAAAAGGAAAAGGAAACTGTGAAGGGGGGAGAAGAGAAAAGGGAAAAACTGAGAAAAGAAGGAAAAAATTAAAACCAAGCTTTTGTAAATAAGAGGGTAAGGAAGTTGAAGGGAGCAAAAGGTATTGGGAGAAAAAGAGGAATCAAAATATACCAGGTACAGGTACAAATTCCATTTGATTGATGTGATCATTATGTATATCTAAATTGTATCAATAAAATTAATTTTTTAAATGTCACTATAGGAGATGATATCTTTATATCCTTTATGATGACAATCATTTCACAATACTTAGATATATGAAAACATCTCAGTATGTACCTTAAATATCATGTACAATAATATTCATACAATTATACCTCTATGAAGCTGGGGAAATTTTAAAAATAAAATGTGAGGTTGAGTATTTTTTACACCATCTTGGCTATTTACTTATTTTAGTTTGAAAAATCCCTGTTCATAATACATCCCCTTTTTAATCAAAATACTTGATTTTTAAATGTTATTTATAACTGCTGCTAATTTTTTGAGTTCCCTATGTATTCTGGTTGTAGACTCTTGTGAGGTAATTATTCATTAATATTTTCTTATATTTAGTAGATTGTCTCCTCATTCTCTTACTTTTCCCTTTGCACAAGATTTGAGTTTGATGCAATCCCATTGGTCTATTTTTACATTTGTGCCCTGTGCACTTACATTCTTCTCCAAAATGTACTTGCACAAACTAATATCATAGACTGTTTCCCCTATGTTTTCTTCTACTAGTTTTATAAATTTTTTATAGCTGTCTTTAAACCATCTTGACATGGTGTTTGCATATGTTGTGATCTGTGAGTCCACTTCCATTTCTTTAAATGAGGACATCCAGCTACTCAGACGATTTAATGAAGAGCATGGCTTGACTATATATGTGTTATTCCAATGTATGAGAAACACTTCAATGTGATGTGTGAATTTGTCTCTATGTTCTCTATTCTGTTCCATTGGATTATGTGTCTACCTTTATGCCAGTACTATACTATTTTTGTTCCTGTATGTCAGTAGTATGTTTAGAAGCTGGAAAGTACAAATCAATACTACAATGGGATATCATCCCCACCTAGAATGACCATAATAAAAGACAAAATTGACAAATGCTGGGAGAGATGTGGCAAAAGGAGAAATTGTGAACACTATTTGTAGCAATGTAAGATTATACAGTCACAGTTACTGAAAATTATGTGAAGGTTTTTTTGAAAATTAAAGCAAAAGTACCATATGAACCTCCAGTCCCATTGCTGTGTATTTCTCAGAAAGATATTCATCAATACATCCAAGTCATCTGTACTTTTTAATTTCAGAACCATTCACAATGACCAAGACTTGGAATCAACAAAGGTGCCCATTTGCAGATGGGTGGATATAGTGGATAAACTAATGGTCAACCTGTAATGCCCAGCTGAACTGAATCAGCCTTTTCTGGGTGTGGAGGATCCACCTGAGGTTTGTTGGCAATAGCCATAAAAAGAGAACTGGAGGAGAAGATCTTGGCCTGTTGATTTTCTAGGAAAATCTTGCTGCATATGGTTTTCCTGATGCAAACTAAGCTGTTCTGGCCAGAGAAGGAGCTCTCTGTTGCTGGGATTGGCTGCTTTTTTTTGTCAGGTGACCTCTGATCTTTCCATGAACATCACAACCTGGCTCCAATGTGTATGCTTCAGCTTGGTGGCACAAATCTTTCATCTCACCAGTGTAGTTTTTCTAGGTTCCACCACTGGCCTTTGGGCCTTCCAGGTGCAGATCCTCTAGGCCACTGGCTGGACTCATGGAGAACACTGCCTTGGACTCTTTTCCTTTAGCTGCCCTTGTGCAGGACATTGCTAGAATCCAGGCCCTCAGCTGGATTCCTTGGGCCTCTAATGTGCAGTTAATCTCTTGTACTCCTTTTCATTTGACTTTTTGGGTAATTATCATAAAATAACCCCATAAACTATGAGTCCTGTAGTAATTGCATTTCCCTGTCAAACCTGGACTGCAACAGTGGATAAAGACCATATTGGAGACACACACAGCAGGACATTATAGCCATATGCAAGACACATTCTGTCATTTATAGCAATGTGGATAGAACTTGTTTTATTTACCTTCTCATTGCTGAGATGAAGTACCTGACACCCAAAGTTAAAGGAGGAAAACTTTATTTAGCTTGCAGCTTGTACAAGTTTCAGCCCATAATCAGCTGGATCCAAGGCAGGGTGGCTTGGCAGACAGGGATTGCAGAGGAGAAACAGTTCATAGTGGGTAGAAGGTAACAAAGCAAGCAAGAGAGAAGATATGTGTCTTTGTGTCACTTATGTTATATCCAGGCTACCAGGATTAAGGTGGTGGCAAAAAAATCAGTGGACTGATTTAGTAATCACACACCCTTAATCCCAGAGTCACACACTCTAGATCCCATCACCTCTAGGAAAACCCCACTTATGACTGCATTAGGTTTTGGGGGCACACCTAGACCCAAACCATATCAGAACTGAAAATCCTACTAGAGGACAGAAACCAGGCCTGGAAAGGTACACATGATATAACACATATATGGAATCTAACAAAGCTGAGTTCAAAGAACTGGTGAGCAAAATGATGGTTCCTTGAGACAAGGGAGGGGGAGACCAAGATGGAAGAGAAGAGAAATTGCTCAAAAAATGCAAATTCACAGCCCAAAGGAGGAAAGAATGCTGTGTCATACAACACAGATGTTGACTACAGTTAACAATATTGTATGATGCAATTCAAAATAGCTAAAGAGAAGGTGAAGTGGTTCTCTGCCTGTGAAAGTCTACCAGGAATGGTGGCACACACCAGTAATCCCAGCAACAGGGAGGCTGAAGCAGCACGATCATTCTGAGTTGAAGACAAGCCTGGGCAGCACAGTGAGTCCAAGGCCAACCCAGACTACACAGTGAGATTCTGTCTCAAAAAACTAAAACCAAATAGTAAAGACCCTGGTAAATGTTTGCTATGATCAAGGACCTAAGGATCCTGTGTTAATCAACACCTAAGTTACAAATGTAATTCATAATGTGGTATGCGATAAAGAAGTAGAGCTACACTTGTTAATAAAAATATTTTAAATAAGAAGTGTGGCCTATGTGGTGTTTAAGATACGGGTCTCAGTTTTTTTGTGCCTTAATTATTTTAAGGTTTAAACAAATAATGCTTCTGTACTATAAGTTATGTACAATAGATTGAAAATGTAACTGCATTTGTAATGCTTCTGGAAGCATGCTTCTATTCCCTTCTAAAAATGATGAAGGAAATTTAACATTTTAAGAACACAGAGTATTTGCAATATCATAAAAACTTAATCCTAAACATGAGAAAGTCCATAGTCAAAGACTATTAGCAAATCCAACAGACTGTTGAAAAAAATAAATGTAAAACAATGATTTTGTATTGTTTGTTCCTGTTTTGTATGAAAATAAGTTTATTGCATTTTATAAATAAATTAACATTTATAACAAAGCCAAATTTGATTTTATCTAAGTGGTAACAAAAGCCTAAAACATTTCAGTAAACAAGGATTTCCAACTTACTGTATAAGTAAGAAGTCACTTAAACATTTGTCTTTAGTTAGTGGCAAACATCAGTCACTGCCTCCTAATTACAAAAATCCAGGCTGCTTCACATTTAAGGGTAATTCAGCACAGGTTTCACCCTTCTCTTCCCTACTAGAAATGCACTGAAAAGTTACAAGCTCAGAGGAGAGGCTGTACAGGAAGCAGGAGCTGAAGTCAAAATTCTATTACCCTGAGGGAGGTGGGGATGGTTGTGTTATTATTTCTACCACATCTACATAAAAAACTGATAATTAAAAATAACTCTGGACAAGATTTAATTTGTGCAATGTGGTGAAAATGGTCAGGTCCTAATTTTTAGGGTTTGGCAGTATCTGGTCACCTGCTCATACTCAGGACTGGGAGAGATGCTATTACTATACCCTTGGAAATCCTCAGTTGCCACAGTGGATCCTGCCCTAGGAGGACTAGATAGATGCCTCTCTTTTCCTTAGAGATACTGGCTTGGAATTAAGACAGAGGTATGAAGGTACTGTCCACTCCAGAAAAGCTAAGTGCACAGTTTATTCCATAATGCATACATTAAGCTTTACAGAGCTTTAATGAGACTGTCAGTAACACAGTCACTTTTTTGTACCTAGGAAATATTTCTTAAACTTCCCCTGGGTTTGGTTTCAAAAAGTGACTAGGTCAAAAATCACTCTGTTACTCCTGAAGACAAATGCTTCCAAAGTTACAAAGATGAATGGAATTTCTCTATAAAGTTACACCACTTAGGTCCTATAGTTGAACATGTCTTCACACCGTCCCCTGTGTTTGGCACCCATGAAGAGAGATGTGTTGCACTGCTGCATGGCACTTTGCATTTCAACTAGTTGGCAGCATCCAATGGTTAACTTTTCCTGATACTCAGTCTGAGAAACACAATCATAGAGTTCCTGGGCAGTAAATGTGACATGTTTATTTGCCTCATACTTGATTAGGAAGTTATAGAGGATCTCAATATCTTAATAATTACTGTTAAGGGCCAATATCATCTGAATTCCTTAAAGGATATCTTTCACAGCTGCCATTAACTTTTGAAGATATATAAATGCTTCTTGAAATGGTGCTATTTTTGAAGCAGTCAGAGCTGAATTTGATTTCAATCTTTGAAACACATCCATGCTGTTCTGATGTACTGTAATCCAAACTTTTTATAGGACAGACCAGATTTTCTTGACACCAGTTGGACTGAGGAAGATAAGAACCCAAGAAAACAGTGATTTCTTTGTTATGAGACTTCATCAAGAGTGTCTTCCTGCATTTTACTCATTATGTTTTCTGAAGAATTTGGCTTAAGTTTTGTCTTGACCTCTGTAAATGCCTGTAGTCTGCTTATTTGAGGAAAGGCCTGTGGAAGAACACTATCATAATTCAACCTTACATTGAAAGTGTGTAACTAGCTTTTAGAATCTTGAAACAAGATTTTCACAATTGTAAAGTCTTCTGCATTTTTAGCTTTACAAATATTTTCATATAGGCTCTCAACAATTAAAAGTAAGTTCTTTTCCATAACCAATCCAAATACAGCCAACAAAACAATTATGTTGTTGTTGAAGGGATTCTGATTCTGGTGGAAATAATGCCTTTCATACACATCTCTCCCTTACTCCTTTTCTGGCCTCAGCCAACCTCCCTGTGGCCTCTGCTCTTGCTCCCCTTTCTTCCCCACAGTTGTCACAGCTGATGCTCCCTGGGGACACAGACCCTCTCCATGTACAAGTGAAGTCTCTGCATTCCACACCCAACCAGCTGGACCAGGCCCACAGGATGCTGTACAGGTAAAGGAGACCTGAGACCACAGGAGCAGAAGGGCCTCTTTTATGGGTCACACCTGCATTGCTTCCAGTGAAACTGGGTGGGCACAAAAGGAGATGGGTGAGATAGTGCACACATGGGCTGAGTCTATGCTGCAGAAATCTTGTGAAGACTCTCTCCATGCTTAGCTTGCACAACCTCACCACCAGCCCTGTGATATTCAAAGTCACTGAGGTCAGAAATTAATTCTGGACCAATCCTGGCATTTTTATGATTTCCCAAGTTCTCAGAGGGTAGCAAATAGCAAGAGTGGAAGAGTGGGTCAAAGCAATGGGTTTGAGGTAGGAGATACACAGTGTGGGAGACATCTGGGACTTAAACTCCCAACACCAGGATGGCTTCTGATTCTGAGAGATGCTTGACCCATCATATCACTGCATCTCCTTAGCTTCCTCATGAGCCTGGGAAGTATTCTTGGCTGTTATCACACTTCTTCACCTCTGTCATGACCAAAGGAGCAAAGCTCTGCTTCAGAGTAATCAAAGGTAACCCAGGATCATCACAACTTCATTAGCATTGCATATCACACACATATACATATACACACCATGGGCTTTGGAAGTCACACTGCTTCTTCCCTGGCCACATAAAGTTAAAAATGCCCCCTCTCAATGTGCAGGTGAAGAATTTAAATCAGTTGTAAAGAGCACCTTTTCACACCCAAAAACCAAGGAAAGATCCCAATAAATCCCACAAAACATAAGAGCAGATGAGGCCACTTTTAGTCAAACCTGCTCTCCAGTTTTCTTGTCAGTCATTACCAAGCTGAAGAGTGAACATTTCTTTAAAAAAATCTCTGCCATTCTTTCTATTTTCCTATATTCTTCTCATTTTCTAGTTTGAGAAACAAGAAGCCTGGATTTATCCAGGGAGACTGACACCCCCTGTGTGGGAAATTTTGCATGGGGAAGAAAGCACACTTCAATAAAAGGGGTGACATAGCATAAAGTGTTCCATCTCACTGACATAAAGTGTCCCATGACAAGAAATTAAATCTCTAATGAGCTTTTAAAAAATACTTCTCTATTTTCTACAGAAGCAACATATTTCTGCTTAAAACATGCTTCTCCACATGTGATTAACTGTGACATTCTAAACAAATATTTGCCTGGTGTGGCATCATTCTGCTCTTATGCACAGTCTTAAATAGGGAACCATGAGGATAGCACACTTTGGCCACAGAGTACTTCGATGATTTGTGTGGTAATTTTATTGTTTCAGGGTCTTGCATGCACATCACTCAAGCATCTTTCTTGGGGTAAGATGATTCTACAGATGAATAAATTTGTAGGGAAATTCCTTGTAAAATGTTCATCTCTACACATGAGGTCCTGAGTTAATGGTCTCCCTGAACTAGCTCAGGTCTCAGAGGAGCTGAGCCAGGCACCCTCAGGAGACCCCTACTCATCACTATCTCTCCTACCTGTATTCTGATCACTCCCACCTCACTCTACATGAAACCCCAGCATCTGAAGAGAACTTGCCTCACTAGAGCCAGCCCAATTCTCCACTGCTGGCCTCTCCCTCAGGCTTCTCTTCCTTCTTCACCTCAAGGTGAGTGACTGTAGAAGGGTTGTTCTTGATCATGGTGTTGATCTCCTTCTCCAGTGAGTTCCACAGAGGATCTTAGCAGACACTCTCACTTGTCTGGTGAGAGTGGGCTCTTTTGGGTAACATAAGATATAATCATAGAAACCAAAATAATATCATTAAGAAGATAATCCTCTCAAAATTTCTCTACCCAAAACCCTCTATCACCACACAAATTTTCATTTCCAAGAGAAGATGAAGTCTGAAAAGCTATATATTTTTAAGTTAGTGGCAAAAACTCCTAGCAAAAGACTCCATGAGCAGAGAGTGAAAATTATAATCATCCCTACAAACACTGCTGTGTAGTACACATGAAGCATTGCACTGGATGTTAGGTAAAGCACAGCAAAACAGAGTATAATATTGGTCACCTGGTGTGGTAGAGACAAACAACTTGAAAAAAGTGCAATTTTTAACCAATTTAGAGTGCTGGGTAAAATTTGGGGAAAAATACATCAAAGCTTGTATGTAAAATGAAAGTAATATCACTAAATCCAAATGTTAATTTATGTATTTATTAAATAGCTGCTTCAGGGCAAAACAAGGTGCTTGAAAGCCCAGACACTTAACCTAGGGTCAAACTCCCATAGCACTCACAGGCAGGAGGGGAGGTGAGAGAGAGACTGCAGTGGTGTAAATATTCAGAGTTCTTGTGGAGACAGAGATGGGCAGGCTGAGGAAGGATTCACACAGGAAATGTCACTGGTGCAGGTGTCACAGATAAGTCCTCAGGCAGGTCAGTGTGGGAAGCAGAAAGAGAAGCCAGCTGTGCACTGGGCCAGGATGGAGGGGCCTTTTCATAGGAGGTGGGAGAAAGCAGAGAAGAAGGTCACTTTTTGGCAAGAGGAAGCAGGGGACAATGGAGAGTTCAAATAAGAGGGGCATCAGGTGTGCTACGGGCATCATCAGAAATCCAGGTCTTGCCACCATAAGGACTCTGCCCCTTGCTCCTTAGTTCTTTGTGCTTTCAATGAAAGAATTCAGTCCAAGTACACAGGCGACCTTACAGAAGTAGGGGTAGAATTTAGTGCAGGTAATACACAGAGATTTATGCTTTCAAACAAGATGGGCAGTGCCATGCAGGCTTCTGTCCCAAGGGTGAGGCTGGATATGTTTTCATGCACAGGAGAATTCCTGGGCTTCAGGTCCAAGGGTGACTGTGATGCTGGTTGACCAGTTTGCATAGAGCTGATGCTATAACTGCCAAATGTCTTCCTGCTTCTTTCAGTTGGACAGTGTCACCTCAGGATCCTTAATCATATAAGAAAGGAGGAAAAAAATACAAAATATAACTCTAACTCAGGTCTCAGTCCAAGGCAGGAGGGTGCTTAAAGAACGTGCTCCTTTCTGGGACAATGGTTTGGATCTCTTTCAATAGGAAAGTGGTCCAAGGGAACAAGGGTGAGGGGTGATGAGGTGGGGAAGGGGAAATAAAGATGTGCTATGTACAGGAACCTAGAAACCCCAATTAATGTAAATATTACATGCCATAATATGAGCCAAGACACACAGTATCAACAAAAATGAAAATGGGAGAAGGGACCTGCAAGAGGAGGGAGGGAGTGGGAAGGAAGAAAAAGGGATTATTTTAAAAAAGAAAGAAAGAAAATGTAGTATGTAGATGTACTCATTCCCTGTGATGATTGTAAACTACATAAACTGCAAATATGTTCAAAGAAGATTAAAAATTTTAATAAAATAAAATAAGGTCCCCTTTCTGGTGTTGTTTGGCATTGGCTATGCAGCAGGATGCTGTGTGCCTGACTCTCTACACACAGGCCCTGTGTCCTTGGGTCTGAGACCACATAAGTGGATGAAATGGGTCACACACTGAGGTCTGTGTTTCCTTGTTTTTCTCTCCCTGACACACTGTGCTACTCTATTCCTCCTTTGTCCCTCAGGCCTGCTTATATCTAACTACCTGCCTAACAATGGGGCTGTTAGGTGGGTCCACAGGCTTTAAGCAATTAAGGATAAAATGAGGATTGCAATTTCTGTAGATCTTGCAACCTGGGAGTGTGAGGAATGGAGGAGGGTGGGTGGATCTCTCAACAGGATCCTCACAGCAACCAGCAAAGAGCCTGACAGTGTGGCACTGAGGAGACCCATGGCTGCCCTTTTACTCATTCCTGACACTAAGGAGAAATTCTTTTAATTTGATTCTTAATGATGACCAAAACAAATCCCAACAGTTGTAATGGTGATATTCCACAGTGAAATTCTTGAAGAAAATCTTCTACTCTTTATCCCTGACTTACTTCACTTAACATAATGAGCTTCATGTTCATCTGTTGCCATTAATAGTATGATTCCCTTTTTCTTGAAGGTGGGTAGTATTTGATGTTTACATTCACCACCTTTTATTACCAATGCAACCACTGCTAGAAACCAGTTGATCCACACTTTGGCCGTCATGAACAATTCTTTACTGGCTGTGAGAGTGGAGATGCCTCTGCAGCATACTGGATCCATTTTCTATGAATAAGTACCCAGGACTAGGACTGCTGGGTTATATTGTTGTTCAGTTTTTAACCTTTACTAGCTCTAATATCATTTCAATAATGACCATACTTATATTCCATTTCTCCATATTCTTGGCAACATTTTTTATCTTTGTCTTTCTAATAATATCCACAGCAGCAGAAGAGAGTTGAGAAAGATAAACACTCTGTGCTCTCATTCATGTGGGGAGGTGAAATAGTTAATCTCCTAGAAGCTGAGTGCAGGGTGGTGGTTACCAAAGACTAAGGTAGTGGCTTACTAGAGGGTTGGGGTGACAGTGGCCCCAAGTGCAGAGTCACAGCCAAACAGGAAGGAGAAGCAGAGATCTGTGGTACAGCATGGGGACTACAGTAAGTGGTGATTTATTGTATGTTTGGATGGTTTAATGAAGGAGGAAATATGTCCTCAACAGAGCCCAGGCAAGTTCTTGATGTCTCATCAAACAGAAAGCACTTCAGCAAGTTTCCCTGAGAGCCACAGGATGATGTATTAGGCAGAGTCAGAAAATAAGACAAAACAGGAAAGAATTTCAGCTTCGGAAGTTTAAGGGGACTAAGCTTTATCATAGAAGGATTACTCACCATAATCAAACCAAAGGAAGCATGCAAGGGTGCATGGATGATAACTGTATAAGAAAATGTAGTACTTACATAGAACCCAAATGTACTCTATATTTGAAATCATAGGAGAGGCAGGGATTTAGCTCAGTGGTTCTGCTGCCTGCCTCACAAGTGTAGGGTCCCAAATTCAATCCCCAGTGCCAAAAAAAAAAAATCATAGGAAATTCTCACAACTACAACCTGGATGAATCTCACAACGTCACACACACCAGGGGTCCCCAGCACCCAAACCATAGACCTGTAACAGTCCATGGTCTGTTAGGAGCCAAGCTGGACAAAAAGAGGTGCACAGCATGGGAGGAATTGAAGCTTCCTCTGTGTCTACAGTGCTCACCATCTCTGCCATGACCATCTGAGCTCTGTCTCCCATCAGATCAGCATGGCATTAGATTCTCTTGGGAGCATGAACCCTACTCTGGAGTGCACATTTGAGGGATATGGGTTGCCTGCTACCCATGAGAATCTAAAGTCTGGTGAATCTAAAGATCTGAGGTGGAGATGAGGGGGTGATGATAGCAATGAGGAGCAGCTGCAAATACAGATGAACATCAGCAGAGAGATTTGACTCCAGAGACCATGATAAATCAATTGCTTGCAGACTCAGATCAGCTTAGTGTTATATCACAACTAAGATGCAGGGGTGTCAGGCTTTATAGTGGTAAGTGTGTTCATGTCCTCCATCTGGTAGCAGGCTTTAAGTGAAATTCAACACTTATTTTAGCTTGCACATAACCCAACTTTTATTTACCACTTCCAGCTGTATCTTTCCTGAACTATGCACTTGTCTCAGCTGCAGTTTTGGAAAGCTCACAAGCTAACCCAACCCACAATGAATACAAAACAAAGTCATGAGACAGCTTCTCTAAAAAGTGGAAACATACAGTGATGGGGCAACACAAGATTCTAAGACTAACAACAGAGAATAAGCAGCATTTAAGAGATATCACCAAGACTCAATTAAATTATGGGTTCACTGAAAGAAGTGACATTTTCTCCAAACCTGCTTTGTATAATATATGGTGATGGGCTAACCAACTAAGCTATGAAACCTTAAAAACTGCTTTGCCACATGAATATTAAATAGCTTGATTTTAAAAATCCAATCCTTTGGAGTTACTCAAAAGACAAAATGTGAAGATGAGGGGAACATTGCAAGGGGTCACCACTCCATCAAACATGCATGTCCTGAGTGCATCATTGTCAGTGGCTGACCACATTACTAGAGCTGAAAGCTATTCACTATTGGTGAAAAGTTGGTCCTGCCTACTGCTAAGAACATTTGTCATAAATCCTTCTGAGAGTCTGGAACGCAAAAGGTGCCATGTGATTTTCACTTGGCTAGTACGGTAAATAGACAAATTGAAGCCACAGAGAATCTGGAAGCACAATAGATAGAAAGACATTTGTACATGATCCAGGTTCACAAGTCTAATGACATTGACAACACGGCAACAAGGATTGTTTTCACGATGATATGAATGAGGATATGTTATGTGCACTTTTGTTGCCAGCCAATACCACAACTGCAAAACTACTCAAGTATTAGAATGATTATGTAGCAGGAAGACTGAACTGGTCATTTTAGGTGGGATATGTATAGACAGAGGGGCTACCATGATTGGATGGCTTTCTAAGCTTACCACTTGTGTCAAGGAAGTCACTTCTGCGTGTGAGTCTATGCGCTGGTGATCTGTAGAGAAATGATGGCAAGACAAACAGTGTCACCTGAACTAAACAATGTTTTTCAAGTTTGATAAAATTAACAACCACACTAAAGTACACACAGACACTCCTCATGTCTGTGCTCATAGATCTGTCAGACTACAAACCCAGAGCATATATGCCTTCTCTTATATGCAGAAGGGAGGTGATTTCTAAAGGTTGATTACTGGCCAGGGATTTTGAATTACAAGAGCTGCTCTAGAGATTTCTTTGAGGAGAAACAGTCACCACCAACAGCATATTTAGTAACATTACGGGTACCAAAACTTGCTTACTTGTGTGATATATTCAAGCTGCTCTATAAACACAATCTGTCACTTCAGGAAAGAATGACATGTTCATGTCAGCAGATAAAGTGGTTGCATTCAAAGCCAAACTTGAATGATGGGTGTGATGAGTGAATGGATTTTTCTATATGTTGCAAACAGTAGCAGAGATTTTGAAAAAGAGACTGAGTCTGGACCTTCTTTCTCCCTGCTGGTGCATGATCACTTATTTCACCTTTCAAAAGAATATGAGAATTACTCTACAACCACAAAAGACCCCTACTTGGGAAGAAATGAATCCATTACCCATTTGTAAAGAAGTGAGGTGACCAAAAATAAGAAGGTAATAAAAAAATAATAATAATAAAAAGAAGTTAGGTGATACAACTTCATCTATTCTAGAAGAGGAACAACTGTGTGAGATCACAAATGATGATGGCTGAAATTTGTTTGAGATAATTTCAAATCTTAACACATTCTGAATTAAAGTCAAGATGGATATTTCCTGAGGTTGGCACAAAAGCACAGAAAACCCCGCTTGCATTTCCATCACCCTGTGTTTGTGAAGCAGAGTTTTCTGAAATGACAGCCACAAAAATCGAGATTATAGAGAATACAGGACATACAAAACACACTTAAGGTGTCACTGTCTCCTGTTTTAACCAGATGAGACCATTTAGTGATAGAAAAACAAGGTCAGGAATTGCACTGTCTTTGTTTAATGGTGAGTTGCATAATTATTTTATTATAATATATATATATATATAAAGTACACAGTAAATGTGATGTATTTGATATATCCCAAACCAAACCACCCACATTATATGGAAAAATTGTCATCAATTATAAGTAGTTCCCAGTATCAAAAATGTTCAGCACAACCAATGTGTTTTAAATAGCCCAAGAACAATGTTACAAATTATATAGTATTTTATTTATCTGAGGTATTTACATGTTACCCTGAAGTTATTCAAATGAAGAAGTCATATTTATCATCAAAATTTGACCCTTTCTGGACCAGGGATGTTGATCAGTGGCATAGAGCCTGTCTGGCAAGCATAAGATCCTGAGTTTGATCACTGATTTAAAAAAAAAAAAAACTTGTCCCTTTACTTCTAGGTATATATAAAGCAGCTGCCATGGAAAAGACAAACACAAGCTTTCCCAACACTTTAGTCCTGCTGGGGTTCTCAGAGCCTCCGTGTCTGGAGAGACCCCTCTCTGCAGTGGTCCTGGTCTCCTACCTCCTCACCCTGGTGGGGAACAGCTCCATCATTTTCATCTCCCTGGAGGGCCCCAGACTCCAGACACCCATGTACAACTTCTGGACAACTCCTCTCTGCTGGATCTTGGTCTCACCTTCACTATTGTGCTCCAGCTGCTGGCCAACCTGTGGGGACCAGGCAAGATCTATATTTTCAACTGGACAGGCTTCTCTGAATGTTTCCTGCTGGCTATGATGGCCATCGATTGCTATATGGCCATCTGCCAGCCCCTCCAGTACACTCTTATAATGCATCCCTGGGTGTGTGTGCAGATGGCAGCTGCCTCCTGGTCCAGTGACCTGGGAAGTTCTCTGCTCGATGACACACTGACCATCCAGGTTCCCCTCTGTCGGCACCACACCCTGGTCCACTTCTTCTGTGAGGTGCCTGTGCTCATCAAGCTGGCCTGTCGGGACACCACTGCTAATGAGCTGACCCTGGCTACTGGAGCCATCCCTTTCTCAAAGATGGCTCCCCTGATGGTGGTCATCCCCTAAATCTTCATTGCCAGGGCTGTACTGAAGCTCCCTTTAGCTGAAGGAAGGAACAAGACACTCAGGACCTGCAGTTCCCACTTGCTGGTGGGCACCATATACTTTGGTCCTGCCATCTAAATGTACCTCCAGCTTCCAACAAATCACACTCAGGCCAAGTTCATATCCTTCTTCTATGGCATTATCACTCCTGTGCTCAACCCACTCATCTACACCCTGAGAAACAAGTATGTGCAGACAGCATGGAAGAGAATCCTGAAATCCCAGGATCAGGTGAGGTTTTTAGAAGCCAGATGACCTTGAATCTTCCTGGAGCAACCACATATTCTCATTAGTTATTTCTGATATGGGTCCTTTTCCAAATGTGTGTCCATGACTTCAATTAAAAGACTGCTCTTCTCCACATATTAATTAATTTGATAAAAAATAAGAAAAAGTTTTATGTGGAAAGTTCTGTCTTCTAAAATATCAAATATAGCCACTATCCTCTTTTTAAATCCTTTCCAAATGTTTGCTCTACATAGACACAATAGACAGATGGTTCATTCATCTATTGGTAAAGATACCTGCATATTCATGCTCATTGCCACACCATTCACAATAACCAAGGTGTTTTTATTAAAAGTAAAAATCCATCAGTGGGTGATTAAAAATAATATGCCATGTATGTAAACAAAGAAATATTATCTGCACCTACGCACATAAATTCTTCCATTTATGATGGATGGAATTCAACAGCATTATAGTAGGTGAAATAAGGTAAACACAGAAACACAGGTGACATATTATCATTTATATGTGGGATGTCAGCAATTAACTCTTTAGAACAATAGTAATCACCACAGGTTGCTATCTAAGGAGATTAAGAAATTATCATTAAAGACTAACATCTATGGCACAAAGTATGTTTTTCTTATATATTTTTTATGAAAATCTGGACCTAAAATTTAGATAAATGGAATTTTTCAAAAATTCTCCCATCTAACAACATAAGGAACTCCAGTCTTAACTTTCCAAAGAACCAGGCTAATCAAACACACTTTCCATCTGAAAAGAGCTCTGAATTTTAAATCAAATATGTATGCCAAAAATGCACTCCTGTGACATCTGCCTCACATTTGGATTGAATCCTAAACTGATATCAACAAGGAGATGAGAAATGAAGACAAAGCACTGGATCCAGGTTGATGGATGTGGAAGGATGAGGGAGAGAAGCTACCCTGCATCTCAGCACTTTGGGCTCTGGAGAGACCAAGCCTTGCTGCCTTTAGCATCTTTACCTGAAGTCTCTTTGCTTTTTTAGTGCTCTCTGCAACAAATGATGTAATTTCATACTTCTCCTTTTGGCAGCAGTAATTTTACCACAAAGAATTGATTTTAAAAAATAATACTCAGGATTATTGTATATTGTGAAGTGGAAGTAGAGAGGTTGTGAACATGAGTTAGGAAGAGGAACTTACTTGCAAGATCACTGGCTTCTCAGGCAGATGCAATACAAAAGACAAAGCTGAAAGCTGAAGCATTCCTTCTGGGATGGTTAATCTTGACTTTGAACGTGTTTGGCTTTAGAGACCCCCAAATCAGAAGCCTCTTCCAAGACTCAAGGCAAACTTAACTGTGAGTCTCCATAAAATTCATAAAGAAAGTTCCAGAATCCCAAGATATAATTTCACAGGGTAAACCTTCCTATTCTAAAATGGAGAACACTTATTATGATGTTGGCTGTTGGTTTGTCATAGGTGGCTTTTATCAGATTGAGATAGAGAACATCTATTCCAAATTTCCATAGGGTTTTTTTTTAATCATAATTTGTTGTTGAACTTTGTAAAATGCTTTTTCTGCACCTACTGTGATTATCATGGGATTTTTGTTCTTGACTCTGTTGATATGGTGTATGACATTTATTGATTTGTGTGTGTTGAACCATCCCTGTATCCCTGGGATGAATCCAACTTGGTCATGGTGTATAATCTTGATGACTTGTTGGATTATGTTTACCAGTATCTTATTGAGGATTTTTGTGTCTATGTTCATTATGGAGATTGGCCTGTAGTCCCATTTTTTGGTTGGATCCTTCTCTGGTTTTGGTATCTGAGTAATACCTGCTTCTAGGAATGACTTTGGGAATATTGTCTCCCTTTCAATTTCATTAAAAAGTTTAAAGAGTAGTGGCATTAGATCTTCTCTAAATTTCTTGTAGAATTCAGCAGTGAATCCATCAGGGCCTGGCCTTTTCTTTATTGGTAGATTTTTAATTACATCTTCAGTATCATTGACTGATGTTGGTTTATTTAGAATTTTTATATCTTCCTGATTCAGCTTCAGTAATTCATATGAATCTGTCCATTTCTTCTGTGTTTTCCATCTTATTAGAATAAAGGCTCTGGAAATAGGTATTGATGATCTGGATTTCTACAGGATCCATTGTGATTTCACCATTTCATTCCTAATTGCAAGAATTTGAGTCCTTTCTTTCCTTTTTTTGATGAGGTTGACTAAGCATTAATCAATTTTATTTAATCTTTCAATGAATCAACTCTTTTATTCATTGATTCTTTGTACAATTTTGTTAGTCTCACATGCATTAATTTCTACTATAATCATTATAATCTCCTCCCTCATAAAAGCTTTGGGCTTAACATGTTCTTCTTTTTCTAGAAGTTGAGGTTCAATATTAGGTTGTTTATTTGAGCTCATTCTGTTTTCCTGATGTGAGAGTTCACCACCATACATTTTCCTCATAGGAGTGCTTTCATTATAACTCACAGGCACTGTTATATTATATCAGCATTATCATTTAATTATAAAAATTGTCTAATTTCTTCTTTAATTTCATCTGTGATCCATTGGTTGATCAGGAGGGTGTTATTTAATTTCCATGGTTTTATGTAACTTTTGTGGTTTCTTTTGCCCTTGATTTCCATTTGAGAGATACAAATTAAAACAATCCTGAGATTGCATCTCACTCCAGAGAGAATGGCTATTATTAAGAAATCCACCAATAACAAGTGTTGGTTGGGCTTTAGGAAAATAGGAACCCTTCTGCATTTATTGGGGGAGGGTAGATTGGTGCACCTACTGGAGAAATCAGTATGGAGATACCTCAAAACACTAGGACTAGGGGTTCCATTTCATCCCGCTAGCCCCCTTCTTGGTATCTTCCCAAAAGAATTAAAAGCATCATACCACACTAATACTATATATGTCCACCCATGTTTATAGCAGCAGAGTTTGTAATAGTTAAATCTTGGAAACAGCATAAATGCCCAAACTGGTGATTGGATAAAGAAGATATGTCTTTTTTTAATACAGTGCAGTACTACTTGCCATTAAGAAAGCTAAACTTGAGACATTAACAGGTAAACTTGAGACATTAATAGGTAACCTAGAGACTACACTCTTAAGAGAAGTATATCAGACACTCATGTGTAAATACTGCATTGTTTCTCTGGTGTGAGAAACTGAAAGTGTAAAGACCAAAAAGTATAGTAGACATTGTGAAATAGGAAGAAAATGTTCAAATGGGAAGATGAACAAGGGAGGGGGGAGAAGAAAATGAATGAAGGGCAAAGAAAGAAATGAGAAAAGAAAGATAAAATGGAAACAAAGCTTTTCTATATAAGAAGGGGGAAAAGTATTGGACTAAATTCTACAACTGTTCATGGTAAAAGCTATCAGGAGGATAGAAGTAGAACAGAACCTTCTCAATAGATTAAAGACATGTACACCATACTTCCAGTGAGAACATCTAATATGAATGGAGAATATACAATGCTATCTCCTTAAGGTGGGGAACAAGGGCAGATATGCTTACTCTTTATCTGTCCATTAAACTTTGAAACATAGGCCCCACCAAAATAGTCTGGCAATAAAATGACACTATTAGGATAGGATTGGCAAGGTAGAAGCAAAATCTTTATATGTTGATGAAATGGTCACCTACAGAGAAAATACTAAGAAATCTCTAGGAGTCCCTAGAACTTGTACTTGAATTTAGCAGGATTAGAAAACACCAGGTATAAAAATTCAGATCTATGTATACTTGCTATAAATGAAGAATTGGATATTGAAATTTAAAAGTTATGTAGGAGTACAAAGGACCTAGAAACATTTTAAAAAACACAAAAACAAAAACAAAAACAGTGTTGGAAGACATTTAGTACCTAATTTTAAGACTTCTTCTAAAGCTACAGTAATCAAGGTAGTGTTGCTGTAAGGAAAGACATATAGATCATTTGAATAAAACAGAGAATCTAGAAATAAAACCACACATATATGGTCCACTGAGTTTTGAAAGATTATTTAACATTAGCATTTTATAGAATATAAACTCAATTCAAGAGCTGAGGAAGAGATAGTGTTTTCAGCAAACGACACTAGAACACCTGGTATCCGTATATAAAAAATTAACCTCAACTGTTTATTTCCATAAATGAAAATAACTCGAAAGGATCTATGAAACTAAATATGAAATCCTAAAAGGATAAAACTTTAAGAAGAAATTATAAGGGAAAATATTTATGAATTCAGGGTAGGCAAGAACTACCTAGGATACAAAGACATGATGTATAAAAGAAAAAAATTGATAAATGAGATTCCATCAAAATTTAAAACTTTAAATGACATCATTAAAATGAAAAGTGGTCCTTAAACACACCATATTTACAATGCATATAACCTATGACCAGAATATATAAAGAATTCTTAGAGTTCATTCATAGACAACCCAATTAAAATGTAGACATAAGATGATGATAAATAGCCAGTACAGCCCAAGGAAAGGCGTGCAACTCTAGAATCAGAAAAACACTAATCAGTACAATAGCAAGATTGAATTATACATTCATTAGGGAGATGAAGTTAAAAGTTTTAAAAGCCTTGTCATGACTTTTTTGTTGTTGTTGGATTCTCCCCCTTTGCCTTTAATTCATCATGCCCAATGGATTCATTCTGCTGGGTTTACTGGGGTTGTGATCCTTATTGTCTTTTCCTCAAAGTCATGAAAATGATGACTAAATATGTATCAGTTATAACGATCAATGTTAATGGTTAAAAAAAAAAAGAACAGTAAGAGGGATAGAAAGGAGAGAAGAGGAAAAAAGAAATAAAAATCAAGATATATCATGTACACATACAAATTCTGTATGATAGATATGATCATAATGTACACCTAAATTGTACCAATAAACTCAATTAATGATAAAAATAAAAACAAGACTGTATCTTTTAGGCCCCTTAACTTTCTATAGAGGCTATCCTAACTTCTTCCTCATAATTTATATATAATAAATGTTTATCTTTTTAAAAAATTAAAGTAAAATAAAATGGAGAAACAGGAATATAGAAAGGCTTAGGACCACAGATATTCCAAAACCCAGTAGGGAAAACATAAAGTCCTGCAGCGCCATGTCCAATAAAGAGCACATGGTAGTGAGATGCGAATTTCATAGGGTTTGTGTGGCTCCATTCCAAGGCCTTTCTGGTTTTCATCCACATAGCCTCTCTTTGGCTCGCTCCACGTGCTCCACGTGGCTTTCTTCAACAGAAATTCTGTATTCCTGGCATCTACCATTCCTTGTATCTCCTATTTCTGTGACATCAGCTTCATCCTATAACTTTACACATTGTTTGGTCTCCCACAACTCTCTTTGAAATCCAGGAGGAAGACTCCATGACCCACTACTTTTTCCTTCTTCCTGTGTAGAGTTAAAAAAAAAAAAAAAAAAAAAAAACAGGATCATGTGGACCATACCAACATCTCATATCAGCAATAGCCAGGCCTCCTAGGAACATGGCTACTGTGGTATCTGAGTGTTGCAATCTGGGAAAAGTGAGGTGAGTAACAGGAAGTAGTTCTGTAGAATACCCTTCTCAAGCCAGTATTCCCAGCCTCAATATTCAAGTGAAATGTTGCACTTTTTCCAATTTGTATCTGGGAGGAGTAGGACCTGATTTCTGGGATGCCCTCAAGGCAATCCTTTTCTTTTTCATGTTTAAAGTACTTGTTTCCTGTTGGGGATTGTATTTAGGTCCCCTCTAAAGATTCATGTGGACACAGGTCACAGGTGGGTTTTTTTTTACAAAGGTGGCTGGATCTAGAGTGTGCGATTGATTCATAGTTCAATGCTAGCAATAAGGGTGCTAGAATTAAGGGCATCTGATTACTAAATCAGTACACTGATTTGTTTGGCACCCACCCTAATCCAGTATCCTAGATAGAATATAAAAGGAACAGAAAGACAGTGCTAAGGTCTGCATTTCTATCAGCATTGTGGTCTTCTGAATGCTGATAAGAATATCCCAGCAAGCTTAGCTTACACCATTCTAGGGCTACTTCTTCAGCTGACATCTAGAAATCCTTCCATTATCTTCCACCAAGTCTGTACTAAGAAATTCTGAACCACATGCTCAGGTAGTGTTACATCGATAACACCACTCCTCATACCAAAATCTTTTTCTGATAAGTTCTCATTGCAAGACAAAATGCCCATACCCACAAGTTAAAGGAAGAAAGGTTAATTTTAGCTTACAATTTGTAGAGGTTTCAGTCCATAGTTGCCTGGCTCCAAAGTAGGGTGGCTTGATACAGGAGACTTGCTTACAGTGAGGCCAGAAGCTAGAAGTTAAACAGGTAGGGCACAGTCCTGAATAGTTAACTTAAATAAACTGAAGGTCAGAGCTTAAGTGACTGTATGTACAATGGGCCCAAATAACTAATGTGAGTAAACTATCAGGGCCTAATGGAATGTAAAAGACAGAGCACACATTCCTAAAAAAAATTGACAGAGCCTTGGAGGAATTGAAATGCAAACAAGTCTGCCTGCTTTCCAGGCATCAAAAGCCAGGCAGGAACTAACAGCATCTCTACATTCTGCCACAGTCACCTGTACCAAAAAGTCCATAAATGCCCCAGACTTAAATATCTACTCTTTTCACCTTTCAGAAAGCCCCTCCCTGATGGAGAGGTGGAGCTTTTCTTTTTATTCTTCCTAATGAAAATGCATTTGGTCATTTCCCATCGCTTGCTGTTTTGTCAGCTTCAATCTTTTTTCATCTCAAAACAAGGACCCAGAGCAGGAGGGCCCTGGTTACAATGGCATGGAAGGGGAAGTAGCCATTGCTCAAGGGAGGAGGAGGGATATACGCAAGCCACACCCCCAGTGACCCACTACTTCTAACCAGCCTTCACCTCCCAACATCACACCCAGCTATAACCCCCACCAAGACACTACTCCAGTTACCACTCATCCATGATATAGCCACCTCCCAAACGCCCCACCTATGAGTGTGTGAGGCTTTGGGGGACTTTTAGATATAAATCATAAATAACATCTGTTGAACAGAGAGATTTTTGGCTAGAAAATTCTGTCTTTTAAAATCTGGAAGAGAGCCACTGTTCTTTTTTTTTTTTTTTTTGATAATTCCCATAGACACAAAATATATCATGATCCAGATATCTATGGGAAGAGATATCTGGTCATCACCGTTCATCACCACACTATTCACAGGAGCCAACATGTGTAATAAAACTAAGTATCAATCAAGGGATGAATGCAAAATAAAATGTAGTGTGTGTATACAAATGGATAATATTTGGCCCTACAAAAACAAATGCTCTCATATGTAATAACATGGACAGAATTGGAGAAAATTATGCTAAGTGAAAGAAGCTAAACACAGAAAGACGAGTACTGCCTATCTCACCTCTACATAAAATATGAACAATTAACTCTTTAAAACAAGAGCTATCACCAGAGATTTCTTTTGAGAAGTTGAAGAGATGATCATTAAAGAGGAATGTCTATGGTACACCATATATTTGTTTAAGACATTTTTTATGAAAATGTGGACCAGCAGGATAGGTAAACTGAATTTTGGGGAAATTCTCCCATCTAACCACATGAAAAACTCCAGGCCTAATTTTCAAAGTAAGCCTAAAAAAACATTTTTCATGTGAAAAAGTTCTATATTTTTTAATCAAATATGTCTGAACAATGCATTCCTGTGTCATTTTTCTTATTCTTGGCTTGAAATCTAAAAGCTTATAGTAACAAGAGGATGAGAAATAAAGGGAGGTGATGATGGCAGGTGGATGGATGTGGAAGGGGAGAGTGAGACATCTGGCATCATCTCCCAGTACTTTTTGACATGTTTCTCTCTAGAGGGACTGAGCCATGCTGGTTTCAGAGGCTTCTACCACTGTACTCTATGCTCCTTCTGTGCCCTCTGCCACACATGATGCCTTTTCATAGTTTCTCTCCTTTTAGAGGTGTATTTTGACCACACAGTGCTTTTTAGTAATGTTTTGAATGGGAAAACCCTTGTTTACTGTGAAGTAGAAGAAGAGGGTTTGTAAAAGTTATAGGGGAAGGGTAACTCACTGGCAACTTCCCCTGGGCTTTCAGGAATATGCATTACAAAAGACCACTGGTAAAAGCTAAAGCCTTATTTGTGATGTTGAGTCTTGATTGTAAACTTAATGTGTGAGAGATGCCAAGCCCAAAGTCTCATCTGAGACTGAAGAAAAATGCTTAGCTGTGAACTCCCTATTAAATGCAAAGGGTAAGTCCAGAGTCCCAAGAAAAAAATGGCACAGGGAAAACATTCCCACTCCAAAAAGGAGTAATATGCAAATAAAAATGAATTTGACCATAGAAATTTCAGAACCCAGCAGGGCTAACATTAAATGCTCTAGCTCCATGTCTGATATACAGGGCACATGGGGTGAGATGTGAACTCTAGAGAACTTGTGTGGACCCACCCCATGTCTTTCTGGTTGCAGCTCACATGAATGCTCTTTTCAACTAGTTCAACTTATTATCTGTACTTTTCCTTTGAAGAGATCTTGGCCTCTCAGTAATTCTAACTCCCTCGTGTCTCTGCTCCACATTCAGCTTTATCTGCTGACTTCACACACTGTTCTATCTAGGGCAAATGGTTTTGGCTCTAACATCTTCTTTGAAATCTGTGTGAAAGCCTTCATCAAAAGGGTGAATGGATAGAGAAATGGCTCAGAACATGCAGATAGTGATGTGAAACTGCAAGCTTTAAAATGAAGGAAATAATGTGTTTTGTGACCACATGGATAAACATAGAGACATTATGCTAAGTTAAATTAGTCATATGTGCAATGATAAATACATGTGACCAAACATATTTGGAATATACAAAATTGAAATCAGAGAAACAGAAAGGACAATGATCATCACCATAGACAGGAAATGAGTGAAATTGGGAGAGGTTAATCAAATACCACAATGTTTTGGTCATGCAAAATAAATAAGTTCTGTATATCTAACATACAGTAATGGTGATTATGATTAATAAAATTCTATTACATACTTGAAATTTTCTAAGTAAAGGGATCTTCAGTGTTTTCACTACAAAACAAGTAATGTGTGAGATGATGGGTATCTTAATAGTCATTAGGATTATAATCATTTCACAGTGTACAGATATACCAAATCACCACATTCTGTACTTTAAGTATGAGCAAAAATCTTTATTCAGTTATACACCTAAGAAGCTGAGTAGAACTTAAAAAATAAAAGTGATGTTGAGTACTTTTTATATTCATGTTGGCCATTTGTATATTTTACTTTGACAAATTCTTATTCATACCATTTATCCATTTTTAAACAGGCTATTTGATTTTTTAAATATTATTTATATTTTGGTGTTATTTTTCTAATTCCTTATGTATTCTATGTATTATGCCCCTGTCTGTTAAATACTTCATCATTATTTTCTCTCATATGATAGGTTGCCTCCACTCTGTTACTTTTCCCTTTGCTGTGAAGAAATTTTCAATTGAGGTACTATCACTTGTTTATTTTTGGTTTTCTTGCCTGTGTACTTACATTCTTAATTAGAACATACTTGTGCAAATGAATATCATAAAGTTTTTCCCCTCAGATTTCATCTCTTTGTATAGTTTCTTTTACATTTAATTCTTTAATCTGTTCTGAACTAATGTTTTTACATGGTGTGATATGTGAGGCCTCTTCCATTCTTTAACATGTGGACACCAAGTTATTCGGGAACACTTATTGAAGAGCATGTCCTGACTACATATGTGTATTCCAACTTGTCAAATCATTTGACTGTAATGACGTGGATTTGTTTCTGAATTTTTACTCTGTAACACTGGATTATGTATCTATTTTTAGGCCAATACCATGAGGTTTTGTTACTTATATAGTATTATGATTGGAATCTGGGAAATGCAAATCAATATCATAATACTATACCTTCTCAACTCAGAATGGATATTATAAACAGATATAAAACGACAAATTATGGCAAACATGAGGCTAAAGAGAAAGTCTTGAACACTGTAGAAATATGTTTGTAGAGCCATTACTGAACAGAATATGAAACTTCCTTGGAATTAGAAGTACATATGACCCTGCAATCCCATTACTACATATTTCTCAAAAGAAAATTAAGTCAGTACATCCAAAAGACATCTGCACTACGATGTGTACTTCAACACCATTCACAATGACTAAGACATGGATTCAACCAAAGTACCCACCCCTGAATGAATGGATAAAAACCATGTGCTAGACACACACAGTGGAATACTATAGTCATATGTGATAAATATTTTGTCATTTCTGGCAATGTGGATGGAACTGGAGATCCCAATAGAAAACAAACTAAGCACTAAAATGTACACATGGTTTAGCACTTATGTGGAACCTAACAAAGCTGACCTTTTAGAACTGGTGAGCAGAATAGTGGTTTCTTGAAACAAAGGAGGGGGAGAAGAAGATGAGAGAGGGGAGAAATTGTTCAACAGGTGCAAATCAATAGCCCATGAGAGGAAAGAATGCTGTGTCATACCACAAAGATGTGCATTATGATTAACAATATTGTATCATGCACCTCAACATAACTAAAAGGACTTCATTGAGAGGCAGGAATATACATTTGCAGTGATCAAAAGCCTAAGTACTAGCCCTCACCCAGCTTCTGACCAATGAGAGAGCAGACAGGTGAAGACCTCAGCCAAGTGGAGCTGAAGCTGCTACCCCCACCCCCACTCAGCCCCCAAGCCACAAACAGAGCTGAGCTTTATTTTGTCTGCAGCAAAACCACCCAACCCTCACTACCCATCCTCGCCTCTGGCCTCCTTGTTGGTTTAGTACCTGATTGCACACTACAGAGGCACAAGGGGTCATAAAGGCCATTCTCCTAAGCTCCAGAAGACAGAGCAGAAGTCAACATAAGAAAGAGGGTCTCTCTGAGGCTTCTTCATCAAAATTGAAGCCCACTGGAAAAGTTGAAGCGAATCTCTGCAATAAAGGCACATCAGACCACCATAGTGGGTAAGTTGGAGGGATCATCAACTCCCATTAAATTCTGGACTATCTTAAGGGGAAGGACAGCTGGAATCTGCAGTAGAACCTTGCAGAGATCAACCCTGGAGGAGGTCAGGGATCTCATCTTGGGACTTCAGCCAGAAATCAGCCTGAGTCTCACAAGTCTGCTACTGGCTTTCTTAGACTCATTGACTTATATCTGCACACTGCTGTCAACATTGTCTATTGTGACAGCAGAGACATACCCTGAAGGAGGACCTTCACTTTTATTCTTTGTTATTCTCAAAATTATTATTTTTTCTCTTATTTTATTTTTTATTTCTTTCTACTCTTTTCAAATTTTCCTTATTCTTACATTTTTTTCTTGTTTTTGTTCTCTCTCACTCTCTCACTCAAATTTTTCTTCATCTCTCATTTTGTTCCTGTTCTGGCCCTATTTCAGATTTCTTCTTCTTTTTCTTTTTCCTTCTCTCAATTATCATTAGTTTTAAGGGAAAGTAAATACAGTTTGTAGCCTCCCTATGGCTCTTCTCATTTTTGTTCCTTCATTCTAGCATTTCCTCTTGCCTTCAACAGTTTCCTACAGTTTGCATGATCTTCCTCTGTCCTCTGGCCTCAATACTAACAGTTCCCTATCATTTTACGTATCTATCTCTCCTTCTCCAACTCCTTATAAGTCCCCATCCTGAAGGGTAAAGTTGCTATATTGAAGAGTTTATTCACTATAAACATAGTTTGGCCTGGTCCTCGATTTTGATTTAATTCACACAGTTAATAGTGATAGATTATTAACTACCACAAATTGCTTTTTTCTAAGCAGTGCATGATGCTATTGTTGCTGATTGTATCACTTGTGCTAATGTATTGTGATTGATCTAATCAGTTGTCCTTCCTGTATTAATAAAAATGAGATAGACACAGAATCATTAGAGACTTAAAACCTAAAGACCAGTTATATCTGAAAGACACCTCTGAGAAGCAATCATTTTGTAAGGGTTCTAAATAGAAGGAACAAAGATACTTATAACAAGCAATATTAAAATATTAACTCAGGAATTAAACCAAGGACAGTACCAACAAAAAAAATATCAATGAGAAGACATTTAAGCAAGGCACAAATTCAGACTTTCAGCCCACCAAAGGCAAATTGTAGAAGAAACAGAGTGGAAAAGTCTGATAATGAACCACCTGGACACACTGAACTGACAGCACAGGAAGTAAGAAAACAGATGAATGATGCTCTACAAAAATTGAAAAAAGAAATAATCTCACAGATAACTACAAAAATGTTGAGCAGAATGAAAAACATGATTAGAGACTCTAGAACAGAAGCAGATAAAAAATGAAGTTCAGGACAATTATGGAAACCATGAATGCCCAATATAGGAAAGAAATGGAATCCATGAAACAGACTTGAACAGATATGCAGGAGATTAAAAATTCTATTGAAAGCATACGCAGCAGACTAGGGTACTCTGAAGACAGAATATCAGAAATAGAAGACAGGATGATGGTCAGTGACCATGAAAACCGAGATCACTTAAAAATAGTAAGGGACCATGAGAAATTGATCCAACAGCTCCTAGATGACACAAAGAAGAATAATATAAGACTGGTAGGGGTTTGTGAAAAACCAGGAGAAAGTACAAATGATGTAAAAATACTGTTCACAGAATTAATGACAGAAAACTTCCCAAACAGAGCAAAAGAATTTCACACACAGTTAAATGGGGCATATAGGTCACCAACTAGCCATGATCAGAAAAAAAAATCTACACCTAGACATATAATAATCAAGATCACAGAAACCCAGCAAAAGAACAAAATACTACTAGCAGGTAGAGAAAATAAACAAATCACATACAAAGGAAAGCCCATCAGAATCACAGCAGACTTTTCAACACAAACCCTAAAGTCAAGGAGAGCCTGGAGTGAGGTATTTCAAGCCCTAAAAGAAAATATCCCCCAACCTAGACTGATGTATCCTGCAAAGCTATCTTACAAAATTGATAGGGACATAAGATACTTCTATGACAAAGAACAACTGAGAAACTTCATGAATGCCAAAGCAGCACTCCTTATAATTCTAAGCAATCTCCTAGAAAAAGACAACAAAGGTCACAACTCCATGAGGCCCAACAGAGCAAATTAATCAAGCAAGGCATGAAATTAAAGGGAGAGGGAGAAAAATAAAAAAGAACCAACAATAGGAAAATAATATGACAATAATAAGTCAATACATATCAGTTATATCTAGCAATGTTAATGGTCTCAATTCCCCAATCAAAAGAAATAGACTGGCAGAATGGATTAAGAAGCAAAATCCAACAGTATGCTCTATATGAGAAATGCACCTAGTTCAAAAAGAAACTCATAGACTGAAAGTAAAAGGATGGAAAACATTTCTCTATGCGATAGGAACCCAGAAAACAGCAGGGGTAGCTATTTTATTTGCAGACAAAGTAAATTTCAAACCAAAACTAATTAAGAGAGACAAAGAAGGTCACTATATCCTTGTAAAGGGAACAATCCAAGAGGAATAGTTAAAAATCATAATTACATATGCAGCAAATGCTAAGGCACCCAACTATACAAAACAAGTATTAGGGGACATGAAAAACCAAATAAGCACCAATACAATTGTAGTAGGGGACCTCAGTACCCCAATGTCACAAATAGACAGATCATCTAGACAATAAATCAACAACAAAATATTAGAACTGAACCAACTTTTTGAACAAATGGACTTAATAGATTTCTACAGAGTGGTCCAACCACAAAATTAGAATGTACATTATTTTCAGCTGCATATGGATCATTCTCCAAAATAGACCACATACTAGCTCATAAAATATGTTTAAGTACATGCAAAGGAATTGAAGTTATCCCATGTATGAGACCATAGTGCAATAAACTGGAGATCAATAGCATAAGAAACCACAAGAACTTCACAGACACATGGAAATTGAATAACACTCCTGAACAACCAGTGGGTCACCGAGGAAATTAAAGTAGAAATTGGACAGTTTTTATAAATAAATGATAATACCAATGCAACATACAGGAACCTATGGGACCCAATCTAAGCAGTTCCATGAGGGAAATTCATAGCAGTGAATGCCCACACTAGGAAAAGAGAATGAGCTCAAATAAACATCCTAATGCTGAATCTTAAGCTCCTAGAAGAATAAGAGCAAGACAAGCCCAAAGCTCATACAAAGGAAGAAATTATAAAGATCAGAGCAGAAATCAATGCAATGGAGACTAAGAGAATGATACAAAATCAAGGAATCAAAGAGTTGGTGCTTTGAAAGAATAAATAAAGTTGATAAACTCTTAGGCAACCTTATAAAAGGTTGAACCTTATAAGGTTCAAACACATGCAATTGGAAATGAAAAAGGTGAAGTCACAGCAGATCCAACAAAAATCCAGAGGATTATTAATACTTACTGTGATAACCTGTACTCTAATAAAATGGAAAACAAAGAAATGGACAGAGTTCTAGATACATATGAATTACCAAATTTGAACAAAGAAGATATGAAAATTCTAAACACCCCAATTACAGTCAGTGAAATTGTAAACATAACTAAAATCTAACAACAAAGAAAAGCCCAGGTCCTGATGGCTTCACTGTTGAATTCTACAAAACATTTAGAGAAGAGCTATCACCACTACTCTTTAAACTTCTCAATGAAACTGAAAGTGAAGCAATACTTCCAAATTCATTTCTAGAAGCAAGTATCACTTTGATTCCAAAACCATGGAAAGACCCAACCAAAAGAGAACTAGAGGCCAATCTCCCTAATGAACATAGATGAAAAATCCTCAGTAAGATACTGCAAACAGAATACAAAGGGTCATCAAGAAGATCATACACCTTGACCAAGTCAGATTTGTCCTAGGGATGCAAGGACGGTTCAATGTATGTAAATCAAAACATGTAATACTCTATATTAACAGAGTCAAGGACAAAAATCATATGATCATCTCAATAGATGCAGAAAAACCATTTGATAAAATTCAACACCCATTCAAGGTAAAAACCCTGTAGAAAATCAGAATAGATTGTCTTTATCTCAACTTCATAAAGGCTACCTATGGAAAACCAACAGAAAGCATCATACTAAATGGTCAAAAACTGAAAACCTTCATGCTAAATTTGGGAAGGAGACAAGGATGTCCAGTATCACCATTCCTGTTCAATATAGTTTTGGAAACATATAGTTTTGGAAACAATATAGTTTTAGCCATGGCACTTAGATAAGAGTAAGAAATAAAAGCAATAAATATAGGAAAAGAAGTTAAACTGTCATTATTGCTGACAATATGATATTCTACATAGAAGACCCAAAAAACTGTGCTAAAAGTCTTTTAGACTTAACTGGCATATTCAGTAGAGTAGCTGGATACAAGGTCAACACTCAAAAATCAATAACCTTCTTGTACACAAATAACAGATTCATTGAATGAGAAATTAGGGGAACAATCCCTTTCACAATAGCATCCAAAAAATAAAAGACTTTGGAATCAGTCTAATAAAGAAAGCAAAAGACCTCTACACTGAGAACTACAGCACTCTGAAAAAAGAGATCAAAGAGAGTATTATAAAATTGAGGGGCCAGGGATTTAACTCAGTGGTTCCAGCACCTGCCTTGCAAGCACAGGGACCCAAGTTCAATCCCTGGTACCGAAAAAAAAAAAAAAAAAGATATCCCCTGTTCCTGGTGAGATGGTGAGAAAGAACCAATATAGTGAAAATGGCCATACTTCCAAACCTGCTATACAGATTCAATGCAATCTTGATTGAAATCCCAGGAGCATATTTCACAAAACTAGAGAAAATAATCCAAAAGTTAATCTGGAACCAGAAGAGACCTAGAAGTGCAAAACCAAGTCTAGGCAACAGAGTCTTGGCAGGTGGTATCACAGGTCCCAACTTGAAAGTATACTACAAAGCCACTGTGATAAAAACAGCATGGTACTGGAAAAGAAACAGACCCGAGGATCAGTGGAATAGATTAGAAGATGCAGAAACAACTTCAGACATACTCAGCTCATCTTTGAAGAAGAAGCCAATGAGAAAGATAGACTCTTTAATAAATGGTGTTGGAAAAAGTGGATTTCAACTTGCCAAAGATTAAAACTAGACCCCTATCTTTCACCATGCACTAAACTAAAATTGAAATGGATTAAAGATATAAATATTAAAACAGAAACACTAAACTTGCTGGAAGACAAGTTAGGTACAACTCTCAAAGACATTGGCATAGAAAAGAACTTTATGAAAAAACTGGAACTGGCACAAAGAATCAACAACTGGGATCTTATCTCATTAAAATCTTGTTCACTGTAAGAGATACCAACAACAGAACTAAGAGACAAGCTACAACGTGGGAAAAATTTTACCAGCTGTTCCACAAACAAAAGTCTACTATATAGAATATATAAAGAACTCAAAAAATCAGACCCCTCAAATATAAAGACCCAATTCAAAAATGGGCCTCTTAAATGAACAGACATTTCTCAGACAAAGAAGTAAAAGCAGCAAACAAATATTTCAAAAAAAATGTTCAAAATCACTGCTCATTCAAGAGATGGAGATGAAAACAATGCTGATTCTGCCTCACTCCATAAAGAATGGCTGTTATCATAAATTCAACCAATATCAAGTGCTGCAGGGGTTGTGGGGAAAAAGGAACATTTCTTCATTGTTGGGGGTAGTGCAGAATGGAGCAACCACTGTGGAAATCAATATGGAGATTCCTCAAACAAGTAGGATTGGGAGTCCTATTTGACTCAGAAATTCCTCTACTGAGTATCTTCCCAAAGAATTAAAAGAATCATACCACATTGATATATGCTCACCCATGTTTATAGTGGCACAGTTTGTAATAGCTAAAATTTGGAAACAGCCTAATTGCCTATCAACTGGAGACAGGATAAAGAAGACTTGTTTTTTCTATAAAAAGGAGTACTACTTAGCCATAAAGAATGAGAAACTAGAGACATCTATAGCTAAGTAGATGCACATTGAGGCCATACTCTTTAGTGAAATGAATAGGACACACATGTGCAAATACTGAATAGTTTCTCTGGTGTGAAAAAACAAAAGTGTAAATAAGAATAAAAATGTCTAATTAATATTATGAAATAGGAAGAAAATATTTAAAGGAATGTGGAAAGTGGGAGGACAAGGGGGAAGGAAAGAAGGGAAAAGAAAAATATGAGAAAAGGAAAGCATGAAAACAAAGTCTTTGTAAATAGGGAAGAGTGGAGGCATTGAATGGAGGGCAGGGGAATGGGAAAAAACAAGAACTATGATACATCATGTAAAGGAACAAGATCCCAATGACAAATGTAACCATGTATACCTAAAATGTACCAATAAACTAAATGGAAAAAAAGCCTAAGTAGTAGAGCTAATCAACAATGTACAAATGTGTTAAAACAGAAGATTATATCACATAAGGAAGGACAACTATTACTTGCCAATAAAATTACTTTTAAAATAAAATAATGCCAATATATCATAAGTAATCATCAATAGGGTGAAAACATAATACTTCTAAAAGCAAGCTTATATTCCTTTCTGAGATACAATTTATTTCCAAGCACTATAACATTTTAAGGATATAAAGGAGCTGTGATGCTGTAAAAACTAAATACTAAACCCAAAGAAGCCCACAAAGGCAATGGCCAAGTCCAACAACCATTGAAAAAATAAATGCAAATTATTTTTTGTGTTTCATGAATTCTGATTCCAGTGGAGATGACATCTTTCAATTGACAGTTCCCCTTGCTCCTCCTCTCTCCCTCAGCCAACCTCCTTGTCACATTTGCCCTTGGTCCCACTCCTTCTTTCCCACAGATGTCACAGTTGTCACAATGCTGATCTCTAAATTCTAGGCCCCTCTCCATATAAAGCTCAGAGCTACTTCTCCACACCCAACCACCTGGCCCTGGTCCATAGGATGCTGGACAGGTGATGGGGACCTGTGGCCACAGGGACAGAACCGCCTCTTCAGTGGGTCACACCTGCATTACCTTTCCATGCAACAGAATTGGCACAGAAGGAGGATGGTGGAGACATCATAGACCTGTGCTGAGCCTCAACTGTAGGCATTAGGTGAAAACTTGCTCTTTGAATTCAGCTTGGACCAGCTCCTCCCCAGTCCTCATAGTGAGGAAAAGCCATTGTGCTCAACAAGGTGTTGAAAACCAAGCCAGACAGTCTAATCTCCTTGAAAGTTTTCTGAGAGGAAATAAATAACAAGAATGGTAGACTAAGGCCATGGATGTAGCTCAGTGGCTCCACACCTACCTGGCAAGAACAAGGTCCTGAGTCAAATCCCCCCTACTCAAAAACAAAAAAAAAAAACAAAAAGAAGGGAAGGCTAAATCAAAGTGATGATCTTGTGACAGGAGATAGAGAATGTGAGACACATTCTAAAATCAAATTTATGATCAACAGGATGCCTCCTGATTCTTAAAGACCATATTTCCTTAACATCCTGACATGAGCATGAGGAATCTCTTCATGTCCTTATCACACTTCTTGACTTCTGCTGTGAGCCACAAAACATGTGCTCTATCTGGTTTGTGGAGCCCAAGGGTGACCACATGTCCATTATGACATCATTAGCATTGTGGATTCAACACTCCTCCTCCACAGCCTTAGTCAGCCTCCAACACTGGTTCCAACAAGGCCCATATGAGGGCAAAAATGTTCTTCGGATGTAAGGATGGAGTTTCTCAATAGGACAGAGTCCCCTTAATCCCACCACAAGACACAGGAAAGTTCCCAATGAAAACCTCAAACCCTAAAGCAGACTGGCCTCTCCATTCAAACCCAGTCTTGAATTTTCTCATCAGCCCACTCCCTACCTGAGCACTGTACCTTACTTTAACAAATTCCTCCATCCTTACTACTGCTGTGTGTTCTTCTCAATTCCTTGTTCAGGACACAAACAGCTACCTTTATGGGGTAAGACTGACACCAGGTGTGGGTAACAGGTTCACATGGGTTAGGAAGGACACTGCAAGAAAAATGGCATTGTCACATGCAGTATTTCATAATATTTCATAAAGTTATATCCTGTAAGGAAAATAAATATCTAACCAGCTAAAGAGTGCCTCCATTTTCAACAGTACTGCTTCTCTTCTGTATACAGTGTACTACTTCAAATGTAATAAACCATGAAAGTTTTAAGCAAAAACTCCCCTGGGGTGGCATCAGTCTGCCCTATGCATAATCTTTCATGGAGAGCCATGGGAACAGCATGGTGTGGCCACAGTCTGCACATCCAGCCATCTGTATGATAAGCTCATTGCTTCAGGATCTTGTCTTCAACACACTCAGGCATATTTCTCAGAGCCAGATAATCCTAAAGACAAATCAGAGGGAAATTCCCTGTACAGCATTCATGTCCACACAGGAGTCCCTGAGTTAAAATCTCCCTGTACTAGCTCAGGTCTCAGAGGAGCTGAGCCAGGCACCCTCCAGAGCCCCTACACATCACTCTGTCTCCTGCTTGGATTCTGATCACTTCCAACTTGCTCTCCAGAAAACCCAGCATTTGAAGAGAAACTGCCTCACTAGAGCTGCCCAGGTGTCCACAGCTGTCCTGTTCCTCATGCAGCTCTTCTTTCTTCACCTCAAGGTGAGTGAGTGCCACTACGTTGTTCTTGAGCAGGAGAGTTCATTCTTTTTCCTCCAATGAATTCCATGGAGAAGCACAGTGCAGACTCTCACTTACCTCATGAGGGTGGGCTCTTCTTGGTCACATGCAGTAAAATCATAGGAGGAAAATGAAATTACTAGGAGAAAATCTTCTAATACCTAATTATTACCCCCAACCCTCTGTCACCACACAAGTTTTCAGCTCCAGAAAAGATGAAGACTGGAAAATCATAAACATTTTCAAAAGTCAGTGGCAAAAGAACAAAGAGCAAAAGACCACAGAGGGGAGAGAAAATAATAAATCCAAAACAGACTGTTTCTGTAGTAAGTATGAAGTGCTGCATGGGGCATTGGGAAAAAACATAACAAAGCAGAGCATAAAATGTGTAGCTCTGTACGCTAAATGGTGACAGAGACAATCAGTTTGGGAAAAGTTAAATTTCAAGCAACTTTAGAGTGTTGTGCAAAATTTTTGGGAAAAAATGGACAGTTTTCTTTATTGTCACTTGCCAGTGAATATAGCTGCTCCAGGCCAAAATGGGGTGCTGGGAAGGCAGGAAACTTGAACTCTGGTCAAACTCCCAAAATATTCAAAGGCACAAGGGAAGAGGACAGAGTGCCTGCAAATGTGCAGGAACTCACAGTAACTTGGGGAGACAGAGTCAGCGAGGCTTAGGGAGGATTCACAGCACAGCTCATGCTGGTTCAGGGGTCATAGTATGTTTTCTCTCAATAGGTCAGCTGGGAGGGAGAGAGAGAAGCCAGCTGTGCAAGGGCCAGGATGGGGGAAGCAGTGCTGAGGATGGGACTGAGACCCAGGTGGCATGGGACACTATAGATGTCTCAACAGAGGTAGGCCTGATGTCACATGACTGTCACCAGGAAGACAAGGCCAGACACCATGGAGAACACCCACTGTCCCTCAGGTTTTCTGCCTTCATGAAGGAATTCAGTCCACACATAGGCCTCCATGTAGAACTACACATAGACGTTAGCACAGAGTTAATACACAGAGCTTTGCACCCTCAGGGAGAAGGCAGGTGGTGCCACACAGGGCTCTGCCATGAGTGTGAGACTAATATGTGCTTTGTGCAGAAGAGTTTCTCCTGGGCTTCTTGGAGCTGGGGTGACTGTGATGCTTCCTGACCAGTTGTCTTAGAGCTGACTCTGGGGCTGCCAGGTGTCTTCTGCTCTTTTCAGACAGTCAGTGTTAACCTCAATTGTTGTAATCACTTAAGAAAGGTACCAAAAACTTTTAAAAGATAAACTCCAACTGAACTCAGGTCTCAGGCAGGCATGAGGGTGTGGAAAGAATGTCCCCTTTCTGGTGTCACTTGGCACAGGCTATGCAGCAGGTTGCTGTGTGCCTGGTTCTCCACATGGAGGCCCTGTGTCTTGTGTCTGAGACCTAATAAGTGATTGAAATGGGTCACACCCTGAGGTCTGTGTTTCCTCATTTATCTTTAGTGGGCACAACATGCTGCTTTGAACCCTCTTGTTCCCCAGGCCAGCTAATGTCACAAAACCTGCCCAAAAGTGGGGCTGTTTGGTGGGTCCCTGTGGGCTTCAAAACAATGAATGATAAATTGAGGGCTGGGATTCCTGGTGATTCACAACCAGGGGACACTGAGGAATGGTGAATCTGGATGTGTCTGGAAACAGGACCATTACAGTGACTGGCAGTGTGTCAGTTGTGGCAATGAGGAAATCTGAGGTTGGCCTGGAACTCATTCCTGCCTTCATGAGGAGTTAGTGTCTTTAATTCTCTTTTCCTTTTCTTTTTCTTTTTCTTCTTTTTTTTTTTTTTTTTTTTTTTTTTTGGTACTGGGGATCAAATTCGGGTCCTTGCGCTTGTGCAGCAGGTGACAAAACCACTAAGCTAAATCCTCGGCCCAAGTGTCTTTAATTCTCAAATGCTGGTGACCCAAGTAGAAACAAATCAGATGTCATTGTGTTGATACACAGTGGGACACTTGAAAAATTTGGGCTTCACTTTGCCTGGTTTTTCATTTAATGTCATGTACTTCAGGTGCACCTGTGCTGCCATTGGGAGCAGGATCTGCTTCTTCATTAAGGTGGGATGCTGTTTGATGCTTACATTTACCACATTATCTGTCCAACTCATCCACAGCTAGAAACTTGTTCCTTCCACACTTTAACTGCAGTGACCAATGCTTCAGTGACCAGGGAAGTAGAGATGTGTCGACAAACCCTGGTCACATCTTGTGGATAAGTACCCAGGACTGCAACTACTGGGTCATATAGAAGTTCTACTTTAAATCTTTTGAGGAGCTCTAACCCTACTTCCATATTGGCAATACTTACATTTACACCAACAGCATTTCCCTTTCTCCACATTCTTGCCAACATTTATCTTTGCCTTTCTAGAACAGCTGCTCCAGCAGTAGCAAGTTGAGAAAAAATAAACCCTCCCTGCTCTCACTCACATGTGGAGTTGAAAGAGTTAATCTCCTAGAAGCAGAGTGCAGGGTAGTGTTTTCCAGGGGCTCAGGCAGTGGCTTCCTCAGGGTTGGGGTGACAGTGGTCACAGGTGCAGAGTCACAGCCACCCAGGAAGCAGTAGAGAGAAGATCTGTGATATGGCATGGGGACTGTAGTTAGTGGCGATATATTGTAACACAATTACAATATTTTAAAAAGTGGATGTTAAATGTTGTCACCACAAAAACAACTATGGGTGATGAAACACAATTTAATTAATTATCTTTAATCTTTCCACAATTCACATGTGCTCCAAAATATTGTTCTCTACGTCATAAATACATACATTTTATATCTACACTTACAACACAATTTGAAGAAAAAGTATTATCTTTACTTTATCCACAATTGACCCCTTTAGATGTTTTTATATACTTTGCATGGGGAGATCATTTTGATGTACCTATCTCTCTCTTTCCCAAGTATGAACCTAAGGGAAGAACAGTACTGCTGCTGTGTGTTGGTGTTGCTGCCAACAGCACCCAGACCTTCACAGCCAACCCTGCACAGCACACCTCAGACTCTGACTAGAGGCCCTCACAACACTCCACTAGATCAAATTAAGATGTGACCTGAAGTCACAAACAAAACCAGATGTCACTTGGTAATATAGAGTGTATACTTTCTGTAAATGTCATGGACTAGACTATACCTCTACTAAGGAACAAATTCACAGATTTCTCCAATAATCTGTTTTCCTTCCCTGTGTGATCAAGGGAAACTGTCAGACTTCTTTTAAAGGTTTAATTCCCAGATCAAAGTTCCCATTTCCTCCAGTGGAGCAATCCTGGGTACAGCAGACTCCCACTGTAGTATTAGCTCTTCTTCAGGTGGCAAAGGGGAGGACCAGGCCTGTTGCTCAGGGGACTCTGGCTCGGACATGGCAATGCTCTGCCCTCTCTGCTCACCTGCCCAGTAAATCTACTTTGCTCCCTCTGCACAGAGTACACATGTGTTCTGAGTTACAGCCCCATGGATCAAATGCAAATTGTGTGTAGGCTGGGCCAACTCTTGGCCCAGAGATCAGGAATGGAGGAACCTTGACATAGGCTTCTTATCCTGTGATAATGAAATATTTAAATCCAAGCAACAGAACTTCTCTCTTCTGACACTGGATCTTGTGTGGTGTCATGGTTTTTCTTGTTTTTGTTTATTTGGTTATTTTTTATTCACAAACACAATCTTTTCTCAGATGAAGAAACCATTGATTTCCTCATGCCTTCTGTTCTCACACATGCTGCTGCCCTCTGAGTTTCTCTAAACTCTGAGAAGGGTATATTTTAGTACAAGCAGGCTTACAATTAAGTTGGTGACATCCCAAACCCTACACCCACAGGCTCACTGAGTGGGCTGACATAACACGGGATAGAGAAGATTACTCTCCATGGCAACACTGCCCATGCCCTATTCCACACAGCTATACACAGTCTCACACCCAACATCCAATCCTCCCTCTCCAAACTGTCCTGTATTTTGCCTTTGCTTTGAACTAACCTGAATTTGACACTTGCACTGCACAGCATCAAAGGAATCCCCCAACCCAAGAGGAGATGTGGACTCAACTCAGCCCAGTCAGGTTCTTGATGTCTCATTGCAGAAAAGGATGTCAGGAAGGGTCAGTGAGAGACAAGGGCTGATTCATTAGGCAGAGTTAGAAAGTAAGAGAAAAGGGGAGAGGGACTTTAACTTGAGGAGCTGAAGTACTGTTTTGATGGAAGGGATCAGCCATGGCCACAAAGGAATGAGTCCAAATTTTATACAAGGGCTGTGGGTGGCTGGGCTCAGGTTGATCATTGTCTTAGTTTGGGCTTTTTACAATGGTTCTAGAGAAGTCCTTAGTATTAGAGGATGAAATCCAATCTCTATGACATACTCATTTCTGGTTGGCATTGTCTTATTTCAGTTTCTGCTATATTCCATGGTTGGCTTAATGCAGTGACAGAGACTTCTGGCAAACATCAATAATTGAATGTCCCTGTAAATCTCTTATCACAGTGACCTCTGTGTTGAAGGGGAGGAGATGGGTTGTGTAAATACAGCTCTGCTCAGCCCTGTGTTGTCGCTTGCAGACAGACACTTCATACAAGGCTAACATGCTGTTGTGAGAGAAAAAAGTGATGTGACCCACAGTTTTAAGGTAATAAAGGCAGAAACAACTGAATGGGAAACTTTGTAATGCTTTCAGTTATTCATTATACCTCAATAGGCCCAAGTGAAGAGTTTCTGTTTTTTAGAAAAAGCTTTTAAGTCCCAAATGCCTCAGAAGAAAACACACATCATGGTTTAATGAGTAGCAGTTTAAGGCCTCAAGAGTGTACCCGGCCTTTGTCCACATGGTAGTCTCCAACAATCTCAATACTGCTGATCACACCTTCATAAAATACATAGGGGCTATTTGCTTAGTCATTCCCTCTGGATTACTCAGGTCTTATCATGAAGAATAGTGAATATTTAATCCCAGACTTCTGTATTTTCAACTTTACAACTGCTGTGTAATATTTCCCGTCATTTATAGTGAACTTTTCCTAATTATCAGACAATTTTCTATGACCATAAACATATTAAAATATTATGCATTAATATATATGAAACTTAGAAATTAAATACATGTCATAATGCAAATTCCACATTTCGAGTTGCTATTGTTCAATTCACTTTCTAGAATATGGCAAGTTGGAATTTCCAATGATGCTTTCTTGTCTCTTCAATTTTTAAATTAATTTTATTGGTACACTTTAGTTATACAATATAATGACATTTATCATTGGAGAGTTGTACATTTAAATGATATATGTTGATTTTTATGTTTTCCCCATTCCTCTACCCTCCCATCAACACCTCCACCCTTCCCTACTTACAAAGACTTTGTTGCCAGTTTTTACTTTTCTCATATTTATTCAATTCCCCTCTTTACTTTCCCCTATCCTCCCAGTTTCCCTTCCCTTTTGAAATTTTTCTTCCTATTTCACATTACTCATTATACATTTTGATCCTTATTTACACATTCAGTTTCTCATACCAGAGAAACTCCTGGTATTTGCACATGTGTGTCCTGTTTATTTCACTTTAGAGAATCTTCTCAATGTGCATCCACTTAACTATAAATATCTCTAATTTCTCATTCTTTATGGCTGAGTAGTACTCCATTTTATACGAAAAAAAAATCACATTTTGTTTATCCAGTCTCCAGTTGATGGGAAATTGGGTGTTTCCAAGTTTTAGCTATTACAAACTGTGCCACTATAAACATGGGTGCACATATATTGCTGTAGTATGATTCTTTTAATTCTTTGAGGAAGATATACAACAGGGGAATAGCTTAATCAAATGGGACCTCTAGTCCTAGTTCTTTGACGTATCTTGATACTGATTTCCACAGTGTTTGCACCAGTCTACACCCTCACCAAGGGTAGAGAAGTGTTTCTTTTCCCCACAGCCAAATCAGCATTTGTTATTGTTTGATTTCCTGATAGCAGCCATTCTTTCTGGGATGAGGTGGAATCTCAGTGTTGTTTTCATTTGAAGCTCTCAAATGACCACTAGTGTTAATATTATTTTACATATTATTTTCTGCTTTTACTCCTTTGTCTGTGCCATGACTGTTCATTTCAGGTGCCCATTTTTAGATTGGAGCTTTACATTTTGGAGGTCAGAATTTTAAGTTTCTCTATGAAGTCTACATAGTAGACCTTTGTCTGAGGAATGGCTGATAAATTTTTTTCCCACACTGTGGGTTATCTTTTCACACTGTTAGTGGTTTATCTTTCTGTGGAGAAGGTTTTCAATAAGAAGATATACCACTTGTTGATTGTGTTAGATCACATGCAAAGAATGTTCTGTTCATGAAATCTTTTCCTACCCCAATGTCTACAAGAGTTCTACCTGATCCCTCTTCCAGCCAGTTTAGTGTTGCAGTTTAAATATTTAGATCATTGATGCATTTTGATTTTAGTTTAGTTCAAGGAGAGAGATATAGGTCTAATTTTAATCTTTGGCAAGTTGAAACCGAATTTTTCCAGCACCATTTATTAAAGAGGCTATCTTTCCTCCAGTGAGTGTGTATGGCTTCTTTATCAAAGATGAGTGTGTCTGGAGTTGTTTCTGCTTCTTCTAATCTGTTCCACTGGTCCATAGTTCTCTTCCATTGCCAGTACCATGGTGTTTTCTATCATAGTAGCTTTGTAGCATAGTTTCAAGTTGGGGATTGTGATACCCACTACCTTGCCTTTGTTGCCTTGAATTACTTTTGATATTCTAGGTCTCTTCTTGTTCCAAATGAATTTTTGGATTGTTTTCTCAAGGTCTGTGAAGTACGCTGCTGGAATTTCAATTGGGATTGTATTGAATATATAGAGAAGCTTGGGAAGCACAGCCTTTTTCATTATATTGGATCTACCTACCCAGGATCAAGAGATGACTTTCTATTTTCTGATATTCTCTTTGATCTCCTTTTTTAGAGTGGTATAGCTGTCAGAGTAGAGGTCTTTGATTTCTTTCATTAGGTTGATTCCTGGATGTTTCATGCTTTTTGATACTATTTTAAAGAAAATAGATCCCCAGTTCCATTTTCAGTGAATCTGTTGTTTGTGTACCTGAAAATTATTGATTTTTGTGTGTTGACCTTGTATCCCCCTACTTCACTGAATTTGGTTATTAAGTTTAGAAGACTTTTGGTGGAGTTCTTGAGGTCTTCTATATAGATGATCATGTCATTTACAAATAATGGCAGTTTGACTTCTTCATTTCCTATCTTTATTCCTTTTATTTCCTTCTCCTGTCTAATTGCTGTGGCTGTTTCCAAAACTATATTGAACAGGAGTGGTGATAGTGAATATCTTTGTCTTGTTCTTGATTTTAGTGTGAAGGATTTCAGTTTTTGACTATTTAATATAATATTGGAAGTTTTTTATAGATGGCTTTCATCAGGTTGAAATAGAGGTCATCTACAATGTAACAAAAGTTGTAGGGCTACCCAGGTCCAGAGTCACGTGGAACATACTGAATCAGCCCTTTGCACACAGGCAGGTCTGCACATGTCCTACTGAGGTCCCGAGTCATGCAGAACACGCCAAATCAGCCCATGCCCCAGCAACAATCCACTGGACCCCCTCCCCCCGGTCCTCTGTACAGACACCTGGTTCCACACTACAAAGACACAGAGGACACTGGACCAACAGAACAGAGTACTGAGTCCCGCTGTTCCCTGCCCAGAGGTAGGGGTGTCTGAGCCAAAATCCCACTGCTTCTGGTCCAGGGGAAGGGGCTTCTTGGCCACCATCCCTCCCACTCCTCCTAGACCAGAGGAAAGGGCTTTGGGGCCACCTTCTGTCCAACAGCTCCTGGCCCAGAGGAAGGAGCTTCCAGGTCACCATCCTTCCCACCAATCCTGGCAAAGAGGTAGGGGCTTCTGAGCTGCCATCCCACTGCTACTGGTCCAGCAGAAAGGCCTTTTTGGGAACCATTGCTCCTGCTGCTCCCAGACCACAGGAAAGGGCTTTTGGGCCATCATCCCTGCTGCTACTCTAGGGCCCTGTCCCATCTCTCCCACCTCAGAGGAAGTAATCCGTGGAGGTGCCAACAGGCCTGTCACAGTCAAAATGAGAAAACACATAAATAAGTCTCAAAACCAGACTTCCAGATCACCTACAGCAACCCTAAAAGGAAATGAGATGGAAAACTTTGATACTCAAACACCTGGACACACTGAACTGGCAACAAAAGGGGATCTGGAAAAAAGGAAATCAGAAATAATTTCTCAGATAACAGGAGAAATTGTGCCCCTAGTGCAAGACATGATTAATAAATCTAGAGAAGAGCTCAGAAACATGATGGATTCCCAACATAGGAAACAAGTGGAATCCATAAAACAGATGCAAATAGATTTCCAGGAAATGGAAAACTCTATTGAAAGTCTACACAGCAGAATGAGCCAATGTGAGGACAGAATTTCAGACATAGAAGATAAGATTGCAATTAGTGACCAGGAAAAGAAAAAATGCTTCAAAATTAGAAGGGAACATGAGAAATCAATCCAGTAGCTGCTAGATGATGCAAAGAAGAATAACATAAGACTGATTGGGCTCAATGAAGAAAAAGGAGAGAGTGCAGATGACATTAAAAAAAAAATCTCTTCACAGAAATAATGGCAGAAAATTTCCCAAGCAGGGGAAAAGAGCTTGACATACAGATAAGTGAGGTGTATAGGACTCCAAATAGCCTTGATCAAAAAAAAAATCTACACATAGGCATATAATTGTTAAGATTCCAGAAACTCAACAGAAGAAAAAAATTCTACAAGCAGTTAGAGAAAAGAAACAAATCACATACAAAGGAAAGCCCATCAAAATCACAGCAGACTTCTCAACACAAACCATCAAGGCAAGAAGAGCTTGGAGTACCATATTCCAAGCCCTAAAAGAAAACAGCCTCCAACCCAGATTGATGTACCCAGCAAAACTATATTTCAAAATGGATGGAGAAATAAGATACTTTCATGACAAAGAGCACCTTAGGAACTTCTTGAATACCAAACCAGCACTCCAAAGAATTTTACACAATAGCCTAGGAACAGACATTGAGGATCACAACCCCAGGAAGCAAAGCAGAATGAACCCATCTGGCATGACAAGAAGTTAAATGGAAAGGGGGAGAATCCAACAAAAAGAAAAAGTCATTGCACTGACAAGTCAATACATTTCAGTTATAACCATCAATGTTAATGGTCTCTATTCACCAATCAAAAGAAATAGATTGGCAGAATGGGTCAAGAAGCAAAATTCAACAATATGCTGCATACAAGAAACACACTTAATTGAAAAGGAAACTCATAGACTGAAAGTTAAAGGGTGGAAAATAATACTCCATGCAACAAGAACCTGAAAAAAAGCAGGAGTAGCTATCCTCTTTGCAGATCAAGTAGATTTCAAACCAACACTGGTTAAGAGAGATGAAAAAGAACACTACATCTTTGTAAAGGGCAGAATCGAAGAGGAAGAGATGACAATCATAAATATCTATGCACCAAACACTAGTGCACCCAACTATGTAAAACAAATGCTAACAGACATGAAAAGTCATATATGCACTAATACAATTGTAGTGGGGGACCTCAACACCACACTGTCACAAATAGATAGATCCACTAGACAAAAAATAAGAAATGAAATACTAGAACTCAATCAAACTCTTGAACAAATGAACTTAACATATGTTTACAGAATCTTCCATCCCACAAAACCAGAATACACATTCTTCTCAGCTGCACATGGGTCATTCTCCAAAATAGACCACATACTCACACATAGAACATGTTTAAGTAAGTGCAAAGGAATTGAAGTTATCCCCTGAATATTATCAGATCATAGTGTGATGAAATTGGGGATCCATAGCAAAACCCCCACAAAAAATGTCATAAACACGTGGAAATTGAACGACAAACTTCTGAATAACAAATGGGTCATAGAGAAAATTAAAGAAGAAAGACAGTCCCTTCAATTAAATGACAATGACAATACTACCTATCGGAATCTATGGAACACAATGAAAGCAGTCTGACAAGGGAAATTCATAGCAGTGAATATGCATATTAGGAAAACAGAATGAGCCCAATTAAACAACCTGATGCTGCACCTCAAGATTCTAGAAAAAGAAGAGCAGGACAACCCCAGAGCTCATACAAGGGAGGAAATTATAAAGATCAGAGGAGAAATCAATGCAATGGAGACTAAGAGAATGATACAAATAATCAATGAAGCCAAGAGTTGGTTCTTTGAAAGAATCAACAAAATTGACAAACCCTTATCCAACCTTATCAGAAAAAGGAAAGCAAAGGCCCAAATCCATGCAATTAGGAATGAAAAGGGTGAAATTACAACAAACCCAGCAGAAATCCAGAGAATCATCAATACTTACTTCCAGAACCCATACGACAATAAGATGGACAACATAGAAGAAATGGACAGATTCCTAGATACATATGAATTACTAAAGTTGAACAAGGAAGACCTAAAAGTTCTGAATAACCCAATATCACCTGATGAAATTGAAAATGTAATTAAAACCTTATCAACTAAGAAAAGCCCAGGCCCTGATGGCTTCACTGCTGTATTCTACAAGACATTTAGAGAGGAAATACTGCAACTACTGTTTAAACTCTTTAATTAAATAGAAAGGAAAGCAATACTCCCAAATTTATTCCTGGAAACAAGCATCGCCTTGATGCCCAAAGCAGAGAAAGACCCAACTGAAAAGGAGAACTATAGGCCAATCTCACTAATGAACATAGATGCAAAAATCCTTAATAAGATAATGGCAAACAGAATGCAGAAGATCATCAAGAAGATCATATACTCTGATCAAGTGAGATTCATCCCAGAGATTCAGGGATGATTCAATATATGCAAATCAATCAATGTAATACACTAGATCAATAGAGCCAAGGACAAAAATCATATGATTATCTCCATAGACGCAGAAAAAGCATTTGACAAAATTCAACGTGCATTTATGATAAAAATCCTACAAAAAACTGGAATAGATGGTCTCTCCCTCAAACTGATAGAAGCCATCTACGAAAAACCAACAGCCAATATCATACTAAATGGTCAAAAACTGAAATCCTTCACACTAAAATCAGGAACAAGACAAGGATGTCCACTATCACCACTCTTGTTCAATATAATTCTGGAAACACTAGCCATGGCAATTAGACAAGAGAAAGAAAGAAAAGGAATAAAGACAGGAAATGTAGAAGTCAAATTGTCATTATTTGCAGATGACATGATACTCTATGTAGAAGACCCCAAGAACTCCACCAAAAGTCTTCTAGACTTAATAACCAAACTCAGTCAAGTAGCTGGTTACAAGGTCAACACACAAAAATCAATAGTTTTCCTCTACACAAATGACAGAGTCACTGAGAGAGAAATAGGGCAAATAATTCCTTTCATAATAGCATCCAAAATTTGAAATACCTAGGAATCAACCTAACAGAGAAATCAAAGACCTCTTCTCAGAAAACTATGGCACTCTGAAAAGAGAGATTGAAGATGATATCAGAAAATGGACAGACATCCCCTGATCCTGGGTAGGAAGGATTAATATAGTGAAAATGGCCATACTTCCAAAACTGCTATATATATTTAATGCAATTCCAATTGAGATCCCAGCAGCATACTTCATACACCTTGAGAAAACCATCCAAAAAATTCATTTGGAACAAGAAGAGACCCAGAATAGCAAAAGCAATTCTAGGTAACAGAGACATGGCAGAGGGTATCACAATACCCAACCTGCAACTATACTACAAATCTACTGTGATAAAAACAGCATGGTACTGGAAAAGAAACAGACCTGAGGACCAGTGGAACAGTTTAGAAGATGCAGAAACAACACCAGACACACTCAGCCATCTCATCTTCGATAAAGGAGCCAAACACCCTCACTGGAGGAAAGATAGCCTCTTTAATAAATGGTGCTGGAAAAATTGGGCTTCAACTTGCCAAAGATTAAAACTAGACCTATATCTCTCACCATGCACTAAACTAAAATCAAAATGGATTAAAGATCTAAATATTAAAAAGAAACTCTGAATGAGTTGGAACAGAGGTTAGGTAGAACCCTTGAAGACATCGGTGTAGGAAAAGATTTTATGAACAAAACCTCAGTTGCCCGTGAACTATCACAAACAATCAACAAGTGGAATCTCTTCTTATTAAAAGACTTCTGCACAGCAAGAGAAACCACCAGCAGTGTGAGGAGACAACAATGCGGGAAAACATCTTCACCTGCTCTTCCTCAGACAAAGGTCTACTATGTCGAATCTATAATGAACTTAAAAAGATCAGACCTCCCAAATTTAAAGACCCAGTCCAAAAATGGGCATCTGAAATGAACAGACATTTCTCAGACAAAGAAGTAGAAATAGTAATTAAATACAAGAAAAAATGTTCAACATCACTGGTCATTCAAGAGATGCAAATGAAAACAATGCTGAGATTCCACTTCATTTCAGAAAGAATGGCTGCTATCATGAAATCAACCAATAACAAATGCTGGCAGGGCTGTGGGGAAAGAGAAACACTGCTCCACTGCTGGTGGGAGTGTAGACTGGTGCAAGAACTGCGGAAATCAGTGTGGAGTTACCTCAAAGAACTAGGAATGGATGTCCCATTTGACACTGCTATTCCATTGCTGGGGATCTTCCCCAAAGAAGTAAAAGAATTGTACCACAGTGATATATATGTGCCCATGTTCATAGCAGCACAGTTTGTGATAGCTAAAATTTGGAAACAGCCCAAATGCCCATCAACTGGAGACTGGATAAAGAAAATGTGTTTTTTTTAATAAAATGGAGTACTACTCAGCCATAAAAAATGAGAAATTAGAGACTTTTATAGCTAAGTGGATGCACATTGAGGCAATACTCGTAAGTGAAATAAATAGGACACACATGAATAAATACTGAATAGTTTCTCTGGTGTGAGAAACTGCAAGTGTAAATAAGGACTAAATGTATAATGGGTAATGTGAAATAGGAAGAAAAGGGGCAAAGGGGAAGGAAGTGGGAGAGCTAGGGGAAAGGATAGAAGGGAATGGGATTAATATGAGAAAATGGAAAAATAGGAACAAAAACTTTGTAAATAAGGAGGAATGAAGGGTTTGAAGGGAGGGCTGGGCAAGGGTGAAATTAAGAACCAAGAGAGACTATGTAAAGGTGCAAATTTTCAATGATGAATGTAATTATATTGTATACTTAAAATGTACCAATGATTAGAATGAATAATCGATAATGTAAAATAGGAAGAAAAGGTCCAAAGTGGTAGGGGTAATGGGAGGGGCAGGGGAAAGGAGAGAAGGGAAAGGAAAAATGCCAAGAAATGGAAAAAATGGAAATAAAGTCTGTAAATATGGAAGGGTGGAGGGGGTGAATGGAGGGCTAGGAATGGGGAAAAAATAAGAACCAAGATGCATCATGTGAAGGTACAATTTCTAATGACAAATGCAATTGTGTTGTATACCTACAATGTACCAATAAAAGAATTTAATAAAAAAAATGTTGTAGGGCAAAATGGAAGCAGTTATAAGGGCAAAGTGTATAGGTATGAATGCCTACATTAGAAAAAAAGAAGTAACGCTAAGAAAATAACCAAATTATGCATCTGAAAAACTTGGTAAAACAAGAACAAAGCAAAACTAAAGTCAATAGAAGGAAATAAATGATAAAGAGAAGAGTGAAAGTTGATGAATTTGAGACTAACAGAACTTGAAAGGATCAGTGAATCAAAGACTTGGTTTTTGAAAAAGGTAAAAAAGATTGGTAAAGACTTAACCTAATTATCAAAAGAGAAAAAGGGCCCTAATTAATAAAATTTTATATGAAAGGGGTGAAATTACAGTATTTACCTTTGAAAACCCAGAAAATTATTAGAAACCATTTGGAAAACTTTTATTGCAATAAATTTGAGAATCCACAAGAAATGAATAAATATCTGTACACATAGAACATAGTAAAGCTCAACAAAGAAGATATAAATTTTTCAACAGATCTGTAATAAAGAATGAAACTGATGCAATAATTAAGACACCACCAACTAAGAAAAGCCCAAGACCTAGTAGATTTACTGATGAATTTTACCAAACCTTTAGAAAATAACTAACACCAGTACTCCTCAAATATTGCTATGTACTAGAAAAGAAAGGAATGCTTCCAAACTCATTTCCTGAAGCCAGCAGTACCCTGATATGAAAACTGGACAAGAACTCAAGAAGAAAAGAAAATGACAGATGAATATTCTTGATAAAATTAGATGTTAAAATAGATGTATGATTCTTACAAACAGAATTCAACAACACATTAAAATGGTCATACACTATGGCCAAGTTAGTTTCATTGCAGGGATGCAGGAATAGTTCAACCTAGGTAAATCAGTAAATGTGATATATCACATGCATAGAATCAAGCATGAAAACCACATCATCATCTCAGTTTGTGCAGAAAACAACTTCCACAAAATCCAGCTTCCTTTCATGCTAAAACCTTGGTGAAAATATGTATATAATGGTCATTCTTCATATTAGTAAAAGCCATAGATGGTAAACGTACCACTGACACCATAGAGAATGGGGAAGAATTGAAAGCCTTTCCTCTAAAATCAGTAAAGAGACAAAGGTGTCCATTCTACCACTCCTGTTCAATATAGGACTTGAAATTTTAGGCAAAACAATCAGGCAAGAGAATGAAACAAAAGGAATATGAATACAGAACTAAAAATTACAAATAAGTCTAGAAAAACCCCAAAAAACTTTTAGATCTTTTAAACAAATTAAACAAATGCTCAGTATACGAGATCAATATACAAAATATCATACACCCATAATGAAACCATGATAAATAAATCAAGAAAACAATTCTATTCACAATAGCTTCAAAAGTAATGACATGCATTGGAACCAACCTAAGCAAGGAAGGGGAAAGATTTCTGTAATGAAAATTACAGAATTCTTTAAAAAGTTGAAGGAGATTTTCAAAAATAGAAAATCCTTGTTTATGAATCAGAACTAATATTGTTTAAATGGCTCAATTACTAAATGTGATCTATGGATTCATTGTAGTATCTACTAGAATACCAAGAACTTTCTTCACAGAACTAGGAAATAATTCCAAAATTCATATGAAATAAAAAATACCCAGAATAGCCAAAAAAATCCTGAGCAAAAAGAGCAATGCTGGAGATATCACAATACTGCATTTCAAGTTATACTGCAAAGAAATAGCAAAAATCACCAACATGGTACCAGGACAAAAACAAAAATGTAGACCAAATGGACTAGAGCACAAGAAAAACAACCCCATGGATCTTTACCATCTGAATTTTGACAAAAGAGCCAAAAACACACTGGAACAAAACAGCCTCTTTAAAAAATGATGTTGGGAAAACTTGAGAGCCAGATCCAGAAAATTGAAGCCAGATCTTTATCTCTCATCCTGTACTAAAATCAAATTAAAGTGGATTAAAGTTCAGATATAAAGGCAGAAACTTTGAAATGCTGGAAGATAACAGGGGAAACACTTGAACCCATAGGCACAGGCAAAGACCTCTAAATGAAAACACCAACAGCACAGAAAATATTGAGAATCAACAAACAAAATTACATAAATTCAAAAGCTTCTGGACTGCAAAAGGAACAACCAACAGTGTGGAAGAACAAACTACAGAAAGGGAGAAAATATTTGCTGTGTATTCTTCTAATAGAAGACAAATATCTAGAATATATAAAATACTAAAAAGTACTTAAAAAATGACCCCTTCAATATATGGGTAAGTGGACTGAGTAGAGATGTCTCATCAGAAGAAGCAAAATGATCAATAAATATAGGAACACATCTTTAGGTGTGTTAGGAAAGGGCTCGCCTTACCCCAGTCAAAATGGCTATCATCAAGAATATAGAAAATCATGAGCTCTAGCTTTGATGTGGGGAAAAGGGAATCCTCCTACATTGTTGGGGGGAAGGTAAACCAGTACTATCACTATGGAAGTCAGTGTGAAGTTTCATAAAAAACAACTAAAACTAAAAATACCAGTTGATTCATCTATCTCTCCTAGTATGCTTCTGAAAGAATTTAAGACAACATATATATGTGTATATCTTTGTTTATAGTGGCACAATTCTCAATAGCTAAGGTGCAGAAATGGACTAGATGCCCATCAACAGATTAATAAAGAAAATATGATTGATATATATGAATATTATCATCATAGATAAAAATGACATCATGTCATTTGTAGGAAAATGGATCAAATTTGAGACCATGATTGTAGACAAAATAAGCCAACTCAGAAAGTAGCATATCACAATTTCTCTTATATGAAAAATAAATAAATAAATAAATAAATAAACCAAATAAAATAAAGGAGAGACATCAGGGAATGGGAAGGTAGATTTGGGAAGATTGAGGAAAGGATCTGTAGTGGATTGACTAATGGTCAACTTGTAATTCCTAGCTGAACTGAATCCATGTGGCCTGGGTGTGGAAGATCCATCTGAGGATTGTTGCCCAGAGCCAAAATAATTTTAAAAAAGAACTGGAGGGGAAGATCTTGCCCTGTTGATTTTATAGGAGAAGCTTGGTGTGGATGATTTTCCTGATACAAACCAGGCTGTTCTTGTCAGAGGAGAAGCTTGAGGCCTCACTGTCACTGAGAATCATTGCTGTTTTCATCAGCAGAGCTCTAAACTTCTCCATGAGCATCACTCCATGGCTACATCATGGATCCCTCTGATTGGTGGTACAAATCCTTCATCTCACTAGTGATGGTTTTCTGGATTTCACCAGTGGCCTTTCAGCCTTCCCAGTTCAGATCCTCAATATAGACAACCATGAGCCATTGGTGTGGGCTCTACACCATTGGCTGGACTCATGGAGGACATTTCCTTCAACTCTAAGCCTTTAGCTGGACTTGTGTGGCATATTGCTGGGATTCAGGCCCTCAACTTGATCCCTTGGGCCCCTAGTGTGTGGTTAGTGTCTTGTACTCTTTTACATTTGACTTTTAGGGTAATTAGCATAAAACAGTCTTCTAAATTATGTGTTCTGTAAATGTATTATCTTAACAAAACCCTGACTACAACAGGATCAGAATGAGAGGGTAGAAAATGGAGGGAAGAAATGGAATTTAAAATAATAAAGATATGATATATAAGGAAGCTCAACTTTCTGTATTACTAATAATATTAATATATACATATATGAATAATATGAAATAGCTGCAAACAAAGATTCTCAAGCAAATGTTTCCCATTGCTGTAACTCTTTGCATAACTTTTTTCTTCAAGTTTAAAAAATTGAGGGAAATTGACAAAGAAATATATTTAAATATAAAGTTATATTTAATATATATTTAATACATATTTAGTATATATTTAAAGCTCTACACTTTGATTACATTGACATTTTTAAACAATTAAGTGACTGAAATAATCATACAGAAAGTTCTCATATGAGCTATGATTTTTCCAAGTGTTTGTGGAGCAGTTGCAGAGTGGACAGAGGAAGTAGAGTTGCACTCAGGTGTTTGGACACCCAAGTCTGGGTCTTCAATCCAGAGCATTCCCAGAATGCACTGGATGTGGTGATGATTCTGATGATAGTGTTGATCACATTGAACAACACTACCTAACTGAGATAAAGGACAGAGCTCCACATATATCAACACATTCACTGCTCATGAAAGTTAAGATATGGTAGCCCAGGCTTGAATGATGCCCACAGCTGTGAGCAGAGGAGCTGATTTGAGACTCAGATCAGCTGTCCTCTCACACACAGAAGGCACCTCCCTATTAGAGCTGTTGATGCCAACAGACAGTTGTGAGAATGGAAAATGCCTAATGGCAAAAAGACAGGGACAGGGAGGTCACCTTCAGCTGTTCAAAGGCACCTGTTAAACAATTCCACTGTCATGTGTGTGTGAGTATGTATGTACGTGTGTTCTTCAACTCTGCAAATGACTGTAAAAATTATATTTTAAAGAACAAACCAGGAACACTATTCAAAGACAGTCACAGGAGCCACAGGCAGAAGGATGATGTCAGCATGTCCTATAGCATCACCTTTTGGGGACATCTAGAGGACTCTGAAAATACCCACCTGGAGATTGTGTTCACTGTGGAGACAGATCCGCAAATCAAGGGAAAAAGAGTAAATTCAAAATTAGCAGACACAATTACAAATTCTCATGGCTACAGTGCTTGAGATATAAACTGAGAACCCAGAGAATCCGTGCTCTGTGTAGAGAACCTACATAAGAACACCTGGGGGCCACATGGCAAAGGTAGAGCCCCTGGCCTCAAGGAACAGCAGCTATAGAGTCAGAATACCCGTGCTAAGAAGTCACTCCCATTCTTGACATAGAATTAACTCTTAGCATGATGTAATGGTGGCCCTGAGAGGTTGAATATCATGCTTACAGGAGAACAGCCTGAAAAGGAAAAGGCCAAGATTAAAACTCAGATGAGTTTCCTTCCAAGCAAGGGGCTTTAATGCCATTAAATTGCCTCTGAACATGGAGGATGGGGTAAAAATAATCAAATACAAATTAAATATTAATTGTAGACCATGCATTCTAAACATTGAATATTGATATATTGTGTACAAAGATAGGAAATGGAATATTTTAATAAAATCTACTAAAACATACAGGAGATTTACTGACCACAAGAAGAATGCTTAGGGCAGGGACCTTCTTCCACACTAAATGGAAACCCGACCATCTGAAAGCCATTCTAAAGCCCAGAATACAGAGGGAATATTCTGGGGTAGGTCTTAAACTTATCATTTGGAAGTGAAAGGTTGTCACTTTATTATGCCAAATCAATCTGTGTTATCTAAGAAGCCCCACACACTTAGGCATGTTGGTTGTATAGTTTTTAATTGCCTCCACAGACCAACTCATAGAAACAAAGAGCTGTTGAATATCTATTACATTGTGCAATTATAGTCATTGGAAAATCATGGCTATGAGATGTTTTCCTCACAGAAGTAATGGTAATTCTGTATTAGTAAAGATAAAAGTTGCTGTTGCAAGTATCTTGTGTTGGTTGTTACTGTATGTAATTGTAGTTAAAATGATGAGTGCTTGCTCTTTGCTAGGCACTCTGTAGAGTCCATCTCATGGACAATCTGAGGCCAGGCTTACATAGGATTCATTAACCCACTCCCAAGTGAGCAGGAGGTCAGAGCCTTTCCTATGCTCAATTTCTCCAATACCTTTAAAAAGTAAACCATCTAAAGCTTTGTACTCTACCCATCTCGGCAGCTTCTACTCCTTTTTTTTCTTTGTACATTGAATGCACTCCAAGACTATCTCCCCTGAAATTCCTCAATTAGTATCTCGAGTAATTTTCCATTTCTAAACACAAAGATCACATCTCATTTCTCATTTTAATCCAAAACAAACTGCACTTGTAGCAATTGATTATACACTCCCTTCATACCTACCTTCTTCATTTGTGCCTCTGAGCATATTTCTTACCACATCAAAACTTATCTTTTGCTCTATTTATTTCTCATTTGACCCCAATTGCTTCAAGTCTGAGTCTGAAACTTCTTCCTATAAGGATGTGATCTCAGCTAACTTTGGAAGTCCACCTGAATCAACTAATTTTTGCCTTTAGAGAATCTTTATACCCAGAAAACTACCAAATCCATTCCTTGAGTTCAGAACTCTAATCTGGACTCTACTTGACTTGACATATGACTATACATCAAATAGGACTGTAAAAATTATCTTGACAAAAATGAATACTTACAAAGCAATTTCTCTTAAGTTTTCAAAACTTCAGGAAATAAAATTCCATTTTCCATTCACTTAAGCCAAAAATCCATGGTTTCCCTTCTTTCCACATTTATTCTGAGCATATATAAAATGCATGAACTAATCTTCTTTGGTCCCCACCCCTCTCCAGCTACTGTTATTTCTCTTCTTTGAGAAATATTGGAAGAAATAAGCTTCCAATATTATCTTCCTCCATCCATATTAGTTCCCTGTTCTTTTCTCTTCCCCTAGACATAGGGAGCCTTTAAAATGTACATTTTATCATGTCCACTTCTATGAAAAGCTCTACAGATGTTCTTCTCACCACATTCAGTACTGAACACAAAGTGCATCCATATGCTCTTGTGGAGTCACACAGGCCTGGGAAACTTGGGAATTCTGGCTTGGGTACATAGCAGTTTGCTCTCATACCCTCATAAAAGGGCAGGGCAGTGTTCTCTTATGTTAAATGTTTGAGTCTATTCCCCTTGAGCATCTGTGTGGTGCTTGATGCTCATTCACAGTTGGTTCCATTCAATTCATGCACTGCTTCTTGTGGCTGAGCATTCGGCAGCTGCTATACCCAGCCCAGAAGATTCCAAAATGATCAGAGTGTCTACAGTTCATTGGTATTAATTCCTAATTAAAACTATGATTAACTTGTGTGATTTCAATTTTTTCTCTTTTACTATGTTCATATGAAATAACCACAGAATATTTGGCATCCAAAATTGGATAATTGTTTAGTTTTTGTTTTGTTTATCCAAGAGCTAATTTTGAGGGAGACCTGGGTCATGGTGGAAGGGTTGCTGTGAACTCTGCTATTTTTGTGTTTCCCTTAGAAACAAGAACCAAGAGCTGATAAATATTTTCATTCAGTGATAAATTGTTTTTGATAATTTGCCCACAGTTGCTATGCAATGAGTGAAACATTCTTTCACCTTTAGGAGCAAGAATCCAAACAAAATGAATCTTCTTCATGTCCAATAGAAATTACACTATGATAGCTGCCCAAATGGTCTCAGAAGGATCAGAGCTCCCTGAGGAGGCTCTTGAGAAGACCTGTTCTCATGTCATTGAATCTCTAGCTGCTGCCTGTTCCTACTTTCTGAACTTAGGAGCAACATGTGAATATCCTCCTAGATCCCCCCATGATGTCTTTGTTTCTGAGGCTGTAGATGTGTGGGTTAAGCATGGGAGTGACAATGGTAAAGAAGACAGATATCACCTTGTCCTGCTCAGGCATATGGAAGGAATGGGGCTGCACATATATGTAGAAGGAAGCCATGTAGAAAATGGTGACAACAATCAGGTGGGATGAACAAGTGGTGAAGGGCTTCTTGCATCCCTCCATGGAGTGCATGTGGTAGATATTTAACGAGATAAGAGAGTAGGAGGTGAAGATGATGGAGATGGGTATGAGCAGCATGAGCACACAGCAGATATATATCAGTGTATCATACAAGACGTGTCTGAGAAGGCCAGCTCGAGTACCACAGGGATTTCATAGAAGTAGTTGATGCTGCAGGAGCCACAGTAGGGACATTCATGGTGATGTCATGGGCAGAAAGCCATCCAGAGAGGCCCCAAACCAGGCCCCAGCAGCCAGAATCAGGCACACCTTGCAGTTCATCAGAACTGAGCACCTAAGAGGGTTGCAGACAGCCATGTAGTGGTCATAGGACATGAGCCCCAGCAGGAAGAACTATGAACTGATCATATTCAAGTAGAGGAAGAGCTGGATGCCACAGCCCACAAAGGAGATGGTTTTCTCTGTGGAAACCATGTGCACCAGGAGCTTTAGGACTGTGGTGCAAGTGAAAAGCATGTCCATGATAGAGAGCTGGCTGGGCAGGAAGTACATGGGGGTGTGGAGTTGAAGGCCAACCTGAATCAGGAATACCATGACTAAGTTTGCTGTTGTGGCCACCACAAAGACAGGTAGATGACTGCAAATACAATCCCTGTAGCCTCACTGTTCACCAGAAGCCCCAGCAGTGGAAAATCGGAGGAGGAAGTTGTGTTTCTTGCTGGCATTGCTGCCTATGCAGCTGCAGGATGCAGGGGGTCAGGAAGACCAGGAAGGAAAGAGAGACCAGGTACACTCAACAAGGGGATGATCTTGCCACCGAGGACACTGCACAGGATGCTGGTTGGGATGAAATATTCCAGGGTAGAACACTAGAGAAAAACAAATGGAGATGTGGCATACACCAGTAATAGTAGCCATGTCCCTTGATGGACATCAGCCCTTATCATATCTGTGTTATCTCCCCTAGGCATAGTTTATATAGTTTATGGTGACTGCATTATACAAGAAGTGCCTGTCATGCCTGCAGCTGAGTTTTGATCACCTGTGTTCATTCACCATTCTTCACCATTCATCCATAGTAGGTCTAAGTGAATTCTGGTTAGAGAAAAATATGATTACCTCACTATTTAAATGGGTGAAATTTAGTAAAATGAATAATTTAGTGAGTAAAGGGTTAGGATATTCACAGGTGCTCATGCACTATACCTTCCCTGTCTTTCCATTTTTGCTTCTTGTTGTTGTATCTAAAGTGATTCCTCCTCTGTTCTGCCTGCAGAGCTTTGTTAGCCTCCTGTCTGTCTGTTTATCTCATAGTTTCTTTACTCTCTAGGTGTTCTTCAGACAGCTTCTAGAATTAGACTATTAAAAGGCAGTTCAGGCTATGTCCGGCTGATTCCCTTATTGCTCCCCAATAGTATTATGGGATTGGGGAACAAGTGAAGGAGGTAAAAAATGTTACCAACTTGGATCCATGTCACCAAGAGACAACAGAAGCAAGGAGTTAACCATTAACTATGCAGATGTCTGCTGATGTTCACCTGCACTGAGGCCAGAACTTAGTTCAGGAATAGAGAGCTATGGAGCAGGTAGAGGAGCAAGATAGCAACTGGCTGTAGATAGAAGGGATTTTTATCTCATGCTCTTATCAGATGGGTTAAAGATTTATTAAAAAGCAAAGAGGGAAAACAAACATTCCTGTGATGAAATGTTCTCCTCCTCCTGCAGTGCCAGGCCTTTGTGACTTGGTATCAAATATCTGTGTATGTCAGAATCAGAGTCCAATCCTGGGGGAAGTCCAGGCCCATGCTGCAACTTCACTGTTTCTTCAGTCATAGGATCAAAACTTTCATCCCAGAAACTAGGATTCTCTGAGATAGTAAATGGAAATACAGGATGTTGAGTAATCTTGCCTTTCAGAAAAAGATTTAAAATTTATATTAAAATAAGTTTGAGAGACACTTACACTAACAAAAATCACCATTTATCTAAGATTGGAATCTGGATTGTTGTCCTTTACCATGCCAAAGTCATACTGAGCTACACAGAATTCAAGAATTGTAATGACAGTGAAAAAGTTACTAACAGAATCAGTAAAACACAATCAATATTACAGAATGCAGAATAATACGGAAGTGAGATTCCAACATCAGCTTTAAATGGTCTCACTACAAACTCCACTGGGTGCTCATCCTGATTACTTTGCAGGCCTTCAGGCTGCCTCCTACTCTGGCTGCCCCAGAACCCTGTGCTCAACACTGATGGCCTTGAGGTGAGGCCCTGCCACCCGTGAACTCATTCAAGTACTCTTCCACCTCCCCCAGACAAGTGGAAATAAATATTATCTAAGATACATTTTTGTACATGTCTGTGAATATAAAAGCCATTCTATTTTAGGCTTAAAAACTTCTTAATTAAGCTCATCCATACTAAGAGTGAGAGAATGCATCTCATAGTTTATTAAGAGAATCAAAACATGTTATCCAAAAGAAATAAAAGTCTTGCAATGAAGCATGCATATTTCTCAACACACTCACACCTAGCAGCCTGACCTAGTCCAGCATTGTGTCCTCCTGGTCTTCCAGGAGCTGTCCCTGACCAGTCTCCCATGCTCTCTGTCCCTCTGGTCTCCTCTCAGCATGGAAGTCACATTGATGCTGAGCCTTCACTACACAATGCTGCTTTCCACCTCAGGACTCATCAGGCTCTGGACCCTTTGCTTCCTCTAGTCTGTTTGTTCAATGCCTCATACAGCATGATCTCCCGCCTCTGCCCACTTGGGGAGCCCCAGCCCAGGGCCTCAGTCACCACAGCCCAGGGCCTAGGTCCCCACCTAGCTGGGGTTTCCACATCTGTGTAAAGTTATGGCCTCATGTTCCTCAGAGCTTTGTACAAATTCACCTGCTCAGAGGGGTCTACTGTCACCCTACTTAACAGCTCACGCTTCTGCTCATGTCCTAACCCCACCTGACACACTCTGTGCTTACTTAGCATTTGTCTCTTCATTCTCACATAGTCAAGACTGCTTCTTCTTTTTTTGTGTGTGGTCCTGGGAATCGAACTGGGGTCCTTGTGCTTGCACAGCAGGTGGTGAAACCACTGAGCTAAATGCCCAGCCCAAGACTGTTTCTTATTTGATGAACTGGGTTCCCCGCCATCTAAAGGTTTGACTGGCACATGGTAAATATTTGCTCAATAAGTAAATGAAGGATCTTAAAACGTGCACAGTCAATACAAAGGAAATTGTGTATTTTTAATTTTTCTTAACATGATTCCTTGCTAGTAGTATTACCTAAAAAAATTGTGTGTTTTTACATAAAATGTGCTGAAGACAAATACAAATGCCAGCCATTATGTGTATTTTTAATCCAAAAGAAAAGACCTCAGAAATTCCAAAAAACATAGATGGTTCAATATATTGAGATAAAGTTTGTAGAGGATACAATTTATAGAAAGAATATATCTGCTTTGTTATTTTGAGCTTTTGCTCTTGTGGGTTTTGTTGAGCCCAAGATGTTTTTTCTAAAAGCTCCTTATTACTCAAGGATGGTTTAGAAACTAAAACTCTGGCTCTCATCAGTCACTTCCTTCCTTGTCTGTTGCTTTCAGACAAAGGTTATAACACTCATTTCTTTTTTTTAAATTCATTTATTGGTACATTTTAGGTATACAACACATTTGCATTTCTCATTGGGAACATGTACGTTTACATGATGCATCCTGGTTCTTATTTTTTCCTCATTCCTAACCCTCCCTTCACCCCTCCACCATTCCCTATTTACAAAGACTTAGTTTCCATTTTTTTCATTTCTCATAATTTTCTTTCCCTTCATTCATATCCCCTGCCCCTCCCACTTCCCCTACCCCTTTGAACCTATTCTTCCTACTTTGCATTATCAATTATTCATTCTAATCATTGGTATATTATAGGTATAAAATATAATGACATTCATCATTGGAAATTTGCACCTTTACATAATCTCTCTTGGTTCTTATTTTTCCCCCTTTACATGTCCTTGCTTCAACCACTCCATCCCTCCTTATTTACAAAGGATTTTTTTCCATTTTTCCACTTTCTCATATTAATTCCATTCTCTTCTTTCCTTTCTCCTGCCCCTCCAACTTCCCCTTCCCCTTTGCCCCTTTTCTTCGTATTTCACATTATCTATTATACCATTTAGTCATTATTTACACTTTCAGTTTCTCACACTAGGGAAACTATTAAGGATTTATACATGTATGCCTTATTTATTTTACTTAAGAGTATAGCTTCAATGTGCATCCACTGAGCTATAAATGTCTCTAATTTCTCATTTTTATGGCTCAGTCGTACTCCATTTTATAAAAAAAAAAAAAAAAAAAAAAACATTTTCTTTATCCAGTCTCCACTTGATGGGCATTTAGGCTGTTTCGAAGTTTTAGCTATGACAAATTGTGCTGCTATGAACATGGGTGCACATATATCACAGTGATATGATTTGTTTAATTCTTTGGGGAAGATAGCCAGTAGGAGAATAGCTGGATCAAGTGGGATTTCCAGTCCTAGCTCTTTGAGGTATCTCCATACTGATTTCCACAGTGTTTGTACCAGTCTACACTCCCACCAGGAGTGGAGCAGGGTTCCTCCTTCTCCACAGCTCCACCAGAATTTTTTATTGTTTGATTTCATGATAGCAACCATTCTTTCTGGAGTGAAGTGGAATCTCAGCATTGTTTTCATTTGCATCTCTTGAATGGCCAGTGATGTTGAACATTTTTAATGTATTTATTTGCTATTTCTACTTCTTTGTCTGAGAAATGTCTGTTCATTTCAGATGCCCATTTTCAGATTGGGTCTTTAAATTTGGGAGGTCTGATCTTTTTAAGTTCTTTATGGATTCTAGATAATAGACCTTTGTCTGAGGAACAGCAGGTGAAGATTTTGTCCCACATTGTGGGTTGCCTTTTCACACTGCTGGTGGTTTCTCTTGCTGTACAGAAGCTTTTTAATAAGAAGAGATCCCACTTGTTGATTGTTTGTGCTACTTCATGGGCAAATGAGGTTTTGTTCATAAAAACTTTTCCAACACCAATGTTTTCAATTGTTCTACTTAACCTCTGTTTCAGCCATTTCAGTGTTTGTATTTTAGTATTTAGATATTTAATCCATTTCAGTTTTAATTTAATGCATGGCAAGAGATATAGGTCTACTTTTAATCTTTGGCAAGTTGAAAACCAATTTTTCCAGCACCATTTATTAAAGAGGCTATCTTTACTCCAGTAAGGCTGTTTGTCTCCTTTATCGAAAATGAGCTGGTTGAGTGTGTCTGGAGTTGTTTCTGCATCTTCTCATTTGTTCCATAGTTAGGCAGGTCTGTTTCTTTGCCAGTACCATGCTGTTTTTTATCTCAGTAGCTTTGTAGTATAGTTTCAAGTTGAGGATTGTGATACCCCCTGCCATGTCTCTGTTGCCTAGAATTGCTTTTGCTATTCAGAATCTCTTCTTGTTCCAAATGAGTTTTTAGATTGTTTTCTCAAAATCCGTGAAGTATGCTGCTGGAATCTCAATTGCAATTGCATTGAATCTATATATTAGTTTTGGAAGTATTGCCATTTTCACTATGTTGATTCTCCCTACCAAGGACCAAGAGATGTCTTTCCATTTTCTGATATCTTCAATCACCCATTTCAGTGTGCTATAATTTTCAGAGAAGAGGTATTTGAGTTCTTTTGTTAGGTTTATTCCCAGGTATTTCAGTTTCTTGCATGCTATTGTGAAAGGAATTGTTTGCCCTATTTCTCTCTCAGTGAGTCAATTGTTCACAGAGAGGAAAGCTATTGTTTTAAGTGTGTCAACCTTGTATCCAGCTGTTTTATTGAATTTGATTATTAAGTCTAGAAGACTTTTGGTGGAGTTCTTGGGGTCTTCTATATAGAGTATCATGTCATCTGTAATAATGACAATTTGACTTCTGCATTTCCTGTCTGTATTCCTTTTATTTCTTTCTCTTGTCTAATTGCCATGGCTAATGTTTCCAAATTATATTGAACAAGAGTAGTGATAGTGGACATCCTTGTCTTATTCCTGATTTTAGTGTGAAGGATTTCATGTTTGACCATTTAGTATGATAATGGCTGTTGTTTTTTCATAGATGGCTTTTATCAGTTTGAGGTAGAGACCAACTATTCCAATTTTTGTAGGGTTTTTGTCATAAATGCATGTTGGATTTGTCAAATGGTTTTTCTGCATCTATGGAGTTAATCACATGTTTCTTTCATTGGTTCTATTGATATAGAGTATTAAATTTATTGATTTGCATATGTTGAACCATCCCTGCATCCCTGGGGTGAATCCCACTTGATCAGGGTGTATGATCTTCTTGATGATCTTCTGCATTCTATTTGCCAGTATCTTATTAAGGACTTTTGCATCTATGTTCATTAGTGAGATTGGCTTATAGTTCACTCTTTCGTTTGAGTCTTTCTCTGCTTTGGGGATTAAGGTGATGCTTGCTTCCAGGAATGAATTTGGGAGTATTGCTTTCCTTTCAATTTCGTTGAGGGGTTTATACATGAGTGGCAGTATTTCCTCTCTAAATGTCTTGCAGAATGCACCAGTGAATCCATCAGGACCTGGGCTTTTCTTAGTTGTTAAGTTTTTATTACATTTTCATTTTCATTGGTTGATATCAGGTTGTTTAGAATTTTTAGATCTTCGTTCAACTTTGGTAATTCATATCTTTCTAGGGGTCTGTCCATTTCTTCTGTGTTTTCCATCTTATTCACATACAGATTCTGGAAGTAGTATTGATGATCCGCTGAATTTCTGCTGGTTCTGTTCTAATTTCACCCTTTTCATTCCTCATTGCATGGATTTGGGCCTTTTCTTTCAGTGTTCTGATAAGGTTGGCTAAGGGTTTGTCAATTTTGTTGATTGTTTCAAAGAACTAAGTCTTGGCTTCATTGATTTTCTGTGTCATTGTCTTAGTCTCCATTTCATTGACTTCTCCTCTGATCTTTATAATTTCCCTCTTTGTATGAGCTTTGGGTTGTTCTGCTCTTCTTTTTCTGGAAGCTTGTTGTTCAGCACCAGGTTGTTTCACTGGGCTTATTCTGTTTTCCTAATGTGTGTATTCACTGCTATGAATTTCACTCATAAGACTTCTTTCATTGTGTCCCATAGATTCCAATATGTTGTATTGTCATTGTAATTTAATTGAAAGAATGGTGATTTCTTCTTTACTTTCCTCCGTGACAAATTTCTTATTCAATTTCCACGTGTTTATGAAATTTTTGTGATTTCTTTTGCTATTGATCTCCAATTTCATCACACTATTTTCTGATAATATAGAGGGGATAAATTCAGTTCCTTTGCACTTACTCATACATCTTCTATGTGTGCGTATGTGGTCTATTTTGGAGAACAACCATATGCACCTGAAAAGAATGTGTATTCTGATTTTGTGGGGTGGAACACTCTGTAAACATCTGTTAAGTTCATTTGTTCATCAGTTTGAGTTCTAGTATTTCATTACTTATTTTTTGTCTAGTTGATCTATTTGTGACAGTAGGGTATTGAGGTCCCCCACTACAATTGTATTAGTGTATATATGATTTTTCATGTCTGTTAGTATGTCTTTTACATATTTGTGCCCACTAGTGTATGGTGCATAGATATTTATTATTGTCATCACTTCCTCTTGGATTGATCCCTTTACAAGCATGTAGTATCCTTCTTTGTCTCTCTTAATCACTGTTGGTTTGAAACCTACTTGATCTGCAGAGGATAGCTACTCCTGCTTTTTTGGGGGGTTCGCATCGCATGGAGTATTGCTTCCCAACCTTTAACTTTCAGTTTATGAGCTTCATTTTGAATTAAGTGTGTTTCTTTTATGCAACAATTTGTTGGATCTTGCTTCTTGACCCATTCTGCCAGTCTATTTCATTTGATCAGTGAATTGAGACCATTAACATTGATGATTATAACTGATACGTATTGACTTACTGTTGTCATAACTTTTTCTTTTTGTTGGATTCTTTCACTTTAAACTTAATTTCTTGTCACTCCCAATGGGTTCATTCTGCTGTGGTTCCTGGGGTTGTGATCCTCATTGGCCCTTCCTAGGATACTCTCTAAAATTTTTTGGAGTGCTGGTTTGGTATTCATGAAGTTCCTAAGGTGCTCTTGGTCATGAAATCATCTTATCTCCCTATCATTTTTTAAAGTTAGTTTTGCACTGTACATCAATCTGTGTTGGAGGCTGTTTTCCTTTAGGTCTTGGAATATGTCACTCCAAGATCTTCTTGGCTTGATGGTTTGTGTTGAGAAGTCTTCTGTGATTCTGATGGGCTTTCCTTTGTATGTGATTTGTTTCTTTTTTTGAAATACTTGTAGAACTTTTTTCTTCTGTTGAGTATCTGGAATCTTAACAATTATATTTCTCTGTGTATATTTTTTTTGATCAAGGATATTTGAGTCCTGTATGCCTGACTTATCTCTATGTCAAGTTATTTTCCCATGCTTGGGAATTTTTCTGCCACCACTGCGGTGAACATTTTTTATGTCATGTGCACTCTCTCCTGTTTCTTCATTGACTCCAATCAGTCATATTATTCCTCTTTGCATCATCAATGGCTGAATGGATTTCGCTTGCACCCTTACAATTTTGCAGGAATTTTATTTTTCCTGGTCACTACTTGTGATCTTATCTTCTATATCTTAAATTCTTTTTTTTTTTTTTTACTAAGAAACGTTTTATTGGTACATTTTAGGTGTATAATGTAATGTCATTCATCATTGGAGATATGCACCTTTACATACTTTCTTGGGTTTTATTTTTCCCCCTTCCCCTGCCCTCCCTTCAACCCCTCCATCCCTCCCTATTTACAAAGACTTTGTTTCCATTTTTTCATTTTCTCATATTAATTCCATCCCCTTCTTTCCTTTTCCTTACCCTATCCACTTCCCCCTCCTTTTTGCCCCTTTTCTTCCTATTTCACCTTATCTATTATACCTTTTAGTCCTTATTTACACTTTCAGTTTCTCACACTAGAGAAACTATTTGGTATTTACACATGTGTGTCCTGTTTGTTTCACTTAAGAGTATCTCCTCAATGTGCATCCATTTAGCAATAAATGTCTCTAATTGCTCAATTTTGATGGCTGAGTAGTACTCCATTTTATTTAAACAAACTACATTTTCTTGATCCAGTCTCCAGTTGATGGGCATTTGGTCTCTTTCCAAGTTTTAACTATTAAAAACTGTGCTGCTATGAATATGGGTGCACATATATCACTGAGGCATGACTCTTTTAATTTTAGGGGGAAGATACCCAGCAGGGGAATAGCTGGGTCAAATGGGACTTCCAGTCCTATCTCTTTGAGGTATCTCCATACTGATTTCCACAGTGGTTGCACCAGTCTACACTTCCACCACCAGTGGAGCAGGGTTCCTCTTTCCCCACAGCCCTGCCAGCATTTGTTGTTGTTTGATTTCATGATAGCAGTCATTCTTTCTGGAGTGAGGTGGAATCTCAGAGTTCTTTTCATTTGCATCTTTTGAATGACCAATGATGTTGAACATTTTTTCATATGTTTATTTGCCTTGTCTAGTCTTTGTGTGAGAAATGTCTGTTCATTTTCAGATGCCCATTTTCAGATTGGGTCTTTAAATTTGGGAGGTCTGATTTTTTTAAGTTCTTTATAGATTCCAGACAGTAGACCTTTGACTGACGGATTGCTGATGAAATTTTTTTCCCATATTGTAGGTTGTCTCTTCATATTGTTATTGGTTTCCCTTGCTGTGCAGAAACTTTTTAGTAAAAAGAGATCACACTTCCTGATTGTTTGTGCTAGTTCATGGGCACCTGAGATTTTGTTCATAAAGTCTTTTCCTACCCCAATATCTTGAAGAGTTCTACCTAACCTCTGTTCCAGGTGATTCAGAATTTCTGTTTTTATATTTAGATCTTTAATCCATTTTGATTCTAGGTTAGTGCATGGTGAGAGATATAGGTCTAGCTCTAGTCTTTGGCAAGTTGAAACCCAATCTCTCCAGCACCATTTATTAAAGAGACTATCTTTCCTCCAGTGAGGGTGTTTGCCTCCTTTGTCAAAGATGAGGTGGCCAAGTGTGTCTGGAGATGTTTCTGCATCTTCTAATCTATTCCACTGGCCTTGAGGTCTGTTTCTTTGCCAGTACCATGCTGTTTTAATCACAGTAGCCTTGTAGTATAGTTTCAAGCTGGGGGTTTTAATTCCCCCTACCATGTCTCTGTTACTTAGAATTGCTTTTTTTTATGTGTAGTTTTTATGTTGCCCTAAGAATTCTATTCCAGCACCTTAGTGAATGCAATTGTTACATGTCAGGAAAGCATTTGTAGATAATGCTTTTAGGTGTACCACATAAAGACATTCATCATTGGAGATATGCCCCTTTGCATACTCTCTTGGTTCTTATTTTTCCCCCTTGTCTTACCCTCCCTTCAACCCCTTCATCCCTCCCTATTTACAAAGACTTTGTTTCCATTTTTTCATTTTCCCATATTAATTCAATTCCCCTCTTTCTTTTCCCCTAACCCTCCCACTTCCCCCTCCCCATTGCCCTGTTTCTTTCTATTTCACATTATCTATTATACCTTTTAATCATTATTTACACTTTCAGCTTCTCACACTAGAGAAACTATTTGGTATTTACACATGTGTGTCCTGTTTATTTCACTTAAGAGTATCATCTCAATGTGCATCCATTTAGCAATAAATGTCTCTGCTCATTTTTGATGGCTGAGTACCACTCTATATATTTTTTTTAAACCCACATTTTCTTGATCCAGTCTCCAGTTGATGTGCATTTGAGCTGTTTCCAAGTTTTAGCTATTAAACACTGTGCTGCTATATACATGGGTGAACATATATCACTGTGGTATGATTCTTTTAATTGGGGTTGATACCCAGCAGGGGACTAGCTGGGTCAAATGGGAATTCCAGTCCTAGTTCTTTGAAGTATCTCCATATTGATTTCCACAGTGGTTGCAGCAATCTACACTTCCAACAGCAGTGGAGCAGTGTTCCCTTTTCCCCACAACCCTGAGAGCATTTGTTGTTGGTTAATTTCATGATAGCAGCTATTCTTTCTGGAGTGAGGTACAATCACAGAGCTGTTTTCATTTGCATCTCTCAAATGACCAGTGATGTTGAACACTTTTTCATATGTTTATTCGCCATATCTACTTCATTGTGTGAGAAATGTCTGTTCATTTCAGATGCCCATTTTCAGATTGGGTCTTTAAATGTGGGAGTTCTGATTTTTTTTAAGTTCTTTATAGTTTCGAGATAGTAGACCTTTGTCTGAGGGAGCACTGGTGAAAATGTTTTCCCACATTGTGGGTTGTCTCTTCACACTGCTGGTGGTTTCTCTTGCTGTGAAGAAGCTCTTTAGTAAGAAGAGATCACACTTCTTGTTTGTGCTAGTTCAGTGGCAACTGAGGTTTTGTTCATAAAGTCTTTTCCTACCGTAATGTCTTAAAGAGTTCTATCTAACCTCTGTTCCAGCCAGTTCAGCATTTCTGTTTTTATATTTAGATCTTTAATCCATTTTGATTCTAGATTAGTGCATGGCGAGAGATATAGGTCTAGTTCTAGTCTTTGGCAAGTTGAAGCCCAATTTCTCCAGCACCAATTATTAAAGAGGATATCTTTCCTCCAGTGAGAGTGTTTGGCTCTTTTGTGAAAGATGAGGTGGCTTAGTGTGTCTGGAGTGGTTTCTGCATCTTCTAATCTATTCCACTGGTCTTGAGGTCTGTTTCCTTGCCAGTACCATGCTGTTTTTAGCATAATAGCTTTGTAGTATAGTTTCAAGTTGGGGGTTGTAATACCCTCTGCCATGTCTCTGTTACCTAGAGTTGGTTTTGCTATTCTTGTTCCAAATGAATTTTTGGATTGTTTTCTCAAGGTCTATGAAGTATGCTGCTGGGGTTTCAATTGGGATTGCATTGAATCTTTACAGCTATTTTGGAAGTATAGCCATTTTCACTATGTTGATTTTTTCTACCCAGGATCAAGTGATGTCTTTCCATTTTCTGATATTCCCTTCAATATCTTTTTTCAAAATGCTATAATTTTCAGTGAAGAGGTCTTTGATTTCTTTTGTTAGGTTGATTCCTAGGTATTTCAGTTTTTTTGATGCTACTGTGACAGGAACCTTTTGCCCTATTTCTCTCTCAGGGACTCTGTTGTTCATGTAGAGGAAAACTATGGATTTTTGTGTGTTGACCTTCTATCCAGCTACTTTACTGAATTTGGTTATTAAGTCTAGAAGACTTTTCATGGAGTTCTTGGCATCTTCTATATAGACTATCATGTCATCTGCAAATAATGACAGTTTGAATTCTTCATTTCCTATCTTTATTCCTTTTATTTCTTTCTCTTGTCTAATTGCCATGGCTAATGTTTCCAAAACTATATTGAACAGGAGTGTTGATAGTGGACATCCTTGTCTTGTTCATGCCTTTAGTGCGAAGAATTTCAGTTTTTGACAATTTAGTATGATATTGGCTGTTGATTTTTCATAGATGGCTTTTATCAGATTGAGATAGAGACCATCTATTCCAATTTTTGTAGGATTTTTATCATAAATGCATGTGGGATTTTGTCAAATGCTTTTTCTATGTCTATGGAGATAATCATATGGTTTTTGTCCTTGGCTCTATTGATATAGTGCATTACACTGATTGATTTGCATATGTTGAACCATCCCTGCATCCCTGGGATGAATCACACTTATTCAGCGTGTATGATCTTCTTGATGATCTTTCTGCATGGTGCTTGCAAGTATCTTATTGAGGATTTGTGCATCTATGTTCATTAGTGAGATTGGCCTATAGTTCATCTTTTTGGTTGGGTCTTTCTCTGCTTTGGGGATGAAGGTGATGTTTGCTTGCAGGAATGATGTTGGGAATATTGCTTCCCTTTCAATCTCATTGAAGATTTTAATCAGTGATAGGTGTAGTTCCTCTCTAAAGTCTTATAGAATTCACCACTGAAGCCATCAGGACCTGGGCTTTTCTTTGTTTGTAAGATTTTAATTCCATTTTCAATGTCATTGATTGATATTGGGTTGTTTAGAAGTTTTAGGTCTTCTTCATTCAACTTTGGTAATTCATACGTGTCTAGGAATCTGTTCATTTCTTCCGTTTTCCATCTTGTTGGCATGTAGGTTCTGGAAGTAGGTATTGATGATTCTCTGGATTTCTGCTGAGTTTGTTGTAATTTCACCCCTTTCATTCCTAATTGCATGGATTTGGGCCTTTTCTTTCCTTTTTCTGATAATGGTGGCTAAGGGTTTGTCAAATTTGTTGATTCTTTTGAAGAACCAACTCTTGGCTTCATTGATTTTTTTGTATCATTGTCAGTCTCCATTGCATTGATTTCTGCCCTGATCTTTATAATTTCCTCCCTTGTATAAGCTTTGGATTTGTCCTGCTCTTCTCTTTCTAGAAGCTTAAGGTTTAGCATCAGGTTATTTAATTGGGCAAGCTCTGTTTTCCTAATATGATTATTCTCTGCTATGAATTTCCCTCATAAGACTGTTTTCATTGTGTCCCATAGATTCTGATATGTTGTATTGTCATTTTCATTTATTTGAAGGAACTGTCTGATTTCTTCTATCATTTCCTCTGTGACCTATTGGTTATTCAGTAGTGTGTTGTTCAGTTTCCATGTGTTTATGAAGTTTTTGCAGTTTCTTTTGCTATTGATCTCCAATTTAATCCCACTATGATCTGGTAATATATAGGAGATAACTTCAATTCCTTTGCACTTACCTATATATGTTCTACAAGCGAGTATGTTGTCTGTTTTGGAGAATGACTAGTGTGCAGCTGAAAAGAATGTGTATTCTGATTTTGTGGGGTGGAAAACTCTGTAAACATTTGTTAGGTTCATATCTTCAATAGTTTGATTTAGGTCTAGTATTTCATTGCTTGCTTTTTATCTAGTTGATCTATCTATTTGTGATAATGGGTATTGAGGTCCCCCACTACTATTGTATTAGTGCGTATATAGTTTTTCATGTCCATTAGTATTTGTTTTATATAGTTGGGTGCACAAGTGTTTGGTGTATAGATATTTATGGTAGTTATCTCTTTCTGTTGGATTGTTCCCTTTACAATTATTTAGTGTCCTTGTCTCTCTTAATCAGTGTTGGTTTGAAATCCACCTGATCTGCAAAGGGGAGAGCTACTCCTGCTTCTTTTTGGGTTTCTGTCACATGGAATGTTGTGTTCCACCCATTACCTTTCAATCTATGAGTTTATTTTTGAATTAAGTGTGGTTCCTGTATGAAGCATATTGTTCAATCTTGGTTATTGTTTCATTCTGCCAGTCTATTTGTTTTGATTGGTGAATTGAGAGTTAGCATTGATGGTTATAACTGATACATATTGACTTATCATTGTCATGACTTTTTCTTTTTGTTGAATCTTTCCCCTTTGCTTTTAATTTCTTATCATGCCCAGTGAATTCATTCTGGTGGGCTTCCTGGGGTTGTGATCCTCCTTGTCTTTTCCTAGGATTTTGTTTAAAAATTTTTGGAGTGCTGATTTGGTATTCATCATGTTCCTGAGGTGCTTTTTGTCATGAAAGTATCTTATTTCCCCATCAATTTTGAAAGATAATTTTGCAGGGTACATCAATCTGGGTTGGAGGTTGTTTTCCTTTATGGCTTGAAATACATAACTTCAAGTTCTTCTTGCCTTGAGGGTTTGCACTTAGAAGTCTTCTGTGATTCTGATGGGATTTCCTTTGTATGTGACTTGTTTCTTTTCTCTAAATACCTGTAGAATTTTGTCCTTCTGTATGGTTTCTAGAATCTGAACAATTATATACCTATGTGTAGATTTTTTTTTGATCAAGGCTAGTTGGAGTCCTATATGCCTCACTTATTGATATGTCAATTTCTTTCCCTTGTTTGACAAATTTTCTGCCATCACTTCTGTAAACAGTTTTTTATGTCATCTGCACTCTCTGCTGTTTCTTCATTGATTCCATTCAGTCCTATATTATTTTTCTTTGCATTGTCTAGCAGCTGTTGGATTGACTTCTGATGGACCTTTACAATTTTAAAGATTTTTTTTCCTGATCAATAATTGCAATCTTATCTTGTATATCTGACATTCTATCCTTGCATTGGCTCATTCTGCTGCATAGACTTTCAATGGAGTTTTTAATCTCCTGGAATTCTGTTTATATTTGTTTTATGAATTATATTTGTTTTCTATGTTGGGAATCCATCATGTTCCTCAGCTCCTCTATTTTTTTATCTGTATCTTGTCTAGATTTATTAATCATATCTTGCACTATGGGCACAATCTTTGTTGTTATGTGGGAAATTATTTCTGACTTCATTTTTTCCAGATCCTCTTTCATTTCTAGTTCAGGGAGTCCAGGTCATTATTATCAGAGTGTTCAATCTCATTTCCCTTTGGGGTTGCTATAGGTGATCTGGAAGTCTGGTTCTGTGGCTTGTTTACCTCTCTTCTCATTTTGACGAGTGGGGGGGGGTGTAGGGTGTGTCTGTGTTCCTGGCATCTATGCAGCTCACCTCCTCTGGGCTCGGAGCTGTGGCATGCCTAACCAGAAGACTTCTGCTGCCTGTGAGCCATTGTGCCCTGATCTGGAGGTCTCCTCTGGGCTCAGAGCCATGATATGCCTACCTGGAAGCTTTGTCTATGTTGGAAGCTGCAACATACCTACCTGGAAGACTTCTGCTGCCTGGGAGGTGTGGTGCACCAGTCTGGAGGTCTCCCCTGGGCTCAGAGCCATGGCATGCCTACCCAGAATCCTTCTGCTGCCTGGGAGCCATGGTACACTGATCTGGAGGTCTCCTCTGGGCTCAGAGCCATGGCATGCCTCCTATATCTGAAATTCTGTCCTCACATTGGCTCATTCTGCTATGTAGACTTTCAATGGAGTTTTTCATCTCCTGGAAATGTGTTTGCATCTTTTTTATGGATTCTATTTGTTTCCTATGTTGGAATTCCATCATGTTCCTCAGCTCCTTTCTAGATTTATTAATCATGTCTTGCACTATGAGCAAAATCTCTGTTGTTATCTGAGAAATTATTTCTGATTTCATGTTTTCCAGATCATCTTTTGTGGCCAATTTTGAGACTCCAGGTTCTTGAGTGTCAGAGCATTCCATCTCTTTTCTCTTTGGAGTTGCTGCAGGTGATCTGGTAGATTGGTTTTGAGCTTATTTACATGTCTTCTCATTTCAACTGGGGGGTGCTGTTGGTGCCCATGTGGCTCACCTCTTCAGATCTGGGAGCATTGAGACAGTGGCTCAGAAGCCCCTTCCTCTGGGCTGGGAGTGGCAGGATAGACAGCAGCTTGGAAGCCCTTTCCTCTGGGCTGGGTTTGGTGGGGCAGATGGTGGCCTGGAAGCCCCTACCTCTGGGCTAAGAGCAGCAGGATGGAATTGTTCCAAGAAGCCCCTTCCTCTGGGCCTGGAGTGGCAGGATGCACCTCATTTATGAGATAAATACTAAATGTGAGCTTTTCTTCTTGACTAGCAGAGGCACCTAGACTGGTCAATAAAAAGAAGCAGGGCAAACTCTCTCCTTTGGCAGTTCTGATAAGGCTTCTGACACTCATTTTTGCTAACTTCAGAGTATATTAAATATATTTATGTACATGTCTTCAAAGGTATAAAACTAAAAATCTTCCCATAGTACTGGTACTTCCAGGATAAAGTTATTTATGGTGATAAATATTTAGGCTCAAATATCTGGCTTCCCCTACTTGATTTCTAATTAGTTGTATTAAAATATATATTTCAATCCAACATGAGAAAGCCAGCCAAAAGATACAAACACTTTTTCAGGGTTATGATTATATGATTGTTAGGTGTATGCCATGCATATGTTAAATACACACTCAAAAACTGTATACTCGAATCCTGTCACATAAAATATTTATAGACAGATACATTTGCTTTCAATTACAGTCTATTAAAAATAACAAATTTTTCTCTATAAAACTTCATAATTGCTTTATGTTAATATTCTATAGGGATTCAAGACAACATGATTGTTAAAAATTAACAGTTCCCTATTTAACCCTTCAATATTTTCACTGATTCAGCATGTGTTGTGGAGACTCTACAAGTCCATAGTGGAATGATGAAACCCTCTGTAATATGTTTAGACTTTTACAAGAACTTATGAAACAATACTCTGTGCTCTTTTATGTTCTACATACATTCTTTCCCTCTAGCCTTCCAGGCCCTCTAGTAGAAGGCAATGCTCTTGCTTCTCATTCTTTCATCAGGGGTCTAAACCCTATGTCCACTCCTTCCTCTTCACAGGTAATCAAGAGAAAAATGATTCATACATGTCCCAAGTGCAGAAAGAGTTGAGATCTATTTCTCAAACAGGAGGCAACACTGATAAACATAACTCATCATAATGCTTCTGATACATTTAAATCTATTCATGTTTCTATAGATAGTTCCTCTGATTAAATATATGCCTACTTACAATATGATGAAAGAAAAAACATGTGAACCATTTTTACATTATTGTTTCTCTGTAATAGAAATACCCTCACAAATTAAAACAAAATATGGCCCTTCTTATACTTCCAATTCCCTATGAATTTTCCCTCAACTTTGGCAAGTTCTTTGCATTCTGGTATATCTTCAAAACACCTTGGGACAAGTACTGTTTAGCAAGGTATTGGGATCACCAAAAAACAAAATTTTAAAATAAAAACATGTGGAATACAGTGGAAAGACTTCTACTGCAGGAACATGACACAAATCACTTTTTATTTTCAAATTTTAAAAACTGTGATTTGAAAGATTCAAAGTGGTTCAGAACAACTGAACTCTGAAACTGAGCAGACACTGCAAAGCATGAGAATTCACTTCACTTCTGAAAATGTGTTTTTGGTAAATGTCACATAAATTAATTAAAATTCTGAAATTACAAAGATAAAAAGACCCCTTATATTTCTGAATTCACTGACATATACATCTCTTGAAAGTGGTGTAATTTATTGGGCTTTTGTTCTCACCTCACTTGTCTTTCACATATTCACATAGGGACACCCAGCAGCACCATTTTTTCCTAATGACATCTCATATACAGGCAGAGTTACCTTCCATCTACAAGCCACTTAAGTGACTATGGGAGAGACTATAGCCAGTTTGGTTATTTCAATGGTTGCCATCTGTTACCACACATATGGTATTTCCTGGCTTAAACATTTCCATTATTCAAAGCCACCAATACTACCAATAGTGGATATTTTATTCCTTTCCAGACCCAAAAGTATAAGAATAATTTAAATATATCTCAATTAAACATTCTTCATACTATGATACTTAGAAAATGAGCCCAAGCTTGGAACCCCACCAATCTCATCCTGGAATGAATGGGAAATTTCACTCTTAAACACATCACCTGAGGCTTGAACACATCAGACAAAAGCATTTTCTAGGCATGTTGATCATAACTATTATTGCTGCTTCTACATTGACCATTACTGTGGCTATGGCATCACTTGCCTTGACTCACTCTATCTGAACTGCTCACATAATGATTGGCTATTTATGAAATCATATCTCAGAATTACTGACTCAAACTAGTATTGACAAATAAACTCTACTAAGTCTTGGTGACCTTGAGGAAACTGTCCTCTCATTCAGTGAACACCAACAGGCCCTATGGACATGGAGTCCCCTTAATCATAATGCTGGGTTGTGCAAAGTGTTCATTAATCCTATTCCTTTTAATCATTCTTAATCTTGGAAGGAGTTTCAGTACCACCATGGTGCCTTTCGTAAAAATCTGGAAAGAGACATTTCTAATCTCCAGGACCAAATGCTAGCCTATCTTCATAAGCTTCAAATGGAGGTTTGCAACTTTAGTTTAGTTTATCTCAATGATATTCCATACTGTTTCAACACTGGAAAATGTTTCTCAGGCCCCAAACCTCACATTTTGTTTCTTATAGTTATTGAAATAATCTTTTTTTATTCTCTTTCTTGAAGTCCTATGAGCACTCTGAAATGTGTTCCAGTGTACCATATGTGCAGAAGGCCTGATGACCTTTCTCCACAAAGACCAGTACTTCTCCATCCTGTAAATCCTCTCCTCTTCTCACTCTAAGTTAGAAAAGAAAAAAGGGAGAAACATGTGGAGACACTGGCTGGAAGAGTGATTGGAATAAATTTAAAGACAAAAGAACCCTTAGAGCAATAGCACAGGCTCCTGGAGTGATTTTTCATCCTTCCTGCTTTCATAGTCACACACTGCAAGAGAGAATGAGTAAAGGTCACTGGAAAAGAAGACAAGTGAATAAACAATAGAAAGAAATCAAATACCAGAAAAAACAAAACTGACAGGAATTTGTGCATAGCTTTTAATGATAACAATATATGTTGTCTCAGCCCTGCAATTAAAAGACATGGATTGGAAGACTGGATCAAAAAGCCACTCATCCTTTTGTGGTCTGAAAAAAATACATCTCATCTTCAAAGTCATACAGAGACTTAAAGTGTTAGAATAAAAATAATACTCCAAGAAACTAGAGGACAAAAGCAATGCAGAAATATCTGTACTTATATCTAGCAAGGTAGATTTCAACCAAAAAAATGGTCAGAAGAGACAAAAAGGCCAGCAAATACTGGTAAGTGTAAGAACTCTCCATGAAGGGATAAAAATCATAAATATATATTCATTGAGCTTTTACACATGACTTCATAAAACAAATATTATTTGACATTAAATGACTGATGAATACCAAGATAATCGTGGTGGGGGATACCAAGAGTACCTTATCACAAATATGTAAATCACATGGACAAAAATTTTGAAAGAACAATCAAAATATTACCATACCAAGGATCAAAGATACTAGCTGATAGTTATAGAATATTTCACTTAATTTTAGCAGAGTACAATTTCATTTCAGTATACTGTAGAACCTTCTAAACAAGAAAGCATATTTTTGGCCATTAACTCTCAAAAATCAAAAAGTCATTGAACTAATCTCATGCATCCTGTCAGAATGAAACTTGAAGTTGACAGTAAAAGAAACTATAGAAACTACACAAACATTGGATGATTATTGATGTACTCTTAACTGATTGATGGGATTTTGAAGAAATTTGAGAAATTAAAAATATGCTTCCATCAAGTGATAACAGAATAATTACTTATCAAAATATAGCAGACAAAATACAATCAGTACTAAGAGAATACTTTATAGCTACAGGTCAAACATTATAAAGATGGAGTAGTCCCAAATAAATAATCTAACACGACCCCTTTCAAGGACTTAAAAACAAGCAGAGGTCAAGTTACTGCTCTAGGATTCCACTTGCAAGGTGTGACCACCCAACAACTCTAAGCCCAGCCTGTATTTGTTTCTCCTTGACATTGGGCAGCAGAGGTGCCAATCATTCAACTGACTTGACCATGGAGTAGGTCCTTGTCCTAGAAAGTCAGCAACTCTAGGGAGAAATTGTGTTCTGGACCAGTAGTGCTCACCCTAAGGGAAGCCCACAGATAGTGTAAGATAAAAAAACAATGTGGAATTTTCCAAGAAAACTGACTTCTTTAAGGCAGGCTAGAGTTGGAGAAAAAACCGGGAGCAGTGCCCACCATATTGCCAGAGAGTATTTAATTGGGCATCATTTTGGAAAGTGTTAATTGATGGTGAGCCACAGAATAACCATAGTCAACTCCACTTCAGTTTTTCCACTGGTACCTTCCCACATTGACTGGGTGAAAGAAATTTAGGAACTGGAAACTGTGAAAAGCTTTAAGAATCTTAATATAATTAGCTACCTCTATTATTACTGTTGAATGCTATTCTACTATTAGTGCAGTTACAGTTGTCAAATTTAGCACCTCTTTACTGTATGTTCACATTTGGTTTTCCTTGGTTTTTGCATTAAGATTATAAATATTATTTATAATTAACTGTACATCACTTGTTCTTAGGAATCTCAATAAACAATTCATCTTTGTTGCTACTACTGTGGCTAATTGTATTGCTTTTGGCAAAGTGGCATAGATTTCACTATTAATTAGTTTTTTTGTCACAATTTCAACTGTGTTTTGTGGCCATAACAATACTATGAGTCATCCCTGGAGAACTAGGTACTGGGCCCAATACATGCAGCTTTGCCTCCCAAATAAATGCAGGCAGTTGAAACTTGTGAGATTCACAGGCCTACAGTAAGCCACCACCAGAATGCCTCACTGAAAAGCAGATAGTAGCTAAAAAGGTCTCTGTACTAGTAATGGTGTGTTCCAAAATGAACAATCCACAAAACTATACACACACACACACTAATACCTGTCCTCATCCTTCAACACCCACACAAATCATACCTCTCAAAATATTAGGAACATGAGAAGACAAGACAACTTATTCCTCAAACTACCCCAAAGCCAATGCATGGGGAACTGAAGGGGTGGAGTTCAAAATCCACAGCCAAATTAGTACAAAATGCATAGAGGAGATAAGAAACATAAATAAGTGACTAGAGCTCAGAGGACATAACTAAACAAATAATAGATATAATAAGTGAAATGATGAGTGGGTTTACAAAAGAAACAAATGTAAATGTACCTGAGTTTAACAAAAAGACAAAGCATGAATGATCTGCATAGCAATGAATTAGCGACTGTGAAGATGTACCAAAAATAAATTCAGGCAATATGAGGATACAGTGTAAGATGTAGAAAAGAGGTCTGCTTTTGGGGAGCAATTACTCAGAGACATCTTAAAAGGAAAGAACATGAAAACTAAATACAACAACTGCTACATGATGCAAAGAAGATTAATCTAAGATTAATTTGAATTAGTGAAAAATCAGAAGATAGCACAAATTCATAAAAAATCTGTTTACAGAAATAATAGTAAACACTTTCCAAATATGGGGGAAAATTGAACATACAGATATGTAAGACTTGTGGGACCCAAAAAAGCCATAAACAGAAAAGAACCTCCCCCAAAAACATCATAGTAAAAATCCTTGAATTCCAACTTAAGGACTGAATCTTAAAAGATTTTAGAGAAAAGCAGCAAGTCACCTATAAAGATAGAATTATAGTTGGCTTCTCAACACTACTTTAAAGCCCCAGAGATCTTGAAGTGAAGGGTTTCAATCCCTACAAAAACCTGTTACCTAGTATAACCTATCCTGCAAAATTATCTTTAAAAATTTATGGAGAAATAAGGTATTTCCATAACAGAGAGAATCTTAAAATTTCATGATATAGAAGAGAGTAGAAGCAATAACAGACTGTTATTATTAGAGCAGGGTCTTTAGGCATTGTTTGAGGCACAATTTGGACACATTTAATGAATATAGTTTAAATGAGTCTAATGACATTTTACAAATAGATGCAATCCTGAAGCGTAATGCAGCATCCAGTTCTTTATGGAAAAATCATTGTATCCTAAAAAGTAATATTAATAAGGATTTAGAAACATTTATTTATTTGAAAATGCATTTTTCTGGCTCAGTAAAAGGCAAGTGAAACTCTGTATCTCTTTATTATCCTGTTTTAGGATTGTGTTTCATTGCACTACAAGAAAAATATTGCCTTCCATCGATGTATGACTAGAAAGATAAGGAGTACTTTAATTATACTTTCATATATGTTCTAATAGTTGTCTTGCATTTCATTGCAACAAAAATACTTATAAAGAATAAATGAAGTTTGGAAACTGAAGCCCTATCAGTACATTTTTCACAATCTGATTTAAATTGTTTTAGATTTCAGTACTGGTCATCTAAAATATTCCAACACACAGAGAGAAGCCATTCTCACAAACATAGCACATTTAACTATTTGATGTCAAAAATTTTGAAATTATAGTGTAAGTAAATTATTTTTATAATCAGATGTGAACTTGGAAATTTATTGATTACTCAGAAAAGTATGGAACATTCTTAATGCTACTACATTTAATAATTGTCTATAACATAATTTAGTTATTAAGAGCTCTGTTGGAAATTTAAGTAGTCTCAATTGTATGGCCAAGAATACTCACTGATTAGAGGCTGGAGGAAACATGGGCTCTTTGGAGCTGGGATCACTATATCCCCAGAGCTCATCAGAACTGTGCCCTCTATGTTTTCTTGGTGAACACTCAACAAAATCTCCAGTATTACTGAAGTAGGCCTGCAGCCATGGTCCACACTTGGTGTCTCACTGAGAAGTCAGTTTGTACTTTACTTACTAAAGAAAGAAGCAGGAGTAAGGAGCTTATAAAGTCCCCTAATGTGCAAAAGTAATATTCCCGTAGTGAAGTCTGACTCATCACAGCTCAGGTAAATTTTTACATATTAATACATGTATTTCTATTAACATTAGAACTGCATAAGTCATATACAAGCACCCATTAAATACTTTAAAATATTAAGCCTGTGTTATGGGTGTGATGGTTTTGGTTTCTTATAATCTTTGTTTGCTTGAACAATAGACAGATTGTTTCAGATTCCAGAAATTCTAGAGATTCTAGACAATTAGTTCTCAAATGCTCTCCAAGATCTACATTTCATATTTTGTCCAGATTAAAGGAAAAATTTAGAGTGATTGCTTATTACCTTGAAATAGAGCATCAGTCCATCTAAATTCAATGTTTTGTTGACTTGGAGTTAAAAGGATAACAAAGAAATCTATAAGCAGATGAAATTTATGACACATTTCACGCAAATCAAACCAGAAATTGTCTTTAAATTAACATACAATGTTGAGATGTCTAGGATTATCATGATGGGCATTTTTTAAATGATACTTGCATTTTAAGATATTTAATAATGTTGATTCTTTAGATATATTATTATCTATCACTTATTTAATAATTTCTGGAGAATTAGCACTTACAATCATTTGCTGTCCACATTATAAATTGTGAGCTAAATAATTTCAAAATACCACTGAAAAAATGAAGGTGATTGAGAAGGAAAAAATCCCTGGATTTCCTCTACTCCACTGGATCACAATGCTTGTGATGAATAGAAAGGAATTTAGCACTTATTTTGTGGAATAAAAAGAGATGGAGAATGGGAAGGAGACTTTTATGGCCCATATGTGTTATTTTGATGAAGGAAAATAAAAATTGGTATAAGTATGGTTTGCAGGAATAACCTACCACATGTTAACAGTATCAACTTTTTCAGTTAGTACTGATTTTGATAGTAAATTTCTGTGCTTAAATGATGTTCTCATTTACAGAAATGAAGCAAACAGAAGGAACCACATTTTTTCAGGGAAATTCATTCATGCAAAATATTCTGTGAATAACTAGAAAGCCATAAGAATGTGTGAATAAGCAAATAATTGTTATGCATGGAAAGGAAAGAAATATTATAAATGTTTTATAATATAAAATTATAATGTCAAATTACATATATAGTATTAACCAATATATAGATGCTAATAGTTAAAATATCATGTTTCAATTTTTTTCTCAACAATGAAAATAAAATAATACTGAGATAAGATCTCTATGTACTAATTTTAGCACTGAAAGATATTTCCTAAACAAATTACTTATGAAGTGAAATGCTTCAAACAAGTTCAGATAAGTAAGTTAAATTTACAACAATGATTATAGAATGAAGAGATTTTAATAAAAGCTTTGAGAGCAAGTAAAGTTAAGGTCAGGAGAGAAAATTGGCACCTAAACCAATATTAGAATCCATGCATAGCAGAAGGTCACATTTCAGAGGATAATTCCAAAATTATTTTTTTGTTTGTTTTAAGTTAAAACATGCAGACAAGAGAGCACAAGATGAGAATAGTCTACACATCACCAACAGGAAAAGATAATTTCTATGACCTGAGTCAAATTTCATAGATGATGATGCAAAGAGAGAAAGAAAGTGCTCACACGCACACCTCTTGAAAGTAACTGAATGGGAGGAATGGTGTGGGGTGACCAGCTTGGTGCCATTCTCAGATTATGCAGGTAGAAACTAAGAGGATATCTATCAGAAGTTTGCGAAAGGAAAGAGAAATCCCCACATTCACTGGATTTCAGGATACCTTATTTTATCCATTTATTCTATCCTGATTACCTGATTAGAAACCATGCTGTAGTTTCAATGGGTGCTCCACAATCTGCTTGTAGCATCACCTTCTCACATTAACCTCTGACTCTGCAGAGACCATGGCAGTTGGGCAGATATGGACAACCTTACCATCTTCACAGAATTCCTCCTCATGGATGTTGCAAGTTCCCAGGAGATCCAGATTCTGTAAGGTGTGCTGTTCCTAGTGACTTATCTGGGAGCACTAACAGGAATCTTGTGGCTGTTACTGTCATCATGATAGACACATGTCTGCAATCTCCCACATATATTTTAATAAGGAATGTGTCCCTCCTAGACCTCAGCAGAATCACAGTTGTTCCCAAAGCTCTAATGAATTCCCTGACAGGCATTAAGACCACATCCCTGACAGAATGTGCTGTACAGATTTTCTTATATGCAATTTTTGCAGCTGTGGAATTTGCCTTCCTTGTGCTCATGTCCTGTGACCACTACATGGCCATTTGCCACCCTCTGGACTATGGGCTCATTATCACTCCAAGTCTGTGCTACCAGGCCACAGCTGGCAACTAGGCCTCTGGTTTTGTCTTCTCTGCTATCCTCACAGGCAGTCTGTTCTGGCTTCCCTTCACCACAACCAATGTATTCCAGCAATATTTGTGTTATATTCCTAAACTCTGAGGATTTCATCTTTAGATGTCCAGTTTTCAGAATCTGTAATCATTTCTATAAGCATTTGTCTTGTGTTAATATGTTTTTCTTTATGTTTATGTCATATGCTAACATATTTTTCAATGTGCTTAAGATGTCTTCTGTGGAAGCTTGAAACAAATCCATATCCACCTGTATCCTGCAGTTGCCCATTCTTCTGCTGTTTGTCATTTTGAGTCAATAGCTGTCCTAGATCCCTTTCCAAAGAAACCATCCCTTAAGAATCTGCTCACTGCCATGTTCTACACCATGGTGACCCTATTCCTCAACCCCATTATGTACTGTCTATGCAACAGGGAAATCAATGTTGCTCTGCAAAGAATGTTCAACAGATATTCTCAGTTCACAGTCAAGGATTTTTCAGACTAAAACATGAATATGAGTGTATCAGCTGAAAGTGATTTAATTTATTTGCTGTATGTTCTTACATTAGAATCTACATCTGTGAATTACCTATTTTAGTTGCCTTTATATATTCTCTTGTCTGTTCTTTTTATGGTGAAGTATGTATTTTCCTTCCTGGGCACTTTGTGTATGTTGTATATTTTATGCCCATTTCCTGAAATACTAGATGTCTGGCCTACATATGGGATCACTTTGAGCTAAGAACAAAGTCAGGCACCATAAAAAGAAGGGCAAATATTACATGTTCCACCTTAAGAGATACCTGTGCTTTTGAGAGAACCTCCAATTCTAGATCTGACCAACCTGGAGAAGCATACTGAATGGCCCTGTGACAAGACTCTGCTATCTGCCCTGTGCTCTTTGCACTAGCTCTTCCATTCAGGCTGAGATAAGGAGACAAGATGGGGAAAATTCATCCCTGAGGACACAGTGGGACGATCAACAATGACATTCCCATCAGCCCCTTCTGGATCATCTTCTAAAATGCTTCTGACACATTCAGTGAAATTTAGGACGCAAAAAAATATGAGCTTGAAAATATTGTAGTTTTCAAGATTTTGGGTTCTCCCTATGCTCTGGATGAAAAGATGCGTCATGTTGATCCATTCAAACCTTGACTGTAGTGAAGAACAAAAATCAGAGTGTAACAGATGGAACCATGACTGCTATTGGGATTTGCCTGGAGAATAGCAGGTGATGCTTTCATGTAAGTTAATTTTTTCTCCTCAAATACTGTGTACAAATGGATATACTCATAATGAAAAGCACTTTATTTTTCTGACTCTGAAGATCTGAATCTGCATTCTAGTGGTTCAAATACAGAACTATATCTCAGATACTACAGCTGTTTCATCTAGAAACCTTATCTAGGAAAACCTCAGTGTTGAGGCACTGGTACCCATTTAGCCCCAGTCCAGCACTGGAACAGCATGAGAACCTGCCTCCCTGCATCTTTATGCTTATTATTCCTGGTGGAAGCAAGTGGTGTTAGGCCCAATGGACCTCTGGTCATGCAGAGCTCACTAACTGATGAAGGTCTGCATGTGGCTCACCATCCTCCGATGCCAAAGATACCTCAACTTTCAATATTTCATCACTAAGGAGGCTACATTTGTTCTTCTACAGCCTTATTTGGGTATAGGTGACAGTTAAAATTGTATGTATGTAAGTTGAAAAATCTTGATGTGATTTCTGTATCCATAGAAATATTTGCCTCAACCAAGCTAACATGCCCACATTTATTTTCAAAATATGTCTGTGTCTATGTCATTTGCATGTCTGATTTAAAGGAAAAAAAGCCATTCTCTAATTCATATTAAAATTGCACACTTGTAAAGGCCGTCTGAAACTTTGAATGTTGGAACATAAATTTCTTTTGCCCTAATAAATTCTTTTTATTCCCTTAAATTCTTTCATTTGTACATTTTAGGTATACACTATGTTTATATTTATCATTGGGTGCTTGTACCTTTACATGATGTATCTTGGTTCTTATTTTTCCCCATTACCTATGTGCCCTTCACCCCTCCACTGTTCCGTATTTACATAGACTTCATTTCCATTTTGTTTCTTTTCTCATAATTTTTCCTTTCCCTTCTTTCCTTTCCCCTTCCCTTCCCACCACACCTATACCTTTGGACCTTTTCTTTGGGACTTTTCTTCATAATTCAAATTATAAATTATTCATTTTCATCATGCTAATCCTTATTGACAGTTTCAGTTTCTCACACTAGAGAAACTAGTCAGTATTTACACGTGTGTCTTATTTATTTCACTTAAGAGTATGGCCTCAATGTGCATCCATTTAGCAATAAATGTCTCTAATTTCCCATTTTTATGGCTGAATAGTACTCTATTATAATATATATCTTTATCCAGTCTCCATTTGATTGGCAATTGGACTACTTCCAAGTTTTAGCTCTTAGAAACTGTGCTGCTGTGAACATTGGTTCACATATATCACTGTGGTGTGATTATTTTAATTCTTTTCAGAAGATACCTAGCAAGGGAAGAGCTGGGTCAAATGGGACTTCATGTCCTAGTTCTTTGAGGTATCTCCATATGGATTTCCACAGTGGTTGCATCAGTCTACACACCCACCAGCAGGGGAGCAGTGTTCCTCTTTCCCTACAGCCCTGTCAACATTTGTTATTGGTTGATTTCATGATAGCAGCCATTCTTTCTGGGGTGAAGTGGAATCTCAGTGTTGTTTTCATTTGCATCTCTCAAATGACCTGCAATGTTGAACATTTTTTCATAAGTTTATTTGATATTTCTACTTCTTTGTCTGAGAAATGTCTGTTCATTTCAGATGCCCATTTTTGGATTGGGTCTTTATATTTAGGAGGTCTGATTTTTTAAAATTCTTTATAGATTCTAAATAGTTGACCTTTGGCTGAGGAACAGCAGATGAAAATATTTTCCCACATTGCGGGTTGTCTTTTCACCCTCTTGCTGGGCAGAAGATTTTTAATAAGAAATCCCACTTGTTGTTTGTGCTTGTTCATGGGCAACTGAAGTTTTATTCATAAAATCTTTTCCTATGCCCATGTCTTAAAGAGTTCAACCTAACCTCTTTTCTAGCCTGTTCAGCATTTCTGCTTTAATATTTAGATCTTTGATCCATTTCAATTTTAAAATAGTGCATGTTGAGAGATATAGGTTGAGTTTAATCTTTGCATAGTTGATACCCAATTTTTCCAGCACCATTTATTAAAGAGGCTATCTTTCCTCCAGTGAGGGTGTTTGTCTCCTTTGTCAAAGATGAGCTGGCTGAGTGTGTCTGGAGTTGTTTCTGCATCTTCTAATCTGTTCCACTGGTCCTCAGGTCTGTTTCTTTGCCAGTACCATGCTGTTTTTATCACAGTAGCTTTGTAGTATAGTTTCAAGTTGGGGGTTGTAATACCGCCTGCCATATCTCTGTTGCCTAGAACTGCTTTTATTATTCTGTGTCTATTCTTATTCCAAATGAAATTTGGATTGTTTTCTCAAGGTCCATGAAGTATGTTGCTGGAATTTCAATTGGGATTGCATTGAATCTATATAGCAGCTTCAGAAGTATTGTCATTTTCACCATGTTGATTCTTCCTACCAAGGACCAAGGGATATCTTTCCATTTTCTGATATCATCTTCAATCACCCATTTCAGTGTGCTGTAATTTCCAGAAAAGAGGTATTTGGGTTCTTTTGATAGGATGATTCCTAGGTCTTTCAATTTTTTGGATGCTATTGTGAAAGGAATTGTTTGCCCTATTTCTCTCTCAGTGAGTCTGTCATTCGTGTAAAGGAAAGCTATTGATTTTTGTGTGTTGACCTTGTAACCAGCTACTATACTGAATTTGGTTGTTAAGTCTAGAAGACTTTTAATGGGGTTCTTGGGGTCTTCTATATAGAGTATCATGTCATCTGCAAATAATGACAATTTGACTTCTTCATTACCTATCTTTATTCCTTTTATTTCTTTCTCTTGTCTAATTGTCATGGCTAATGTTTCCAGAACTATATTGAACAAGAGTGGTGATAGTGGACATCCTTGTCTTGTTCCTGATTTTAGTGTGAAGGATTTCAGTTTTTGACCATTTAGTATGATATTGGCTGTTGGTTTTTCATAGATGGCTTCTATCAGTTTGAGGTAGAGACCATCTATTCCAATTTTTTGTAGGGTTTTTATCATAAATGCATGTTGGATTTTGTCAAATGCTTTTTCTGCATCTATTCAGATGATCATAAGATTTTTGTCCTTGGCTCTATTGATATAGTGTATTGCATTTATTGATTTGAATATGTTGAACCATCCCTGCATCCCTGGTATGAATCCCACTTGATCTGAGTGTATGACCTTCTTGATGATCTTCTGCATTCTATATGCCAGTATTTTATTAAGGACTTTTTCATCTATGTTCATTAGTGAGATTTGCCTATGGTTCTCTTTTTTGGTTGGGTATTCCTCTGCTTTGGGGAACAAGGTGATGCTTGCTTCCAGGAATACATTTGGGAGTATTGCTTCCCTTTAAATTTAATTGAAAAGTTGAAAGAGTAGTGGCAGTAGTTCCTCTATAAATGTCTTGTAGAATCCAGCAGTGAAGCCATCTGGACCCTGGCTTTTCTTTGTTAGTAGCATTTAATTATGTTTTCAATTTCATTGATTGATATTGGGTCATTCAGAATTTTTAGGTTATCTTCATTCCATTTTGACAATTCATACATATCTGGGAATCTGTCCATTTTTCTGTTTTTTTCATCTTATTGGCATATAGGTTCTCAAAGTAGGTATTGATCCTCTGGATTTCCGCTGGGTCCATTGTAATTTCATCCTTTTCATTCCTAATTGCATGGATTTGGGCCTTTTCTTTCCGTTTTCTGATAAGGTTGGCTAAGAGTTTGTCAATTTTGTTTATTCTTTTGAAGAACCAACTGCTGGCTTCATTGATTTTTTTGTATCATTCTCTTAGTCTCCATTGCATTGATTTCTCCTCTGATCTTTATAATTTCCTCCCTTGTATGAGCTTTGGGGTTGTACTGCTCTTCTTTTTCTAGAATCTTGAGGTTCAGCATCAGATTGTGTAATTGAGCTTGCTCTGTTTTCCTAACATGACTCTTCACTGCTATGAATTTCCCTGGCAAGTCTGCTTTCATTGTTTCTCATAGATTCCTGTATTTTATATTGTTCTTTTCATTTAATTGTAGGAACTTTCTACTTGCTTCTTTTATTTCCTCTTTGATCCATTTGTTATTCAGAAGTGTGTTATTCAATTCCCATGTGTTTATGAAACTGTTGTGGTTTCTTTTTCTATGGAAATTCAATTTAATTGCACTCTGATCTGACAATATACAGTGGAAATCTGTAATTCCTTTGCACTCACTTAAACATGTTCTATGAGGGAGTTTGTGGTCTATTTTGGAGAATGACACCTGTGCAGCTCAAAAGAATGTGTATTCTGATTTTGTGGTGTGGAACACTCTGGAAACATCTGTTAAGTTCATTTGTTCAAGAGTTTGAGTTCTAGTACTTCCTTGCTTATTTTTTGTCTAGTTGATCTATCTTTTTGTGACAGTGGGGTATTGAGGTCCCCTGCTATTATTGTATTTATTGCTTATGTGATTTTTCACATAGTATTTGTTTTATACATATGGGTCCCCTAGTGTTTGGCACATATGTTTATGATTTTCATTTCTTCCTCTTGGATTGTTCCCTTTACAAGGATGTAATGTTCTTCTTTGTCTCTCTTAATCAATGTTGGTTTGAAATCATTTGATCTGCAAAGAGGGTAGCTACTCCTGCTTTTCTTCAGGTTCCTGTTGCATGGGCTATTGTTCTCCACTCTTTAACTTTCAGTCTATGAGTTTCTTTTTGAATTAAGTGTGTTTTTCGTATGCAACATATTGTTGGATCTTGCTTCTTGACCCATTCTTCCAGTCTATTTATTTTGATTGGTGAATTGAGACCATGAACGTTGATGGTTATAACTGTTATATATTGACTTATCCTTGTCATGACTTTTTGTTTTTGTTGGATTCTCCCCCTTTCCATTTAATTTCTTGTCATGCCCATCATATTCATTCTGCTGGCCTTCCTGGGGTTGTGATTCTCAATGTCTTTTCCTAGGATACTGCTTAATTACATTGGAGTACTGGTTTGGTATTGATGAAATTCCTAAGGTGCTCTTTTTAATGAAAGTGTCTTATTTTTCCATCAATTTTGAAAGATAGTTTTGCTGGGTATATCAATCTGGGTTGAAGGCTGATTTCCTTTAGGGCTTAAAATACATCACTCCAAGCTCTCTTGCCTTTAGGATTTGCAATGAGAAGTGTGCTGTGATTCATTTCTCTAACTGCTTATAGAATGTTGTTCTGTTGGGTTTCTGGAATCTTAACTATTATACATCAATGCATAGTTTGTTTTTTTTTTATCAAGGCTATTTCGAGTCCTATATACCTCACTTATCTGTATATTAAGTTCTTTCCTCTTTCTTGGGAAGTTTTCTGCCATCACTTCTGTGAACAGGTTTTTCATGTCATCTGCACTCTCTTCTGTATCTTCATTGACTCTAATCAGTCTTTTGTTATTCTTTGCATCATCTATCAGCTGCTGGATTGATTTCTTCTGGTGCGTTATGATTTTTAAGAAATTTTTCTTTTACTGGTCACTAATTGCAGTCTTATCTTCTGCATCTGAAATTCTTTCCTTACATTGGCTCATTCTGCTGCTTAAACTGTCAATGGAATTTTTAATCTCCTGGATATCTGTTTTCATCTGTTTCATAGATTCCATGTGTTTTCTATGAAAGGATTCTGTCATGTTCCTCAGCTCCTCTATTTCTTATCCTTGTCCTCTCTAATTTATTAATCATGTCTTGCACTTTGGCACAATCTCAGCTGATATCTAAGAATGATTTCTGATTTCATTTTTTCCAAATCCTTTTTCATTGCCAGTTCAGGGTGTCCAGGTTGTGATCAGATTGTTCCATCTCATTTCCCTTTGGGGTGCTTTAGATGATCTGGAAGTCCAGTTTTGAGTCTTGTTTATGTGTCTTCTAATTTCAACAGGGGGGAGGGGTGAGGATATGTGTCACTGGCACCTGCTTGGCTAACCTCCTTGGCACTTCAGGCAGTGGTACAGCATCCCAGCATGTTTACCTCCTGTGCACTGGGGTAATCTCTGCCCCTCTGCACTTGGGGTGGTCTGTGAGGCAGCTTTCTGTTGGTGTAACAAACACACAAGTATGTACACATATGATGTAATTAAAGAGTAACACAATGGTGATCTCACTAGTGCAGCAAGACTTGTTATTCTTAAATGATGTTGCTACCTGCAAATCCTGCTGGGTAAATTTCTTTCCCTTCTTCTTCAACTCTAAGTGTATATGAACTGGTGCTGTTCTTTTTAGAATTGTAAAAGAATATGAATGTGCTGAATCCTTCTGCTGGGGCCAAGGAGCTAGAATTATTTGTTTTTAATAATTTAATGTATTAAATCATTCATTGATAAATAATCATATCTTATTCTGGAATGTGGTATGATTCTATATGCATTACAAAGTAGAATATTTAAATGAGGCAAATTTAATACTCTATCATTGAATATTCTTATGAGTTTTGTCTGTGAAACACTTGAAATCTACTGTTTTCAGCATATGAGCAACATTCAATGCATTACTCTTATAGATCCCATTCTGTAAAACTGATCACTCTTATGGTTTACATCTATATGTCCCCTCAAAAACTCATGCACTCATAGATAGTATTTTTATGGGGTGGCTGGATTTATTGTGTGTGATGCTGGGAACACATTATGTGATGCTAAAATTAAGAGTATGTGATCACTAAATTGGTCCACTGATTGGTAAGGAATGGTTCTGGGTGTGGATGATGGGAAGGCCTCCAGTGAGTGGGTGGCACCATCCAGGTGGAGTGTGGACTATTATGATGGTAAAGGCCTACTAGAAGCCATTAGAGTTGTCTCTACCTAGGAAGATAGAAAAATTAAAAAGTCACATCCCTTGGAATGATTGTGGAAAGTAGTGTCAACCAGAAGGACTTGAAAAATGCAGGGCTGGTAGTTGTCATCATATCCTCATTTCACTCTCCTATTTGATCTGTGTAGAAGACAGATGATCTCAGATGATGGTGGGTTTCCAAAAGATTAATTAAGTGATGATTTAAACTGCAGCTGCTGTCCCATATGTGGTCTCCTTAGTTGAGCAGATTAATACTTCTGCTGGTACTTGATATGCAGCTATTAATTTGTCAAATGTCTTTTTCTCCATACCTGTCCAAAAGCCCCACCAGAAGCAATTTTCATTAATCTGGCAAGGCCAGCAAAACATCTTCACTACAGTGCCTCAGGGGTATATCCACTCTGTGGACCTGCTGTGTCACACTTAGTTCACAGGGAGCTTAATCATCTTTTTCTTTCACAAGGTATAACTGGTCTATTACACTGGTTACATTAAGCAGATTGGACAGAGTGAGTATGAGTAAAGCTCACTCTGAAGTTAAATATGTGCATGTCAGAAAATAGGAAATAAATCCTCCTAAATCTCAAGTGAGCTGTGAAGTGGTGCTGCATTGTTGATCCTTCTTGTCCTGGACTTCCTTCTTGGACTGAGCAGCTACTGGACTCTCCAGATTTCCAGCAAGCAGTCAGGCACTGGGGACTCTTCCATCTATCACCCTGTAAGCCTAATTTATAAATGCCCATGCATATTACACATATATTTTCTATTGATTCTGACCTTAGGGAATCCCAGCCAATACAGGAAGCAAGCCTTGAGAGATGATACCTGGAGAAAAATAATTGGAAGTAAAAAAGGAGAGTGCAGAAGGAATAACCTCATTACTACTATATAGTAAACTTGAACCTAAGTGAAATAAAATAAAATAAAATACAAGCAATCTCATTTGAAGGAATAATCATCTGTATCAAAACAATAAAAACTTCAAAATGATTCAAGTGTAATGTTCCCTGAGAAGTAATTAGCTGTTGCATCTACTTAAATAAACTTCCTTGAAAGGACAAGTGAGAATTCTTACAGGAGAGGGTGTGAGAGCAGATGGGAGGAGAAGAGTTAGACATCAGAGTTGGTGAAAGATGCAACTAGCAAAGGGCCAGGTGGAACAGGGTGCTTGTCAGAAATTATGTTGACAGCTTCTCTTGTTCATGTGAAAACTCCATCTATCTTCACATTGCTCAGATCCACTGTACACAGATCAGTGGGAAAAATGTAGAAAGAGCAAAACAAAGCTTTTAGAATACAAGATAGGAGAACATCTTGCATAGGAAGGGATTATGTAAACCAGTCATGGAATTCTCCAATATAAATGCAAATATTGGTAATTTATTTTATATAAAAACAAACTATACACAAAGATAGATGAGAAACTAGCAGATCATATAGAAACTAGAAAAAATCCTTCATATGTATTAAAATAATCTTATGCATCAACAAAATCAGGTATGTGATGACAAAAGGGCAATAGAATTCATAGGCTCCTCACAAAAGAGAAACCCTAAATGATGGGTACATCAAAGAAAAGCTCATCAATCCGAATAGAAATCACAAGAATACATATTAAATTCATTTTCACCAGACAGATATGAAATGGATTTGCAAATATTAGAAATTCAAAACACTAAATTTTGGTTAAATGTGCAGCTTCACTGTTTGAAGAACTATAAGTTGGTAAGTTTTGCATCATTTGGTTCATAAACTCTTCCAATAGGTCCTATTTTTGCATTTAAGAATAGGGACACAGGTACAGAATCATTCAGAAGAGGCCTAACCTGGAAATAGCATGCCTACCTAAATGACACCGAGTGGGTGTGTTAGCCCTAGTATATGCATCCAGTGGAATGCCATATACTATGGAAAATGTACAAATTATATGTACAGAAAAGAATGTGATCAATATTAAAAATATAATATTTTATTTCAATTTATTGGTACATTTTATGTATACAATATAATGACATTCATCATTGGGAATTTTTACCTTTACATGATATATCTTGGTTATTATTTTTCCCCATTCCCCTGCACTTCCTTCAACCCCTCCACCTCTCCAACTTTACAAGGAATTAGTTTCCATTTATTCCTTTTCTCATAGTTATTCTTTTCCCTTCTTTATCTCCCCTAACCCTCCTACTTGTACATTTTGATCCTTATTTACACTTTCACTTTCTCACACCAGTGAAACTATTCAGTATTTACCTACGTGTGTAATTCATGTGGATCCATTTAGCTACAAATATCTCTAGTTTCTCATTCTTTATGGCTGAGTAGTACTCCATTTTATAAAAAAAACATTTGATTTATGCCATCTTCAATTGATAGCAATTTGCCAAGGTTCTAAGTTTTAGCTATTACAATCTGAGGTGCTATAAACTTGGGTGCACATATATTGCTGTGGTGTATGACTTTTAATTCTGTTGGGAAGCTACTCAGCAGGGGATGAGCTGTGTTAAATAGGACCTCTAACCCTATTTTTTTGTGGTATCTCAATACTGATTTCCACAGTGGTTGCACAAGTCAACACTCCCACCAGGAGTGGAGCAGGTTCCTTTTTCCACACAGACCCACTAACATTTGTTATTGGTTGATTTCATGATAGCTGCCATTCTTTCTGGGGCCAGGTGGAATGTCAGCATGGTTTTCATTTGCATCTCTCAAATGACCAGTGATGTTGAACATTTTTTCATGTATTTATTTGCTATTTCTACTTCTTTGTCTGAGAAATGTCTGTTCATTTCAGATGCCCATTTTTGGATTGGGTCTTTTAATTTGGGAGGTCTGATCTTTTTAAGTTCTTTATATCTTCAAGATAGTAGACCTTTTTCTGAGCAACAGCTGTTAGAAATCTTTTCCCAAGTTGTGTATTGTCTCTTCACACTGTTGGTGGTTTCTCTTGCTGTTCAGAAGCTTTTGAATAAGAAGACATCCCACTTGTTGATTCTTTGTGCTAGTTCATGGGCAACTGAGATTTTGTTCATTAAATCTTTTCCTGTGCCAGTGTCTTCAAGAGTTCTACCTAACCTCTCTTCCAGCTGGTTTAGAGTTTCTGTCTTAATATCTAGATCTTTAATCCATTTCAATTTTAGTTTAATGCATGTTGAGTGATATAGGTCTTATTTTAATGTTTGAAAAGTTGACACTCAATTTTTCCAGCATCATTTATTAAAGACCCTATCTTTCATCCAGTGACGGCGTTTGGCTCCTTTGTTAAAGATGAGGTAGCTGAGTGTGCTGGAGTGAATGCCTGAGTGTGTCTGAGTGTATCTATTCCACTGGTCCTCAGGTCTTTTTCTTTGCCACTACCATGCTGTTTTTATCATGGTAGTTTCTAGTATAGTTTCAACTTGAGGATTGTGATACCCCCTATCTTGTCTCTGTTGCCAAGAATGGCTTTTGGTATTCTAGGTCTCTTGTTGTTGCAAATGAATTTTCGAATTGTTTCCTCAAGGTCTGTGAAGTATGCTGTTGGAATTTCAATTGTGATTGCATTGAATCTATATAGCAGTTTTGGAAATATGGCCATTTTCAATATATTGGTTTTTCCTACCCTAAAGCAGGGATGTCTTTCCATTTTCTGAGATCCTCTTTGATCTATTTTTTCACAATGCTATAATTTCCATAGTAGAGGTCTTTGATTTCTTCTGTTAGGTTGATTCATAGTTATTTCATTTTTTTGGATTCAATTGTAAAAGGTGTTTTTTCACCAGTTCCACTCTCTGAGTCTGTTCATGTACAGCAATGCTATTCATTTTTGTGTGTTGATCTTATATCCAGCTACTCTACTGAATTTGGCTATTAAGTCTAGAAAAGTTTTGGTGGAGTTCTTGGAGCCTTCTATACAAAGTATCCTGATATCTTCAAATAATGACAAATTAACTTCTTCATTTCCTATTTTATTGATTTATTTCTTTTTCTTTTCTAATTGCTATGGCTAATGTCTCCAAAACTATATTGAATGGGAGTGGCGATAGAGGACAACCTTGTCTTCTTCCTGATTTTAGAGTGAAGGATTTCAGATTTGAACATTTAGTATGATATTGGCTGTTGGTGTTTCACACATGTCTTTTATCAGGCTGGGATAGAGATCTTTTATTCCAATTTTCTGTAGGCTTTTATCATGAGTGAATGTTGGATTTTGTCTACTGCTTTTAATGCATCCATTGAGATGTTCTTATTGTTTTTGTCTTTGGCTCTTTTAATATAATTTATTAATTTTATTTATTTGTGTATGTTGAACTATCCCTGCATCCCTCGGATAAATCACACTTGGTTAGGGTGCATGATCTTCTTGATGATATTCTGCATGCTGTTTGCAAGTACCTTATTGAGGATAGTTTCATTATGCTGCATAAACTTTCTGTGGAGATTTTAATTGCCTGAAAATCTGTTAGCATCTGTTTTATGTATTTTATTTTTTCCTATGTTGGGATTCCATCACGTGCCTCAGCTCCTCTATTTTTATACCTTTGTCTGCTCTGAAGTTATTACTCATCTCTTTCACTACGAACACAATGTCTGTTGTTATCTGAGAAAATATTTCTGATTGTATATTTCCAGGTCCTCTTTTTCTTGCCAGTTCACACATTCCAGGTATTTGAATATCAGAATGTTACATTTTGTACCCCTTGGCATTCCCTTTGGTGATCTGGAAGACTAGTTTTAAATTTTGTTTACATGTTTGCTCATTTCAAGAGATGCAGTCTGTTTCATCATTGTTAAGGTGACTATTTGCCAGCCCAAGGGGCTTTAAATCTCAGCAAGGCTCAGAGAGGCCTTCTCTCTGTTGTTCACCATTGGACCAGTTCCTGGTTTCAGAATCATGGTCTTCTGGATCCCTGCACTGTGCTGTTGTCCAGGCATGGTTCTGGCTGGGGTCTATGCTCAATTACTGATATCTGGGTGGGATTTTCACTGGGTCCTGTGTACACAAGCCACTGTTATTGAGGTAGGACTTTGGCTAGAGCCTGCACACCCAGGCACTTAGTGTCTGGGTGGTGCCTTGAAGGGGATTGTGCACCCACACTGATGTTGTCCAGCAGGCTTCTGGTGGGGTCTGTGAAGTATTAATATTAATATCTGACTTGGAATTTTCTACATACCTGGTTTTGTTGCCTGTCACAGTTTCATTTCTGCTTTTTTGATCTTTTGGCTTCTTGTTGCTTTTTACTGCCTTACTGGCCTGCCAGAGATGCAGGGAAAGGAGGACAGAAGGTGTTGTGTGTATTTTCTGTCACTGAGAGAATCTTTCATAATTTCATGATCAAATATAGTGCTTGCTGTAGCCTTTCTGCATTTATCTTATATAACGTCTAGAATTTTATTTATTTCTTAATAGGTAAATGTTTTTAAAAACACTATGAATGTGCATTATTTTTAAAATTTTCATTGTATGCACATTTATAGAAGCAAGTCTATGAATTTTTTATTATGTTAATGTGGAACAGTGCATCATTGATTGAAAACCTGAAACAGCATCGCACTCCTGCATTCAAGCAACTTGGTTGTGTTATATCCTGCTCTCTATATATTCTGGATTGGTTTGATATTTATTTCAGGAATCTCTATTTGTTATTCATGAAAATGGTTGGCTCATTATTTTTCTTTGTGGTGCTTTTAAAGATCTTTGTGCCACAATAAGGTGGCCATGAAGAATAAAATTAGGAAGTGGTCCTCCTCTTTCCATTTCTCTAGAAGATTTCTTCCCAGATCACTGGTATTTCTTTTTAAAATGTTGATATAATTCTGCTTATATATAATCTGAGCCTGGAGTTTTCTTTGTAGGATGGTTTTACATTGAGATTCCATTTTTGTAGCAACTTTCATCTGTAGATTTATATTTGTCTATGTAAAATTATTCACTTTCCTCATATTTTCAAGATCTATAAAAACAATTGTTTTGTATTTAGTCTTTCTTTATATGAGGTTTTTCTGAAAAATAGCTTTTGCTTTATATTACTGCCTTCCATTTATTTTCTTTGAATTTAACATGCTGTTCTTCTTCTAACTTCTTGAGATAGGTGCTCATATCATTGTTTCATTTTTCTAATCTAATATATGTATGTGAAGTTATAAATTTCTCTATGACCTTGGCATGAGACATATCCTCTCTTTTCTTCATCTGTATCATCTATATCTATATCTGATTACCATAGATAGATTGACAGATACACACTCAGGCATGTGACTGTTAAACATGTAATTGTAACTTGTATCCCTGACAGAGACCAGTGTGTTCAGTGTGTGAGAAGTGGAGAAACTCTGTCTGCCATCTTGGCCTCTAGGGCTCTGATGGGTCATGATGTCTGGTCACATAGAACATCTGAATCCCCTTCTGTGCTGTTGTCCACACCTTCAAGGTCATCTGATGGCTCCTTACAAGTGGAGCTAAGCAAGGTCAGGATGTCATTGATGATGCCTGCATTCACTGGAAACTTCCAATTCTCCTCCCTTTAAAAATTCCTCTCTGATGCCCTGTTAATTGCCAAGTCAATGGTGAAATTTTAATCTTTATCCAATTTCTCTCTGACTTCTTGCCCTCTGACCACTTCTGAAAGCTGCTTGGTTTTCTTCCCTGGCACATTCTCTGAGCCCAGGTTTCGCTCCTGGCCTTATTTTCACCTCTTCTAGTCAGCTCTGTCCTCCTGGAGGCTTTTCTCTAATACCACACAGCCCTGTGCTAAGATCATCTTTATTTCTGGCTTCCCCATACCCAATTCGTTGAACCTTCATTTTCAGCCTGGACTTCTTTCCCTGATTTCCACTCACATGCATCACACTTCCTGGGCACATCAGCATAACATGTCTGGAGTGGAAGAGTATCTGTTTTCTATCTACACTAAAGTCACTGATCTGTTCTGAATCTGTCATTCACCCTCACTTCCCACCTGTTCTCCATCACACTCCAGGGTTCCTCCCCTCTAATCTGTCTGTGGAGCTGTTTAGAGAATTCCTTTTCTGATCTTGGTCCTTTCCTAAATTCCATCCCTAAATTTTTCTCTGGTGTCTCATACTTTACCTTTGATAAGGTTCAATTCCTTGGCATGTGTCCACAGCCTTCCATGAGACAGTCAACCTTCTGATTCCCTTCTGTGCTACCCCTCCACTGATGTTCCAGATATTCCAGCCCTGGAACCCACAAGGCACCTCCTGCTTTATTCCTCCACTCATTCTCTCTAATGCATCCTTCTGTCCAGACTGCTCTCTTGTTTTAGTTACCCTTTCTTTCTAAATACATCTGCTAGCATCTTACTTATTCAATCTTTAGCTTATTCCTCCTTATGCTTCACATTTAATCCTGTTCAGGAGTGATCAATTTTACAATCTAAGTATCTTTTCAATCCATCCACTTCTTACTGCGCAACTACCACCATGGTCCCCAGTACTATCATCTGCCATGTGAGGGAACACAACCACTCCTCACCATATTCTTCCTTGATTCCTTCAGTATATTCTTCATTCTACAGCCTCAGTAATCTTCAAAAATGCAAATCTGGTGGTATCATTTCTTGGTCTGAAAGTCTTCAATGATTTTAAGGAACAAGGAGGTTAAAAGGTAAAAACTTTTCAAACCCTATGAGAAAGATGTGAATACTGAAAACAGTAAAATATTGATGAAAGAAATTGTTAGTGACACAAATAAACGATAAGGTCCCTATATTCCTAGATTGGAAGAATCATAATTGCTAAAATTCTTAAAATGTCCACACTTCCCAACCATATACAGATTCAATGCACTTCTTTGCAAAATTTCAATACTATATCTCATGAAACACAATCTTAAATTTCTAGGTAACAAAGTATTACAAGCATCCAAAGCAATCCTGAAGAAAATAACAGGAATCGAATCATTGTAACCCTTGACTTCAAAGACTGGTACAAATTTATGGTAACACAAACACCCTGAGAGTAGCATAAAATGCAGTTATACTCACTATTGAATGCTGAGATTCTCTTGCAGACTGTTGTTGACCTGTTGAGTCAATTGGATTGGACAACTGAAGAACAGAGATTTCAATTTTTTAAAGGTAAAAGAAGAGAGAGAAGACATGAAAAAGAGAATGCTCTGAAGAAGTGTGGAAAAAGAAATTGTGTCCTGCACACAGGGTAGGCCACAGCAGAGAAATTAGAGGGTGGTTCTGAGGCCAATGACTGCCAATTTTTATAATGCTGTTCTGATGTCAGATCAGACATCTTATGCAGGGATTTGGAATTCTTCTCTACTTGGGTACTGGCCACTTCAGGTCTCCTTGACTGACAGGTTGCCTTAGTTACTTTTCTCATTGCTGAGACAGAACACCAGATATCCAAAGTGAAAGGAGGAAAAGTTTATTATAGCTTAAAGATTGTAGTAGTTTCAGTTCATAGTTGGCTGGCTCCAAGGCAGGGTAGTATGGCAGAGGGTTATCACAGAGGAAAACAGTTTGTGGGGGTCAGAGATAAGCAATGGAGAAGGCAGCAAGTGGTAAGCAGCAAGCAAGAAGCAACCACAGTAGCCTTCTTTCTGTTCCTCATATTCTGTCTAGGCTATACATCATTGGGTGGGCACTCACACCCAGGGAGGGCCTGCACATAATCCAGTCCCAGAATTATGCCGAACTAGTAAACTATGACAAACTAATTTAGTAATCACACCCCCTTAATCCTAGCATCACACACAATCCCATCATAACACACTCTAGATCTAGCCACCTCGAAAACCCCACCTTAAGGCTTTGGGTGGACATTTAGACATAAGCCATAAGACAGGTCATGTCAAAATGACCAGCTGTTTTGCCACGCAATAATCTCTTGCTAAAGATTAACCCATAATTCAAGAGAGAGAGACCTCAGAAATGAACACTCACTCAAAATAAACTGAACTATTACAATGTATCATGAATACAGGACAGAGAATGATATTGAAAATTTTTATATTTACAAATAGAAGAAGGAAACAGGATGCTTATCTGATACCACATAAAAAAAATCAACTCAAAAACTTCACACTTAATACCTTGTTCTGTGTAAAAGAGAACATAGCTGCACTGCTCCCCTCATTCAAGTGGAGGAAAACCTCTTGGATGTGACTCCTAATCTCAGATAACAAAGCAAAAAAACAAAAATTCACACAAGAGTTCATTACAGTAATTTTTTTTCCTGAGAAATACAAAATATGTAGAGAGTGATGAAACAACTTGAAGACTGGAAGTATTTGCAATCCATACAATGATATGGGACTAATGTGGAAATATATAAGGAGGTGAAGCAACTCAATATGGAGAACACAAATAACACAGTCCAAGAGGACAGAGCACCTAATAGACAGTTCTCAGATGAAATGTAAAGTAGCAAATAGATACACAGAAAATCATCTCATCACTACCAGTCATCAGGAAATGTAAACTAAACCTAAAAGGAGGCATCACCTGACATGTGTTAAGATGGCTACTGACACAAAGACAAAAGGTGACAGTGTAGGTGAGGTGTAAAGATACCCTGAGCCCCATTGGTGAGTTTGCATATTAGCATGGCCATCATGGGAAACAGCATGGAGGTCCCTCAAAATACTAACTATAGAGTCACCATATAATAGAGGAATCCATACCCTTGTATCTAAGGACTGGGATCAATGTACTGAAGGAATATTAGCTTTCTCTTCATGGATGCATTTTCAACAAAGCTAAGATATGGAAGCCACTTATGTTTCCTCATCAGATAAAGGGTAAAGAGTGCCAGGTATTTAGCTCAGTGGTTCTGCTGCTTGCTTCACATGCACAAGGTCCTGAGTTTGATCCTAGGTACCAAAAAAAAAAAAAGGGCAAATAAAATGTCCCATATAAACTGGGTGGAATATTATGCAGTCTTAAAAATAGGAGAAGTAAAAAATAAAAATGGGACAAGTCTTTTCATTTGCACCAACGTGGCTGCTCCTGAAGGACATTCTGCTATGTGACATAAGCCAGGCACAGGAGGACAAACACTCAATGAGCTCATGTGTGTGTGAAATCTAATAATGTTGAATTCACTTATCTACAGGACAATGTTAATTTTACCATATCCTTTCAGAGATGATTTGATTGCAATGGGGAAATATTGACCAAAGTACAGAAAATTTCAGTTAAACAGAAAGAACTAGTTTTAATTTTCTACTTCAGAGAAAGACCACTATAAGAGTAATGCATTATATAGTTTTCAATTCCTGAAATATTTCACATGCCCAAATGGTAAACATAATGGGTGATTGGTTTGTTTATTTACCTAATTTAAACATTCTGCATTGTATATCAATAAATCAATATATCAATAAATTACACTGCATACTATGCATAATACAATTGTAATTTATCATAGACAAAATAAAAAAATTACAAAAATGAAAAAATTAGAAATAAAAGTGACCCAGGGAAAAAGATTGTCATAAAAGTATATTACCTGAAAATATAGAAACACACGTTTAATAGGGAAATTTTTAATTTCCTTAATAAAAAAATAAGTTCTAGGTAGAATGTCAACAGAAAGAACATCTAGAGTAACATAGTTTTATAACTCAATACTGGAAAGTATAAATGAGTCTACTTGATTATTCAAATATTTGGAATAAAAATCTGGACAGAAAGTTTACATATAAATTTATATGGAAATAAGGAGATAGGGCACAATAAATTCATATAAAACATTCAAAGATTAAGAATTGTTAACTCCCTACCTTTGTAAGAGTGTTATTTAAATACAAATTAGAAAGTGATTTTTCCCCTTCAAAACAGCTATGAAAATGACCCAGGTACAGACATATTTTGAAAAGAAATGTGGATATGTTGACTAGTTTGGTTGGGACAAATATTTCACAACATAAATCATAAATGCATAAATCAAACCAAGATTTGCATCTTAAACTACATAATTTTCAATGTCACCTATATCTAGATAAAGCTAGAGAGCAGATGTATCCTCCTCAGGGATGACACATTGAAAGTTGAGGTATCTCAGGCATCAGAGGAGGGTGAGCCATATCCAGATCTTCACGAGGGCATGAGAAATGATTGACAGAAAGTCCATGGGGCCAAACAGCACCTGCTTCTCTGAGAAGTGATAAGTATGGAGATATGGGGAGCCTGATGTGTCTGTTGTTCTAGTGTTGGATGGGGGAAAATGGGCACCAGTGCCTCAGTGCTGAGATTCTCCAAGACAGGGCTTCTCAATGAAGCAGGAGGAAAATTTGGATTCAGTTGTGAAATAGAAAATTGCTAATGTGTACTTTAAATAGCATACTGCAGGATCAGCTCTTGGGAGTCAAAAAATAAAATGTTTTCCATTTTGAGTGAATCCATTTGATGAGAAAAGTGTTCCTGTTGCTCTCCAGGCAAATCTCAATGGCAGTCATCATTCCATCTGTCTCCATGCTGTGATCCAATGCATTGTCTTCCTTATATAGGGAGATTGAGTGAATTAGCATGGCTGAATCTTTTCATCCAGAGCACAGGGAGAAACCAAACACTCCTAAACTGCAATTTTTGAAGTTCAATGGTTTTATGTCTTAATTTTAACTTAAGGAAGAAAAATAATTTCAGCAGATGCAGCAGAAGGGTCCAGCAAGGAATGGAATGCTAATCATTGTATTGTCATCAAGCTCAAGTTGTGTCCCTGTCTAATCACCTTGTTCATTATCCCAGCCAGAGTGGAAGAGGAAGTACAAAGAGCACAGTGCAGACAGCAGGGTCTTCTCACAAGACCACTAATTATGCTTATCAGAAGGGTTGAATGTTTTTTTTCTCTCAATAACACAAGTGTCTATTAAAGAGGAATATATAATGTATATTGTGGTCCTTAAAATCCTTTTGTTTTTAGCTAAAAACCACCCTAAATATTTTCAAACATTTTGTTAGTATAGATAAGACTTATAGTGTTACCTAAAGCATGAAATATACAAGAAAATCATCATGATAATAAAACCACGATTTCTACTTCACCATGACAAATGTAGACAACAAAAATATACAGAGAAAACTAAAACAAGATAATCCACAGGTTAGCCTTCATTCTTAGAAATATACATAATATAAGAATTAAGCTACTTTCAATGATAGATTGATATTTATGTTTTAATTGAGAAAACCTTTGACTAGGAACTGAAAATTTCTGTTGAACATTCTTCACAGAGCACCATTGATCTCCCTGTTATGTAGACAGTAGATGATGGGGTTCACAAATGAGGGCACCATGGTGTAGGACATGGCAGTCAGCAGATTCCTAAAGGATGGTTTCTTTGCAGTGGGTCCTAAAAGAGCCACTGACTCAGAAATGAGAACCAAAAGGAGAATGGCTAGCTGTGGCATACAGGTGGATATGGGTTTATTACAGGCTTCCACAGAATGCATCTTAAGCACAGTTGAAAATATCTTAGCATATGAGAGGAATGTAAATGTTAAACATAATAAGACAATGCAAACAGATACAGCAGTGATTACAAATTCAGAAAACTAGGCATCTGATGACAATATTCCCATTATTTGAGGAATATCGCAGAAATATTGCTGATTCAAATTGGTCTAGGTAAAGGGAAGCCTGAACATAGAGCCTGTGTGGATAGCAGAGCAGACCAGACCAGAGGTCCAGGAGCCAGCTAAGGCTTGGGAGCACAGACTAGGGGTGATATTGAACCCATAGTGCAGAGGGTGGCAAAGACCCACATAGTGGTTATAGGACATGGCCACCAGGAGGCAATCTCCACCTCTGCAAAAAGTGTAAATGGAAAAATCTATGCAGCACACTGTCAGGGTTATGGTCTTACTGTCTGTCATAGAATTCACTACAGCCTTGGGAACAACAAATTAGATGCTGCTGAGGTCTATGAAGGCCACATTGCTTATAAAAATGTACATGGGAGAGTGCAGACTTGTGTCTGTCATGTTGACAGTGACAGTCACAGGATTCCCTGTTAGTGTTCCCAGATAAATCACTGAGGACAGCACACCTTCCAGAATCTGGAGCTCCAAGGAGCTTTTGACATCAGTGAGGAATTCTGTGAAGATGGTGAGGTTGTCCATGTCTCCCCACTTTTTGTGGTCTCTGGAGTCAGAGGTTAAAGCAAGCAGAGGATGCTGTGACCCGAAGGCTAAACACCCACTAGAACTATAATGAAATGCTAACATTGTCACATTGTGGACCCTAATCATGAATTCAACATAGAATAAATTGATTAAGTAAAGTGTCCTGAAATCTTGGAAACCTACATATTTTTGCTGTGATTTTCTTTCTCAAAATATCTGATATCCCATTAGATGGCAAATTCATAGGATGAAAGCCTTAAGCATTATAATGGTTAAAATGAACTCAAGCCCCAGTAATGTTTCATTTATTCAGTACATAGAAAAGTCTTTCTAATCCTCTCTGGACTCCTCAAGAATTTTTCTCATTCATGTAGTCTTTCTATGACCATCCCAGAGTTCCTCTATGTGAGGTTCTGTATCACCCCTGGGGCTGGGACATTTCATATCTCCTACTTGTTCTCTAGCTTCAAGGGCTGTAGAATGACTGTGATGTGGTCCTTCTTTGGCTTACCCTCTCCTCAGTCCTCTTCTAACAGATCTAAGTCATGAACCTGAGCTTCCTTTGAGAAGGACTTTGATTTGAAGGATGCCAGGCCAGTCATGCTGCCCCAATCTCTGAGCTCTTCAGGACTCATATGTGAGCCCTTCTTTCCCCCTTTGCACCATCTTCTATGAGAGATGTCACTTCAGTGGAGATGTCAAAATTCTATTTTCCTATTGGCAACTTATGGCCCATTTCCCTCCTGTAAATTCATGTCTGCATGTTTTAACCTAAAAAATTCACAAACAGTATAGAACTGTTTGAAATAGACCTCTAACTCCAAGCTTAATTTAGGAATGAATTCTAATATGTAATGAGGTTCCAACATTCTATGCAGACATTTTCCCTACTTGCTTTCATAGATTTTGATAGAATCTTTATGGTGAAATAATTATTTTAAATACAGTTTATTTACTTAGGCTTGTTTTGAACTATTTGAAATCATAAATATTCCATTTAAAGATTATTTTTTCAATACTAAAAATTGTTCTATTGAGGGTTGAATGCCAGTATTATTTTCCTTTGGGGGGTAAAACCACAATTGAAGCATTATAATATTGAAAATATCAATGTCAGTATTTTTGTTAATACTTAAAATTTAATTAATTTCCTTTGCAAAATGATTCACATTTTTCTGCCTTTTATGTGCATAATAGCAATATCTTTTACAGTGATCTCATATGTCTTTGCATGGTTTTACCTAAGTATTTTACATGAACTGCTTTCCCTGCTCATCCTCTGAATTACCAGTTGTTTCTTAGCCTTATTACTCTGCATGAAGAGAACATCCTCTGAGCACAGGATGTTACTATGGAAATCAATGCTGATTGACTAAGTTAATAGTGCTTACCTGGTGTAGGTCACAGATGCAAAGCACACTTCAGGCTATTGTTCATTTCTTTTATCAAAGTAACAGAATACGTATGGGTCTTTAGCAGTCTCCTTTCCATCTCCATCTCTCCTTATCACCTGTCCTTTCTCTGCAGTCCAAAACCTCAGGTTTCCCTGTGCTAAATTCACCTTATTTTTCTACTCATCACCAAGCATGACAATCCTCTGCAGAAGAGAAAATATACCTGGATCATTCCTCCTCCTCCTCCTCCTCCTCCCTCATTTTCCTAGTGATATTTTGAAATTATTTGGATTATAATTTAAAATGTGGACCACTGGGTGTATTATGGCTATTTTCCCATAAATTATTAAATGGGTTACACTCAATATTTACAAAATCATTAATATGATTTAACATTCTACATGATTGAGCTGATATCAAAATTACACATAATAAAGACCACACTAGATATTTCCACATTTTTTGAAAATTCAAATAATATTTTGCTCATGTGACTTGATTTCCGTGAAACGCCCCATAAATTTCATGAGCTTGTAGATATTTTCATTACCTCTTAAAATCCAACTCAAGAAAATATTTAATTCATCAGCCCTGCTGATTAATTCCAAGGTAATTTCCAACCACTATGATTTCTGTCCTGTGACCTGAGCCATACATAAGATACTGATCTTTGAAAACTAGCTGCCTAAAACAAACATTAGAATCCAGAACAATCTGTCTATTCTTAGAGAAAGCATACATCATATGAGGATGAAATAGTTAAACTGTCTTAAGAATTCGAAGTATTTCACAGGTATTTGTGTAAGATTTATTTATTAGTAATATTAAGGAAAGTACATTAGTTAATAGGTAAAACTTTACCAGGGCAGTGGAGTAATGAGTCTAACTTCACCAACATGAATATTGTTTTGAAAACTGTTAAGAAACTTGGCAGGGTCCTTGCACCTGCTTCTTTCTTCTGTGAGTAAAACACAAGGTCCTCTTCTCAGTGAGACTCCCAGTACAGCCCACACTCAGCCCCACTTTTGAAGTAGTTGTGAGTCCAGTGAGTCTTCACCAAGGACACATAGGGGTCACACTTCTGAAGAGCTCTGGTGACCTTGTGATCCCAGCCTCCAAGGTGCTCACATTCCCTCCAACCCCTAATTGGCCACAATGTTTGGCCACACCACTGTGACTAATTAAATTTCCAATAGAGTCCTTAAGAGGTCAGTTAAATTTGTGGCATTTACTAATCAGAAAGCATTCAAAAATAGTTCCTACATCACTGAAATTTAAAAAAAATCAAGATTATGTCTGATTATGAAAGTAATTTAATTATGCTACAGTAAATCCATTTGGAATCACATAGTCCAATATACCATGTTTGGGGAGAGTGGCTTTGCTCTGTGGGTGGATATGTTCCAGAGAACTAATAAATGTTGCAGAAAGTCATGTGTCATGCTGCAAACTAAAAAATTTATGTCAGACTTTGAAATATTCATTGGTAGTCCTCAGTTCCCAATCTGTATTTATTCTTCAATTTATTATAAATTGTTCTTGTTCTGTTTTGGCATGGAATAAATGAAGAATACCATCACTTATATGAAACTACAATTATAATGCCCCTTCCTCTTTCTAAGTGTAAATCACTATGGTGCAGGTGTGTGTGTGTGTGTTCAACCAAACCCACACAGTGCAACAGAATGAATGGAGAAATATCGGCGTTCAATTGCCATCTACAGAGTCAGAAATCAAGCATATTTTTAAGAGAATAAATGCCTCTCCCTTTTCATTTATTTAATATTAGTTTTGGGATACAATGCATTTTTCAAAAAATTTACTCTGGGATTATGTGACAGGATGCTCACAATTGTTAAACTGAGCTGTGTTTGAGAATAATTGGTGTTAGTTTGTTAAATGTTCTGTAGAGTTATGTTTTGAACCTATCTGGTCCTGTGCTTTTGTTTGAAGGGATACATTGTATTGCTGATTCAGTCTCTTTACTCAATCTTCTCCTTTCAGATTTTCCATTTCTTCTTTGTGTCAATCTCTGTAGACTATATGTTTGCAGAAATATATCCATTTCTTCTAGCTTATCCAATGTATTGCAGTACAGTTGTCCATAGTATTATACATTATTTTGCATTTCTGTTCTATCAGTGGCAATATCTTCTTTCACTTCATTAATTTCTCTACTTTCCTTCTTTGACAATCATTTTGGATAAAAGTTTGAGGACTATGGATTATCTTTTCAAAAAATCAAATCTTACCTACATTTCTTTTTTCTATTGCCTTTATATTCTCTATTTCACTTATTTATGGTTACCCTTTCTATTTTCCAGTATTTTTATTTTTGAGCCTAGTTCATTTCATCTTTCCTATTGAGATGTATATTAATTTGTTTGAGTTACTTTTTGGAATATAGGCCTTTAGTCTACTATAGATTGGTTTTCCTGCATCCTCTATTTTATGTGCTCTATTTCTATTTTCACTGAAATGATGTTTTAAAATTTCCCTTTTAATTTCTTCCTTGAATTTTTTAGTATTCAAAAACATACATTTTAACTTTGAAGTATTTCTGAGTATCAAAAATTCCTTCTGTTTTTGATTTGTGGTTTCATTCTATTATATCAAGAAACAATAGCTTATATGGTCTTACTATTCTAAAAACTAAACATTTTTGAGGAGTAAAATATGATCCCCTTTGAGAGTCTTCCATGAGTGACTGAGAACAATGTATTCTGTGTCTGTTGGACTGACCCAAGACCAGGAGTTGGAGAAACAGTGGATAGGGAGGACAGAGACCTGAGGAAACCAAGACAAGCCCTGAGAAAGTGGGAGGACAAGGGATGAAAACTCCCTGAATTCTACCTGGACATTAGCATGAACAGAGTCTGTTCTCCTGACATTAGAGGCCTGGCTGAAAATGACAACTACAGGATTTCATTCTCATGTGCCCAGCAACACAGTGCACTGAAGTCTGCAAAGAAAGACCTGAGCTTGGGTGCCTCTGCAGATGCCTACTCTGGAGCTCCCTCATCTGGCATGGGCTTTTCATTTTTTTCTCTAAGAAGCTGGATTTTTGCAACCCCACTGCTGCTGTCCTATTGTTACTTCCCATAGTTTTGTTCCAATGTACAGAACTCTTTGTGGCTGTCTTGTCAGGCCTGCCTCAGGTCGGCAAGTTCCATCAGCTTTGGTGGAGTTGTCATGTATTTATCTCTTTTTCCTTTCTAAAGGAGAGAATTGCACTATAAAACACTCACAATGAAGATTCTTTTCCCCTTCAGCACTTTGAGGCTATTTCCACATTCTGTCTGGGCTTGAAATATTTCTAATCAGAAGTAAGATTAGATTTTGGGAGATTTGTCACCTGTATGGTTTTTTTTTTCTTTAGCTGGGTTCAAGATTCTCTTTTTCCCTTTTGAAAATCTATAATATGTTCTGTAGTATGCTTTTTTTGTTTATTTTGTTATGGTTGTCATCTTGTCACTTCCTGAATCTTTATGTCTGTATCCCTCAGATGATATGAAAAGTTTTTTCCATTGGAAAAATAAAAGATAAGTTTCAGGTTTTCCTATGACCCTGGGATTGGATTAAGGCATGCATCCTAAAATCCAGCTACAACCCAAAGAGAAAGCAAGAGGAGTGGGCAGGTGTATTCATGGAAAAGTTCTGAATGTGGACTACATCTGTAGGAGAGGGTCTGTTGGAGGTATAATCTGCCAAAACCTGGAGCAGGAGACTATGTCAAGGCTCAAGGCTCCAAGAAACATGAGGAATCACAAAAGAAAAGAAACACAAAAAAACCAAACTTGAGCTCATATAGCTGACCCAGAACAAAGAGAGATCTGTGAATTTCTTGTGGAAGATTTTAAAACAAAACAAAACCAAAACATTACAGAAGCTCATTAAACTACAAAACAATAAATTTCCAACCAAAGAAAAGCAAGAAACACAACTATTAACAAATTACAGTTTTCTCTGACCCTGTAGAAATACAAAACTAATCAATCTTCAGAAGTAAAAATATATTAAATGAATTGTTATGCAATTATGGAGGCAAAGATGTTCCACTATCTTCTGCCTTCCAGGTAGAGAACCAGTTACACCAGGAAAAAATTTAGTCTACTCATGCATGCCTTTGAGGAGGAGATCCAAAGACAGAAGTTCCAGTCTAAATCCAAGGCCATAAGCCTGGGGCTCCCACATCCTAGGGAAAGAACAGATGGACATCCAATCTCACAGGGAACCAACTGCCTTCTCCTCCGGTTTTGTTTATCCCAGCCTTCAATGTGTTAACAGACACTGGCCTGGATTAGTGAGGATTATGTTCTTTGCCTATTCTGCTCTTTCAAGTCCTCATATTTTCTAGAAACTCCTTCACAGAAATTGTGTAGAAGTAACTTACTTGATATCTGGACCTCCATGAGCCCAGTAAAATTGATGCATAAAATTTACATGAGATTACTGCTTGTCATCTTCCTGTCAATATTGGTTTGGTGTGTTAAAAATGGCACATCTTCAGTTATGTAAGTGGTACATGTAATAACTTTTACAATGTTATACTACTAATAAAATAAACATAATATTTCAAAGTTGATAAATTGTCAGTAGAAAAACTAATATAGTATGGAGTTGTTTAATGTATCATCTCCACAAATAACCTGCACCTAACTTAAACTCATGTGAGTTAATAGGAAATAAGTAAAATATATTTACACTTGAAAGATATCCTCCAAACATGGGAACATTTTGTCTTTTTTCTTATCAATGATACAAAGGTGAAACTGAGCAAAATCTGTACAAGCAATTTAATTATGGAACTAGTTAAAAATTAAGAAAGGAAAAGTAAAATTCTGCCCCCTGTATCCTTTCAAAAGACAGTGAGGCTAATGATATAGGCATTGTTAGGAAACACGTTGTGTCCCAATGGTGATAAATTGTACCACAAGAAAGCCTAGGATTCTTGAAAATATGAAAAACAATTTACAAATTGCAGGATATGGGGTGACATGATTTGCTTCTGCCTGTCTTCTAGTGAGCACTGGAAATGAACATCACTAATGATCAAGAGTAAGCTCTGTGACTGATGTATGTATATAAAATTACTCAAAACAGTGAAGGAAATAGCTCTCTATACAACTATACAGGCAAGGTAAGACACAGTTTTCTTAAGGAAGAACAACAGTGTACTTACATGTGATAGCTAACTGTGGTGTCAGGCTGGATAAGACTTGTCCAGGTGATGGGATCAGCACAGATATGCGTGTGTCTGGATGGAACTTACTGAAGAGGGAAACCCCCATCAGGTGTAGGCTTGTAGCCTGGATGGAGTAAGAAGGTAAAGAAGAGGGAATTCTCCCTTTTGCAGATTCAGAGTAGCTCCAGTTCTGTCCATCACATTCAGATATCCCTTTCCAGTTTCCACTGCAGACTATTTTTCCTTCTAGTGGGTTCTGAGCATGGACTCACCCAGGACTCTGCAGTGAGCTCAAGGTCTTTGCCTGACTGGATCCTCCAGCTCTGCAGGGTGCTGAAGGCCATTGGTTTTCTTCCACCCATGACTGCACAGATGGTGCTGTAAGTCTACCTTGTGACTCCTTTATTATATATATTATAATTAAAACTGTTCCTCATTGAACTGCTAGAACCACAACTGATGCTCAAGCTTTATTGTTGGGGGAATAGGGTAATTTTTGTTCTAAAGTACAATTTTAAAAAATAAAGAAACATGTAGGTCAAACAAGTATAAGAAGCTTGAGGAGATTTTGTAGAACATGAGTCTTGTGAAAAGAATTTTAGATGTGATTGAACTGTCTAAGGGTAGGAGGAAATTCTTTTATATTCTGAAAATTGGGCATTAAAACAAAAATACCTTTATATGAAATATGAATATTTTTGAAGCATTGGTGTGATGCCAATGGAAAACATTTAAAGTGGTCTCCTTACCTTTTTAGGTAATTGGCCTATGCAACAGTGACTGTAGGTTTTAGCAAGATAATATCTGGTGTTTCATATCATCCTTATGAAGTTGCTGGTCACCTACAAAGTCTGAGTCTTCTCATTTAAAATATTCAAGGCTTTTCTATGATTGTATAACTTTCTGTATTTTCCTTTGAACTCTTTAAGTTATCAGTGGTTAAGGATGACTTCTGATTACAGAAGTGCTTTGCTTTTTACTTTAATTTTCTTAGTCTCCATTTGCAGAGCATAGTGGTCACATTACTCATGGGGAGAAGCCAAAGGAACACAGCACAAGTTAATATTTTTTCATCCCGTCTCTTCTTCTCCCTTCCTGCCAAACCTATTAGGCCCCTTTACATTTGCAAATGATTTATCTACTTTATTATTGCTTGTCTTTTATCTTTTATTTTGCTTTGTGTTTATTTCTGAGTTTCTTTCATAAGAGATAGTATGCAATATTTAAACTCTGTGTCTGATTTATTTCACTTAACAACATGGTCTCACAGTGCATCCATTTTCCTACAAATACCTGAAGTTTATCCATCTTTATGGCAGTGTAGTTGAGGTGTCTGAGGCACCACAGGAGGGTAACCCACCTCCAGACCATCACCAGGACTTGAGCTCTGGATGACAGGATGTCTATGGGGCCAAACATCACTGGCTTCTGCCAGGAGCAATAAGTATGGAGATGCAGGGAGCTTGATGCACCTGTTGTTCCAGGGCTGGACAGGGGATAAATGGGCACCAGCACTTTGATGCTGAGTTTTTCCCAGACAGGGCTTTTTGATGAAAAATGAGGGAAATTTGGATTCAGTTCTGAGACACAGTATTGCTAATATGTGTGTAAGCTGCTCAGAAAAATAAAATTCTTGGTTTCAGGTGAATTCATCTGTATGTTCTATTGATGAAAAAAGTGGACCACACAGTGCAAGCATTATCTGCTGATCTCCATTGAGACTCCAGTAGAAGTTATCATTTCACTTGTCTCCATGCTACACTCTTGAGTTATTTTTGTACTTAATCCAAGCAGTTTGAATGCATCAACTATGGCCTGCATCTTTTAATCCAGAATAGAGGAAAAATCATAAACTTCTAAATTGTAATTTTTTGAAAGTCAGTTGTTTTGTGTCTTAATTTTCATTGAGTAAAGCAAAAGGATTTTAGCAGATGTAGCAGAAGGGGTTGGCAAGGATCTCAGTGTTGATCTTGCATCCCATTGTGTCGTCAGGCCTGAGTTGTCCCCCTGCCTAAACTCCTTGTCACTTATCATAGCCTGAGTGGAAGAGTGAGTTCAAAGTGCACAGTGCAGACAGCAGGGTCTTCTCACAGGACCACTCAGTGCACTTCTCCAGGTTGGTCAGATCCAGCACCTGAGGTTCTCTCAACAGCACAGGTGTCTGTTAGTGTGGAGCACATAAGGCATGAGCTGCTTCTTATGATGCCAGTCTTGTTTCTAGCTCAGTATCCTTCCATATATTTTCCAAATATTTGTCAGTGTAGATAATTTATCTAGTGTTTTAGGAAACATGCATAAAATGCACAAAAAGCAGAGCAAGAAATTTGACACAAAAATTATATCTCACCATAACAAGCACACACAACAACAAATAGAGAAATAAACAGAGATGATAATGTGTATAGATACTCATTTAAAAACATATAACAGATAGGAATTAAACTGCTTTAGAAGAGAGTTGACATTTTTGTTTCAATCAAGAAAACCCTTTTGTGGGAATTCAGATTATCTATTCATCATTCTCCACAGAGAAGCATTGATCTCACTGTTAAGGTGGAACACATAACTCATGCCCTGCTCCCAATGATTGCTGTCCTTATCTCAAAGTATCTCAAATATTTTCAAAACATTATATGACAGACTTCTAGCATTTCACAAAATGGATATAAAATACACAAAGCACTGAGCAAGAAAATTGAGATATACATTTTTACTCCATGATAATAAACATATACAAACAACAAAAACATAGAGTCAGGTAAAAATACACAGTTGACAGGTGTAGATCACAATTTATGAATATATATCATTAATGAATAAAACTACTTTCCAATGATAGATGAGATTTTTGTTTTGGTCAAGAAAATTTTCACTGAAAATCCAGAGAAGCTGTTGAACATTCTTTGCAGAGCAGCATTGATCTCCCTGTTGCGTAGACAGTAGATGATGGGGTTCACAGATGGGGGCACCATAGTGTAGAACATGGCAGTCAGCATATTCATAAGGGATGGCTTCTCTGCAGTGGGACCTAAGGCAGTCACTGATGCAGCAATGAAAAACAAAAGGAGAATGGCCAGTTGTGGGGTACAGGTGGATATGGCTTTGTTACGGGCTTCCGCTGAATGCATCTTGAACACAGTGGAAAAAATTTTGATGTATGATATAAATATAAAGCCTGCACATACTAAGACAAAATAGGTACATACAATAACAAATATAAATTCAGAATACTGTATATCTGGTGATGATATTCTCAGAATTTGAGGAATATCACAGAAATATTGCTGGATCACATTGGTCTTGGTGAAAGGAAGCCTGAACAGAGTGCCTGTGTGGATACCAGAGTAGACCAGACCAGAGGCCCAGGAGCCAGCTGCAGCCTGGGTGCACAGACTTGGGGTGATGATGAGCCCATAGTGCAGAGGGTGGCAAATGGCCACATAGCGGTCATAGGACATGACCACCAGGAAGGCAATCTCCACCTCTGCAAAAAGGATATTCAGGAAAATCTGTGTAACACACTCTTTCAGGGATATGGTCGGATTGCCTGTCATGGAATTCACTACAGCCTTGGGAACAACAACTGAGATGCTGCCAAGGTCTATGAGGGCCACATTGCTTATAAAAAAGTACATGGGAGAGTGCAGATGTGTGTTTGTCATGATAACAGTGACAGTCACAAGATTCCCTGTTAGTGCTCCCAGATAAATCACTACAAACAGCACACCTTGCAGAACCTGGAGCTCCCGGGAGCCTGCGATATCCATGAGGAAGAATTCTGTGAAGGCAGTGAAGTTGTCCATGTCTGCCCACCTGCCGTGGTCTCTGCAGAATCAGGGATTAAAGTGAGCAGAGGATGCTGCAAGCAGAATGCTGAGCAACCATTAGGCCTACAGTGTGTCTTCTACTCTGGAATTCAGGAGACAATAAGTGGATAAAATAAAGTATCTTCAAATCTAGTAAATATACATATTTCTGTTTTGATTTTCTTTCCCCAAATGGCTGATATCCTTTTAGTTTCTATACTCGTAGGTGGAGAGAATTAAGCAATACAACACTGAAAATGAAATCAAGTTCCAAAAATCTTTCTTTCATTTTTTCAGTACTTGCAAAATGACTTTTTAAGTTTTACCTGGACACCTCAAATATTTTTCCCATTTGCTTTAGTTTTGTGTGGCTATCCCATACCTACTCTATGAAAGCTTCTCTGTCAGCTCTGGGGTTGGGAAATCCCTCATCTGCTCCTCATTCTCTAGGTCCTGGCCTGGAGAATGACTGTGATGTGGTCCTTCTGTGTCTGATGCTCTCCTCAGCTTTCCATAATAGACCTAATGCATGAACCTGAGCTTCATTTGACAATGACTTTGATCTAAAGGACACCAGGCCCATCACACTGCAACTTTCTCTCACTTCAGATGCTCTTCAAGTTCAGTGTGTGAGCCCTTTCTTTCCCTTTTACACTTTCATCTATGCAAGGAGTGATGTCATTCTGGATGCCAAAGTTCTATTTCCCTACCAGCAGTATATTTCCTATTTCATTCTGATACCTCCTTGTCTGCATATTTTATCAAAATTTTGAAGTGCTCTTCTGTGATGCAACCTTTTGGTAAACATGGATTCAAATATTTAATGATGTTACAACTTTCTCTGAAGATCTCCCCTCCAATTGATTTCAGAGCTTTTCTAAAATCTCTTAATTCTAAAAGGATTTCAACTTTAATTCATTTACTTCCATTTGTTTTGAAGCATTCAAATAATAGAAAATCTCCTTACTAATTCTTTTCTGTATTTAAATTAGTCATATTGAGAGATCTAATTTTTATTATTTAATTTTCATTGGTAAAAAGAGAATTGAATATTATAATATTGAAAATATTTTCATTGGCATTTGTAATACTTTGTATATTATTTATTTGGCATTACAAAATAGTTTACCATTTTCTGGCTTTTACGTGTATAATAAAAATGATTTTCTTATACTGGTAAATTCATATGGCTTTTTAGTGTTTAAATAAAATGTGTTATAGGAAGTTTTTAGTCTGGTAATTCTTTGACTTACATGTGGCTTCGTCTTTTAGTCTTATTTGTAATAAAAATACAATCATTTGAGCACAGACTGTCAGTATAAAACCAAATTAATTGATTAAGCTGCTACTGCTGACACACTATGGATCACAGATAAAAACCACACTATGGCGATTCAATTTTCTGTGTCAAAATGACAGATTGTGTCATCAACACTCTTAAGTCTCATTCCCCATCTATTATATTACATGTCCTTCATCTTAGTGCAAACAAATTCTCAAGTTTCCCTATGATGAATTTCCCTTACATTTCCAGTCTGCACAGAGCATCCTGATCCTGTGCAGAAGAGGAAACCCAGATTGCTTCCCTTTTTCATTTTCTAAATGATGTGTTGAACTTATTTGGCCACAACTTTAAAATGTGAACAACAGAGTGAGTGAGACAGTTCATTCACAATAAATTATTAAATGGGTGAAATAACATATGTTATCTAAAGAAGCAGTGTTATCATTTTAATACTGTATGAATTACAGTTGTCATCAAATTGAGCACAATCGTGACCACATTAGATCACTCAGTCTTTTTTCTTTTGCTAATTTAAAGGCTATGTTTAAACACTATGGTTTGATTTCAGTGAAATGCTCTTGTAAATTTTATCTGCTTATAGATTTGTTCATTTGTTCATTACTGTTTTAAATTCACATCAAGTCATTATTAAATTAGCCTGTTCTGATGCTCGGTTCCAGGTAACTTCTGATCGCTATAGTTCCTATCTTTAGACTTGGGCCTTAAATGAAACACAGCTCTTCTGAGACCATTTGAAAAACTAATTAGTCAAGGAAAACTGTAGGATCTGCAACAACATGTCTATTTTATAGTATACATACATCATGTGTAGCTGAAATAGTTACCTTAACTTAAGGTTTTGAAGTATTTCATAGATACTTGTGTGTGTCTTATGCATTATTAACATTAACAGAAATTAACACATACAAAATTACCTGAGGAGTGCAGTAATGAGTATAACCTCACTAATGAGAATGTTGCCTGTGTTCAATGTTAAGAGACTTGATGAGATCTTTCCTTCTGCTTCTTTCTTCAGTGAGTAAATGCAAACTCACTTCTCAGTGAGACTCCCAGTGTGGACCATGCATGCAGCACTTTTTCTGAAATATCTGTGAGCCTGGTGAGTGTTCACCAAGGACCTGTGAGGGTCACACTTCTGATAAGCTCTGGAGACCTGGTGATCCCATGTTTCCTCCAGCCTCTAATTGGTGAGTATTATTGGCCACACCATTGAGAATAATTACATTTCAAAGAGAGCCTTAAGAAGTAGTTTGTGTGTGACACTTAATAAAGAAGAAGCATTCAGATAGGATTTGTGTGTCACTGGAGATTCAGTGAATTTTCCAGTCACAACTTATTATAAAATTAATTTACTGACATTATAGTAAATCCCTAAAACATTGGCCTTGAATTCAGTGCACTGTGACTGGAAGATTGATGTCACTCTGTGGGTTGAAGTTTTCCAAAGAACCAATACATGATATTACAGAATCATGTGTGACTCTTAACAAGGGCTAGAAAAATTAAAATCAGAGTGTGATAAATTCATTCATAGGGCTTCAGTTCCCTACATTCAAGTATTCTTTAAGAAATCATAAGTTGTTCCTTGTCACTGTGGAATAAATTAAGAATATCAGGATTAAATGCATATATGATAAAACTAATCCACTTTCTAATTCTATACCAATGCAAAGAAGTATTATTCCTGTTGTTCATCCAAACTCATTGACTGCCTGGGGCAGGAGGTTTCTCCTTGGAAGCAGATGACTCCTGCACAGCATTCCCAAGCTCCATGGACCAAGGCTCCTCTCCTCTACTGTCACAGAGCTTCATTGTCCTCGGTGTAGGTTTTATGTTTGTACATGGAAAGGTAATGCATTCCTAGGACTTCGTAATGAATAGCCTCTTCAGGAAGCTCAGGCGAACACTACATCTGATGTGTCTTGGTCTGATTTTTCATTAATGTATCAAAATATTTTATATTTTAAATGCAAACAGCTTGAAGACCCAAAGGCATGGCACAAGCATTAGTGAGGAGCCAATGGCAGACAGTGTCACATAGAGAGGGAGAAAGAGAGAGAGAGGGAGAGGGAGAAGGAGAGAGAGAGAGAGGGAGAGGGAGAGAGAATAATGTGACTAAGGATAAAGGAAGATAGTGGAAGGGAGAAGGTGGGTCCTGGTGCCAGCAGCTTGGTATTTTGAAGGAACCCCCTCTGTGTTCTACCCACACCCGGAACAACAGCTACACCTTGGCTGCATCCACCACATTACATGTGCGATCACTGTGAATCTCTGAAAACTTTACCTGGGTATAATCATTAATTTGATTAGGCAAAAATGTTCATATTTGAGAACTCACACAACTTATTATAACCTGGACTGCTTTTTTAAGGGTTCAAATAATGTTTACTGTTTTACTTCATTATTTTGGACTCATTGGTGCCAGACTGCATAAATTTTTGCAATACAGTATGTAATTTTATCTCATTTACAATCTGTATCATCTGCCTTATGACTTTTATTATTTGCAATGTTGAGGATCAAAGTCAATACCTTGTGCCTGCTATGCATGTACTGTAGTAACCCATGCATTAGAGAGAGAAAAAAAACTGCTATGCAGTTTGAAGAACAGTCTACATATCAGTTCTTCGACACTGTCTACATTTCAGGTTTAACTTGTACCCTGTCCTAATTCCTCAATAACAGGGAGAACAAACGTGTGCTGTTGCATCATTAAATACAATTCTAGGCTCTCTGTCCATACTCACACCTAAGTGTTTTACAATTTCAAAAAAACTGACCTGAAAGTAAGACAAAATTTCATAACAAAATTATAAGAGAACAGTAGTTGATATACTGTGTAACATTATCTTCAAAGCAGTATCTCAAAGTACAAGACATAGATCAAAGGATTTTCTCTCAAAAAAAGGGACAAACATAATACGACAAATGTTTCTTTTCAATGAACAAAGACAAATTAGGAGTATAAATGAAATAAATTACTATATATATTAAAATACATTTGAGTCAGTAGAGTAGGTAATTTAGGGGATTATTTGAACTTCTCCCTACTTCCTACGTATCTATTTTCTATTTTGCTCCTTATTTGTCTACATATTTTATTTTCTCAGGCTGTCTACCTTCTTCTCCAACTAGTGAATGAATGGCTACTTCTGTTTTGCAGATTACCAGCTTTGTGTTTTTGCTCATGAAAGGTCTAATTTGCCAGACAGGAAACCCCCTCAATGTGAACTCCGATTCTAAATGAAATATCTAGTTCAGTGGGTTATCTGCTCTTACTATGAGGAGAATAACAAGATGGACCTATACATGTTGCTGGGCACAGACTGTCACTTTGCTATGATGTGGTATGGAATAAATGATAAGAAAGGATCCACACTGATTCTGTGCTTTTACACAGGAAGCTTTCTCTGCAGTGATGGAGTAGACACACAGTGAGACAAAGTGCAGAGCTGGATTACCTGAGCTCTTCTCCTGCTCACCACATGACCTAAATCTGTGACCCCGGAGTCTCCTCAAGTTCTATGAGCCTCACTATCTGTATATTCATTTGGGATAATAAAGCATACAGGACTGCTTTAGGGATTAAACAAGAAATTTAGATTTATAGGTGAAAACATTTTATACAGTACAAACCAGAATGCCCATGATATACACATATTGTGATTTTTCAACACTATTGGTAAATGTGTGAGAATTACCAATGTCTCTTTTAAACAATCCAGATACTCAACTAAAATATAAACTTGAGTGATAAATACTTCCTAATTGCCAGGTCAAGAAAGCCAGGGAATCCAAGCACATTTTAGCACTTGGAATCTATTTCTTTTTGCTCAAACATCCCTTGACTTGAAGGAAATGGTATTAGTGGAAATTTTCAGGAAAAACTAGATGCAGTGTAACTATGCCTGCAAGAAATCTACATGTCTCTGAGGGGCATTGATATATTTGGCCTGCAAATTGTACCCAGGAAACAAAAGTTATTGGATAACATAGCATGAATATTGAATAAAATAGTCTTTCAGGCTTCACTAGGTTACTGTTTATTACATAACATCACACATTAACAGAAGGCCATGCATTCATTCCATGCTGACATAAGCAAGTATCCTCTTCTAGACTTATGGGGTGCATGGTTGGTTGAGCACCCACAGTTACCAAATTCTGTCTCCCTCATGGCTGCAGTTTGAAGGCAAGATGAAATCCCAGAGCAGGTCTGTGATGATCTCAATACCCATCACTCGTATCAAGTGACAGTCAACTCTTTTTACAATTTGCCACTGCTTGGTTACCACCAGTGTGGCTTCTGCCAAGCAAAAGAGCAAGGCCCATGTTCCTGCATCACTGAGTCATGCTGCTGGGAACTTCTGTGCTGCCTTTGATCAAACCTACCCCATGTTCCTTCTCCTTGCCCTTCCAATCTCTGCGAAGAAATCTTCTCCCTTTTCAACACTAAACCGTTCATACTATGAAGATGGGTACTGTTTTCCTTCATCATTTTGGGTGCCAGGCTTTCGTTTCCAGATCTCATGTATATTCCTGTATGAATTCTCTGAAAATGCTCTAATGTCTTATATTTGCATGGGATGATCTTTGCAATGTTCCTTTAAAAATCTGATATCTCAATTTATAAAGGTGACTATAGCTATGGGCTTCCAGTTCAGGATTCACTAGAACATTACTTTTCTGTTTCCATATCAGAGACATCATTTCAACCCACTATATACATATTAAAACTTATTTTCACATGATAGGTTTTCAAACCAGGTCAAGATAAGGTTTTACAATGTTGAAATTAAATGTAAAATCATATTACTTAGTCTTGTCTGTGTTCCTAAATCTTTCTCGGTATTTCCAAAAATTGAAATTGTATAATAAAGTCAAATTGAAATGGAATCATAAAAAATTAGATATTAAAATGTTCATGCACTCGGTCAGTTTGAGAGAATTGGTGCCTCTCTCTTGGTGAGCCACAGAGCCCTGTGCTGGGACCCTAACTGCCCAGGAGCAGAGCAAGGCTACCCCTGCAGACCTGCTCTCTTGGTGGGGTCCATCCTATGCCTGGGGGAGGTGGACAGGAAAAGTTCCCATGACCCTTATGTAGGACCCTGAGCAGTGCAGGTGTCTGCACTGTGGGAAGTGACTTGTGGGTTTATTTGCCCCTGACTGTAAGGCAAAGAGCCTGGGCTTGATGCTTGACGGACCTGGGAGAGTAGCTTTTCAAGAGCGCTCAGACTTTAGAGCAAGCATCTGCAGCTTTCCAGGCTTCTGTGTCCTTATCTGAGAAACAAGAAAATAATTCAGGACCTGGCACTGTGTAGATAACCCCAGGTCCTTCATGGTCTGCACCCTTGAAACAAACCAGGAAGACCTTCTCCATGTAGCCCCTCTGTGCTTCCATCTAGTGGTCTCCTTAACCAGCCCAATTCACAAGACTGAGGCTGGCTTAAGTTAAAAAGATATAAAGGAGTTCAGCATTTACTAGAATTATACACACAGGTACTGTAGAGGAAAGATGAAGTGTGCTGCCCTGCTCAGCTGCCCCCTTGAAGCCTGGGATTGCAAGGCCCACTGCAGGTTCCTGACCCCACAGTCTGCTTCCCAGGGCAGCCGGCCTCCAGGTGAGGGTGGCACCACCTCTTCTCCATTGGACCTGAGCCTCACATGGGCAGCCTAGGGGCTGCAGCCTGTCCAGCCTCAGTTACCTCAGATGTGACTTCCATGACAAGGGGATCAGGAGATGGAGGGGGAGGAGTGAGGGAGAGGAAGGGGTGAAAAAGCATTGTGCTGTGTTCTGTACACAAACCAACTCCCCACAAGCAGGGCCACTGTTATGCACTGTAGATGTGGAGTCAGGAATTTTAGAAATGTAAAAAGAATATAAATTCTGTCTGCCCTCTCTGTAATGTGGAAACTCAGTCATTGCCTCACACATGGCATTTTTAAAGTAACGCCATGAGGAGTCAGCCCAGGAGCTCTCACTTGGGAAATCTCTGCCCAGTTTCCATGGGCCTGAGTAGAATAAGCAAAGTATTGGCCTAAGTGTAGTACAAGTGCCTGTATGATTCACTAAATTGCCTTAGTTGTGCTTGAGTTTTGCACTGTTTAGACAAAACTTCAGTGTATTCATGATGTCGCTGCTGTTTCTAGAGGGTGAATGCGGGGACATAGTTTCTCCTCACTTCCCACTGAGAACACACAAAGCAGGGCCCGGCATCCAGAAAAGCATGGCAGGTGGCATCTGTCCACTGGGGCACAGGGCTCAGCGCTGCCTAGAGGAGGCCACTGCCCAGGTCTGAAATGCAGGGCAGAGGAGCCACAGTTGGTGGGGAGGCAGTTCAGAGGGTTTAAATAGGTTTCTGTGAGGCAGGGCACTGGAGTAGTAGGACTGGCCCTCATCTCAGGGGATTGGGACATAGACTCCACACTGCCCATGAGAAGGACTGGGCTGGGACTCAGTGAGCTGCAGAGTCAGGTGGGCTTTGAGAGAAGCACCTGACCTCTGGACTCCAAGGCTACAAGGCTCTGATTCCTGAGGGCTTCACCAGACATTTCCCCAGTGCTCTTCCTGTAGAGAAATGTGACAGCAAATGTGAAAGCTACTTAAACATGAAGAAATAAAAAATTCAAAGTGAATGGTTATTGCTGAAAACAAGCCAAATTTATTGAAAAACATTAACCTATGCATCCAAGAATTGTAGTACATTCCAGGCAGGCTCCCAACACAGCAAAGCAAAAACACTGAAAGTCACTGATGGAAATCCCAGTCCCTATAAGAGGAAAATGATTCATCATCACACAGCACAGGGAGTGAAGCCCCAGAAGAGCATCTGACTTCTCACTAAAAGTGGAGAAGGCAGAAGTAGGGAGAGATGTTGTCAGTCCATTCAAATTAAAAATCCTTACATCTGGGGAAAGAGTATTTCTACAGTATAAACATGAGGGGCAAATACACATGAGCACAAGCAAACAAAAGGTGACAAAGTTAATTACTGGCAGATCTTCCTTTCATGAAATGCTAAAGGAAGTTATTTGGGGTGAAAGCAGGTGACCACAGACAGGGATCTGATTTCACAAGAAACAAATAAAAGAGGAAATGTCATAACTAATCCAGAGACAGTACAATTGCACATTGCATTTTCTTTATTCTCTAAGTTGGCTTAAAAAGCAATTACAATAAAAAGGGTAATAGAAAAATTTTATAAAGTTACACTTGCCCTCAATTTTTCTTCTAGCTTCTGTAAAGGACATAAGAAAGTTAGAGAAGGACATAATAAGCAATATGGTGATAGTTGTAACATAGAAGATATAACCTGTGCACCTGAGAGTGCAGCAAAGGATAGGACTGGTGGACCTGTAAGACTGAAGTTTCCATTTCTCTGGGGCTGAGTAGGAAAATAGATCATGTGGAAAGTTTTTCTTAAGTTTGTTTCTCTTGTTTAGCCTGTTTTTTGTTTTGTTTTGTTTTTTCCTATTTAGTTTATTGGTACATTTTAGGTATAGAATACAGTTAAATTCATCATAGGGAACTTGTACCATTACATGAGTATCTTGGTTCTTTTTTTTCCCCTTCCCTTACCCTCCTTTCACCCCCTCCACACTTCTCTATTTGCAAAGAATTTTTTTCTATTTTTTCTTTTTCTCATATTTTTTCTTTTCCCTATTTCCTTTCCCCTGCCCCCCCACTTCCCCTGCACCTTTAGACCTTCTCTTCCTGTTACACAGTATCAATTATACATTTTTAAATGACATTATCAAGATCTAGGAGACATTACCACAGATTTTACAGAGTTTAAAAGGATATAGAAAGCATATTTCAAAAAATATGTTTTGAAATATATTTGACAACTTCTAAGAAGTACCTTGGAAGACAAATTAATGAAACTGACTCTGGCAGAAATATAAAATTTGAATAGCACCTATTAAAGAAAGTATATTCCTACCTTGAAAACCTACCTATATGACAACAGCAGGCTCTTATACATTTTAACTGATAAATTATATCAAGCAATTAAAACAGAAAAAAGAAGGAACACTTCTCCCCTCATTTTAGGAACTCAACATTGTGCTAATTCTAAAACTGGATAAAGATAATAGAAGAAAGAGTATGAACATAGTTAGAAATTTGTTTAACAAAAAAAAATGATTAGAAGTCAGATCTGGCAGTATGTAGAAAATGGTTTTGTTATAGGGATGGCAGTGTTGGTTCAGCATTGGAAGATCCACCCCCAAAAGTCATCATTTTAACAGAGGAAAGGGAAAAGTCATATGATCCTGTCACTAGTTGGAGAAAAAGTATTGGACTAAATTCTACAGCTGTTCATGGTAAAAGCTATCAGGAGACTAGAAGTAGAACAGAACCTTCTCAACACATTAAAGACATGTACTCCATACTTCCAGTGAGAATTCCTTATATGAATGGAGATGATACAATGCTTTCTCCTTAAATAGGGGAACAAGAGCAGATATGTTTACTCTTTATCTGTCCATTAAACTTTGAAACCTAGGGCCCACCAAAATAGTCTGGCAATAAAATGACACCATTAGGATAGTATTGGCAAGGTAGAAGCAAAATCTTTATATGTAGATGAAATGATCATCTACAGAGAAAATGCTAAGAAATCTCTAGGGGCCCCTAGAACTTGTATTTGAATTTAGCAGGATTAGAAAACACAAGCTATATATAAATATTCAGCTCTGTGTATACGTGCTATAACTGAAGAATTGGACATTGAAATTTAAAAGTTATGTAGGGGTACAAAGAACCTAGAAAAGTTGAAAAAAAACAGTGTTGGAAGATGTTTAGTACCTAATTTTAAGAATTCTTCTAAAGCTACAGTAATCAAGGCAGTGTTGGTGTAAGGAAAGACATATAGATCATTTGAATAAAACAGAGAATCTAGAAATAGAACCACACATATATAGCCCACTGAGTTTTGAAAGATTATTTAGCATTAGCAATTTATAGAATATAAACTCAATTCAAGAACCAAGGAAGAGACAGTGTTTCAGCAAATGGCACTAGAACACCTGGTATCTATATATAAAAAATCAATCTCAACCCTTTATTTCCATACATGAAAATAACTTGAAGGGATCTATGAACCTAAATATGAAAGCCTAAATGTATAAAACTTTAAGAAGAAATTATAAGGAAAATATTTATGAATTCAGGGTAGGCAAGAACTACCTAGGATACAAAAGACATGATGTATAAAAGAAAAAAAAAATGATAAATGAGATTCCATCAAAATTTAGAACTTTAAATGACATCATGAAAATTAAAAGTGGTCCTTAAACAGACCATATTTACAATGCATATAACCTATGACCAGAATGTATAAAGAATTCTTGGAGCTCATTAATAGGCAACCCAATTAAAAAGTAGACATAAGAAGATGATAAATAGCCAGTACAGCACAAGGAAAGGTATGCAAATCTAGAATCAGAAAAATACTAATCAGTACAATAACAAGATTGAATTATACACTCATTAAGGAGATGAAGTTAAAAGTTTTAAAAGCCTTGTCATGACTTTTTTCTTTTTGTTGGATTCTCCCCCTTTGCATTTAATTTGTCACACACAATGTATTCATTCTGCTGGGTTTCCTGGGATTGTGATCCTTATTGTCTTTTACTCTGGTATTGTCTAAAATTTTTTGGAGTGCTGGTTTGATATTCATGAAATTCCTGAGGTTCTCTTTATATTGAAAGTATCTTATTTCTCCATCAATTTCTGAAAGTTAGCTTTGCAGGGTAAATCAATGTGGGTTGGAGGCTGTTGTCCTTTAGGGCTTGAAGTACATCACTCCAAGCTCTTCTTGCCTTGAGGGTTTGCATTGAGAAGTCTGCTGTGATTCTGATGGGCTTTCCTTTGCATGTGATTTGTTTCTTTTCTCTCACTGCTTGTAGAATTTTGTTCTTCTGTTGGATTTCTGGAATCCTAACTATTATATGCCTATGTGTAGATTTTTTTTGATTAAGGCTAAATGGAATCCTATATGCCTCACTTATCTGTATGTCAAGTTCTTTCCCCCTCCTTGGAAAGTTTTCTGCCATCACTTCTGTGAACACTTTGTTTATGTCATCTGCACTCTCTCCTTTTTCTTCATTGACTCCAATCAGTCTTATGTTTTTCTTCTTTGTATCGTCTAGCAGCTGCTGGATTGATTTCTCATGTTCCTTTACAATTTTAAAGCAATTTTCTTTTCCTGGTCACTAAGTGAAATCTTTTCTTCTATATCTGAAATTCTGTCCTCACATTGGTTCATTCTGCTGTGCAGACTTTCCATGGGGATTTTAATCTCCTGGAAATCTATTTGCATCTGTTTTATGGATTCCATTTGTTTTCTATGTTGGGATTCCATCATGTTCCTCAGATCCTCTATTTTTTTAATCTGTGTTCTCTCTAGATTTATTTATCATGTCTTGCACCATAAGCAAAATCTTTGCTGTTATCTGAGTAATTATTCCAGATTTCATTTTTCCAAAATCCTCTTTTGTTTCCAGTTCAGAGAGTCCAGGTAGTTGAGTATCAGATTGTTCCATCTTGTTTCCCTTGGGGTTGCTACAGGTGATCCAGAAGTCTGTTTTTGAGGCTTGTTTACATGTCTTCTCATTTCTGTGGTGTGGGGGGGTGCTTCTGGCACCCTCGCAGCTCACCTTCTCTGCCCTAGGAGCTTGGGATGGCAGTGGGGGAGCTTCCTTCCTGGTGCTGGGACTGGCTCAGCTTCTCTCTTTTTTAGCCTGTGTTTGTGGTGGATTGCTTTTGAAATACAGAATCAGCATTGCATTCCTAGAAAAAGAATCCCATATGTCAGGATTTAGAATGCTTTTTTATATTATTGGCTGGATTCCCTAATATTGTTGAGGACTTTTGAGGATATAGTCCTGCGGAGTACTGATCTATAGTTTTCTTTTTTATTTTGTAGTTTTGTTTTTAAGTTTTTGAGACAGAGTCTCACTATGAAGTTCCTGCTGGCCTTCAAATCATTATGTAGCCCAGTCTGGCCTCAAACTTGCAGTGATCCTCCTGCTTCAGCTTCCCATGTGCTGGGACTACTGGTGTGTGCCACCACACCAGGCTTTATGTTGTGTTTTGTCTGGTTTGTATATCCTAGTCACATTGATCTCATAAAATGAACTGGGATGATTCTCCTCTCTTATTTTCGGGATCAGATTTTGATTGTGCAGAGTGGGTTTTAAGGCTTCCGTGAAGTCTTGTACACAACCACATCTGTGTCTATTGCTTGTCTGTCTGCTGGTATTAAAAACTGAATTCACACTGGTTATTCCCATGGCAACTCAGCCACAGGATTGATGCCAGCCTTTCCTATTTCCATATCTCTCTGACCCACAGTGGGAAGCCTGACTCCTGTGATTTGCAGTGTTTGCTGGTCCCCCTTTCCCCATGAGCCCCCAGTCTCCTGATCCCTGGGTGCCTGCTGGGACATCACCCTGACTCTGTCAGCCCTGTCTTCAGCCCACTCCTCACCTAGCTCCAGCTTTTAGTGTTTTTCTGTTTATTACTGTAATGTAAAAGTACCTTAAACTCAGTGACTTATTTCCCACATTATTCCTAGAAGTACTAATGTTAATACCTGACTTTGAATTTTGTACACACCTGGTTATGTTGCTGTCACAGATTCATTTGTGCTTTTCTGGTCTTTATACTTCTTACCCTTTTTATTGCCTTATTGCCTTGGCAGGGATGCAGGGAAAGGAGACAGAAGGTGTTGTGAGTGTTTTCTGTCACTGAATCTTTCATAATTTCATGATCAGATATAGTACTAGCTAAAGGTTTTCTGCAGTTATCTTATACAAGGTCTAGAAAGTTCCTCAGTATTTCTTGGTAGTTAAATCCTTTTAAAAACACTATGAATTTACAGTAATTTTGTTAATTTTCTATTACTTTCATATTTGTAGAGGTAAGTCCATGATTCTCTTTTTTATTTTCTTTGTTATTTTGGAGCAGTGCATGATTGATTTAAAACCTGAAACAGCCTTGCATTCCTACATTCACAGGACTTAGTTATGCTGTATCTTCCTTTTTATATATTCTGGAGTAATTTGATATTTCTTCAGGAGTCCCTATTTGTTGCTCATGAAAATTAAAGACATTATTTTTCTTATTTGTGGTTTTTTTCACAGATTTTGTGCCACAGTACGTGGTAGTGAAGAACAAAATTTAACTTGCTGTTCTTCTTCTAACTTCTTGAGATAGGTGCTTATATCTATGAGTTTCATTTTTACTTTCTAATATATGTATTTAATGTTATAAATTTCTCTATGATCTTGGCATGAGTTGAATCCGCTCTTTCTCTTCACCGATTATATATATATATATATAGCCCCTGATAGAGACCAGTGTGTTCATTTTGTGAGAAGTGGAGAAACCCTGTCTGTCATCTTGGCCTGTAGGGCTATGATGGGTCATGATGTTTGTTCACACAGAGCATCTGAATCTCCTGTGTTTTTGTCCACATCCCCAAGGTCACCTGTTACAAGATGCACAAGTGGAGCTAAGCAAGGTCGGGCCTGTCACTGATGATGCCCACATTCACAGGGAACTTCCAATTCCCTTCCCTTTAAAAATTCATCTCTGATTACCTGTCAAATCACAATGTCAGTGGTGAAATTTTAATCTCTATCTAGTTTCTCTCTGACACCTAGCACTCTGACCACCTCTGAAAGCTGCTTGGTTCCCTTCCCTGGCACGTTCTCCTACCCCAGGTTCCCCTCCTGTCCTCATTTACAGCTCCTCCTTTACCAACTGTTAAAGGCTGGTCAACTCTGTCCTGCTAGAGGCTCTTCTCAGATCACACTGCCCCCTGGTGAGCTCATCTTTATTTCTCACTTTCCCACACCCAATTCTTTCAACCTTCAGTTTCACCCTGGACTTCTTTCTCTGATTTCTGTATACACATCATGCTTCCTGGGCACATCAAGCATAACATGCCCAGAGAGGAAAATGTTTTCTAGCTACACTAAAGTCACTGGTCTGTTCTGAATCTATCATTCATCCTCACTTACTACCTGATCATCACACTACAGGGTCCCTCTCCTCTAATAGGTGTATGAGGCTATTTAGATAATTCCCTTTCTGATCCTGGTCCCTTCCTAAGTTCCTTCCTAAATCTTTCTGTTGTGTCTCACCATTTACCTTTGACAAGGTTTAATTCCTTTGCAAGGTGTGCACTGCCTTCCATGAGGCAACACAACTTCCCAGTCTCTTCTGTGCTACCCCTCCTCAGATTGCCAAATATTCCAGCCCTGGAAACCACAAGGTGCATCCTGTTTCCATCCTCCATTCATCCTCTCTGCCCAGGTTGCACTCCTGTTTCAGTTACCTCTTCTTTCTAGATCCATCTGCTGGCTTCTTACCTATTCAATCTCCAGCTTCTTCCTCTTTATGCTTCACATTTAATCATGTTCAGGAGTGATTGATTTTACAATCTAAGTATATTTTCAATCCATCCACTTCTCCCTAACTGTGCAACTACCACCATGGTCCACAATACTATCATCTGTGGTGTGGACACACACAGCCAGTCCTCAACATTTCTATCTCCGTCTCTTCAAAATGTTCTTCATTATACAGCCACAGTAGTCTTTAAAATGCAAATCTGGTGGCATCATTTCATTCTCTGAAAGTCTTAAATTATTTTAAGGAACAAGGAGGTTAAAGTGTAAAATCTTTTCAAGAGCTATGAGAAACTAAAAACAGTAAAATTTTGAAGAAAGTAATTTTTAGGTGACACAAATAAATGAAAAGGTCTCTGTTTTCCTGAATTGGAAGAATAAGAATTTGTAAAATTTTTAAATGCCCATAATTCCCAACCATCTACAGATTCAATGAACTTCTTTTCAAAATTTCAATATTATTTTTCTTGAAACACAATCTTAAATTTCTTGGTAACTTAAAGTATTATAAGCACCCAAAATAATCCTGAAGAAAATAACAGGGCTGGAATCATTGTAATACCTGACTTCAAAGACTACTACAATTTTCCAGAAACACAAACACCCTGAGAGTACCATAAAATCCAGTTAGATTCACTATTGAATGCTGGAGTTCTCTTTCAGGTGATTGTTGACCTATTGAGTCAATTGGATTGGATAACTGAAGGACACTGAGATTTTCATTTCTGAAAGGTAAAAAGAGGGAGAGAAGAGGGAGACCAAGTGTGTGCTGAAGAAGTGTGGAAAAAGAAAATGTGTCATGCACACATGGTAGGCCACAGCAAGAGAAAGAAGAGAGTGGTCCTGAGGCCAATGGCCACCATCTTTGTTACTGGTATTCTAATGTCATATATGGCATCCTATGCAGGGCTTGGAAGCACTTCTGCACATGAGTGCTGGCTACTTTGACAGGTCTTCTTGATTGACAGACTGTTTTAGTTACTTTTCTTGTTGTTGAGACAAAATACCAGACACCCAAAGTGAAAGGAGGAAAGGTTTATTGTAGCAGAAAGCTTTTAGTGGTTTCAATTCATAATTGGCTGTCTTCAAGGCAGGGTAACATGACAGAGGAGCATCACAGAGGCAAAAAGTTCCTGGGGGACAGAGGTCAGCAAAGCAAAAGGCAGCAAGTGACAAGGAGCAAGCAACAAGCAACCACAGCAGCCTTCCTTCTGTTCCTCATATTCTTTCCAGGCTATATACCCTTCAGGTTGGAGCACACATACCCAGGAGGGCCTTTCCATAATCAACTACCAGAACTATGACAAACCAATCAACTATGGCAACCTAATTTAGTAATTACCCACCCTTGATCCCAGTATCACACACTTAATCCCAGCATGACACAGTCTATATCCAGTCACCTCTGAAAGTCCCGCCCTATGACTGCTTGAGGCTTTGGGTGGACATCCAGAAAGGAGCCATATGGCAGGTCATGCCCAAATGCCCAGCTGCTTTGCCATGCTGTAATCTTCTGCCTCACACTGACCCATAATTCAAGAGAGAGAGAGAGATCTCAGAAATAAACCGTCACTCAAAATCAACTCAACTATTTTAAAATATCATGAATACAGAATAGTGTATGATATTGAAAACAGTTTATATTCAGAAGTAGAAGAAGGAAACAGGAAGTTTATGTGATATCATATGCAAAAGTCAACTTAAAAACTCCATCCTTTAAGGCCTTGTTCTGTGTAACTGCTAAAAAAGAATGTAGGTGCATCACTTCCCTCATTCAGCTGGGCAAAACATCTTGGATTTGACTCCTAATCTCAGACAAAAGAGCAACAAAGCAAAAATTCACATGAGAGTTCATTAAACTAAACATTTTTTTCATAACAAATACAAAAGTGTAGAGAGTGAAGAAACGATTTGCAGACTGGGAGGAAGTATTCACAATCCATATACTGATATGTGACTAATGTGGAAATATATAAGGAACTGATGCAACTCGATGTGGAGAACACAAATAATCCAGTCCAAGAGGACAGAGGACCTACATAGACTGTTCTCAGAAGATTTAAAGTGGCAAATAGATGCACAAAAAACATCTCATCACTACCAGTCATCAGGAAATGTAAACTAAAACTGCAAGGAGACATCACCTGACATCTGTTAAGATGGATATTGTCACAAAGATGAAAGGTGACAGTGTGGGTGAGGTGTAGAGTAAAATCGACCCTGGACCCCCTTGGTGGGTTTGGACATTAGCACAGCCATGTAAACTGTGTGGAGGTCCCATAAAACAATTACTACAGAGTTACCATATGATCAAGGAATCACCACCCTCGTATCTATGGACTGGACTGAAATCAATCTACTGATGGTATATCTGACCTCTCTTCATGGATGCATTTTTAATGTAGCTAACATATGGAAGCAACTGAGGTTTCCTCATCAGATAAGGGGTAAAGAAAATGCCCCATATATACAGGGTGGAATATTATACAGTCTTAAAAATGGGAGAACTCTTGATTTGCACTAACATGGCTGCTCCTGGAAGACATTCTGCTATGTGACATAAGCCAGATGCAGGAATACAACAGTGAAATCTAATAGTGTTGAATTCATTGATGTACAGAGTAAAATTAATTTTACCATATCCTTTCAGAGAGTGTTTGATTGCAATGAGGAAATATTGATCAAAGTACATAAAATTTTAATTAAACAGAAATAACTTGTTTTAGTGATCTACTACAGAGAAAGACTACTGTATGAATAATACATTACATAGTCTTCAATTCCTGAAATGAATAGATTTTAAAATTTTCACACTCCAAAGTTGTAAACATAGTGGGTGAAAGATTTGTTAATTTGTCACATTTAAACATTCCATATTATAAAGCTTATATCAGTCCATGCTATAAGAACATACAACTATTATGTGTCAATGACAAAATAAACAAATTTATAAAAAATGAAAAATTTAGAAACAAAAGTGTCCCAGGGAAAGAGATTAAATCATAATAGAATATTACCAAAAAATATACAAACACATATAATATGGAATTTTTAAAACCCCTTAAAAAATAAGTTCTAAGTAGAAAGTGAACCCAAAGAAGAACATAAGTGACATAGGTTTATAAATTAACACTGGAAATTAGAAATGAATTTACTTGTTCATTCAAATATTTGGAATAAAAACCTGGACAGAAAGTCTACATATAAATTTAGGTAGAAGTAAAGAAATGGGGGAAAATAAATTCACATGAAACATTCAGAATTGTTAACTCCCTACCTTTGTAAGAATGTTATTTAAATATAAATTTAAAGTGATTTTCCCTTCAAAATAGCTACAAAAATTACCTAGGTACAGACACATTTTGAAAAGTAATGTGTATATGTTGGTTAGTTTGTTTGGGGCAAATATTTTGTGACAAATGCAGAAATCAAATCAAGATTTACATATCACATTCACATAGTTTTCAATGTCATCTATACCTAGATAAAGCTGGAGAAGATATGTAGCCTGCTCAGGAATGAAACATTGAAATTTGAGGTATCTCAGGCATCAGAGGAGGGTGAGATCTTCATTGGGGCATGAGCTTTGGATGACAGGAGGTCCATGGTGCCAAACACCACTTGCTTCTGCCAGGATCAATAAGTACAGAGGCACAGGGAGCCTGATGCACTTGTTGGTCCAGTGCTGGACTGGGGCTAAATGGGCACCAGTGCCTTGATGTTGAGGTTTTCCCAGGCAGGGCTTCTAGATGAAAAAGGAGGGAAGTTTGGATTCAGGTCTGAAATAAAATTTGCTAATGTTTACTTTAGTTAGGAGAATGCAGTTTCAGCTCTTTGGAGTCAAAAAATAAAACATTTTCCATTTTGAGTGAATCCATTTGATGAAAAAAAAAGTGTTCCACTCAGTGCAAACATCACCTGCTGCTCTCCAGCCAAATCCCAATGGCAGTCATCATTCCATCTGTCTCCATGCTTCGAACTGATGCATTGTCTTCCTTATGCAGATAGTTTGATGAGTGAATTAGCAGGGCTGTATCTTTTCATCCAGAGCACAGAGAGAAACCAAACCCTCCCAAACAACATTTTTTTGGAGATCAATTGTTATGTGTCTTAATTTGCATTTAAGGAAGCAAAATTAATTTAGCAGATGTAGCAAAGGGGCCTGTGAGGATCTCAATGTTGATCACTCCATCATGTCCTCAGGCCTGAGTTGTACCATTGTCTAATCACCTTGTTAGTTATCCTAGCCTGAGTGGAAGAGGGAGTGCAAAGAGCACAGTGCAGACGGCAGGGTCTTCTCACAGGACCACTCAGTGTGCTTCTCCAAGTTAGTCAGATCCAGCACCTGAGGTTCTTTTCTCTCAACAGCACAAGCATCTATTAAAGGTGAACACATAACACATATCTTGCTCCTTAAAATGCCTTTCCTTTTAGCTGTGGCCTGCCACAGACTCAGGGTGATGATGAGCCCATGGTGCAGAGGGTGGCAAATGGCCACGTAGCAGTCATAGGACATGACCACCAGGAAGGCAATCTCCACCACTCCAAAAGTCTAAACAGAAAAATCTGTGCAGCACAGTCTCTCAGGGATATGGTCTTACTGCCTGTCATGGAATTCACTGTGGCCTAGGGAACAATAACTGAGATGCTGCTGGGGTTTAGGAGGGCCACATTGCTTATAAACAAGTACAGGGGAGAGTGCAAACACGTGCCTGTCAAGATGACATTGAAAGTCACAAGATTCCCTGTTAGTGCCCCCAGATAAATCACTCAGAATAGCATACCTAGCAGAACCTGGAGCTCCAGGGAACCTGCAACATCCATGAGGAAGAATTCTGTGAAGATGGTGAGGTTGTCCATGTTTGCCCAGCTGCCTTGCTCTCTACAGAGTCAGAGGTTAAAGTGAGCACAGAATGCTACAAGCAGAATGCAGAGCGCCCATTAGAACTATAATAAAATGCTGACATTGGCACTGTGTGTGGACTCCAATTGTAAATTTGGCATAGAATAAATTAAGTAAAGTGTCCTGAAATCTAGTGAACTTACATATTTCTGTTTTGATTTTCTTTTTCTAAATGTCTGATATCCCATTAGATGGCAAATTCATAAGATGAAAGACTTAAGCATTATAGTTGTTAAAATGAACTCAGGCCCAAGTAATGTTTCATTTATTCAGTACATATAAATGCCTTTCTAATCCTCTCTGGCCTCCTCAAGCATTTTTCTCATTCACTTAATCTTTCCATGACCATTCCGGAGCTTCTTCATTGAGCTTCTCTATCAGGCCTGGGGCTGGGGAATTTCACATCTCCTACTTGTTCTCTAGCTGCAAGGGCTGTAGAATGACTGTGATGTGGTTCTTCTGTGGCTGATGCTCTTGTCTGTACTTTCCTAACAGATCTAGGGCATAGATCTGAGCTTTCTTTGACAAGGACTTTGATCTAAATGACACCAGGCCTGTCATACCGCTCCATTTTCTTGCTTAAGGATCTCTTCAGAACTCATATGTGAGCCTTCTTTCCCTCTTTGCACCATCATCTGTGAAAGATGTGAATTCATTTGAGACATAAAATTCTATTTTCCTATTGGCAACTTATGGCCAGTTACCCACCTGTACATTCTAGTCTGCATATTTTAATCTAAAATATTCAAAAACAACATAAAGCTGTTTGAAATAGTCCTCTAAGCTCAAGCTTAATTTAGGAATGGATTGTAATACTTAATGAGATTCCAATATTCTATGCAGACCTTTTCTCTTCTTGCTTTCATAGGTTTTGATAAAAATCTCTTTTTGCTGAAATAGTTATTTTAAATACAATTTACTTACTTGGGCTTTTTTGAACCATTTCAAATCATAAACAAACCATGTAAAATTTATTTTTGCAATACTAAAAATGGTTGTGTTGAGAGTTGAATGCCTGTATTATTTTATTTTCTTTGGTAAAACCAGAATTGTGTGATTATAATATTGAAAATATTAGCATTAGCACTTTTTAATACTTTAAATACAATTAATTTCCATTGCAAACCCATTCATATTTTCTGCCTTTTATGTGCATAATAGCAATGATTTGTTTACTGTGATCTTCTCATATGTCTTGGTGTGGTTTTACCTAAGTATTTTACATGAACTGCTTTGCCTGCTCTGAATTACCAGTGGTTTCTTCTCTTAGCCTTATTGCTCTGCATGAAGAGAAAATCCTTTGAGCACAGGATGTTACTATGGAAATCAGTGCTGATTGACTAAGCTAACAGTGCTTACCTGGTATAGGTCATGGATGAAAACCACACTTCAGGCCATTCTTAATTTCCTTTATCAAAGTAGTAGCTTAGATATGGTCATTACCAGTCTCCTTTCCATCTCCATCTCTCCTTATCACCTGTCCTTTCTCTGCAATCCAAACAAAGTCTCAGGTTCCCTGTTCTAAATTCACACTACATTTCTTACATTTCTACTCATCACAGTGCATGAAAATCCTCCACATCCTCTCCTGCTTCTTCAATTCCTAGTGATATTTTTAAATTATTTGGCTCACAATTTTAAATTGTGGGCTGATGGATGAGTATGATGGCCAATTTTCCATAAATTATTAAAGGGATGAGATAACATCTAAAAGATCAGGATTATGATTTAATACTTTACAAGACAGAACAGTTTTTAAAAATATCCCACGATAAAGACCATACTATATATCTAAACTTTTTTGCCAATTAAAAGACTGTTTTGGCTCATGTGACTTCATCTCAATGAAGTGCTCCATAAATTTAATCTGCTTACAGATTTTTTCATTATCCTTTTAAATCCATATCAAGAAAATATTTAGTTCATGGGCCCTGCTGATTAATCCAAGGTAATTTCCAACCACTAGGATTTCTGTCCTGTGACCTGGGACATACACGAAACACAGATCTTTGAAGAGCATTTGAGGGAAAATTGCCTAAAAAAAACATCAGAATCCAGAACAATCTGCCTATTCTAAGAGAACATATACATCCTAGGAGGCTGAAATAGTTAAGTTGGCTTAAGAATTTCAAGTATTTCACAGGTAGTTGGTATGATTTATTCATTACTAGTGTTAACGAAAACACATTAATTAATATGTAAAAACTTGCCTGAGCAGCGGACTAACGAGTCTAACCTCACTGACATGAATATTGTATTGCACAGTGTTAAGAACCTGGGCAGAATCCTTTCTCCTGCTTCTTTCTTCAGTGAGTAAAATACAAGCTCCTCTTCTCAGTGAGACTCTGAGTATGGGACACACTCAGCCCTGCTTCCAAAGTAGTTGTGAGCCCGGTAAGTCTTCACCAAGGATGCATGAGGGTCACACTTCTGATGAGCTCCAGGGACCTGGTGATCCCAGCCTCCAAGGAGACCACATTTCCTTCAGCCTCTAATTGGGAAAATTCATTGCCCACACCATTGAGATTAATCAAATTTCCAACAGAGTTCAGAAGAGATAGTTTAGAAGTGTGGAATTTAGTAAGAAGGAAGCATTCAAAAATAATGCATACATCACTGGAGATTCAATAAATTTTCAAGTTCCTGTCTGATCATGGAAGGAATTTACTTATACTATAGTAAATCCATTTGGCATTAGATAGCCCAATATACCATTTTGGGGTAAAGTGGCTTTGCTCTGTGGGTTGATATTTTTCAGAGAACCAGTACATGTTCCAGAAAGTCATGCACCATGCTGGAAATTAAAAAAATTCAAATCAGAGTTTGAAATATTCATTAATATCCCTTAGTTCCCAATCTCTGATTATTCACTAATTTATTATAAATTGTTCTTGTTCTGAGTTGGCATGGAATAAATGAAGAATACCACCACTTATATGAAACTACCATTACAACACCCCTTCCTCTAAGTGTAAAATGATGCAAAGTAGGTCTTTGTGTGTGTGTGTGTGTGTGTTCAACTAAACCCACATACTGCAACAGAATTAATGAGGAAATATGTGAATTCACTTGCCATCTACAGACCCAGAAATCAAGCATATTTTAAAAAGAATAAAAGTTTTCCCCTTGGTATTAATTTAATGCTTTGGGATAAAATGTGTTTTCTTAAAGAAATCTATCTCTGAGATTATGTGACAGGATGCTTACAGTTGTTAAATTGAGCATTGTTTGAGAAGACTTGGCTTTACTTGATTAAATGCTCTGTAGATTTTTCCCTTGACCTTACCTGGTCCTGGGGTTTTGTTTGATGGGATATTTTATATTGCTGATTCAGTCTCTTTACTCATTATTTGTCTGTTCAGATCTTCCACTTCTTCTTCATCTGAATCTCAGTAGACTATATGTTGGTAGGAATATGTCTATTTCTTGTAGCTTATCCAACATGTTGGTGTATAATTGTCCATTGTACTACATGTTTTGTATTTCTGTTCCATCAGGGATAATATCTTCTCTTTTATTTCTGATTTTATTCTTTTCAGCCTTTTTCTTCTTTGAAAATCATTTTGTATAAAAATTTGATGACTTTTGTTTATTTTTTCAAAAAATCAATTCATACCTGTATTCCTTTTTCTATTGCCTTCATATTCTCTATTTCATTTATTTATGGTTTATATTTTTACATTCCTATATCTTTTAGTTTGGGGCATAGTTTATTTCATCTTTCTTGTTGAGATGCATATTAATTTCTTTGAGATATTTCTTTTTGGATATAGGTTTTTAAAAATTCTAGTATAGATTTCCTTTGCTGCATCCTTTATTTTATGTGCTGTATTTCTATTTTCACTGATTTAATGATATTTTAAAACTTCTCTTTTAATTTCTTCATTGAAATTTTGTGTATTCAGGAACATACATTTTAACTTCCAAGTATATGTGGATATTCAATATTCCCCCTGTTTTTGATTCATGGTTTTATTCTATTATATCAAGAAAAGATATCTTATATAATTTTAGTATTCCAAATCCTATGACCATTTTTGAGGAGTACAATATGATCCCCTTTGAGAATCTTCCATGATGCACTGAGAACAATGTGTTCTGTGTTTGTTAGACAGAACCAAGACAAGGAGTCGGAGAGACAATGGAAGAGGGTGACAAGGAATTGAGGAAACTGAGACAAGCCCTGAGAAAGCAGGTGCACATGGGAAGGAACCACACTGATGTCTGCCTGGACATGAGTGTGCACAGAATCTGTTCTCCTGCCATCAGAGGCCTGGCTGAAAATGGAAAATACAGGGTTTCATTCTCATGTACCCAGCAACACAGCCCACTGAAGTCTGCATAGAAAGCCCTGAGCTTGGTGACACCATCACTGCCTGGCCTGGAGCTTCCTCAGCTGGAAATGACTTTTTCTTGTTTTCTCTGAGAAGCTACCTTGGTGCATCTCCACTTCTGCTGTCCTGTTGTTACTTCCCATAGTTTTGTTCCACTGTATATAGCTCTCTGAGGCTGTCTTGTCAGGTCTGCCTCAGCTTTGGTGGTGTTGTCATGTATTTATCTCTTCTTAATTTCTAAAGGAGAGAATTGCACTGTAAAATGCTCATGATGGAGATTCTTTTCCCCTTTGACACTTTGAATCCATCACCCTTGAAAAATTTCTAATCAGAAGTCTGCTCAGGTTTTGTGAGATTTTTTATCTGTGTGGATTTCTGCTCTCTTGGCTGGCTTCCAGATACTCTTTGTTCTTTTGAAAATTTGTAATATATTTTGTAATATGCTTTTTTGGTTTTTTTGCAGGGGTGTTTAATCATGGTTGGAGTCTTGGTGCTTCTTGAATCTTTATGTCTGTGTCTGTCCCATAATATGGAAAGTTTTAACCCTGGGAAAAAATAAAAGACAACTTTCAGTAACCACCATGACTCTGGGATTGGGCTAAGACACACATCCTAAGATCCAGCCTGGACCCCAACAGAAAGCAAGAGGAGCAAGGTTGGTGTATTCATGGAAATATTCTGAATGTCCACTAAATCTCTAGGAGAGGTTCAATTAGAGGAATCTTCTGCTAAAACCTTGAGCAGGAGACTACATCAAATAAGACAGCAGCTCAAGGCTCCAAGGAACATGAGGAATCAAGACAGTAAACAAAAGAAACAAAACTGAGCTCCTGTAGCTGACCTGGGACAAAAGGAGATATGTGAATTTCCTGTGGCAGATTAAAAAAAGAAAAAAAAAAAAACAAAATATGACAGAAGCTCATTGAGCTACAAAACACAACAAATTTCCAACCAAAGAAAAGCAAGAAATACACATATGAAAAAAATAGGGTTTTCTACTGAACCTATAGAATAACAAAACTAATGAATCTTAGAAACTAAAAATATATTAAACAAAATTTATGCAATTATAGAGGCAAAGATATTCCACCATCTTCCATGTTCCAGGTGGAGATATAGTCATATTGGTGCATAAATTAGTCTGCTCTTGAATGCCTATGAAGAGGAGATCCAAAGACAGAAGTTACAGTCTAAGTCCAAGGCCATGTGCCTGGAGCTCCCACATCCTAGTATAGGAAAAGATGGACATCCGAGCTCACAGAGAACCCACTGTTTTCTCCCTTGGTTTTCCTTATCTCAGCCCTCACTGTGTTCAGACACTGGCCTGGATTAGTGAGGGTTATGTTCTTAACCTATTTTGCTGTTTCAAGAACTCATATTTTCCAGAAAATCTCTCACAGAACATTGGTAAAAAAAAATTTTAGTTGATATCTGGGGCTTCATGAGCCAAATATAATTGATGTATAAAATTACCATGAGATTACCACTTGCCACCTTTATGTCAATATTGTTTTGATGGGTTAAAATGGCACATCTTAGGTATTGTGAGTGGTACATGTAACAGAATTGTATAATTTTCCCTACCCAATATTGTTAATAAAATAAACAGGATATTTCTAAGTTGCAAAGTTGTCAGTAGAAAAAGTAATGTAGTTTGAAGCTGTTTAATGTATCATCTGCATGAGCAACCTTCACCTAACTTAAAGTCAAGTGAGTTAAGAGGAAATAATGAAATATATTTGCACTTGAAAGATCACCTCTGAATATGAGAAAGTTTTGTCTTTTTTCTTGCCAAGTGTTACAAAAGTGAAGCTGAGAATAATCTTTGCAAGCAATTTAATTCTGGGACAAGTTAAAAAAATTAAGAAGAAAAAAGTACAATAATGCCTCCTCTATCCTTTCATGAGACAGTGAGGCTAATGATATAGGCACTGTTAGGAAACATGCTCTGTCCCAGTGCTGATGAAGTGTATGTACCTCAAGAAAGCCCAGGATTCTAGAAAATATGACAGAAAAAATTACAAATTGAAAGATGTAGGTGAAATGGTTTGCTTCTATCTGCCTCCTAGTGATCACTGGAAATGATCAAGAGTAAGCTCTGTGACTGATATATGTGTATAAAATTACTCCAAACAGTGAAGGAAACAGCTCTCTATACAAGTACCCAAGCAAGATAAGACACAGCTTTCTCAAGGAAAAAAAGCAGTGTGTGAAGGTGTGTGATTAACACTTGTGTCACACTGGATAAGACTTGCCCAGGTGATGGGTTTGGCACAGATCTGGGTGTATCTGGATGGAACTTACTGAAGAGGGAAACCCCAGCCAAGTGTAGGCTTGTAGCCTGGATGGAAAAAGAAGGTAAAGAGGGAATTCTCCATTTTGCTCCTTTGGAGGAGCTCCTGTCCTGGCCATCACCTTCAGATGTCCCTCTCCAGCTTCCACTGCAGACTTCTTCTTTCTAGTGGGTTCTGAGCATGGACTCACCTAGGACTTTGCAGTAAGCTCAAGGCCTTTGCCTGACTGGATCCTCTGGCTCTGCAGGACACTGAGGGCCCTTTGTATCCTTCTACTTGTGACAGTGCAGGTGGCACTGTAAGCCTACATTGCGACTCCTTTATACCACACACACACACACACACACACACATATATATATATATATGATTAAAACTGTTCCTCAGTGAAGTGCGACTGATACTCAAGCTTTATTTCTTTATTTGTTGGGGGAATACAGTGATTTCTCTTCTAAAGTAAAATGATTTTTTTTCAAATAAGAAAGAAAAGTGTATGTCAAATGGGTATGAGAAGGTTGTGGACTTTTAGTAGAATATGAGTCTTGTGAAAAGAATTTTAGAGGGCCAGGAATTTAGCTCAGTTGTTCTGCTGTCGGCCTCCCAACTGCAAGATCCTGAGATGGATCCCTGGTACCAAAAGAAACATAAATTAGATATGACTGAAGTGGCTAAGGAGAGAATAAAATGTTTTTTATATACTGAAAATTGAGCATTAATACAAAAATACCTTGATGTGAAATATGAATATTTTTGGAGCATTGATGTTCTGCCAATGGAAAACTTTTAAAGTGGTCTCCTTACCTTTTTAGGTAATTGACCTATGCAAAGGTGACTCTAGGTTTTACCAAGATAAGTTCCTGTGTATCATCATTCTTATGAAGTTGCAGGTCCATAAAAAAATCCAAGTCTTCCCACTTAATAGAGACAAGGCTTTTCTATGATTGTATAACTTTCTGTATTTTCCTTTGAAGTCTTTAAGTTATCAGTGATTAAGGAAATAACTTCTGGTCACAGAAGTGTTTTGTTTTTTATTTTAATTTTTGTTAGTTCCCATTTCCAGTATGTAGTGTTCAAATTACTTGTGGGGAGATGACACAAGTACATAACACATTTTAATTCTTGTTTCACACCCTTCCCCCCAAACCTGTTGGGGTCTTTTACATTTGCAAAAGGTTTATCTACATATTTATTATTATTTATCTTTTATCTTTTATTTTGCTTTGTATTTATTTCTGGATTTCTTACATAGGAGATAGTATGCAATATTTGAGAAGTGTGTCTTATTTATTTAATTTAACAGTATGGTCTTATGGTGCATCCACTTTTCTAAAATGGCAGAAGTTTATTGATCATCATGGCAGAGGAGTTGAGGAATTTCAGGCATCAGAGGAGGCTGAGTCACATGCAGATATTCACCAGGGCATGAGCTCTGGATGACAGGAGGTCCAGGGAGCCAAACACCACTTGATTTTGACAGAAGCAATAAGTACTGAGATATAGGAAGCCTGATGTGCCTGTTGTTTCAGTGCAGGACTGGGGCTAAATGGGCACCAGAGCCTCAATGGTGAGGTTTTCCCAGATAGGGCTTCTAGATGAAAAGTTATGGGAACTTGGATTCAGTTCTGAGACACAATATTGTTAATATGTGTGTTAGCCACAGTACTGCAGGTTCAGTTCAGGTAATCAGAAAAATAAAATTTGGTTTTGGGTGAATCCATCTGTATGTGCTATTTGATGCAAAAAGTGGACCACAGAGTGCAAGCAATGTCTGCTGATCTCAAAGGAGATTCCAGTAGAAGTTATTTCATTTGTCTCCATGCTACACTCTGAGTTGTTTTTGTTCCTTATTCACAAAGTTTGAATGCATAAACCCTGGCCTGCACCTTTTCATTCAGAGCACAGAAAGAAAATGCAAACTTCTAAACTACAATTTTTTGAAGGGCACTTTGTTTGTCATAATTTTCATTGAGTGAACCAAAAGAGTTTTCACAGATGTAGCAGAAGGGGCCTGTGAGGATCTCAGTGTTGATTGCCCCATTGTGCCCTCAGGTTCAAGTTGTGCCCCTTTCTAACCACCTTGTCACTTATCCCAGCCTGAGTGGAAGAGTGAGTGCAAAGAGCACAGTGCAAATAGCAGGATCTTCTCACAGGATCACTCAGTGCACTTCTCCAAGTTGGTCAGATCCAGCAACTGATGTTCTCTCAACAGCACACGTGTCCATTAAGGTGGAACACATGCATGTGCTGCTCCTTATGATGCCTGTCTTCTTTCTAGTCAACATTGTTCCAAATTGTTTAGCAACAATTTTGTCAATGTACACCAGATGTCTAGTGTTTTAGGAAACATGCATAAAATATATAAAAAATTGAGCAAGATATTTGACAGGAAAATTTATATTTCACTATAACAAGTCCAGACAATGAAAAATAGAGAACTAAAAATAGGTGATCCAAAAGTGTAGCTACTAATTAAAATCATATCATAGATAAGAATTAAACTATTTTCAAAAGATAGTTGATATTTTGTTTTAGTCAATAAAACCCTTGAGTGGGAACTCAGATTATCTACTGAACATTCTTCACAGAGCAGAGTTGATCTCCCTGTTGTATAGAGAGTAGATGATGGGGTTCACAAATGGGGGACCATGATGTAGAACATGGAAGTCAGCAGATTCTTAAGGGATTGTTTCTTTGCAGAGGGCCCTAAGACAAACACTGATACAGAAATGAAAAACACAAGGAGAATCACTAACTGCAGGGTACAGGTGGATATAGCTTTGTCTCCGGCTTCCACTGAGTGGATTTTAAGTACAGTTGAAAATATATTAATGTATCATAAATATAAAGATATTACATGACAAGACAAGGCAAACACATCCAACAATGATTACAAATTCAGAGTACTGGACATCTGGTGACAATATCCTCAAAATTTGAGGAATATCACAGAAATATTGGTGGATCACATTGGTCTTGGTGAAGGGAAGCCTGAACAGAGCACCTATGGGGTTAGCAGAGTAGACCAGAGGAGAGGCCCAGGAGCGAGCTGTGGCCAAGGAGCACAGACTCAGGGTGATGATGAGCCCATAATGCAGAGGGTGGCAAATGGCCACATAGAAGTCATAGGGCAACACCACCAGGAAGGCAATCTCCACAACTGCAAAAAGGATAGTCAGGAAAATCTATGCAGCACAGTTTGTCAGGGATATCATCTTACTGCCTGTCATGGAATTCACTATGACTTTGGGAACAATAACTGAGATGCTAACAAGGTCTAGGAGGGCCACGTTGCTTATCAAAGAGTACATAGGAGAGTGCAAACTTGTGTTTTTCAGGATGACAGTGACAGTCACAGTCACAAGATTCCCTGTTAGTGCTCCCAGATAAATCACTAAGAACGGCGCACCTTGCAGAACCTGTAGCTCCTGAGAGCCTGCAACATCCATGAGGAGGAATTTTGTGAAGATGGTGAGGTTGTACATCTCTGCCCACCTGCTGTGGTCTCGGCAGAGTCAGAGGTTAAAGTGAGTAGGTGATGTTAGGAGAAGAATGTAGACCACTCATGAGAACTACAACATGACTTCTAATCAGGAGCTCATGATAAAGTAAATGAATATGATTATTTTGATATCCAGTGAATGGACATTTTTTTCCATTTTAATTTCCTTTCCCAAACTGCTCATGCACAGTCTATTGGCTTCTACAATCATAAAATGACTGTGACTGTCACTGTCATCCTGAGAGAATTTAACAATATTGTAAAGTGCAATCAGGTTTCAGCAATCTTTTCCTTTTTCAGTATATTTCAGTGTTTTATACTCCTAATTCACAGCTTGAGTATTTTCCTGTTTGCTTCAGTTTTGCATGGCTTTCCTTGACCTACTCTATGTGAGCTTCTGTAACAACCTCAGGTATGTGAAATCTCATATCTACTCCTCATTCTCTAGGTCCTGAGACTGTGATGCAGTCCTTCTATGACTGATGCTTTCCTCAAGTTTTCCCTAACAGATCTAATGCATGGACCTGAGCTTCCTTTGACAGTGACTTTACCCTAAAGGACACCAGACCAGGCATGCCACCTCATTCTCTCACTTCAGATGCTCTTCCAGACCTGTGTGTGAGCCCGTTCTTTCCATCTCTTCACTGTCATCTACACAAGGTGTTATTTTATGTAGGAAATAAATGTTCTGTTTTCCTATTGGCGATGTATACTCTGTTCCTATGTCATACTACCTTGTCTGTGTATTTTATAAAAAGAAGACAAAAAGGAAAAAAGGAAGGAAAAAGAAAGAAAGAGAAAACATATTGAATTAGTCTTTTTAAATGCAACATTCTCCTAGGAATAAATTCTAATATTTAGTTAGTTGCCCACTTTCTACTCTATCTTCCCTTCTGCTTATTTTCATATCTTTTGGTAAAATCTCATTATTTTTTAATCATTATTTTAAATTTAATTTATTTACCTGTGATTTTTTTTTTTTTTTTTTTGTACTGGGGATCAAACTCAGGACCTTGCGCTTGTGAGGAAGGTGGCAGAACCACTGAGCTAAATCTCAGGCCCATCTGTGATTGTTTTGAAGCATTCAAATCATAAATGATGTGTTTAAAAATTCTCTTTTAAGTATTAAAATTAGTTATAGAGAGAGGTCTAATATCAGTATTATTCTATTTCCATTGGTAAAGAACAGAATTGAGGGATTATAATATTGAAAATATTTTCATCTGCACCTTTAATACTTTATAGATAATTACTTCGCCATTACAACAATCACAATTCCGCTTTTTATGTGCATAAAAATAATGATTTACTTACAATAGTACATTCGTATGGCTTTTCAATGTTTTACAAAAAATATTTTATAGGCATTTTTGTCTGGTAATTCTTTGAATTACATTTTCCCCCTTAGCCTTATTTCTGTAGTAAAGAGAAAACCCTTTGTGCACAGAATGCCCATCTCAAATCCAATGCTACCTGATGGGGCTGAGGCTGGGACATGGTGTAAATCACTGCTGCAAACCACGCTACAGTGATTTTTAAAATTTCCTTCATCAATATAACAGATGGGGTAAGTTGAAACCTGGTTCCCTTTGTCCATCTCTTCTAATTACATGTCCTTCCTTCTCAGTGCAAACAAATTCTCAAGTTTCTCTGAGCTGAATTCACCCTACATTTCCATTCTCCACAGTGCATCCTAATTCTGTGCAGAAGAGGAAACCCAAGGATTACTCCCTCTTGTTTATATTCTTAGTGATACACTAGAATTATTAGCCCACAATTTTTAAATGTGGATGACAGAATGAGCATGATTGCTAATTTTCCATAAATTGTGAAATGGGTGAAATATAATAATATATCTAAAAATCACTATTACAATTTTAGATGATGTAAAATCCAGACTTTATAAAAATTTACCAGAAAAATGACTAAACTAGATATCTCAACATTTTGATAAATATAAAGTCTATGTTTGCTTGCATGGATTTATTTCCATGAAATGCTTTCATAAATTTCATTAGCTTATAGATTTCTTAGTTACCTTTTCAAATCCAGCTCAAGGAAGTATTAAATTCTCACATGCTGATGCTCTATTCCATGGTAAATTTCCTTCACTATGATTTCTGCCTTTGGACCTGGGCCACAAATGAAACACAGCACCTAAGGAAACATTGGAAGATGTAATTACGTAAAGTACACACCAGAACCTGTCTATTCTACAACTTACAGCCTGTCCATTCTACAAGTACACATACATCATATGGAGCTGAAATAGTCACCTTAACTTAAGATTTTAGACTCTGAATTTCACAGGTCCATGTATGTGACTTCTGCATGACTAGTGTTACTAGACATACATAAATTAACATGTACACAGTTGCCTGAGCAAATGAAGCACTGAGTCTAACCTCACTAACATGAATGTTGCTTTTGCTCAATAATAAGAGACCATGAAATCCTTGCTCCTGCTTCTTTCTTCAGTGAATAAAATGCAAACTCACTTCCCAGTGAGACTCCAGTGTGGACCATGTGTGCAGCCCTGCTTCTGAAATATCTGTGAGCATGGTGAGTGTTCACCAAAGACATGTGTGAGGGTCACACTTGTGATGAGCTCTGGGGACCTGTTGATCCCAGCCTCCAAGAAGCTCACATTTCCTCCAGCCTATAATTGGGCAGGATGCTTTGGCCACACCATTGAGACTAATTAAATTTCCAAAAGAGTTTATCAACTAGTTTATGTGTGTGACACTTAATAAAGAGAAAGAATTCAATTATGGTTTGTATGTCATTGGAGACTCAATCAATTTTCAAGTTTACAACTTATTATAAATTTAATTTATGCACATTAGAGTAAATACCTCCCAAGTTCCCAACACCACCAAGAACACATAAATACCCCAGCCTGGCCTGTAGCTCACTCTGTGAACACCCACAGTGACTCGTCATTGTGGGCTTCTTTGCTTCTGCCTAACATATCTCTGCCAGTGCCTCTTATTGTCACACCCAGAAATGCTTTTCTGTGACAGGAAACTCTTCTGTGGGCAGGGTGACTTGAGGTCCCTATCCTCTCTTTTTATTTATTTCATTAGGAATACATTCACCATTGGGATTTGGTTCCTGTACATATCCCATCTTTATATATTTTACTTCTGTTTTCTCCCCATATCCCTCCATTCCTACTCCCCTTCCCATCTCCCCAATCTCTCCCATCACAGGCCCACCCAGTAATAGTTGGATTGGTAGGGCTGTGCAGACACTGACTGATAAGGACACTTTTGTGCGACAGAGTTGATTATGTCATTTTACTGCTTCAGCTAGTTTAGTATATTAGGATTATGTACATGAAAGTGAAAGGTTTTAAATCCAATTCTCAGGGCTCAGAATATGACACTCCAGAATATGAGACCTTGGTGAACTGAATATTTTTCCTGAGTATTTTAAGGTGAAAGAAACTGAGAAAACTGCAGAAGCAGAAAAGTCACCCCCTTACCTTCTTCCTCTTTCCTCCCTAAGAGCTGCCATGGAAGATTTCTCTACCTTCCCTCTGAAAGGAGGTCCTAAGCCCCTCATTCTGGAAGGGCCCTGCCTGCTACCAAAGGGAGGAGACTTCACAAAGAGGCCAGGGAGGACTCAGCCTTCCCAGTTCCCCTCCCTGAAGTTTTTACCCAGAGATTACACCCCAGGATCTTCCAATCAGACTCCTGCATGACCACCACAAAAACACACAGTTTTCCCTGGATCTTTGGAGTTTTGTTTCTGAAGCACCCAGTGCCACAAAAGTTACATTAATGAATTTGTTATGCTTTTGTTGATTCCTCTTTTTTTCATGAACCTGTCTGGGTGAGGAAAAGATACTACTTTTTCTTGCCTGGAGCACTAATGAGCAGCCCAGTAAAACCCAGACACCATTCCCTTCTGTTTTGACCCCTGGATCACAGGAAAGCTGCAGCATAGCACAGGGGTCTGTCCAGACCCCTGGAAGGAAGTGCTGATGGTTCCTGCACCCCAGCCACTGGAGGCCAGCCTCACACAGGGCTCTTTGGGGTGCTTCCCAGTCCCAGAGCACATGACCACAGCCATCCAGGCTGAATAGATGGAAAGGCACCTTGAGAGCCACTGCAGACTGGTCTTCTCCATCTTTTTTCATAGTTTTACCTTTATGTATATTTTAAAGCACAGTTAATTTTTCCCATTTTGAGCTTTTAAACTGGACTTGCCTTGTACTTGATGACTTTACCTTTGCTTGAGGATAGATATTAGTAAGAACTTGTTCAAATCAGAAAGGGAATGAAAAATGGAGTTGGGGAGAGGAAGGGAAAGGGAATTTAAAGAAAAAAATGAATTGAAGGTAAAAGAAATGGAGCTACAGATTTTGTAAATGAGGAGGGGAATAAGGATTAGAGCAAGGGAGAAAAAAGGGACAAAAATGAATTAGGATGGTTATGTACAGGTACAAATTTCCATGGTGAATGTGATCACTGTGTACTGCAAACATGTTCCAATAAAAAATGGAGAAATTTACACATGTGTGTCCTATTTATTTCATTTAAGAGTATGGCCTCAATGTTTATCCACTTAGCTATAAATGTCTCTAGTTTCTCATTCTTTATGGCTGAGTAGTACTCCATTTTATTAAAAAAAACCACATAGGACACACATGTGTAAATACTGAATAGTTTCTCTGGTATGAAAAACTAAAAGTGTAAATAAAGATCAAAAGGTATAATTGATAATGTGTAATAGGAAGAAAAGATCTAAAGGAGCAGGGGAAGTGGGAGGGGTAGGGGAAAGGAAAGAAGGGAAGAGAAAAAATATGAGAAAGGAAAAAATAGAAAAAAAGTCTTTGTAAATATGAAGGGTGGAGGGGTTTAATAGAGGGCAGGGGAATGGGGAAAAAACAAGAATGAAGATGCCTCATGTAAAGGTACAAGTTCCCAATGATGAAAGTAACTGTATTGTACACCTAAAAATGTACCCATAAACTTAATGGGAAAAAAATGAAGAAAAAATAAAAGCAAGGTAATAGAGTTTAGAAAAAATTTTGTCATTTGCTTCTTTGGCTAAACATTTCATTCGTAACATCTATCACATTATCTTGTACAGAAATAGTTTGTGCATTTTCTATAGTATACGGCTTTCCACTGGATGCATATACTAACATCCATTTGGTGGCTCTTACCTATGTATATTGTTTCAAGGTTAGAGCTATTGCGGATGATTCTGTACCTGTGTCCTTATTCTTAAATGTAAAAATAAGTCAAAAAGGATGCAATCCTTAAAATGCACTAGAATTTATATTTTAAAATATCTATACCACTGTAGAGTCCCTCCAACAATGAAGCTTCACCTTTAACCAGAATTTAGTGTTTTGGATTTTTAATATTTGCAAATCCATTTAATATTTACATCTTCTAAAAATGATTTTAATATGTATTCTTGTGATTTCTATTCAGTTGATGAGCTTTACTTTGATCTACCTGTCATTTCAAATTTCTATTTTGTTATGAGCCTATGAAGTCTATTGCCCTTTTTCCACAAAATACTTGATTTTGTTGATGCATAAGATTATTTTAGTACATATGAAGGAATTTTTTTCTGGTTTTTTGTATGAACCGATAGTTTCTCACCTATATTTGTGTATAGCTTGTTTTTATGTAATATGAATTGCTGATTTTTCCTTTATATTAAAGAATTTCATGTCTTGTTTACATAATCCCTTCCTATGCAAGATCTTCTCCTATCTTGTCTTCTAAAAGCTTTGTTTTGCTCTTTTTACACTTTGCCCATTGATCTGTGTAGAGTGGATCTGAGGAATATGAAGACAGATGGAATTTCCACAGGAACAAGCAAAGCTGTCAGCACAATTGCTGACAAGCACCCTGTTCCTCCTGACCTGACACAGTGTCTCTGCCCCTTCTCTAGTCCCATCCTTCACCAACTCTGCTGTTTAACTCTTCTCCTTCCATCTGCTCCCACACCCTCTCCTGTCAGGATTCTCACCTGTTCTTTCAAGGAAGTTTATTTAAGTAAATGCAGCAGCTAATTACATCTCAGGCCACTTCACACTTGAGCCATTTTGTATTTTTGACACATTCCCAATTATTCCTTCAAATGAGAATACTTGTATTACATTTTGTTTTGTTTGATTAGTTTCAAATGTACTATATAGTAGTGACTTTATTGCTTCTTCATGCTTTCTTGGTTTACTTTTAATTATTTTTCTCCAGGTATCATCTCTCCAGGCTTTCTTCCTGTATTGGTTAGGGTTCTCCCAGGACAGAAACAACAGAAAATATATGTACAGTATGCATGGGAATTTCTAAGGTAGTCTTACAGAATGAGGGATGGAAGAGTTCCCAGTGGCTGAGTATATGCTGGAAAGCTGGAGAGTCCAGTAGGTGCTCAGTCCAAGAAGGAGGCTCACAACAAGAAGGATCAACAATGCAGCACCACTTCAGGGTCAAAGGCCTGGAAGCTCACTTGACTTTTAGGAGAATTTATTTCCAATTGCCTGACATCAAAATGGTTCAGCTCAGAGTTGCCTTCACTCTTGCTCACTCAAGCCAATCTGCATAAAGTCACCAATGTAATAGACCAGTGTGATACCTTGTGAAAGAGAAAGAAGACCAAGTTCCCTGTGAACTAAGTATGACACAGGTCCAGAGAGTGGATATACCCCTGAGGCACAGTAGTGAAGCTGTACTGCTGGCCTTGCCAGATAAATGAAAATTGCTTCTTGGGTCTTGTGTATAGTTATGGAGAAAAAGCATTTACCAAATAAACATTTGTATACCTAGTATCAGGATATGCATTAATCTGCTCAACTAAGGAAACCACATCTGGTATACCAGCTCCAGTGGAAATAACTCCTGATTAATCTTATAGAAATGCACCATCACCTGAGGTCATGTGTCTTCCACACAGATCAAATAGGGGAGTTAAGTGAGAATGTGATGACATCTACCACTGCTGCATCTTTTAAGTCCTTTTGGTGATACTAATTTCCACAATTCTTCCAAGGGATGTGGTTTTTAAAATTTAATATTTTCACAGATATAAACAACTCTAATGGCTTCTATTTGGACTTTTCCACCAATAGTCCATACTCCACAGGTTAGGGAATCAATATGGGGGAATGGCGACTCTTTCAAGAACTAAGTTTATCTATCCCAATTATGCATTCTGGAACTAGAGAAATCACCACAGAATGAATTTTAAGACCCCTGGTACCTATTGTATGTTGGACCTTTGCTAAATCTCCATTGGTCACCTGGCCTCCATAGGCCCCTACTCTTATTGGAGGACCACAATGATGTTTCAGATATCCTAGAATCACCATTAGTGCAGAACCAGTGTATTCCCCAATGTATGGCTACCATGATAAAAGGTAGAGGAATAATGGGGAAAAGATTGGCACTATAACTTTATGGCAGGACAATAGGGTCGTTGCTCCAGGGGACTTGGAATTCTCTTCATCCAAGTTGCTCTGAGCCTGTAGACTCTCTCCTCTGGGGATTGGTTGAAGATCCGTGATTCTCTGTCTTTTTGATTTGAAGATTTTTGTTCATTTGTCCTGATATTTTTCTTCTTAAGTAAATCCAGTACAAGTTTTATAGGTTTCCTGTCTATTTTACTTCTGGGAGCACCATTATTAGTCATAGCCATAGGTCTGCATGTCATGTGATGCTGATCATTGTTTTGCTTCTGCTGTTTGTCACAGTAAGTGCTCCCCTTGCCTTGGTGGTTGAGTGCTGCCACTTGGCCCCTGTGCTCTAGGATTCAATCACTCTCGTTGCATTTAAATTTTTCAGTTCAGTAACTCTGGCCCCAACCATATGTTTGGACACCCAGAGAAGAGAAATGACAAGGTCCTTTAAGGATGCTGATGCTCCACTCACAGACCTGTTCTTGAGGTATTAGTGAAGGGTACATTTTCTGAACCATCCCAGTGTGGAAGAGTAGGATTTACCAACAAATCTACTCTAGTATTCCCATTTCCCTGAGCTTCTGGATACTCTCATCAACAGTAAATCAAGGAATATCAGGCATCTCTATCTGACTCACAGTGAGCCCTCTTTTTATCCATACTTCAAACAACCAACCAAATAAACTATTATCACCTTTTTAAACTGTTCCAGTTGTGACACTAAATCAAGAATCTCAATTTAGTGGGCCTATATCAAGATATTCAGTCTGATCTAGGTCTTTGTTTCTTCTACCATTATCCAACACCTTCAAACTTTCATTCCCATACCTGTTCCCAAGAACCCTCTCATAAAAATTAGAAAATGCAAGAAGTTCTTTAGGAGTGTCATATTCTTCCTCATGGCTCATGCTCTGTTCTCCCCTTGAGGAGCATTCTTAGATTTGAGACTGGTTACGGGCCTAGAGGCAAAAGTGGGTATTGAGAGTGGGTCCTGAACGGGATTAGCCTTGTCTTTATTGGTAACTGCATCAGGGAAGGTCATTACTGCTTCCAAAAGCAGCACAGGACCTGTTTCCTCAGGCAGAAGTGGAGAGGGTGACATCACAGGGTTTGGGAGTTCTGATGCTTCTGCCCCTGAGGGTGGGGAAGTCTCTTCCTTTGGCAAAATTGCCTCATTAGAATTTAGGAAAGAATGGAAGGGAAAAATTATGAGAAAAGAAAAAAAAGGATGGAAATGAAATCTAAGTAAATAGGGAAGAGTGGAGGGGTGAAGGGCGCACAGGTAATGGGGAAAAATAAGGACCTAGATACATCATGTACAGGTACAAGCACCCAATGATGAATGTAAACATATTATATACCTAAAATGTACCAATAAAAGAATTTTAAACAAACGAAAAAAGAATTTAGGAGTTCAAAGCCCCCCCCCCATCCTCCAGGTTTCTCCCAAATATTTCTAACCCAATTTATGTGACTCTGTTCTTTTCCAATCAGTGATCTCACAGTAACTACCAATATTAATCTTGTGCTGTGTTTCAGCCAATCACATAACAGGGGCTTGTGCTGAATTCTTGTCAATGTCCATCCTACAGCTACAGGAGAGAAGAAGACACTCTGAGAAGCCCTGAGGTTGTTTATGGGTGTCTGGAATGGGCAATGTGGCTCTTTCAGCTGATTCTTTTTCTTTATTACTTTTTTTCCAGAGATGTAAACAGCAACCAGACAATATCATTAATTTCTTAGTCTTCCAAAAATATTCAAAATATAGTACAGAGTCACTGAATTTCTTGCATTTCAGAAGGGGTGAATTAAGATAACTGAATGAACCTATGTTGTGCATAACATTAAAGAGTTCACACCACAGACTATCAGTACTTTGCAGGAGGGCATAGGATGGCAACTCCAGATCTCAACAAATTAGACAGCCACCTTCAAGTACCATAAAACCAGTTAGAGAAATTTATCCTTGAGATCTGTTTCTCTGTAAAATAGAAAATATACATATAATTACACAAGGGAATTTATTAGGCAGACTTGGAGGGACCAAGCTGGAAGAGTTCACATGGCCTTCCATATGAGGTAGAGCTGGAGGATCCACTTCCCCTCACACCAGGAGATAGAAGCCACAAAGCAAGGGAATCAAGGAGGCAGCAACAGTTCAAGGGCAAAGGCCTGCAGCTCACAGGAGAGTTATTGGAGAGTGCGTTGGAAGGCAGAAACCAGAGATTGATGACCAAAGGCAATGAAAAAAAAAGACACCATTCAAGCTGACTGGAGCTATTAATAAATTAACACACTTCCTTTCTCTTTTCCTTTTATTCCACCCGGGTTATAAGCTTATTTTTTATTGACCCAAACATTATTGAAGATATCTTCAAGAGAATTTCAATATTTTCTTAAAACTCAAAAAGATGAAATCAGGATCTCAAACAGAAACTAATGCACCAATGTTCATAGTAGCAGCATTCAGAAAACTAAAAAAAAAAAAAAATGATAATGGTTTAAATGGCTAAGAACAGATAAACTCATCTGAGATATCCAGAACAGGCAAATCTTTAGGGATATAAAGTAGAATAGAAGTTACCAGGGACTGAAGGGGAGGGAAATGGGCACTGGTTTTTATTTCTGATAATGAAAAGGTCCTAGAGATGGATGGTGGTGATAACTGCATGGATTCTTTGTTTTTGTGTTTTCTGTGATGTCAACATTCTAGGAATCTCAGGCTAAGGAAGGTGACATATAAAAAAAATTAAACAGCAGTTTTTCAAATGGAACCTCAATCACAAAAAGGAGGACACAGAAACATTTCTAATGTATCAGAACGCTTCATAAAATCTCAATGAACTCTACTAAAAGCACTGAATGGTCTGTCTCTTCTTGATGAAAAGAAACATTTCCTTTTAAGGTGCAATTACAGAGTGTGTAGGAAAACACTGTTGGAAAAATTGGTAAAAGTGTGGCAGGCAGTGAAATTGCTCCTAGAAGGGGTCTGAGGTGTCCTTGCCAAGAGAGATCAAGACCCCAACTCACCTGTGATCCATGGCAGAAGTTCTTGACTCCTCACAGGGAAGAATTGGAGGACTCAGCAGTGAAAGACAGAGGCAGATTTATCAAGCAGAATCAAAGAAGTACTCACTGAGAAAAGAGTGTGGGTGATTAGCAGTGAGGTACTTTTGGTCTGGATCAGGATGCTTACATAGTCTTGGGGTGTCCTTAATACAGATGAAGTAGGATGTACATTGCTGATGTCTGTCAGGGGACTTGTGAGTGGCCTAGGGCAGAATGCAATCCATTTGCATGCATTTAAAGTTCAGATATATGATCCCTGACTAATAATGAAGGTACTTTCTTGAGGGTAGAACTCTGTAAGATTTGTGAATTTATAGTATTAAAAGATAAAGCACTGACCTGATTTAAAAACATCACATTTTTAAGACTATTAGAAATTTAGGAGGGAAGGGAAGGGTGATGGAGCCTAGGGGTGAAAAAGACATTGTAACCTTTGAGTAACTTTGTGTCTTGAAGCTATACATTTCTTAAAAGTATAATTATAAAATTATAACTTTCTTGCCCGCTTTCTACCGGTCTTTAATTCTCCTGTCCTATTTCAACCCAATAATAAGATGTTATTGTTGTTCTGAATTTCTTCTTGAGGCCTGACACTTTTTAAATGGATAACTTGTTAAGGATTTTCTTCTTATCCTAAATGAATATGTATTGTTGTTTCTAGATATTTAATCATGATTTGGAATTTATCTCTTAAGGAAGGATCCCCAAGTTACATAAACTTCAAGATGAGAAATTTGAATTCCAGCCCCACTCATTCACATCCCAGAGTAAAGTGAGCATGAATTGTGGGTAAAGAGCTAAGAGATTGTGCAGGGTGAGATCAGCACAGCAAAGCCCAAGATCTGGGGTTTTCCCTTCAAGAGTATCATGGGCCCTAGTGAGAATACTGGGAACCAGAAGAAAGGAGATCTCCTTGCTCTGAAAATAACATAAAGTTTTGATTTTATTATTGCCCTTAGCTATTTCACTATTAATTTCTGTGCAAAGCTGAAAGTTTTCTCAAGTACTCAAAGGAATGTGGGAAGGGCATGCTAGTTACACACCAAGGGGACAGGTAGGGGAGGGACTTAAACTCCAGTATCATTGCCAAGACAAGGCTGCCTTGGCAGGGAGGGGTTTTCCTTTCATTCTTGAGGAAAATAATGCATAAGAATTAGAAATGTTTGAAAGAAACTTCCAAAACAATGCCATGAATGAAGTAAAGCAGAAGACAGTAATCTGAGTTGCAGAGGCCCATAACTTGATTTACATGAGGATGAATTAAGATAACTCTTTGGAAATAAAAAGGTTATATTTTTCTCAAAAAAGTAAGGTGATGAAAATTGCCACATTTCTATGAATTGAAAAATTATCATCTAGGGACAGAGTCTCCAGGGATAAATATTCTGATGCCAGTTTTCCTTCCAAATCAGAGCTCTGATCCACCCCCTTGTTGCAAGCTTACCTGTTTAAGTCCCCTGGTCTCTCTGTTTGTAGCAGCCTACATAATGTAGGCAGTCTCAGCTTCTTTTGCACCATCTTTATGAGGCATTTAAAGACTTAGACTCTTTTGTTTCTAGGTCATCAGTCTCTTTGGCTATTCTTGTCTATGGCTCAGAGACTGAAGCAAAATTATGCCAATACAATGCTTAATGCAAGGCACCTTTTCCTTTTCTGAATCCATTGATTCTCCCAACCTCTACATTCTTATCTTCTCTTTGCTTCACTTCATAACACAGCCTGTCTTCAGACTGCAAGGACTTGTTTATTATGTCCCTTATTTGTCCACACTTATTAGATGAAAAGAAATGCTGAATATATTTACTCATTTACTTACATAAGATTTTTCTCTAAAGAGCAGGTACTTGATCTTCAGTTTCAGGCCATGAGATTTGGTGTGGCTATGGTGTAAGGTAAGTAGGTTGGAGAACTTTATGTTCATCTGTCACAAGGTGTTTTAAATATGAGACTCTGAACTTTCTGGGAAACTGGTTCAAAGCAAGGATATACTGTAAATATGTCTCAGCATTCTATGATAGCTACTTATGAATCTGTGACACTCATCAATTTTATCTTCTGACCTCATGTCTGTTAGCTGATGTGCTCACACACTGTGTTTGTCAGGATCTAGATGATTTCTTGCTCAGGCTTCTTCCAATGTAAGACTTAGCAAGGTTTTCATCATCAGAATGGGCTACTCATTTGTATCATTTAAAAACATCCTTGGGAGAACAGTGTATCTAATCTGCACTGTTCAACCTCCCCAGGTAACTAAAACATGTCTCCAAAGATGGTTCAGCTATAAGATTCTCCATATCGGGCCGGGGATTTAGCCCAGTGGTTCCATCGCTTGCCTTGCAAGCAAAAGGACCCGAGTTCGATCCCTGGTACCAAAAAACAAAAAACAAAAGATTCTCCATGTCTTTCTCCAGGTAAACAGTGTCTGCACTTTCTTATTCAGTACGTAGGTGGCAGATAGTCCAGGCTTGTGAGTTGTCTGCCAGATGCCCAGGCACTTATGGCCCCAAACCTTGTTTAAAGATCACATTACATGTTAAATCCCAAGGCTAAGTAATGTCCAAGAGGAGGAGGAGGCAGGGGAAGCCCACAGTTCCAGTTTGCTTGAGAATTAGCTGAGAAGGGGATCACAACCTTTGTCCACTTTCCAAGTGAGGGACGGTCCCTTTGCTTAGCAAAATATCTCTATCACCCTAGTTTTCCAAGTTATTTCATTGTAGATGTCATCCTTTGTACAATTAAATGTGAGACTTTAGATGACAAAATTATATTCTATTAGGGATTAAATGGCTTTTAGTGATGCTCACTATTTATCTCCATTTTTCCAGAAGATCCCCTATTTATGACAGTTTTAGACTCAAACTTCTGAGTGAGATAGTCACCAAGGCTGATGCCAATTCTTGACATAAAACAGTGTTTTACAGAAAAATCACAACATAAAAAAAGAAAATAAAACTGACTCCTGGCTCTTGGATCAGCTATTATTGAGAAAATAATTATGGAAAACACAGGGTAAGATTCCAACAGTTATTACTTCTTTTACAACTTTGCTTGGGACTAATCTGGCACTCCCTTGTCTTTATGCTTTTATTTCTTTTCCTACTAGAACATGTACATCCAGCATGGGTAAAGCTGTTTGTTCAGTGACAAGGTCTTCCTGTATGTCCTGTCCATACTAACCAGTTTGGGGCAGAGGTGTAGGCTGTTGATAGATTGAAGAAAATAGCTGAGGATAGTGTGCAAGACATGGGGCTACTGAAACTTACTGACAGCAAGGGTCCAGGTGGATGGCTGGCAGGCAGCACTCTGCACCTTGTCACTGTGAAATGAGGGTCTACAGCCTCAGCTTTATGAGCATGGGCATCCTAGGCTGGCTCTGTCCATTGATTTACCCAGCTTTCCAAGGAACATCTGTCTTTGGCCCAAGTTCTGTAAGGAACACTTCATACAGATCGCACAGCACAGCCAGTTCCCAGTGTACATGAGAGGAAGGTGGGCTCCTCCAGGCCCTCTGCGCCTGCTTTTGCTGCCCCTTTGGTGCCCAGTGTGGTGAGAGTGGAGTGGGCCAGCCCAGACAGGTGGTGTTTGATGCTCTCCTCCTTTTTCTCAGGAATCACACAGCATCAACAAAAAGGCTGCCAGGTCTCAGTGTGCAGTCCTTCTGCTATCACTGACTCAGGTTCTTCCCTTCTCTGAAGAATGAGAGACCATGACTCATCAGCATGATCTTGAGCAACAAATTTGTTATATACTTGAGCATGCAGGAAAATCCATAGTTTTACAATTTTCTTCAAAAGTCACAATACATTCTTAATGCATGAAAATACTGCCTATTTTAAAAAATATGATATTTGAATTAAACTATTAGTCATATGCCTTGATGGGGAATACATTTCCCAAATGAACTCAAAGTATAAAATGATAAGGTAAATATTTAACTACCTTGATACTTAAAACTTTCTTGGCCTAGAAATTAAATTCACAATTATAGGAAAGACTTGTTGTAAAAGAGTTGCAGCAAATATTACACACAAAAGAATATCTCCATTATATAAAGAACATTTGCTAATTTTGAGAAATCTTGAATATACCAAAGTGTAGATGCCATGAGCAATCAAATACCAAAATAAGATATCTATATCTATATATATATATATATATATATATATATATTCCAGTTTCTTTATAATAAAAGTTTAGATGCTACTGCTAAATACAGGAGCAACCATAGTGCCGCTTATGTGCTTGACTGTTGGTTAGACTCACTGGCCAGCAGCTTTGTCTAACAGTTTAGTGAGGCACTGCTAAATCATGTGGACCTCCCCTCCATGGCCCATAGAGAGGACTAACCTCACAATATCATATTTTGCAAACAAAGTTAGAAGCATTATGCACATGAATCAACTGAGGAAAAATTAAGAAGGTGCATGGGACATCATCAACTACAGCAACATTTGGAGTAGATACTGCACACATGGAGACCATGTATTAAACACTATCACGTATATGTGAAAGTGAACATCCACTGAAGTCCAAGGCTACACACGGTGCTGGGTGCAGCTGAGTGGTAGGCTGCTTGCCCAGATTGCTGGCACACCCCCAAACCAAATTAATAAAATTATTCATAAACATAACCATTTCTTTATAGAGGCATGGTGTATCTAGTTGGTCTTTCTTTTTTCTTATTGTCCAAGGATATTTTAGTGTGGTTATCCTATTTGTAATTTTTTAAATACAGGACATGAATTAACACCAGCAGTGAGAGTAAGATGCTCTTAAGATCTCTAACTCTCCTTTCCCTTTGTGAGGAAAGATAGGGAGATCTCTGGAGTCTCATTAGCGAGCTTCCACCTCAGGATATTGGTTGTCAGGGCTGGGTACACCCATGTCCTGCTTGGTCCCACTTGGAGGTTAGCATTTCCCACAGCCAACAGGAGTCCCTGTACTTGGTCTCCAATGACCAACTGCCATCTTCGGAATTTATGGGGAAGTAACAACAAGCCCATTAAATTGTGAAGGCAGGGCTGGGTGGGCACTTAGCTCACTCCATCTTGTGGGTTGCTGCTGAATGCTTGGTTTTAATTTCCCTGGTGGTTTCATACCATGGGTGAACAAGGATGCACATCAGAAAAGCAGCTGGTGCAAAGCTCTGCTGTAGAGCTGGAAAGGATTCAACAATGAGGAAGCTGAAATGTGTACATAGCATGAGTCTCATCAATGAAAGTCTGGCAGAGAATTTACTTTTCACTATTACATATTCATTATTCATCCAGTTGGCCCTGATTGAATTTCTCATGGACCAGGCCCTGGCCTCCAATTTTCATTACCTCCTCTGTCCTTTACTTGCAGTGTTCTGCCCTCTTCTTCTCTGTTACTCTCCAGCTAGGGAGAGGTCAAAGCCCTGGAAGTCTTCATCCAAACCACACACAGTGTCCATCTCAGGTCATTCATGGTTCGATTCTAGGCTTCTTGAAGGCAAGGAACATGTGCTATTTTAGATGCATTCAGAATTTAAGTTCTGACTTATCCAGTGTGGCTCAGGAAATAATTGTGGAATGAGTGGATTGATGTCTGCTTTGGGTCACTGGAAAACTGGATAAAATGAATAGACCACCACTAGTTAGTAGGAGCCACTGCTCATGAGAGACTCAACCTATTTATTTGTCACCATTTTGCATCTATGTAATGGCTAAAGCAGTAGTCTAGTATTTTGCAAGGTTGTTGGGGAAAGTAATGTTAATAATACCTATCAAATCTTTCACACTGGTTAATTAGTGGGCTCTTACTTTTAACAAGTGGACTCACACACCGATGATAACATTAATTTTTTCTAATTTAACACTACACATACTTGTTTTTGGTCAAGTCCACATACATTTTAGGTATGTTCAATTCTAGGGAACTTGTTTCAATGAACATCCTTGGTGTTGTCATGTTTTGGGAAAGAATTTCCTACACCACCAGATGCCCTACTGAGGTCACGAGTCATGCAGAACTTGACAAATCAGCCCACGCCTTGGCAACAATCCACTGGACACCCTCCCCTGCTCCTCTGTATAGCCACCTTTTTCCACACTACAAAGATGAAGAGGACACCAGAACACCAGACCATGGTACTGAGTCCCACTGCTCCTGGCCCAGAGGTAGAGGCTTCTGAGCCACCATCCTACTGTTCCTGGTCCAGAGGAAGGGGCTTCCTGGACACCATCCCTCCTGCTGCTCCCAGCACAGAGGAAAGGGTTTTTGGGTCATTTTCTGCCCCACAGGCCCCGGCCCCAAGGAAGGGGCTTCTGGGCCATTATCCCTCCAATGGCTCCCGGCCCAGAGGTAGACAATGCTGAGCCACCATGTCACTGCTCCTGGTCCAGAGGAAGGGGTTTCCCAGCCACCATTCCTCCCACTGTTCCTAGCCCAGAGCAAAGGGCTTTTGGGCCACCATTCCTACCACTGCTCCCGCCCCATGTCCCATCTCTCCAGCTCAGAGGAGGTAATCCATGCAGGTGCCAACAGCCCCCACATAGTCGAAATTAGAAAGAACATAAATAAGTCTCAAAACCAGACTTCCAGATCACCTACAGCAGCCACAAAGGGTAATGAGATGGAACACTCTGATACCCAACAACCTGGACCAACTGAACTGGAAAAAAAAGGGGATCTGGAAAAAATGAAATCAGAAATAATTTCTCAGATAACAGGAGAAATTGTGCCCTTAGTGCAAGACATGATTAATAAATCTAGAGAGGAGCTGAGGAACATGATGGAATCCCAAAATAGGAAACAAATAGAATCAATAAAACAGATGCAAATAGATTTCTGGGGGATGAAAAACTCCAATGAAAGTCTACACAGCAGAATGAGCCAATGAGAGGACAGAATTTCAGATATAGAAGATAAGACTGCAATTTATGACCAGGAAAAGAAAAATTGTTTCAAAATTATAAGGCAACGTGAGATATCAATCCAGCAGCTGCTAGAAGATGCAAAGAAGAATAACATAAGACTGATTGGGGTCAATGGAAAAACAGGAGAGAGTGAAGATGACATAAAAAATCTCTTCACAGCAATAATGGGAGGAAACTTCCCAAGCAGGGGAAAAGAGCTTGACATACAGATAAGTGAGGCATATAGGACTCCAAATAGCCTTGATCAAAAAATATCTATGCATAGGCATATAATTGTTAAGAATCCAGAAACTCAACAGAAGAAGAAAGTTCTACAAGCAGTTAGAGAAAAGAAACAAATCACATACAAAGGAAAGCCCATCAGAATCACAGCAGACTTCTCAACACAAACCATCAAGGCAAGAAGAGCTTGGAGTGACATATTCCAAGCCCTAAAAGAAAACAGCCTCCAACCCAGATTGATGTATCCTGCAAAATTATCTTTAAAAATTGATGGAGAAATACCATATTTTCACGACAAGGAGCACCTTAGGAATTTCGTGAATAACAAACCAGCACTACAAAAATTTTACACAATGTCCTAGGAACAGACATTGAGGATCACAACCCCAGGAAGTAAAGCAGAATGAACCCATCTGGCATGACAAGAAATTAAATGTAAATGGGGAGAATCCAACAAAAAGAAATAGTCATGGCAATGACAAGTCAATACGACCATCAACGTTAACGGTCTCAATTCACCAATAAAAAGAAAAAGACTGGCAAAATGGCAGAATGGGTCAAGAAGCAAAATCCAACAATATGCTGCATACAAGAAACACACTTAATTCAAAATGAAACTCATAGACTGAAAGTTAAAGGGTGCAAAACAATACAACATATAACGGGAATCCGAAAAAAAGCAGGAGTAGCTATCCTCTGTGCAGATCAAATAGATTTCAAACCAACACTGATTAAGAGAGATGAAGAAGGATACTACATCCTTGTAAAGGGAACAATCCAAGGGGAAGAGATGACAATCATAAATATCTATACACCAAACAGTAGTGCACCCAACTATAGAAAACATATACTAACAGACATGAAAAGTCATATATGCACTAATACAATTGTAGTAGGGGAACTCAATACCCCACTGTCACAAATAGATAGATCAACTGGACAAAAAATAAGTAATGAAATACTAGAACCCAATCGAACTCTTGAACAAATGAACTTAACAGATGTTTACAGAGTCTTCCACCCCACAAAATCAGAATACACATTCTTCTCAGCTGCGCATGGGTCATTCTCCAAAATAGACCACATACTCACACATACAACATGTTTAAGTAAGTGCAAAGGAAATGAAGTTATTCTCTGTATATTATCCAATCATAGTGTGATGAAATTGGAGATCCATAGCAAAAGAAAATAGAAAAAGTACATAAACACGTGGAAATTGAAAAACACACTTTTGAATAACTAATGGGTCACAGAGGAAATTAAAGAAGAAATCAGACAGTTCCTTCAATTAAATGACAATGACAATACAACATATCAGAATCTATGGGACACAATGAAAGCAGTCTTATGAGGGAAATTCATAGCAGTGAATACACATATTATGCAAACAGAACGAGCCCAATTAAACAACCTGATGCTGCACCTCAAGCTTCTAGTAAAAGAAGAACAGGACAACCCTAGAGCTCATACAAGGAAGGAAATTATAAAGATCAGAGGAGAAATCAATGCAGTGGAGACTGGGGAAACAATACAAAAAAATCAATGAAGCCAAGAGTTGGTTCTTCAAAAGAATCAACAAAATTGACAAACCCTTAGCCAATCTTATCAGAAAAAGGAAAGAAAAGGCCCAAATCCATGCAATTAGGAATGAAAAGGGTGAAATTACAACAGACCCAGCAGAAATCCAGAGGATCATCAATACCTACTTCCAGAACCTATATGCCAATAAGGTGGACAACACAGAAGAAATGGACAGATTCCTAGTTACATGTGAATTACCACAGTTGAACGAAGAAGACACCAGATCTCTAAACAACCCAATATCAACCAATAAAAATGAAAACATAATTAAAAACTTAACTAAGAAAAGCCCAGGCCCTGCTGGCTTCACTGTTGAATTCTACAAGACATTTAGAGAGGAACTACTGCCAATACTATTTAAATTCTTCAGTGAAATTAAAAGGGAAACAATATTCCCAAATTCATTTTTGGAAGCAAGGATCACCTTGATACCCAAAGCAGAGAAAGACCAAATTGAAAAGGAGAACTATAGGCCAATCTCACTAATGAACACAGAGGCAAAATTCCTTAATAAGATACTGTCAAACAGAATTCAGAAGATCGTCAAGAAGATCATACACCCTGATCAAGTAGGATTCATCCCAGGGATGCAGGGATGGTTTGACATATGCAAATCAATCAATGTAATACACTATATCAATAGAGCCAAGGACAAAATCATATGATTATTTCCATAGATGTAGAAAAAGCATTTGACAAAATCCAACAGGCATTTATGAACAAAACCGTACAAAAAAATTGGAATAGATGGTCTCTACCTCAAACTGATAAAAGTCATCTATGAAAACCCAACAGCCAATATCATACTAAATGGGCAAAAACTGAAATCCTTCACACTAAAATCAGGAACAAGACAAGGTTGTCCACTATCACCACTCTTCTTCAATATAGTTCTGGAAATATTAGCCACAGCAATTGGACAAGAGAAAGAAATAAAAGGAATAAAGATAGGAAATGAAGAAGTCAAATTGTCATTATTTGCAGATGACATGATACTCTATATAGAAGACCCCAAGAATTCCACCAAAAGTCTTCTAGACTTAAAAACCAAATTCAGTCAAGTAGCTGGTTACAAGGTCAACACACAAAAATCAATAGCTTTCCTCTACACCAATGACAGACTCACTGAGAGAGAAATAGGGCAAATAATTCCTTTCACAATAGCATCCAAAAAACTGAACTGCCTAGGAATCAACCTAGCAAAAGAAATCAAAGATCTCTCCTCTGAAAACTATAGCAGTCTGAAAAGAGAGATTGAAGATGAAATCAGAAAATGGACAGACATCCCCTGCTCCTGGGTCGGAAGGATTAATATAGTGAAAATGGCCATACTTCCAAACCTGCTATATAGATTTAATGCAATTCCAATTGAGATCCCAGCAGCATACTTCACGGACCTTGAGAAAAAAAATCCAAGCATTCATTTGGACCAAGAAGAGATCCAGAATAGCAAAAGCAATTCTAGGTAACAGAGACATGGCAGGGGGTATCACAATCCCCAACTTGCAACTATACTACAAAGCTACTGTGATAAAAACAGCATAGTACTGGCAAAGAAACAGACCCAAGGACCAGTGGAACAGATTAGATGATGCAGAAACAAGGCCAGATACACTAAGCCATCTCATCTTCTATAAAGGAGCCAAACACTCTCACTGGAGGAAAGATAGCCTCTTTAATAAATGGTGCTGGAAAAATTGGGTTTCTTCTTGCCAAATATTAAAACTAGACCTATATCTCTCACCATGCACTAAACTAAAATCAAAATGGATTAAAGATCTAAATATTAAAATAGAAAATCTGAACCAGTTGGAACAGAGGTTAGGTAGAACTCTTGAAGACATTGGTGTAGGAAAAGATTTTATGAACAAAACCTCAGTTGCCCATGAACTAGCACAAACAATCAACTTTTGGGATCTCTTCTTATTAAAAAGCTTCTACACAGCAAGAGAAACCAGCAGCAGTGTGAAGAGACAACCCACAATGTGGGAAAAAATTTTCACCGGCTTTTCCTCAGACAAAGGTCTACTATCTCAAATCTATAAAGAATTTAAAAAGATCAGACCTCCCAAATTTAAAGACCCAATCCGAAAATGGGCATCTGAAATGAACAGACCTTGCTCAGACAAAGAAGTAGAAATAGCAAATGAATATATGAAAAAATGTTCAACATCACTGGTCATTCAAAAGTTAAAAATGAAAACAATGCTGGGATTCCACTTCACTCCAGAAGGAATGGCTGCTATCATGAAATCAACCAATAACAAATGCTGGCAGGGCTGTGGGGAAAGAGGAACCCTGCTCCACTGCTGGTGGGAGTGTAGACTGGTGCAACCACTGTGGAAATCATTATGGAGATACCTCAAAGAACTAGGACTGGAAGTCCCATTTGACCCCACTATTCCACTGCTAGGGATCTTCCCCAAGGAATTAAAAGAATCATACCACAGTGATATATGTGCACCTATCTTCATAGCAGCACAGTTTGTAATAGCTAAAACTTGGAAACAGCCCAAATGCTCATCAACTAGAGACTGGATAAAGAAAATGTGGTCTTTTTTTTTAAATGAAGTACTACTCAGCCATAAAAAATGTGAAATTAGAGACCTTTATAGCTAAGTGTATGCACATTGAGGTAATACTTTTAAGTGAAATAAATAGGACACACATGTATAAACACTGAATAGTTTCTCTGGTGTGAGAAACTGAAAGTGTAAATAAGGACTAAAATATATAATAGGTAATGTGAAATAGGAAGAAAAGGGGCAAAGGGGAAGGAAGTGGGAGGGCTAGGGGAAAGGATAGAAGGGAATGGAATTAATATGAGAAAATGGAAAAAATAGGAATAAAATCTTTGTAAATAGGGAGGAATGGAGGGGTTGAAGGGAGGGCTGGGCAAGGGTGAAAAATAAAAACTAAGAGAGATTATGTAAAGGAGCAAATTTCCAATGATGAATGTCATTGTATTGTATACCTAAAATGTACCAATTATTAGAATGAATAATCGATAATGCAAAATAAGAAGAAAAGGTCCAAAGGGGTAGGGGTAATGGGAGGGGCAGGGGAAAGGAAAGAAGGGAAAGAAAAAATGCTGAGAAATGGAAATAAAGTCTTTGTAAATAGGGAAGGGTGGAGGGGGTGAAGGGAGGTGTAGGAATTGGGAAAAATAAGAACCAAGATGCATTATGTAAAGGTACAATTGCCAATGAGAAATATAATTGTGTTGTATACCTAAAATGTAACAATAAAAGAATTTAACAAGAATCTCCTACACCAGAGGTTCCAGTGGAATTTTATGGGAACCCCAGCGGTCATTTAAATTGTTTTAGTAGATACATTAAAAGTGCAACAATGAGCAGGTCAGACTAGTTTATCTAGCAAAATACTGTGATTTAGCATGCAATAAGAAATTTTATGAGAAAATTTTATAACTTTTTCATAATATCTTTGAATCTTTAATAAGATTTATAGCTACAGCTCATCTCAGTTTTGAAGCCATGTTTCCTGGGCTCCATGGCTTTGTAGAAATCCTGGTTACCATAGTAGATAATGCAGATCCACATGATGCCAAGAGAGATTGTCCACACAAACTATATATGTGGTAAAACATATAATCTAGCTCCTAAGAGTAAAGTCTCCTTTGAGAGAAAATATCATCTAGTATTATTTAAATCAAGTCATCTCTCCTTTTTATTAAACCAAATATATTATTTATTACTTTCATTTCACTTAATCATGTTAAGTTGTATGTTAATAAGCAGTAGGAATTTTTGCTTAAAGAGGGAAAATAAATGCTCTCTGACCATAAGTATGATATTTTTCCTTTGATAAATTTTCTGCTAATTTTCAGGTTGCTTTATTTCTTCTCACACCTCACAGCTCTTGTGGTTTATTCTTCAGCATGAAGTCATTATCTTCAAGAGAAAAACACCTAGAAAATAGGTTAAGCTATTGAATTTTGCAATTTAAACATTTGGCAAGAATGATATAATTTGGTAAATTCCATGTGACTATCTTTCCATGGGCAAAACGCATGTTCCTGATGGGTGGCTCTGACTCAGGATTCTCAGTGTAAAAGCTGAAGTCTAGTGTGCAAAAAAGGATATGGGAGCATCATCCAACCCATTACTGTTCCATTTCTATTTATTTGCGGTGGTACAATTTTTACTCTTTTCTGTGTAGCAGCTTCAAAGTGATATATATATATATATAGAGAGAGAGAGAGAGAGAGAGAGAGAGAGAGAATAAATGCCCACAAACAATAGTCACAAGCTTCCTTGTGACCTCTTAGAGGTAGCCAGCCAGCAATAGTCAGCAAGTAGCACATCCTTCTTGAGTGGATTTTTGAGAGAATGTTGGTGTAACTTGACATAACACAGTCCTGTTCAGGATGTTTTTCTGGGAATTAAAATTTGAGCTTTCTAAAATGAGAATAACATCTGTACAACTGTTGAACTGCCCAGGACCACATCACCTGATATTTCCCAACTTGCTCTCCCACCATCTCTCTCTCTACTGTGTCACCTACAGGACTGCCAAGTGGGGCAATTATTCCATGTATGTAGAGTCTGTCCTTCTGGGTTTGTTCAGCAACTAACCATTCCCCTGGCTCCTCTCTGTGCTCATTCTGCTGGTCTTCCTGATCTCCATAGCCACCAACACCGCCCTGATTGTGCTCATCAGCATGGACCCCCAGCTGCACATGCCCATGTACTTCCTGTTCAGCCAGCTCTCCCTCATGGACATCCTGTACATCTCCATCATCATGTCCAAGATGTTGCTGGACCAAGTGATGGGCCAGTGGGCCATCTCCTTTCCAGGCTGCACAGCCTAGCACATCCTCTACTTGACCTAGGAGGGTGCCAAATTTTTCCTGCTGAGCCTCATGGCCTAGGACCACTATGTGGCAATGTGCAGCCCACTGTGCTACTTAGTGCTCATGAGCCACAGGGTCTGCCTGCTGATTGTGGCAGAGGTCTGGGTGGGTGGCTCTGTGGATGGCTTCCTGCTGACCCCAGTAACCATGCAGTTTCCATTCTGCTCATCTGGGGAGATCAACCACTTCTGTGAGGTCCCTGCACTCCTGAAGCTGTCCTGCAGTGACACCTCAGACTATGAGACAGCCATGTACGTGTGCTGCATTCTCATGCTACTCATCCCCTTCTCAGTCTTCTCGGCCTCCTATGCCTGCATCCTGCTGGCCTGTGCAGCAGGTCCAAGGCCAAGGGCTGGCAGAAGGCCGTGGCCACCTGCTCCTTGCACATGGTGGTCACCAGCCTCTTCTGCTGGGCTGCCATGTACACCTACATGCTGTGCGAGGAACAAGGATGTGCCTGGGGCCCTGTGGAAGGCCCTGGGTTGGTGCCTGTCCTTGGGGGAGGTGACTGTTTTCTGAAGACTGGTGCTTTCTTTCAACAGTTTGCAAATCAGAACACGGGACCTGGTCCTTCCCTTCAAGTGTAACTGTCCCTGTGTGGAGACTCCATATATCATTAGGGACAGCTCTGCAGGGCATGCTTAGAAATTGTAAGGCTGAGGTTTGGGAAACTTTGTCTGTGTGTTTGGAAGCCATGAGTGATCTGAGCACTTGTCCATTGTGGTTGGAGAGTGAAGTGGGATCTCAGCAGTCCCCCTCTGCTTCCACAAGGCCTTGTCCCCCTAGCAGCCTGTTGGCTGTGCAGCAGTCTCACCAGAGGAGACTCAGCCGCTTGCTTCAGCTACTCCTCCAGCTTCTCCCTCCACACTGACCTCTACCAGGAAGTAGTTCCTCACGCTTGATTTTGACACTTTTCTACGTATTATTTCAGTATCACACTGACTCTTCCCTCACGTGATTTTTTGACATTTATAGAAATATTTCCTTCCATCAGTCCATCGTTATTTGTTGGAAAAAATAGTTCTGACTCTATGTAGTGTGTTCTTAACTTAATTGTATCAAAACTGCTTGTAGCCACAAAGGTAGGTGTCATACTTTGGAAGAGACTGGAACTTTGAGATCTACATTTATGTTTTCCTACAATGTTTTTGGTAAAATCATCCTATAATAATGAATTGAGTCTTTAAAATGTGATTGTGTGATGTTGGTAAAAATGGACAGCTCCTTCATTTTTTACTGCCCATGCAGTGATGCCTGATGATACAATTTAAAAAGAAAAACTGGGGAGATACAAGTCACATCTTTCCCTATATTTAAGTATTTTTTACTTTTGAATACTCATATAAAGTAATGGAACTCTTTAGAGAGTTAAATATTTGTTCTGGAGAAAATAATGTACATTGCTCCCCTTTTTCTATTTTTTTATATTTTAATTTAGCTTAGTATATTTAATTATTTCAACACTTTTTCCTCTCTTTGTGTTTAACATTATCCTTTTGAAAAAGTGGAGAAAATTATATTTATTTCTCTTTTCTTTAGCTTTTGGCCACTTGTGTTTCCATTTTCCTATAACTTCAGAATTTCTGATCTTATATTTCAGTATCTGAGAAGGAGATCATTACAAAGAACAAAATGCACCTATCTAAAAGCACATTTTAAAGCTTACACAATTTAGTTATCTAAATATATTAGAAGAATTATCTGGAAGTTGACATGTGTTTTAGAAAATTCTAAGCTTCTCCTCTTGGAAAAGAAAGAAAGTAACTTGATATGGAGGTTTCAGTTATTTTTCTGTTTTGCATTTCCAGGGGATGGGGTGGAGGATGACACTGTGTCCTAACCCTAAATATTCTGTCTTTGTCAGTGACCCCAGCTTGGAACTACAAGTTGGAGTTGGCTTTCAGACTGTGCCATGACCTTATTTTCCTGTGATTCCTCTCCCCAGGCCCTCATTCTCTTTGAATTTTATTTCCTCCCCGTGAACCATGAAGAGAATAAAGTAGGTTGTGATCAGAAGCTGTGGCTATGTTATGATGTGGAAATGATGGGTCCACCTCCTAAATGGACAGGAAAGAATGGATGATGTCAAGACAACTCTATTCTCATCACAGAGAAGCTTCCCAGGATAAATCTGTATTCCCCAATTAAAGATATTTATTGTGTCAGGTTGGATACATTAATTTATCTTCTTGTATCCCTGTTTTTCAATATACTAAATTAGGCTATTCTAATTCAGTTCTTACTTCATAGGGTAGTATTGAGGGAGAATGAGGTAACCAGTGCAAATGCCATTTGGCTAAGGAAGGTGCTCTGTACTACAAGGTGTTATTATAATTAATTCATCACTGGTCTGAGAATTCAGCTCAGTGGTTCTGGTGCCTGCTTTGCAATTTCAAGGTTCCTAGTTTGATCCTCAGTACCAAAAAATTTAATTTTTCACTGTCCAGAAAGGAAAATGAAGCCTGCCCCAAACACATTTTTACTCCAGAGTGGTCTTGTGCCATGACATTACCTTCAAAGCAGGATTCTTTCTTGAAGGGAAGAGGTTACACAAGTGACAGATGTCTTCTAACAACCAATGACCATTAATAAAAGGTACTTTATAAATTGGTGTCCTGGTTGGGCATCACATAGCCCTGTGATAACAGAGTAGTCATTTCTCTAGTGTGTCATGGACACCTTAAGTGTCACAGAGTACCCTTGACACTGATTTCCACTAATTTTAGAAGAAAAAAAAGCCAAAACACCCAAATATGAGGAAGATTTTTGGAAGGAAATTATTTAACCAGATTTGTAGGGCTTAACTCCCTCCTTTCTCAACCTAATCAATCAAGAGTTCTCACACCTCCAGGTGTATCTTTGTATGCTGAGTTTTTGATACAGCATTGACACTAAAATTGTTTAAACTGAATGAATTATTTTACTGTAGCATGTTCTCTTCAATATTAGCCATTCTCACCTTCCTCTTCTTTACCAATATCTGTCATCCTTCTTACTTTTTCACTGCCCTCCCTTACCTCTAACTTCTGCATCACCCACCTCTCCCATCTCATGCACCTGAGTCTGTGTCTGGCCATAACCTGTGTGGCTCTGTGGAGCGATTCTCACACCCCATGGAAGTGTCTGCTCCAGTTGCTGATTGGAGCACATGGAAAATGTTCTTTAGGAAGAATTATTTATAGAGTAGTGTCCTAAATGGCTGCAAATGTGTTAAATTTTGCTTCATCTGTAATTGGAAATCATAAGCTGTAAGGTCTGTGTCTAATGATCTCTAATGAGTAGAAATCATGTAAGTAATGTGCCCATTGGGTGGTTTTAGTGCATGAAAAGTCTTCAAACATTATCTTCACTGATCTCCTGCTTCCGAAACAAGATTATTTTTTTCTTAAAATGTGTTCTCCCTGGAGAAATAAACTATGAGAAATTTCAGTTTCCCTAATGCAATGTCTTAATACACTCATGTGAATAATTTGAAAGCACATATGGCTTGTGTTTTTCTCCATTGCTGTTCCTTTCTTCTTTCCCTTTTCCTTTCCCCTGGGTCCTTCCTTTCAGTTTCTCTTACTCCAGTTTCCTTTCTGTTTCTCATGTCTGTTTTCCCAGTGCATTTGATAAATAATTAATTCTGGAAAGCACTGAATGTTTGTAAGTTTTAAAGGACATATTTTAAATACAATTTTCTCTTACAAAAATAAGCCACCGACTTGGAAGAGAAGGCCTCTAGCCACCACAGCACTATTTGTTGTTTCTCCAGAGGGAGCCCAGGCTAGATAAGAAGTCCTGTGATGAATTATCAAGAAACAGTTCCAGCCTTTCCCTTGGGAAAAAGGTCCATCTCTGTCTGGCCAGAGAGAATGGCCTCCACTGTGGCAGAAGGCTACGCAAGTTAACCTGGATTAACTGATACCGCAGAGGTCACTACTGGGGATCATGGAAATCCACCATTAATCAGCTGTCCTTGGCTGTGGCCTCATCTGCTTCCCCAGGTATTTACAATGCTGCCATCCCACTGCCACCTTACTGAGGTGTGCGCTTGGCTGCCCTGAGGTAGGATCTTAGATTTTTATGGAATCAGAGAGGATTACCCAGATGTCTAGGCATTTTCTTTGGGCATCACTCTGTAACTTTGGGAAGGCCACCTGGAGTCACTTTATCTGATAAGAGCTATATCAGTGATCTCTTTTGGATTGAGAATGATGAATACATGTTTTCACTCTTTTGCAAGCAGATCATTGAAAAGGGGATACATTCACTGGAAACACAGGGATAAGAAGAGTCTGATGATATTTCCCAAGGGCTTGAGTGAGCTTACAGAAGGGGAAAAGTGCATGTGGGAGCTAAAGGTTAGAAGGTGCTCAGCATTCATTATGAGGACTCCTCAGATGCTGATGGGCATGGGTGAGGGAGTATAATTTTAAGGTAGCAGCATGGATCACTGCCCTTTGAATATTGTTAAGGCAGGAATGCACTGTGTAAGTAGTCAGGTGTGGGTCAGTTTCCCACATGGTTGGGAAGAAATGAAAGTGTTGAGTGTGGTCTTTTCTGTTTCTATTATTTTCTAACCACTCACCTCTTTTTCTTTCTTAAGACGCACATATGTGCTTGTGATGTTTTGTTAATAACCATATTCTATTAATAAATCCACTGGACGCCAACCTAGCATGCTGCATGAGAGGCTATCAGGCAGAGGAACTAAAGCAGGACATGGTGCTGTCTCCTGTGGGACACTTAGCACCTAGGGAGTAATATCAAACACATTGTGTGTGGGGCTCTTGGTCTCTACTTCTCAATTTGTGCCATCACTGCTGCTTCTGAATAAACTCTCTGCCTCTCGTGATGCCTATTTCCTTCTCTATGCCATCAGTGGGGTGAAATAAATGTGCCATGTGTATGCCAGATGCTTTGGCTTCCATTGCTGCCATCCATGCCCACCCTGCTGTTGGGAGGGCATCTCCAAGGAGACAGTAGCAGACCCCTTCTGGCAGGGCAGCTGGAACCTTCACCCAGTGCTCTAGGAGCCCAGGTGTACTTTTTTCTGGTTCATTGTTGTTATCTTTTAAAATATTTGTTTTAGATATGTTGGCATCATGCACAATCTTCCTACGGAACTAATTCCTGGTTTAGTGGGTGTTCAATAGCTGCCACCCACATGTCATTACAGCATTAATTTTTTTGAAATAAGAAGAGGCTCTCCTATCTTCTTTAATGTCTACTGTGAAAATTTCTAAATTGTCTGTGAAAATGAGGAGGGAAAGTAGGGTGCTCATTCTCTATAACAGGGATTCCCTATTGTACCTGTGTAACTGATATGGAATCACTTAGCATTTAATGAGTGGAGCATATGAGAGGAAATCTCCAGAAATACATGATCATGAGAACTACAGAGAAGGTGAAGGAATGGGGGGAAATTCACATCATTGGATACTAAACTGGCATAGAAAAGGGGGAGTGATGTCTTATTATTCAGTATCTGAAGCAATGGTTCTTAATTTAGAAACAGACAAAGATAACAGGGAGAGCAGGTGTACACAAAAGAAGAGCTCAGTGATCAGTCTGTTGTGGCTATAGAAATTTACTAGTAGTAATTAATAGCAATGATGTGGATTTCACCACTATAAAACTGCTAGATATATTTTTCTGAAAAGATAGTTTTATTGTGTGACTTCCTGCTGGAATAACTCACTCTTACAGCCTGTTGCTTGATATTTTGAGCATATATTCCAAGCCCTCATTTTTCAGCCCCTTGTACTCCACACCCCTGGGATCTCCAAAGTGGTCTTAGCTGGGGTTGCACTGGGCCTCCCTCCCTCCCCTCCCTCCACATATGTGTCAATGCATGCATGCAAGACTTTCCTGACATTAGCTGCACCATCTGCCACCCAGGTATCTTTGTTTTTAGTACTCCAATGGGTCTTTCCATTTTCAAGTCTGAAATTTTTAATTCAGATGAATTTCCACCTCTAGTGCCACTGTTTTCCCTGAGTGGACCCCAACTTCTCTTGGCTCATAAGGTATGCTACTTTTTCCAAAGCAGTCATTACACAAATGCTCTTTAAACATTTCATGATTCGAGGGTATTTCAGCCTGTGGCCCAGGGTAAGCTTGTCAAGTGGATCAATTTGGAAGATATCACTAGAGCTGACACACAGAATCTTCTTTGTTACATCTTAAGGAGAAAGCAGAACTTCTAAAGTGAATGGCACACAGCCAGCTATGTTTGTTGTTTCTGGTTCAGGAACAATATAACTTACTGTGTCTCCTGTTACACCTGCTGATGTCTTTCACTTCTTTAGTTGTACCTACAAATATTTTCATATATATGCTGTCCTCACACTTTTCCTCATTTACAAAAAATAATACTCTACCCTTAGAGATACATGGTAGTTTCAATTAGTGATATAATTCCATGCTTCTATTGAAAGAAAAATTAAATCCAGAGAAAGAAAACAAAGATTTTTGGTCAAAATGAGTTGTTTGCTGGCATGAATATTTTAATTTCCAACCAATTTTCCCAGAAGAGCTCTTCTGGAAGCTTAGTCAAAATGACTTTAAATGAACTCTCTTTGCCTATAGGCCAGAGCTGTGGTCATTAAGAAGCTGTTTCACTTATTAAGGAGGCAAAAATTGCTGACCTATTTCAACCTAGTTTAGAATCAATATTTGATTCTCAGTTTATTTCTCCTCCTTCACTGATAACCTATGGCAGATATAAGTTTCAGCACAGAAACTTTGTATTTTCTCCTTTGTAATTTTACTCCTTTATCTGGACTATTACCCATAATAAATCTCCATCTTGGATGAACACTAAGAAGTAAAAATGTCCTTTATTGATTCTATTATTTTTTTCAACCTCTGGTATATTTTTTTTCTCCCTGATGCTTCATATCCTATGTGTTTGACTACTGTGGAACCACTAGATGTATTTATAATATCAATGGACAGTCCATTTTCCAAAAGCATGCCTTTTCTAACATTGTCACTGAAATGTAGCAAAGTGCACCATGATCTAATAATGAAAGCTGAAATTTCATGTCTTAATATCCCTGAATATATCAAAGAGGTGTGCATTTGCTTTGCTCTGGAAAAAAGAGCATAGGAATTATTTCTATTTAATTAAAGGACATTTTAATATTATTCCACCTTATTTCCTCTAACTTAAAGAATTTCTTTACTATCTGTAGCTGTTTTTACTTATAAACATGAGGGAGCAATGATAAAATAGCAAAATAAATATAGATATAGGACAGATACCCTCATTAGCAATGGATTCCTAAAATAACATCATATCCTGCAAGCTTCAGGATGCTCCCTAGCAGGAAATCTGTCCATGTCCTGCTGAACAATGTTTTGAGAGACCCTCAGGTCAAGGATGAAAGCTAGACTAGAGCATGGAGCCACACACTGCAGCAGACTTCATAGTGCAAGTAGAAAACACAACCATGATGTGAAGCGAAAGTCCTGTAGCTAAGATTGAGATTTATGACCCCATGTTGACCTGGGAAAACACACAGTTCCAAGTATTTAAAACACTCCATCCTAGAACATAATGATTCTCAACACACCTGCCCATAGGCAGCTAGGACCCTGGCCTCCAATGAGGTTACCAACACTGCCATGCTATATTTTTGATGCCCCAAACTCTCAAGGCCCTTGTAGTAATAATGTCACCCAAACCATAGTTTACCTAGAAAACTTGACTCCATGTTCACGTCATATCAGTTTCCTAAGTCACAGGTGGATTTCTGTGTGTGACCTTTACAATGTAATCATCTTAATGGCAAAGAGCAATTCAAGTTCAAGGAGCTTAGATTATGACACAATTAGGAAATATGGCACAGGGCCAGCCTCAAGAAACTTCCAGCCTAAAATGATGTTATAGGATGCACACAGAAGGTGGCTCCAAATAAAGATAATGCCAATTTTTAAAGTACTGGGGGGATCCTTACATTCACATCTCAGACCTTCCCTGTAAAGTATAGGCTATGATGACCTGGTGCAGAGGGAAATGTATCTGCACAGTGTCACATGAATCATTAACACTGCAGCAGGACTCGGGAGTCTGAAGGGCATGGTCTCCTTTATCCATGTGTCATCTCACATGGTTCATGGGGGTGCTGTTAAGTATGGGATCATCCCTAACCCCAACTCTCTGCCTGCAGCCCAGGGTGACCACGTGACAGGGAGATGGAGGCTGCATCCCAGAACTCCACTGACTTCATCCTCCTGGACCTTATTGTCCACCTGACCCTGCTGGGGCTGATCTTCACTGTGGTTTTCTCCATCTTCGTGGTGATTGTTGTGGCAAATGTGGTCATGGTGTTGCTCATCCACGTGGACCCCTGCCTGCACACACCCATGTACTTCCTTCTCAACCAGCTCTCCCTCATGGACACGGTCTACATATGTGTCACCATCCCCAAGCTGCTCCATGACCTGCTATCTGAGTGAAGGACCACCTCCTTCCTGGGCTGTGCAGTCCAGATCTTCCTCTATGTGACCCTGATTGGGGCAGAGTTCTTCCTGCTGGGCCTCATGGCCTATGACTGCTATGTGGCTGTGTGCAGCCCCTTGAGCTACCCGGTGATCATGAACCACAGGGTCTGCCTGTGCATGGCACTGGGCTCCTGGCTGGGTGGCTCCCTGGACAGCTTCATGCTGACGCCCATCACCATGAGTTTCCCCTACTGTGCATCCCGGCATATCAACCACTTCTTCTGTGAGATCCCAGCCATGCTGAGGCTGTACTGTTTGGACACGTCGCTATATGAGACCCTGATGTGTGTTGCATGCTGATGCTGCTGGCGCCCATCTCCATCATCACCGTGTCCTACATGCATATACTGCTCACCGTGCATGGCATGACCTCGGTGGATGGCTGGAGCAGAGCCTGAGCCACCTGCTCCTCTCACGTCCTGCTGGTTAGCATTTTCTTCAGGGCAGTCTTCTACACCAACGTGATGCCCCACTCTTACCACAAGCCCAAGCAAGACAAGGCGGTGTCCACCTTCTACACCATCCTCACACCCATGATCAATCCACTCATCTACAGCCTGAGGAACAGGGACATGGCCGCAGAGTGAAGACAGTTGCTGGGGAGATGTGCCTCCCCCTAGAGAGTCAGGGCTGTGCCAGACCCAGGGAAAGCCAGGGGGGCCACAGGAGCCCGATGACAAAACCGGCAACCCAGTCCCCCCAGAATATGCTTCTTGGAGATGAAAACTCTCAGTGTCACACTGTTAATGAGCATTCTCGGCCAGCACATCCTCCTGCTGAAGCACCATGTAAGGGCTCCCCCGAAGGTGGACCAAGGCACAGCCTCACCCAACTTGCTTATCTGGATTCACTGAAGTTTTCCACCTAGTGCTGTCAGCTAGCAGCACTGCCAGCCACCCCAGACAGGCAATGCAGGGTATGTTATGTGAGACGTGTGGTCATATGTCCCTTGTGTCTGCAGTGCTGGCCCACTTTGAGGGTAGGATTGGGAAGTGAACCCAGGACCTACCTCAGGCATGCTAAGCCCTGGTCCACCACTGAGTTACACACTCAGCCCCTCCTGACTGGCTTTTCAAATGAAAACTTCAATCCCTGGCAAACCCATGCTCTTGATTCAATTTCAAAAATTCACTAAACAAAATATTCTTGAATGCTCATACAGTAGTTTTATTTAGGAAGCTTTTGTGAGGATGATAAGATTGTATTTTGGGTTCTATATTCTGAGTCACTTTGTAAAATGTCTATTTCATTTTTTATCTGTGAAATTACATTGTGGATTATCACCATACTTTTATTCATCAGACTGTAATATAAGCCTGGAAATTAATAAATATTTATTTGTTTATTGATTGGTTCAAATTTGATTCTATCATTAAGATTACAATATTGCTATGAACCTTCAAAACTTCCATTCATGCTTTAATAAAGTGATAATAGATAAATATAGAATGAAAAAGTCGAGACACTTCATTAGCTAACTTAGCTCTCAGGTTAAATAAGTTGTTCAGTGTAATTCTCAGCCTCTCCATTGGTATATTGGGGACAAATATTTCTCCTTTTTAAGGACTTTTGGCTAGATGTGGTGTCTTGATAGGTGGACAAAGTGGGTAGAATTTTAACTAAAAAAAGACTACAGTGAGCCTTCTATCATTTACTTGTTTACCTTTTACTTCCTCTTATATGTAAGGTTCTAAAAGAAAAAAAGTTAACAAAGCCTATATTGATTCACCTGGTGTAGGGGACAGGGGAAGGAGACGTTACCAGAACCTCTGCAGTGAGTCCTGGTCTCCTGCGAGCCACGGCAGCACACGGCGAATTACAGGAAAGGTAGAAAAATGAGACTGAGAAGAAGCTGAGCTTCGGGTCTGATCAGTGCTGCTCTGGGCAGCAAAGACAAAGCCCCCAGCTTACCACGCCTTTTATTCAGTACATCGGGAGAAATAAATGTAACAGATGACTTGCAGAGAGTTCAATAGTTCACATTGGGATAAACAAGGTGTAACGGAAGGCTTGCAGAGAGTTCAGTACATCGCAGGCAAACAAGATGTTAATCAGTCCAAGAACAATGAGGAACTGAGCAGATGTTTGTTCTCCCAGGATGTTTCTTGTCCTGGAGAATCACAGCATCACTGGATCACTGAAGTCTCAGTTGGGACCGGAGGCCGAACTGGAGTTATTCTGTAGCTGGGCTGCAGGCAAGAGAACTAGGCTAACCAAATGATTTATCCCTAGAATTATGTAGCATTGCTCCCAACAACCTGGTGTCTATTTTATCTATCAGTATGAGGCTTAGAGAAGGTTGAATGAACTTTCAGAAGTCACATAACAGGCACCCAAGCAAATATTACTCAATCTTATGTTACTTTGGCACTGATGTAAAGACAGAGGGAAAATGCTTTTCCTCCTCCAATGCAAATGCAGGTGAAGAATATTGCCTGGTTTTGTCTCAGAAGGTTTCTAATAATTTTATCTTTGCCTTGAAATGAAGCAAGGAAACAAATAGAAAAGAGATTACAGAATATCCTAGGGGGGATGAATGTCTTCATGGGCAGAAACAGATTTGGTTCATTCATGAAATACCTTCAGCCTTGTTTCAGAAGTTCCATTCCCTTTGAATTCTCTGTACCTCTGCACTAATGCTTTCACCCTTCCCTTCTGCCTGCCTTCACCAGCAACCCTCTTTCAATCTCTCCCTCTACAAAATCACTGCATCTCACACTTCACATTTCTCCCCTGCCTGGGGTACTTGTGTCTTCTTCCCCTTTTCCATAGTGTCTTACTTGAAGCTGGCTTGCTATATATTAATACCTGGTAGGGCTTTTGTTCTTTTACTACCAAGATTAACTCTTTGCATATTAAACAAGAGCATATCAACCCCTAGGTTGATAAATACATCAAAAGTACTTGAAAAACAGCAAGTTAGAAAAGTGTATTTAGTCAGATCCCTAGATACTGCAGTTGTTAGTGGCTGGGCATGGCAGAAGGGGTCTTCTGCAATGTTGTTCAATGTCTTCTCAACAAACAGTGGTGGCTACCTGGATGTGCTCATTTTATAATGATTTACCAATCCTCCCACTTATGATGTGTGAGAGGTTATACTGAATGCTCTATGGGTTACTGAATGATTGATTGACTGACAGAGGGAGACAGTCTTGCTCTGTTGCCCAGGCTGACCTGAACTCCTGTGCTAAGCAATCCTCCCACCTTAGCCTGATCAGTAGCTCAGGCTACATCCAAGTGCCATCTTGGACAGCTTATACATTCTAATACAGTCTTTTTAAAATTTCAAATCCCATCCCTCACATTGTGGGTGCCCACTCCCTTCTCATAGATTAGTCCTCTCTTAAAAGGGAGTGACCAGGACTTTTCCTCAGTCATTTCACAAAATTGATATACAAGGTAATTTGTGGTCACTAGACCTTCCTCTTTGTTAAAAACAATATATTAATGTGGGAAAGAAAATTATGAATGATAGCACCTTAAGATTAATTTTAATGCTACCAGTTTCATACTTTCACTGTCACGAACTATTCCAGATGATGAAGAAAAGTTAAAGATAAAAATATCATTTAAAAAAGTTATCAATAAAATATTGGATTTTGATCCTGATCCTCACAAAGACCTCTGAAGTGTTTAGATGAAAACTTAGCCCAAAAGGAGATAGAGAAGTCACATTCAGAGTAAATTATTGCATCAGTCAAGCTGATGCAGAGTGGATCTCCACCCCATGTTCTGGTATTTTGCTGCCAAATATTGATATTAATTAGTAGGCAATTTTCAAAAGAGAGTATGTGTCTCCAAATGCAGCTTCTACTTTGTGATACTCCTAATCCTGACCTGGGGACAAAGACCCCTCTGGGAGCAACACACAGATAAAATCCACATTTATTCTCTGATGAGCACCAGCTGAGTTGGACTTTCAAGGACCTGATGACTCATCTTGAAGGGTCATGAGACCTCCTGGGTTCTTCCTGCAGGTAAGGGGTATGGATATGAAATTACCTGAACCTTTTCTTCTACATATTTAAGTAGATATTTATGCTCCTATAATGTAAAAGTCTAATAGTGAAAAGCATAAAGTCTCCCTACTAAATACTTTCTTAAACCCTGGGAAGATTTCAGCTGAAAATACTTAGACAATAGTTTAGAAGACAGTGCAGACTGAGTTACCCACAAAGTGAAGAGTATCCCTCAAGTGCTGCTGAGAGGTTGTGAACACAAACTGCCTGAAATATTAGATCCTGACTGTAGAAAGATGTTAAATACAGTTGTCAGGGTAATTGGAACAGTGGAGAATTTCAAAGCATTGGGATGTTAGTTAAAAACAAGGGCTGCTTCATACACAAATATTAAGGTAAAGAAGATTCATTTTTACTGTTTTTCATTTGAGTTTGTATTGAGGTAGAACTTCTTACATACAAATAATCACCACGGTCATTTCCAAGCACTCCATCATGTACTTCATTCCAAAGGACAGAGATTTGAGGGGCACTGATAGATGCAGTATTGACCAGCTGTTTGAGGAACTAGCCAAGACCATCAAGGTGACAAGTAGATGCTGAGAGCATCCACTCTGATTATCCTCTGTTGCTTTTCTGTTGTTGTTTCTTTGTTCATTTTTAAGCTGATTTTATTTTTTAGCCTACTCATCACATAAGCAAAAAAGTATCTTCATTTTGCATGGAGATGCATGCCAAGCACCTGGACAGTTTCCTGAGGTCAAATATGTTGTCAGTAACTATTAAGAAATGAGTGGACAAAAGCCATTTCACTTTAGAAGGTTTAGCTTTCTAAAGTACACATTTTAACTTTTAAGACCTTTTTTGTGTTTTTCTGAGGATTTCAGGTTTGAAGAATATCAGTAGAAACAAAAGGTCAGAGAAAGTAGGTGAACACACAGAAAATTGGATGTTAAGAAAGAAGCTGAAAGCAGAAGAACTGTAGTGAAAATCCTTGAACTGCAAGCAGTCCTCAGTGATTTCTATCAAGTATTTTTTTAGTTGTGGCTCAGGTAAGGAACTGTCACTGGCTTCTTCCAGATTCTTCACAGATACTTCCTCCTCTGGAGCTGACAAGAAGTAAGTCACACAGAGAAGCCTTGCCCAAGGGTGGGACCTGAAGGGAACCTTCTGTGCTAACTAAAGCCAGAGACTGAGAACAAGGTTTAGAATGGCTCATGTCAGTGACATTATCAAAAGTGTTCCTTCCCTGGATTTCCAAAGGGCTTAACTGGAATGAGCCATGATGTCAATGTAGAGGACCACACATTTGGAAAGACAAAAATCAGAAAACTTGTTTCAGTATAGCTAAAACCATGTTCTTTGAGCCTCTACTTCTGACCACTGGATAAATCAAGGCTTAACAGAGAAAGCAGCTCTTCTGTTTCAGCTCTTCTGTTTCTGTGGGAAACATCTTCAAAGGGATAAAAGGTAATGTCATGTGATCTCCAGCATGGTTGATCACAAATAATAGTTCTTTTTAATTTGGAAGATTGTAAAAAGCCTAACTTTTGAGTATTTTTAGTAAAGATAGTATAATGCACACTGTGAATGCATTAAATGGCTTCAATATGAAGAAAGAAATTAGTTAAGAAAATATATATTCTTATATATTTGAAATATATATACATACACACACAATAAGGAGATTGCAAATATGCCACATTTCTCATTTAAAAATACAATGAAGCTGTCACCGATGAATATGAATCTAGATGTCCCTTATATCCACTACCACTTGGAATTTTATTATATGCTAAAACGTAGTTTAGTATGACTTCAGTTAGCAAATTCTTCCATTACCTCTGCCGCCTTATTACTGGAAATAGCAGCAAGATGAATTGTTATACAATAAGTTGACCACTCATTTGACCATCTGCATACTACAGTTTCTGAGGAGTAGAAATTTACTATTTTCACACCCTTAAGAATGAATATGTAGGGCTGGGGATATAGCTCAGGGGTTCTGGCACCTGCCTCGAAAGCACAAGGTCCAGAGTTCGATCCCCGGTAACAAAACAAAACAAAAAGAATGAATATGTAGTTTCTCAAAAATAAAAATCATTCTCATTCAAAGGAGCAATGTATGTGAGTCCTCCCTGCACCCCAGTGTTCACATCATTCAGGCTTAGCTGGAGGTTCAAGTTGAATGAGTTTGGCTGAAATCCCATTTCTATGTGGCAGCCTCTCCTCCCTGTTCTTTGGCCTTTGCAGCAAAAGGAAAAGAGACCAGTCCCCAGTCTCTAGTTCCTCTTTTTTTATGAACTTTGTTCACAACCTAGTTACCCATAACCAAATGGCTTGATTTTAAGCCACAGGAAAAACCTGTCTCAAATTTATACATATTAATCTCACTGATTTGGTAGTAAATTTTATTGCTGTTTGCCATGGTAGATCTTTTTTGTATGACAATTTTATTTTGGATTAAAAATACACATAAAGACTGGCATTTGTATTTCTCTTCAGCACATTTCAGGTAAAAACATAGAATTACTTTAGGCAATACTACTAGCAAGGTATCATGTTAAGAAAAATAAAATGTCCACAATTTCCTTTGTATTCACTGTGCATGTTTTAAGAGGCTTCATTTATTTATTGAACAAATATTTACCATGTCCAGTCACTCCTTTAGATGGCAGGGTACTCTATTCATCAAATAGGCCACAATCTTTACTATGTGAGAATTAAGAGACAAATGCTAAGCTAAGTAAGCACACAGGGTGTCAGGTGGGGTTAGGAGATAGGCAGGAGTGTGAGGCCATCAAGTAGGGTGAGAGTAGGCCCCTCTGAGCAGGTGACTTTGCACAAAGTTTTGAGGAACATGAGGTCATGACCTTGCACAGACTTGGGGACCCTGGGTAGGTGAGCTGTAGGGATCAAGGCCCTGGGCTGTGCACCCCCAAGTGGACCCAGAGGGCAGGAAATCACTGCTGTAGGAGGCAGTGAACAAACAGACTGGAGGAGTCAAAGGGTCCAGAACCCGATGGGTCCTGAGATGAAAAGTGTCATGGTACAGTGTAGGCTCCAGCATCAATGTGACTTCCATGCTGAGAGGAGACTAAGGTGACAGAGGGGGAGGGAGAGAGGCCAGGGACAGCTCTGGGAAGACCAGGAGGATGCAATGATGGACCAGACCAGGCTGCTAGGAGTGAGTGTCTTGAGAAGTGTGCATGCTTCATTTGAAGAATTTTATTCCTTTTGGATAAACTGTTTCAATTCTCTTAATAAACTATGAAATGTATTCATTCTCTCACTCTTAGTGTGGATTAGCCTAATTAAGTTTTTAAGTCTAAAATAGAATACCATTTATATTCATAGACATGAACAAAAATATGTCTTAGATAATATTTATTTCCACTTGTCTGGGGGAGGTGGAGGATAACTCCAATGTGTTCATGGGTAGCAGGGTCTCACTGTGAGGCCTTAATCACTGAGCACAGGATTCTGGGGCAGCCAGAGAAGGAGGCAGCCTGAAGCCCTGCACTGTAATCAGGATGAGCAACCAGTGGAGTTTGGAGTGAGACTGTTTAATGCTGATGCCAGAATCTCATTTCTGTATCCAATATTGATTGTGGTATACTTATTCTCTTAGTAACTTTTGCACTGTCATTACAATTCTTGCATTCTGTGAAGCTCAGTATGACTTTGGCTTGGTGAAAAACAACCACCCAGATTCCACTGTCAGATAAATGGTGATTTTTGTTAGTGTAAGTGTCTCAGAAACATATATTAAAATAAATTTTAAGTGTTTATCTGAAAGGCAAGATGACTCAGCATCCTGTATTTTTACTTACTACCTCAGGTAATCCTAGTTCTTGGGGTGAAGGCCCCAGTCCTATGACCAGAGAAACAGTGAAGTCAAAGCATGGGCCCGGGCTTCCCCCTGGATTGGACTCTGATTCTCACATATACAGATATTTGATGCCAAGTCACAAAGACCTGGCATTGCAAAAGGAGGAGAACATTTTATCACAGGTATGTTTGTTTTCCTTTTTTGGTTTTTAATAAATCTTTAATCCATATGGTAAGAGCAGGAGATAAAAATCCCTTTCTACTTGTAGGCAGTTGTTATCTCACTCCTACACCTGCTCCACAGCTCTTTAGTCCTGAGCGCAGTCCTAGCCTCAGTGCAGGTGAACATCAGCAGACATCTGCATGGTTAATGGTTAACTCCTTGCTCCTATGGTCTCTTGGTGACATGGATCCAAGGTGCTAACATTTTTTACCTCCTTCACCTGTTCCCCAAACTCATAGTAGTAGTGGGGAGCAATAAGGGAATCAGCCTGACATAGTCTGAACTGCTTTTTAATAGTCTAATTCTAGAAGCTGTCTGAAGAACACCTAGAGAGTAAAGAAACTATGAGATAAACTATCAGACAGGAGGCTAACAAAGCTCTGCAGGCAGAACAGAGGAGGAATCACTTTAGATACAACAAGAAGCAAAAATGGAAAGACAGGGATGGTTTAATGCATGAGAACTTGTGAATATCCTAACACTTCACTCACTAAGTTATTCATTTTACTCATCTTCAGCCATTTAATTACTGAAGCAATCATATCTTTCTCTAACCAGAATTCACTTAGACCTACCATGGATGTGAAGAATGGTGAATTAACATAGATGATCAAAACTCCACTGCAGGCATGGCATGCACTGCTTATATCATGCAGTCACCATAAACTATATAAACTATGCCTAGAGGAGAGAACACAGATATAAGAGCTGATCTCCATCAGGGGACAGGGCTGCTGTTACTGCTGTGTGGCACATTTCTTTTTGTTTTTCTCTAGTGTTCTACCCTGGAAGATTTCATCCCAACCAGCATCCTGTGCACTGTCTTCTGTGGCAAGATCATCCCCTTGTTGAATGCACCTGGTCTTGCTTTCTTTCCTGGTCTTCCTGTCCCCCTGCTCCCTGCAGCTGTATAGGTAGCAATGGCAGTGAGAAACACAACTTCCTCCTCCAACTTTACACTGCTGGGGCTTCTGGTGAAGAGTGAGGCCATGGGAATTGTATTTGCAGTCATCTTCCTATCTTTGTGGTGGCCATAACAGCAAACTTAGTAATGGTATTCCTGATTCAGGTGGACCCTCAGCTTCACACCCCCATGTACTTCCTGCTCAGCCAGTTCTCCATCATGGACAAGATTTTCATTTGCAACATGGTCCCAAAGCTCCTGGTGGACATGGTTTCCACATAGAAAACCACCTCCTTTGTGACCTGTGGCATCCAGATCTTTTTCTACTTGACTATAATTGGTTCAGAGTTTTTCCTGCTGGGGCTCATGGCCTATGACCACTACATGGCTGTCTGCAACCCTCTTAGGTACGCAGTTCTGATGAACTGCAAGGTGTGCCTTCTGCTGGCTGCTAGGGCCTGGTTTGGGGGTTCTCTGGATGGTTTTCTGCTCACACCCATCACCATGAATGTCCACTACTGTGACTCCCGCAGCATCAACCACTTCTTCTGTGAGATCCCCGCGGTGCTAAAACTGGCCTGCTCAGACACGTCCTTGTATGAGAACCTAATGCACATCTGCTGCGTGCTCGTGATGCTCATACCCATCTCCATTATCTCCACCTCCTACTCTCTCATCTTATTAACAATCCACTGCATGCGCTCCACAGAGGGATGCAAGAAGGACTTCACCGTTTGTTCATCCCACCTCACTATCATCAGCATTTTCTATGGGGCTGTGTTCTACACATATGTGCTGCCCCAGTCATTCCACATGCCTGAGCAGGACAAGGTGGTATCTGCCTTCTATACCATTTTCACTCCCATGCTTAACCCACTCATCTACAGTCTCAGAAACAAAGACCTCATGGGGGCATCTAGGAGGATATTCACACGTTGCTCCTCAGATGAGGATGTAGGAACAGGCAGCTGCTAGAGATTTGATGATGAGAATAGGTCTTCCAGAGAGCCTCATCCAGGAGCTCTGATCCACCTTAAACCATTTGGTCAGCTATCACAGTGGACTTTCTATTGAACATGAAGGGGATTCATTTTATTTGGATACTTGCTTTTAAAGGTTGGAGAATGTTTCACTCATTGCATAGAGACTGTGGGAAAATTATCAAAAACAATTTATCACTAAACAAAAGTATTCATCAGCTCTTGGTTCTTGTTTCTAAGGGAAACACAAAAATAGCAGAGTTCACAGCAACCTTCCACCATGAACCAGGTTTCCCTCAAAATTAACTCTTGGTTAAACAAAACAAGAAACTAAACAATTATCAAATTTTGGGTGCCAAATATTCTGTAGTTATTTCATATGAACATAGCAAAAGAGAAAAAATTGAAATCACAATTTTTTTTAGATTTTTAGACTAGGTCACAGGTTCTGATATTCAGAATTCATGAAACTATAAATGATAAAAACTAGTTATAAAAATTAATGTAATTCAAGGATAACACTGTTATCATAAGCCTTATAAAATACTTCAACTTGCTTATATTTCCCTGTGGATTTGTTTCAATATACTCAAAGTGTGCCACTTGGACAGTGTCAGATGAAGAATGACACTTTCTTAATTTTGCAATAGACTGCATTGGCTGGGGCTGTTTTATACAGTGAAGCAACAGCTTTGCCGCACAATAAGAAACAAATAAAATATTCAATTACTTTAAACAAAAGAAAAGTAAACTGACATATTAAATGCTGTATATTTATCCTTTATAATATGTTCTGAAGTGTATATACATTGTAGAATGGCTAAATCTAGCCAATTAGCCAATCTATTGTTTCACATAGTTGATATTTTATGATGAGAAAACATAACATCCACTCTCTCTACATTTTCCAAGAACAAAATATATCATCATTACCTATAGTCACCAGGCTGTTTGATAAATCACTTAAACATGTAGCTTCCATCTAACTGTATCTGTGTATCCTTCTATAAATTTGTCCCCCAAAACCATTCTGATGTACCCCATTGTGATAACTATAATTTTAATTGCTACTTCTAGGATACCAACTATTTTAGATTCCACATGTTAGTGAAATATAGGTATTTGTCATTCTGAGCCTGACTTACTTCACCTAATATCCTCTGGGTTTACCCATGTTGTTGAAAATGACAGAACCCCATGTTTTTGTGACTGGCTGGTATTCAGTGGTATGTACATGTGTATCTATATCTACCTATACAGCTATATCTGCATCTCACATTCTCTTTAGCCATATATCCGTCGATGAAAAACCAGGCTGATTGCATATACTGGTTGTTTTATTGTAAATAGCACTACAATCCACAAGAGACAGAAGACATCTGTTCAACACACTGACTTTTGTTTCTTTATATGTATACCCAGCATTGAGATTGTTGGGTCACAGAGTGGCTCTATTTTTAATTTTTTGAAGACCTGCCATCCTATTCTCATAATCACTGTATGAATTGATATTCCACACAACAGTGGATGAGGATTGTCACTTGCTGCTCTTTCTATCTTTGTCTTTTTCATGACACGAATTTTAATGGTAGTGAAGTGATATTACCTTGAAGTTTGCATTGGTGTTTCCCTCATGATTTCCAATCCTGAACATTTCATTATGTATTTGTGGGTCACATATACTCTTCTTTTGAGAAATATCTCTTAAAAACTTTTGTATATTTTTAACTAGCTTGTTTACTTATTACAGATTTGAGTTCTTTATATATTTTGAATATTAAATTATTAAATGTATAATTAGCAAGTATTTCCACTTATTATTTAGAATGCATTTTCAATCTGTTGGTTGGTTTCATTGTGGTGCAAAACTATTCACTCTGATATAATCCTATGTGTCCTTTTACTTTGCTTGCCTGTGCTTTGAAGTTCTTTCCAAAAAATAATTGCACAGACTGATGGCAGGAAGATTTGACCCTGTGTTATCTTATACTATTTTCATAGTCTTGATTCTTACATAGAAGTCTTGGGTGATTTTTGTATATTGTGAGGAATATGTGATGATTTCACTCTTCTACATGTGGATAACCTGTTATCTTAAAAATATATGAAAGACATGTTTTGGCACATTTCTGGAAAATCAATTAGCTGTAGATTCATGGATATATTTTGTGCTGTCTATTCTTTTCTTATGATGTATGAGTCTGTTTTCATGATAATACCATACCGTTTTTGTTACCATGGCTTTATAATATATTTTGAAATCAAAATATATTCACTATACAAAATGGTCAAGAGATGGAATCAACCCTTAGGAGATAGGAGGAGCAGGAAGATCTCCCCTTGGTTTTTAGTTTTGTCTTATTTTATAGATGCAAGTTCCAGAGGGTTCAGGAGGCCCCACTCCATGACTTTGCAGCTCAAAGACACATGGCCCTTCTCTTGGCCTGGCTCCACTCACAGCCTGCAGCTTTCCTCAGCAGACATTCCACATTTCTGGCATCTCTCCTTCCTTGGGATGCTCCCCCACTTTTGGCTTCATCCCCACAGCTTCACACACTGCCATTTCAAGGGCTCCTTGCCTTGCCTTTCAGGCCTTCTTTTGAAATCAGAGTGGGAGATTTCCTGACCCCAAATCTCTTGTATTCTGCATGCCAGTAAAATTATCCTCATGTGGATGATGCCAGGGTCTTACACCAGGGCAGGAAGTAGCCAGACCACCTTGGCCTATGGCTACAGCAACCTCTGTGTGCCTGAATGGCTGCTCTAGGGGAAATGAGTCCTGAGGAACCACTGCTATGGACAGTGTTTCCCAAGCAGGGGTGCCAGGGATCATCTGAAAGGGCTGACAATTTAGCAACCTTCAGACTGTGATGGGTGGGTTCCTGCGGCTTTCTGAGATCATGTCAAAGCATCTTTCTTGTTGACCTTATACAAAATACTTAATCTCTTTTAAGCGGTGCTAATATCTTCAAAAACCATACCTTCTTCATCCCAAATTTACACAACATTCCTTTTTGGTGAAAGTTTAAGGTTTTTGTAGGGGTTATCAAGTGACCTCATTATTCTATCATCTTGCTAGTGTTGCTTCTGTGCTGGGGGCTGTAAGTGAGCTATGGTGTTGTACAATGTGTGTGGCAGTGTAAGCATGTCATATGAAATTACTGCATTATTTACATAAAAGACCCAAACATCTGTGTGTTATGGTATATGTAAGAGCTTCTGAAACTAATGTCCCATCAATATGAAGATTTAACTGTGACTATGGTCAAAATTTTTCTAAATGAAAACAATAGTAGAATGGAAATTATAAATGCAGTAATAGTCTACACCAAGTCATATTATCTTCCATCTTCAGAAAATCAAAGACAAAGAGAAGTACTGAGAAAAGTCAGAACAAATGCAACTTACCAATAAAGAAGCAAGGATAAGAAAGATACAGTAGTTCTCTTCAAAAATCAAGAAGTAAAGCATGGAGTGGAATTGTTAAATTATTGAAAGAAGAAACAAACATCAAGTTAGAATTCAGTGTCCAGCAAAATTCAAATTGAGAGACAACTGAAGAATTTCTCAAATAAATGATGAAGGATTCTGTTGCCAGTAGACTTGCATCTTTTTAAATGATAAAATGTATTCTTTGGTGAAGAGGAAAATGACATATATCCAAGATAGAGAATTACATAAAAATTTCCCAAAGGAATGAATGAATACAAAATACATTTTAATTTTATATTTTCACATAATCCACTAAGTATTGCCATCAAAGTATTGAGTGAGTCTAGCTCACAGACAAGTGAAATGAATGTCAGAAAATTCATAAGGGGAGGGAGGGAGGGAGGAGTTGGAGATACAACCTGAACTACAGATGAAGCTATATGCCATCATTTTGATGTGGAATTATATTAATTGCAAGCATATATTGAGAAGTGTAGAGCAAACACTGATATTCAGGAGTCCATTGCAATCCCTTAGCCTCTGTGAGTCATCCCTAAGTGTCCCTTGGTGAACCACATGATTCAGTTCCTAAGTATTCACGTGCAGAGACCCATCATATATGGGACTGTTTCACTTAGACTAGATCAAGGACACACAGAGCTGTTCAACTGACTTGATGCACTGCCAGTGAATTCTACAGTGAGTCCAAATAAGGACATCATGACAGTGAGAGAAAGTGTTACCAAGGCCCAAGATTTTGAACAATTTCTCTAAATTGAGAGGTGACAAAAGGGGGAATTGTGAAGTTAATTTAAATTTTCCCCTAGGTAACCTTTCAGTAGCCCAGTGGCACAGTGCCATCTAACTTAATATGTAAACAAATTAAAAATCCAACTTAAAAGGAGCCAAGTTCCAGGCAATAGGGAGTCACAGGACAAAGGTGGTCACAAGCATCCCTAAGAAGCAAATCCCCTGTAAGATCATGCGTGGGTCAGGAGGATGCTCCCCTGTGGACAGTCAGTGATTTAGGATTTCTCTACTGGCTACAAAGCCACACGGTTCAGATAAGGAGGCAGAGATCCCAAACCTCTTCTGGTTCTGAGTGTGTACATCTCATATATCATCCTTTCATCAAATAAGCCTCAAAAGTTTAATTTGTCTAATGTGTTTCTTTTAACACTTGCTTTCATCATCTGAGAGAAGGAAGAAAAGATGTATTTCATAAACTTCTGATAGCTTGCTCTATAGACTTTTCAAATTATCACATTTGTTGAGATGCATTATTCAAGCATCATCTTGTTTTATTGCCATGCAAAATACGTCTGTTTTGAGAAAAATTAGTTTGGGAGAAGATAAGAAACATTTTGGTGACTTATTAAGATAAAACTTTTATGGTCGTCTCCCCTCCCCCCCCAGGTCCAGAGGCTCAGGCCCACCAGCCTCCTGCCTGGAATCCCGTGGTTGGCTCTGCCTGCCTCACTTCTCCCACCCATTCCATCCTTATTGGTGCAGCCCCCAGCCAGAAAGCCCAGGCCACCCCAGGGGCTGGGGTTGGGGGGGAGCCAGGGCAGTGATGAGAGGCCTGGCAGCCCGGTAGCGGTGGGGTAGCCACACAGGCTGCTGGCACAGTGGGGGACACGAGCTGCAGAGGCCTGGACTGCAGAGTGGGGGCCCTCCTGCCCCCCTCCCCCGCCCCAGGCACTGGGCCTTGATGCTCCTGCAACTGCCTGCCACTGCCCAGAGGGCTGAGCCTAGCGGGAGCCGGGACTCTTTGCAGGTACTGGGGCCTGGCACCCCGGAGGAAGGTGTCGTGGGCGCTGTGATAGCCAAGTTCGAGGCGGGGAGGCCGCCTTTGGAGAGCCCAGCTTCTAGGGAGGGGGGTCACAAATGGCCACTCAGGTGGAGCCACTGCTGTCAGGCGGTGCCTGGTTCATGCAGGTCGAAGAGCACGGGGCTGGGAGGGGGGTGCTGGTGAGGAAGAAGCCCCCGCCAGCGCCCTAAGGCAAGGGCGAGCCTGCGGTGATGGAAGTCTGCAGGGTAGGGTGGTGGGGCCAGTGGTAGCAAAGGAGAGGAGGGCGGTGGCAAGCTGGGAGTGGGCGGAGGTGGTGGCTGGTGTGGAGACTTCCTGGAAGCCCACCCAAAGGTGAACCCAAGGACTAAGAAGCAGCTGCCAAGGTGGTGAGGGCTGTGAGGAGAGCTCCCAAACAGCACAAGGGCAGCAAGGTTGGTGACTGGAGATGCAGTCAACTTGCCAACACCTGGAGAGATAGCCCACCAGTGTACAGCTGCAGTTTCATGAGCCTCAACCTGCCATAAGCTGCCACCCAAGAAGGACCTGAAAGAGCAGGAGAAAGGAGAAGGGAGTGATAGTAAGGAGAGCGCCAAAACCAAATCAGATGAATCAGGAGAGGAGAAGAATGGGGATGAAGACTGTCAGCATGGTGGTCAGAAAAAGAAAGGGAGCAAACACCAGTGGGTTCCACTGCAAATAGACATGTAGCCCGAAGTACCAAGAGAGAAACTGGCCATGCCCCACTGGCCCCCAGGAGCTGAGGCATACACCTGGGAACAGTGGGGAGGTCAAAGGGTCTGAGCCTGCCACCTACATACCTGTGTCTGTGCCCACCTCCAAGCCTGGCAATCAGAGACCAAACCGGAGCCTGCCTGGCAGGACCAGGGTGAGACATCCAGTGTGAAGAGTGATGGGGCTGGGCGGGAGGGTGTGGGCTTCCTTCCGTGGCCTTGGATGGGCGCGTGGACACAGCTGGTGAACACGCCCAGTGGTGCTGGAACACATTTTGATTTCCAGTTTGGCTACCGGAAGTGTGATGATACGGAGGAGCCTCACACCCCCAAGTACATGAACAATATCACCTACTACTTTGACAGGATCAGCAGCACTGAACTTTACAGTGTGGACCAGGAGCTCCTCAAAGACTACATCAAGTGTCAGATTGAATACTACTTTAGCATGGACAATTTAGAGCTAGACTTCTTCCTGAGATGGAAAACGGATGCCGATGGTTTCCTTCCCATCACCCTTATTGTTTCCTTCCACTGAGTGCACGCTTTCTTCACTGATATTTCACTCATCTTTGTGGCCCTAAAGGACAGCAAGGTGGTGGAGATCATTGACTAGAAAGTACAAAGGAGGGAGGAGCCTGAGAAATGCCCCCCCCCATAGTGGATTATTCACAGACTGATTTTTCCCAGCTTCTCAACTGCCCTGAGTTTGTTCCCCGGCCGCACTACCAGAAAGGAGTTGGAGTCGGCACCTGGTTCTCCTCGTGAAGTTACCCCAGTGCCAACTAAGACAGAGGAGGTCAGCAACCTGAAGACTCTGCCCAAGGGGCTGTCCAGCAGCCTGCCTGACCTGGATTCTGAGAACTGGATTGAAGTCAAGAATACCCCAGGGCCCTCCCCAGCACAGCCCAAGAAGTCAGAGGAGTACAGGTTTGCCCACCCAACCTCTCTGTTTCAGCACCTTCCCTCCCAGCAGCTGATGTCTAAGGATCAGGAGGAACATTTTTATAAAATGGAGTATTACTCAGCCACAAAGAATGAGAAACTAGAGACATTTATACCTAAATGCATGCATATTGAGGCTATACTCTTAAGTGAAATAAATAGGACAAAGGTGTAAATACTGAATAGTTTCTCTAGTGTGAGAAACTGAAAGTGTAATTAAGGATTAAAATGAATAATTGATAATTTTAAATAGGAAGAAAAGGTCCAAAGTGGTACTGGTGGCGGGGGGGGGGGGTGGGAAGGAGAAAGGAAAGAAGGGAAAGGAAAAATTATGAGAAAAGAAAAAATGGAAAAAAGGTCTTTGTAAATAGGGAAGGGCTCACAGGTAATGGGGAAAAATAAGAACCAAGAAACATCATGTACAGTTACAAGCACCCAATGATAAATGTAAATGTATTGTATACCTAAAAAGTACCAATTAATATATAAATAAAAAAAGAAAATGTTCCCACTACCAACATAATAAAGTAGGTAGGTATCTGTGATGATAGATAAAGAATTGTAGGGAACAGGGAAAGGGGACATTAGTAGAACCTCCTGCAGTAAGTCCTAGTCTCCTGGGATCCAAGGCAGCACAGGGAGAATTACAGGAAAGGTAGAAAAATGAGACTAAGAAGCTGAGCTTTGGGCCTGATCAGTGCTGCTTTGGGCGGCAAAGATGAAATCCCCCAGTTTACCACACATTTTATTCAGCACATCAGGAGAAACAAATGTAACAAATGACTTGTAGAGAATTCAGTATATCCATGTAAACAAGATGTAACAATCCAAGAACAATGAGGAACTGAGTAGATGAAGATTTTGTTCCTCCCAGGATGTCTTCAGCTGGTGGAATCTTGTCCTGGAGAATCACAGCATCACCGGATCACTGACGTCTTAGCTGTGACCAGAAGCCAAACTGGAATTATGTTTCAGAATTCCATAGCTGGTCTGCAGACAGGAGAACTAGGCTAACGAAATTTTTCCCTAAAATTATGTAGCATTGCTCCCGACAAAGAATGTAGTAAAAATGCCCAATTCAAGACATCATGATTTTTAATTGAGAAATTACTACAAATCTGCAGCAGTAAGAAAATGACTTGAAATTAATAAACAATATGATCAAGGACACAGACTAGAACATCAAAATGTATCATTATGATATATTAGCAAAGAAAATCTTGAAAGGAAAACTAAAAATTAGTATTATATTGAACAATAAAAAAGAGAGAAATGTAATAATTAGATAAATTCTTATATGCAATATATACCTTATTTGCTGCATACCACAAAATTCTGATAAAAGATATTAAATATCTAAGTAGAAACACATACATTACTAACAAACTGCAAGTGATAACACAATAAAGTTTCTCTTTATTAGAATACTGATGTGTATATTCAGCATAACTTCATGGAAAAACCAGTGGCATCCTGTGTATCTATCTATTCAAACTGTCCATAAAACTTATATGTACAATATAATGTGATTAATAACAAACCAAGAAATGTTTTACAAGGTTCAATTTGGTTGAATGAATTTATTTATATAATTTTAATTAGATTAAGCAGATTTAAGATTAATAAAAATTCCAATGCATAAGTTTCCTTAGCATTAATATTTTTAAATCTCATGACATAAATCCATTCTTTTGGCTATCTATGAATTATTCTGAGAAATAAACATAGCACACTTACAGAATCAGGTAGCAATGCTGGCTTACTGAGAAAGATGCAGTCCTGTCTACCAGACCAAGGCTTGTGGCTTAATGCTCCACTGCAGAAGTTTCTCTTTTCCAGATCCTCAGACTTTCCTCCTACATTGCTCTGCATTTTTCCATTATTGCCATTGAGCATGCAGGTGATGGCAAAAGCAAACTGAAAAGTCTAATCCACACCTGTTACTATGAAATGAAGGCAAAAAACAACCATTTTCATTTTTATGAAGACACACCAGAGTAACAGCATCACTACTGCTGTTATCTCATTAATCTGACTGCACTGTCTGGTCCTGCTGGATAATGCCAGGCTGGTAATTGTAGTCAACAGGCTGAAAGGCATGTTTGATGATGACATTTAGATGATGAGCACTTTCTGAAGGCTACTAATCCTATCAAAAATAAATAAGTAAAGAGAGTGAATGTTAGTGATAAATTAATAAACCACAAAACAATGAATAAACATACCAAGATGCAAAATAGTAGAATGTGTTCTATAGCTTGATAGTTTTCAAATAGTCTGATTTTTCAATACACATAGTTTAGAAATATATATTTGACATACAGGTATCAAGTTCAGAAGATGAATGCTGTTCCCTAATGTAAAGTCATACTTATTTACACTTTCAGTTTCTCACACCAGAGAAACTATTCGGAATTTATTCATGTGTGTCCTATTTATTTCACTTAAGAGTATCACCTCGATGTGTATCCACTTAGCTATAAATGTCTCTAATTTCTCATTTTTATGGCTGAGTAGTACTCCATTTTATTAAAAAAACCCCACATTTTCTTTATCCAGTCTCCAGTTGATGGGTATTTGGGCTGTTTCCAAGTTTTAGCTATCACAAACTGTGCTGCTATGAACATGGGTGCACATATATCACTGTGGTATGATTCTTTTAATTCTTTGGGGAAGATCCCCAGCAGTGGAATAGTGGGGTCAAATGGGACTTCCAGTCCTAGTTCTTTGAGGTATCTTTATACTGATTTCCACAGTGGTTGCATAAGTTTACGCTCCCACCAGCAGTGGAGCAGGGTTCTTCTTTCCCCACAGCCCCGCCAGCATTTGTTATTGGTTGATTTCATGGTAGCAGCCATTCTTTCTGGAGTGAAATATAATAGGTAATGTGAAATAGGAAGAAAAGGGGCAAAGGGGAAGGAAGTGGGAGGGCTAGAGGAAAGGATAGAAGGGAATATGATTAATAAGAGAAAATGGAAAAATAGGAACAAAATCTTTATAAATAGGGAGGAACTGAGGGGTTGAAGGGAGGGCTGGGCAAGGGTGAAAAATAAGAACCAAGAGAGACTATGTAAAGGTGCAAATTTCCAATGATGAATGTCATTATATTGTATACCTAAAGTGTACCAATGATTAGAATGAACAATCAAAAATGTAAAATAGGAAGAAAAGTTCCAAAGGGTTAGGGGTATTGGGAGTGGCAGAGGAAGGGAAAGAAGGGAAAGGAAAAATGATGAGAAATGGAAAAAATGGAAATAAAGTCTTTGTAAATAGGGAAGTGTGGAGGGCGTGAAGGGAGGGCTAGGAATGGGGGGAAAAATAAGAACCAAATGCATTATGTAAAGGTACAATTCCCAATGAGAAATGTAATTGTGTTGTATACCTACAATGTACCAATAAAAGAATTTAATCAAACAAACATAAAAATAAAGTTCAAGGACAAAAAAATTAAAAAATAAAAAAAAGTCATACTAATAGAAATTAAAATTATTTAAAAACAGTTATATATGTGGATATTCTATATAGAGATCATAATTTAGCATCTGTGCAGTATCTAATAGTAAACATTGTTTTTTGAAAGCTGTTTTATATAAAATGTATTATACCCAGAATTATGCCCCTGCATCAGATGAGGGTCTGGTAACATGATCACATATACAGTAACTGGAGGGTTCTTTTAGATTTAGTTTTTATTATTGCATGTCTATAGTATATAATGCTGTGGGGGATTTGCACATGTACAAAACATATCTAATATCTTTTTCTTTTTTTGTCCCTCTCTACTCTCCCCTATCCACCCCTTTCTTGTCCATATACAGCAGCTCTACTGGAACTGCCTTAAGAAGACTTGCCATGCTGACCCCTCCTGCTCCTGGTGGGGCTGGTGCAGTTGCAGGCTGAGTGTGCTGCACAGTGCTCACACACATGTGTCCCAGAACACAGGTGTGGTCAGCGTGGTCACCAGTGTACACAGAGAGGCAGTGGAGCCCTGGAAGTGAAGCTGGAAGAGAACTTCAGCTCCCCTTTCCCTGGCTGTCCACAGTGGACCCTGGGAACCAGGCCTGCTGCCCAATGCTCCTGTCTTCTGGGGGCCTCCTCACCCCAGTCCAATGTGGTGGCTGGACCTCCAGGCTACAGAGAGCTGGGATGAAATGCTTTAGACCCAGCCTCCCAGAGAAAGGGTCTTAGCAGACCTGTCCTGTGCAAAACACCCCTGTCCTATGCATGGTTACAGGAGTGGGAGCCAGGTGGGTGGACCTTGGGCCTCTGAAGCCCTGGGTGGGGAGGATCTAGGAGCCAGGGCACTCTCTGCACTGTTCCAGGACCTGGGAGCAGGAGAACCCTGAGGAGATGGAGCATGGGTAGGTGCTGGGCTGGTCAAGTCTGCAGGTTAAGATGGGAGAAAGGCAAGGCCCTGAGTGTGGGAGAGCACGGGGTCTGAGAAAATCTCTCAAAGTGAAGGCATTGGGACCTTCAATCACACAAAATTCAACTGAATTCCAGAGGAAGAGATGAGGATTTGGCGGGGGGGGGTGAAATATGTAGGCATATTTGAATATTTTATAATGTGGTATCAATATTCTTCCAAGCACTAAATAATTAAAGTCATATATAAAAATACAGATTAAAATCTGTTTCACGAACTACAAAAACTGTAATATAAAACCCGAAGACATAGTGAAAAATGACAAAGTAGCAATCATGAATGTTTCTCTTTGGAGCTGTTGAAAAGTGAACCCAGGCCCCCCAGCCCCGCCACTGCCCATGAACTCTGTTGACAAGCAGCACATGGTCCACCAGAGCACAGGATTGTGGCTGAAATGTTCCCCAAATTGAGGTATGTTAGGAAATCGAGCTGTTGCTCTTTCTACAGTAACATAAAGTTGAGCAGGGATGTGATTGCAGGGTGAAGTGTGAGAGATATATTCATTCATCTCTCTTGTTATTTTTTGTTTGCTTTTGAAATTTTCAATTTTTTTTCAAAAAATTAGAAACATTATAACTCAAAAAATTGAAATACTGTAGCTCTCTCATCTTATATTCTCTAGCCATACTGCGAGTGTTTAGGTATCTCATCTCTCTCCCTTCCTTCCTCTCATCTATGTATCATCTATCAACAGAGAGTGTTTGGATTTTTAATCAATATATCAATGTAAACTTCTGTATTGAGCTATAGGTACAATGTGCTTATTTTTCCACACATTTTGAATGTAAACTCTTTTCATATTGTTTCTTCGTGTGAATGACACAGTCTTCAAAAAATAAAAGTATGCCATCATGATTAAAATTCAGTTAAAGTTTGTTGTTCTCCCATGAAAATGTATGTTTGCAAAAAACTTTGATGGCATAACCATATGTTGGAAGTGTGTCTACTATGATCACAGCAAAGTTAGCATAACACCAATTAAATATAACTTATTTATTATTTTTTAATTTTTATTTTGGTTTTTGGGGAAGAATTTCACTGCATAGCTCAAGTTGCCCTCAAACTCACTACGTAGCACAGGCTGGCCTCACACTCATAGTCATCCTCATGCCTCAGCCTCTAGGGTTCTGAGATTACAGGGATGCACCACCATGCCCATGAACAGCAATTTATTCTATAACTACTTGGCCATGTGATTAGTACAAAAATCTTTCTTTTACCTCACCCTAGATCATTAAAATCAACAAAAATATCACTCATGTGATTTAGAAAGCTGTTTAAACTTTACATGAAATTTATTGGCCAGCCTTTCCTCATTTGGATTTCTGAGCAAGAGAAGAATATTCTGTGTGGAATTCTAATTGTCATAGTTCCTTGGGGAAGTAGGCATAATATAAACTATAGGTTAAACCCTGACATAAGTCCCAAGAATAAGTGATGAGTTTTCCTTTATTGATTGTTGCAATTCATTGGCTTCATCATGTTCCATTCCTCTTGCTGAAAATTTTTTTAGGTAATGTGATGCCCTATTGTTCAAAGTAATATATTCTTGATTTTGACTGTAAATAAAACAATTTTAATTTTGTTTGATTTTAATATCCATTTATGATATTTTTGCTCAAGCAATTAGTGTTATTTTTGAAGTAGCATTAGCTTGAAGTAACTGTTTAATGAAAAGAATTACTTTGTGTATAGTGCTGTTAGGATACACTATAGGCAAGAGTGTAAATCAAAACTAATAAGTGTAGTTGAATTCTGGGTCATTTCCAATAAAAATTGATGTTAGACACAATTCCTTGTGCTCATTCTCACTACATATTTGAGTACTTATAATTAACATTGATTCCAGTAACCTTAACAATCATGTCGGGAGATGACATTTCATAGGAACTTTTCTCAATACCTAGTCAATGAACTATGCACTGGTCTTTCAGATTAAAGAGGAAGGTTCTAGAAATTCTTCTAAATAACACATTATTGATGAGACATCACTTTTATTTTCCTAATTAGACCAGAAATATAAATTTGTATAAGAGATTGTTCATGTGAATATAAGCTCCTTCACCATACTAAAATTCTTCTCTCTATTGATCAGGCCAATAAGTTTTATTGATCAAGATTACTCTATTGCAAAATTTAGGCAAAATCTGTTACAATTTTTGATGTCTACCTGTGGATTATATAATGAGAAACAGCATATTATGCATATTCATTAGACTATGACATTCATATAGTTCTTGATTTTTAAAAGTCAAATTTTATGAGTAAAAATAAAAATGCATATTTTATATAAATTAATATTTAATACTTAAGTAATTTCTTTTTGTAATATTTATCCATATCTGCTCTTCTGTTTTCAAAATAGTTATATGTAGATATGCAGGAAAAAAGTTAAGAGTTCTCTATAATCATGAACATGGAAAACCTAACAACAAACATGACAATTGCTTTTTGTTCAAATAATTGTTAGTCATTAAACTTTCTTTAAAACTGGATGGTACACAAGCATTTTGTCATTATCATCACCATTTTTTATCTTACATTTTGTGATTTGAAGATTGTCCAAAAAAGTTGATTTTCTCAAAATTAGGGCACAAACCTGGTATTGCTTAATGAGATAAGAGTAACCCCAATGTACCCACACTCTTGGCAATTCTTATTTACATCTTAAAAGAAAAAAAATCAAAAGCAAAAAGGAACTTCATCTCATTGGTGAAAATAAATCATTATGTATCTTATATATTATTTAAATATTCATTTTGCAAAGAAACCATAGCATGTTTTGTCCAGAGTATATTAGAAAGGATCTATAAAATAGACCTTTTCATTTTATTTTCAAGACAACTTTTTTTTTTTCTGGTACTGGGGATTGATCTTGGGTCCTTGCACTTGTGCAGCAGGTGGCAAAACCACTGAGCTAAATCCCTGGCCCAAGACAACTTTTATCTATCAATTCACTATCATGCATGTAATTTGAAAGAAAAAATTTTCAAAGTTTCAGAACAAATTCCAGAGTACTGATGTTCAGAATTTCTATGAATTTCTTAAATATTGTGATTATGTGGACTGCTAAGGCAAATGCTAACATTCACATTTCAATCTGATTTTGTACATACAAAGGCATTCTATTCCTATGTTTCTTCAGTAGATATTTCAACAGATAACATACCATTTATACAATCCTTTGGCTCATTATTTATGAATTACTATCTGTATAATTCCTAGTTTTTTTAAAGTTATGTATAAAAATATACACATGTATATAATCTATTACCATGATCAATATGATACATAATCTATATGATACACAATCTATATGATATATAATATGAAACATCTGAAATACATCCAAATATATCATGGACAGGTTATGTTTCCAAAAATGTTAGTATTGCAAGAGTATATAAAAGTTACTCAGTGAAGTAACATGAGACACAAGAAGCAAGTACCCAAAAGAATGTGAGAAAGCCACCAACTGCTCTCCCTGAATGTTGAACCACAAACAATGTGGAAAGATAAAAATCATTGTAAAGGAGATGAATTGTCATGGATCTCTATAGTAATCACAGGGCACCCTCCCCATGAAGGTCAGAGGGTAACTATTTCAAGAAATATTGTGAGTACAGTAGTTCAGATTCCTGAAATTTCTAAATAAAGTTGGAGCTGTTCTCCAAGAATTTCTCAGAAGCACTTTGGTTACCTCCCTAACCTTTGTTTGCTGTTTTCTTTCCTCCAGAAAGACCCCAGTGGAGATGAGATGGACATCTACAATTTCACCACAGTGACTCAATTCATCCTCATCAGGCTCTCTGACCTCCCCAAGGTATGCTACCCTCTCTTTGTATACTTTGCCATCATCTACCAGGTCACCTTGGTGTGAAATGAGGCCATCCTCTTGTCCATTGGGACTGAGGCCAAGCTGCACACTAACTTGTACTATTTTCTGCCAAACTTGTCCCTCTTAGACATATTCTGCCTGTCAACAACTGTCCCCAATATTCTGCACAGCCTCTTGACCAAGAAGCACAGCATTTCCTTTGTTGGGTGTGCTCTGTAGCTGTATTTCCTGGTGGCATTAGTTGGGACTGAAGTCTTTCTGCTGGCTGTCATGGCTTATGACTGGTACGTGGCCCTCTGCTTCCCCCTTAGCTATTTTGTCATCATAACCAAGGCTTGATGTGTCCGGCTGGTGTCTGAGACCTGGGAAGACAGTTTTCTGAATTCTACCATACACACAGTCTCTACCTTCAGCCTGTCCTTCTGCAGGTCCAATCTGGTCAACCAACACTACTCTGATATCCCTCCAGTGGTGGCCCTGTCTTGCTCATCCACTTACATGGCTGAAATCCTTCTTTTAGTGGTAGGGGGTATCAGTGTGTTCATTTCCTTCCTGGCCATATTGATCTCCTATGTCTACATCATCTGCACCATCCTGAAGATCCAGTCTGCAGAAGGGAAGTGCAAAGCCTTCTCCACATGTGCCTCCCACCTTCTGGTGGTCTGTCTGTTCTATGGCACAGCCATCTTCACCTACATCCAGCCCTCCTCCAGCAGACACTCCCCTGCCAGGGACAGACTCATCCCCATGCTCTATGGGGTCATCACCCCGAAGCTCAACTCAGTCATCTACAGCCTGAGGAACATGGAGGTGAAAAAAGCACTCAGGAGGGCTGTGTGTAGTGGAAAGTGCTGACAGTAAGTGCAGTATTAAAACAGAATTGCTTAGTACTCTGTTTAGAATGAATTCTTTTTTTTTTTTTTTCCGATACCAGGGATTGAACTCAAGAACTTATGCTTTGGAGGCTGGCTGCAGAACCACTGAGATAAATCCCCAGCCCTTTGAATTCTTAGGAAGAATTCTTAGGAAAAAAACTTTCTCCTGACACCAAATAAATACTAGGTGATGTTAGACATATATAGACACAATTAGATATCATTGTAGTTAGAATTAAGTATGTATTTCTGAATCTGGTTATTTTTTCTTTGTATCTCTCCTACAAACTTTTTCTGTGGTTTGTTGAGTATTTGTTGTGACTTGCTATTGTAGGGACAGGGGCTGTAGACAAGAAAGTAAGTAAGGGACACATTAGGTCTTCTAGCCAATCCTGACTAAAAGAAGATAAAAACAAACTTCACTAGAGAAATTCCCCTGAGAAGCAGGTCAATATATATATATATATATATATATATATATATATATATATATATATATATACACATTACTTTTTTCCTATAGAGTCCTCATACATTCCACTCTATAGTCATGATATTCATGTCAGACTTATAGAATACAATAGACATCCACACACCTGCTTTCTAATTCTAAGCTAACCATGAATGAGGCACCTTCTTGGGAACACATGAACCACCCCAAACATAAAGCCCTGAAAGGTAGGTCAAGGACAAGTAAAGCAGCAGACAGAAAGTAGCTGCACATAGACCAAGAGAAGAAATGACTTAGGCAGAGATGCCTGGAAGCTGATGCAGTTATGCAAAGCTCCAAGTGGGGGAAGGGTCTCATGCTGCCCCACACATAGAGCCCAGAACAGGCCCCCAGGCCCTCCACTTCTCTGGAGCTCCCTACACTGATTCTTCCTTATCATGGCAGCTATATATCTCCCCCCTTCATTTTCCTTTTTACAAATAAAGTGTCTTCCTTCCATTCAACTTTGTCTCTCTATATTTTTTATCTGGGGCTGATTTTGCAATCCTGGTTGGCTGCTTGAACAAAAGAGCAACATTTTGAATTCTATTATTTTTACTGTGCCTTCCATCAATTTTGCTGTGAAATGTAAGGAATTTACATTTTCATTCTGAAAGATTGGTAATTTCAGTTCATGAAATGGATTGAAAATTGATTCACAAGGAAAAATATAGAAATTTTATTACCTCTCTGAGGACAGGAGTCAGGTTCACACAGCAGGAGACTAGAGAGAGCCAGACAGCTGAAGCTTGCCCAGAAGTGGACTAAGACACAGGAACATGGACTTCTGATGGAGAGTAGAGGTCAGGAGGGCTGGTTGAGTAGAAGACTTGCCCAGCCAGCAAGGATGGTCTTGTTATCCAGGTAACACCCACCAGATAACAACAGCTTATATCAATCTGTGTCTTGTCCATGTTGAACACCAATTTTCTCTTCCTCATACAAGATCTTCCCTAAGAAGGAAGTGGATATGAGCAATGGAAGCCTCTTTTGGTCCCCTGGTTTAGGTTGTTCACTATGTAAACTGCCCATTGAAATGTACATTTTCCAAAAGGACAACATTGCCTAGTCCATCCTGAGTCTAAAAAGATAACATCTTGAAATACTGAAGAAATAGCTGTCACAGTTAAATATATTGAAATGCCACATTGTTTGCAGCAATGCTTACATGGAATATTTTTACATACAATACTCTACATTTATCCAATCAGAGAGTTTTGGTTAAGTACAACACTAAACATTTTTCTTTCCTTCCAAATTTTATATATTGCTGTAAGAATGTAAAGCCTTTTTCTTTAAATTGTTCTTTAAAATTATCTTTAAAAATTCTCTTCTAATTTTTTTGTATAGTTCTGAATATTTCTGTCTTTTAACCACTAGTCTTTGTGGAATTGCTTACACATACTGTTACAGTCCCCAAGTATCCAGAATGTGGTTCAGTATTTCCTACACCTTTAAGTTTTATACACTTATGATTTTTATGTTGTTGATTACTTGCCTTGTTCCTCAGCTTGAGAACACCCTCAGACAGTCATATAAAACAGGGCCCTAGTTTTGAACTCCCTTAGCTTTTGTGGACTAGGAAAGAATGTGTTCTTCCTTACACCTCAAAGATGGTTTGCTCTGTGAATCATCTTGCATGGATAAGGTGTGTTTTTCTCTATCCAGGATCTTGAATATAGTAGCCCACTGTCTTTGGTCTAAAGACATTTTGCTGAGTATTCCTCTGATGATCATTAGGAATTCCCTCACATGTGGGGTTTTCCTTATGTGTTACTGTTCTCAGGGTTTTTTCCTTTAATTTAGACTTTGACAATTCAATCATCATATGTCTCAGTGAACACTTCCCTGGGTGACATTTGGTCAGAGTTACTTTGTTTTCTGTACCTCCGGGTTGTCATCATTCCAGATCTGAGAATTTTTTAACATTTATTTCTTTAAATATGCTTTATGGGTTTTCTTGTCTTTCTCCCCTCTCCAAATACCCAGAGTGCATAGTTTTCTTGTCTTTGTAGTGGTCTCTGATTCCCATGGACTTTCTTTCTTCCTTTCCCTCTTTCCTCCTTTGCTTCCCAGGGGTCACTTCCTGCAGCCTGGATGGAGTTCACTGATCTTCCTCACATGACAGAGCCCATGAGTCCTTCTCACTGCATTTCTGAGTCCAGCCCCCCTTCCCAGGGTTCCCCTCTTTTTAATTGATTTTACTTCTTTAAAAAAAAAATCTCTTTTTCATTATGTAGTCTTCATCTAAATTTAAGAGTCTTGGGTTATGGTTTTAAGATCACTAACTACCCTTCTTTTGGACCCATTGTTGGAACTTCCTCAGTTTCTCTTAGAGGTTTCATAGTTTCCTGTTTAGATCACCGTGTTCTTATCTCAAAGAACATACAACTCAGAGTGTGACCATCTTCTCTGAGTTTCTCTGGAGCTCTTCAGGAGGGGCAGAACATTTCTACTGAGCCTGGGAGTGATCCTGGATGGACTGGGTGATAACTACAGGACCAAGGCAGGGAGAGTTGCAGGTTTCATACATGGCTGACATCGTGCCTCATCTCTAGCTCTGGTGGTGTGCTGGGCTTTCTCTATCTCTGCTAGCTCTTGTGATGGCTGGCTGAGCCATGCAATAGGTCTTGACTTCTGGGTCATCACTGAGAGCCCCTGTGATTTTAACCAGGTGACAGGTTGTTTCCTGATTTGGGGTAGGACCCTTGAAGATTGACAGTCTAAGCTGTTTCTAGAGGGGTCCTGAGGTGTATCCAAGTGACCGATAAGCTGGCAAGCTGTTACACCAACAGTAAATTCATGGGGAGGATTTTCCTCTCTACCTACACACCAACACACCCACACATCAAGTTGAGCCCCTGATGTGTACAGCTTAAGAAGTCCCCGAAATCAACTTTTCCAGTGTCAGCCACAGTGAGCATGCACTATTTCCTGTGAACAAGGTGGCTGAGTAGACAAAAACAAAAGACAACAAAATATGAATGTTGCATACAAGATAGTTGAGACACTAATGAAGATCAAGTATCCAGCTCATGAGAATACTTGAAGGAGAAGGTGTAAAAGTTAAGGGCACAGAAAACATCAATTAAATGAGAGCAGAAAAGTTCTCTAATCTTGGCAAAGTAATGGAGGTCTGGGTACTGGTGGCTGATAGACATGACTACAGAGGATCTGCACCATGACACGGTATAGGGAAAGTCTTAAAATTGTAAAACTAAGAAATGCTTTGGAAATACAAAAAAAGGAAAAGATTATGACATGCTTATGGGCAGCCCTATTTGCCCAACTATAATCACACTAGCAGGAACTCTGTAGTGCAGGGGATCAGAGGACGTTGTATTTCAACTTCTATAACAAAAACAATTGTCAGTCAAGATTACTACACCTGGGACGGCTTTCCTTCCACATCAAAGGAGAAATAAAGACCTTCCTTTATAAGCAAAATGAAATAAATTAATGTGTACCACATCCATACTTGAATCAATCCTACAACTAAAGTGAAAAATAACTACCATCAGCACAGGCTGAGAAAGTATAAATCTCCCTTCAAGAATAGATATACAAATGAGAAGTAGAAAGAAGTTGTACCTCATCAATGTAGTTGTCTTGTATCTAGGCACATGTGTCATTGCTATGAGGTCCACTAAGGAAGGTTCCTGTATCCAAGGTATCTAAGAGTCTTCCCTAACATTGCTCTCACTTTGTCAATTATTGCTGGGGAATGTACTGTTGATGAAAATATCAAAATTCAAAGTGAGATTTACTTCTATTGCTGTGCAGAGGAATGTAGAAATGGACCACTTTCCTTTGTTATGATGACATACAGGAGTATATACACATCACACCTGCTAGTATCTCATTAAACTGAAATGAATATTCTTTTTCCAGCTGGATACACAGAGAGGGGAAATTGTATCCAACAAACTGAATGGTATGTTTGTTGGTGACATTTAGATGAATTCTCTCTGCATCCTGTGAATCCCATCACAAAAATAAATCAGAGAAAGAAGAGAGTAAATATTGATGATAAATTGTCAATTACAAAAATTCAGAGCTAAAATAGTTTGGAATGCTATAGAAACCAGCCTACGAGTTCATCCCCAAACAGCAAATCATGGAGAACAAAATACAAGGACACAAAGATAATTTGGAAGAAGAGGTCCCGGGAAGTTTTGGCTCTAGTGGACATGGAGGCTGAACTGATAATTTTCCTCACTTTTATTAGCTTCTCACAAAGAAGAAGCAAGCTCAAGGAAAGTTTACCAGGGCCTCATATGTTGTGGACTATGCCTGAATGTTCTTTTTCTTTTAATCAGCCTACAGGTGCAGTTGTTTCTGTCCTCAAAACTGGTTGAAGCTGGCATGAGCATGACAGCAGTTCAGCCCAGGCTTTTGTCTCACACCTGATTTCGCACAGAATGTGTGCCAGGTGATCTTCAAATATTTGACCCTGGTTATCAATGCACAGTTTAAAATATTTAATTTTTAAACAGTATTTATGACCACACACACACACCATATGAACTCATAATATGCACAGGGTCTAAGGGTAATCATTACTTTTATGAATGCCAATTCATATAAAAAGTAATGTGCCCCAAATCCCCTTGCATTTGATGGTGGCCTGATAACACTTTCACAAGTGGAGTACCAGGATTTTGGAACTCCTCTCAGGAGCCTTCTCCAGGGGCTGCCCTCTGCTGACCCCTCCTTCTACTGGTAGGGGTGGTAAAGCTGCAGGTTGAGTGTGCTGTGCAGGGCTCACACATGTGTATTCCAGAGGGCAGTGTGTATACCATGTGGGCAGCATGGTCACCAGTGTGGATGTGAGAGGTGGAGGAGCCTTAGGAGGTGGAACCAACAGGACTTGGAGGCACAGCAGGCAAATGCAACCACTTTTCTTCATTCATTCTGTTGCAGTTTGTGGGTTTGTCTGAGCAACAATAAAAATACTGCTCTGCAATGATATACAACCAGGAAGAGGAAAGAGTATTGTAATTATACATTCATGTAATTCCTGGTATTCTACATTTATTCCATAGAAAGAAAAACAACCTATCATTCTTTAAAGAATAATTGAAGTATGAAAACTGAAGGCCTGTTAGTGAATTTCTTATGGTCTGATTCAAATTTTGGGTCATAAATGATTCAGTGGCAACATCTATTTGTTCTGTGAGAAATACAGACTCACAGAGAGATGGGACCATCTCATCATGGCACATTGACTATCCAGTGGCAACATTCTATTATTTACTATAACAAGTAAATTGCTATGATAATCAGATGTGAATGGGGGATATTATTGACAATCTAGTGATGTATGAAACATTTTTCAATTCTTCAATTTTTAATATAGTGCCACACACAAAATTTAGTTCCTATAAATTGTATTGAAATTTATTTATTCTCAATGGTGTGGCCTGAAATCCTGACCAATTAGAAGCTGCAGGAAATGTGGACTCCATGGAACTGGGATCACCTGGTCCCCAGAGCTCATCAGATTTGTGACCCTTGCACATACTTGGTGAAGACTCAGCAGGCTCACAGGTATTTCAGAAGCAGGGATGCACTCAGGTTCCACACTGGGAGTCTCATTGAGAAGTCAGTTTGCATTTTCCTCATTGAAGAAAGAAGCAGGGGCAAGGATCCCATTAAGTCTCTTAACATTGTGTAAATACAATATTCACGTTAGTGAACTTAGAATCATTACTTCACTGCTCAGATAAATTTTAATTAATTAGTTTTATTGGTACATATATAAAGTATATATAAGGGTCATGTTCATCATCGGGGAATTTGTACTTGTGCATGATATATCTTGATTCTTCTTTTATCCCTTTTTCCTAACCTCCCTTCAACCCCTCTTCCTCTTCTCATTTACAATAGCTTTGTTTCAATGTTTTCCTTCTTTTCTCTTTTTTTCTTTACCCTCCCCACCCAGTTCCCCTTCCCATTGGAATATTTTCTTCCTATTTCACAATATCTATTTTACGTTTTGGTCCTTGTTAACACTTTCAGAGCTCAGGTAATTTTGTAGATATTAATTTATGTATTTCTATTAACATAGTTAATAACACATGGCATACAAGGACCCGTGAAATACTTTAAAATCTTAAGCCCATGTAACTATTTTAGTCCCATATGATGTATGTGTGCTTCCAGAATAGACAGATTGTTCCAGATTTTAATTTGTTTCAGCCAATTGGCTCCTAGACGCTCTCTGAGGATCTGTGTTTTACATACCGTGTGGGTTAGAACAGAAAGCAAAAATCACAATGATTCCAAATCACCTGGGAAGTGAACAACAGGCCCACAATCTAAATCACTTCTTGAAATTGATTTAAAAGAGCAACTATGAAATCTACAAGGAGATAAAAATGGGCATTTCACACAAACCAAAGCACATAGGAAGAAAATAGTCTTTAAGTTAGCAAAACAAGAGTGTTGCACTATCTAGTATGGTTGTTATTATTGGAAATTTATGATAATACCTAAATTTGATAAGATATTAAAATAATGCTGATCCTTGCATATATCGTTATATATGACCCATTTAATTATACATGGGAAATTAGCAGTTGTAATCATGTTGTTGTCTACATTTTAAATTGTAAGCCAAATAATTTCAAAACACAAGTGTGAAGAAGTTGGAGAAGAAAGAAAAATCCATGGATTTTCTCTTATGCGCTGGATCCTGTTGCTGGTGAAGAATAGAAATGTAAGATGGATTCAGCACTTATTACACAGAATAAGAAGAGATGAAGATGAGAAGCAGAATTTTTTATGCCCCACCTCTGCTATTTTGATAGAGCAAATTTATTTTTTTGATAGAGCAAATTTAAAATAAGCATGATGTGGTTTACTTCAGTGACCTGCAGGATGTAAGTAATACCAGTTTAAGCAGTCAATGTTGTTAATAGAAACATTCTGTGCTCAAAGGATTTTCTCTCCATTTAGCAAAGTAAGGCTAAGAGAAGAAACCATGTGTAATTCAAAGGATGATCACAGAAAGCCATTCATATAATATATATTTTAAAAAACCGGAGACCCAAATAAATGTACAAAATCATTATTATGCACATAAAAGGCAGAAATATTCTCAATGTTTTTGTAACTGTAAATTAACTACATGTAAAATGTCAACAAATACATAGATGGTAATGTTTTCTTCATTATAGTATATCAATTTTGTTTTTCATTAATAAAAATTTTAAAATACTTAGATGACTTTTTATGTAACTAAATTTAGTGCTATAAATAATCTGTAAGCAGATTGTTTATGATTTTGAATGCTTTAACATGAGCACAGGTAAGTAAATTCCAACCATGATTGTAGAAGATTTTAGCACAAGCCATGAAAGCAATAGGAGGACATGTCTGCAGAGAGCATCTGCACCCATCACAGATTACACTCCATGCCTAGCAGAAAGGGTGCATTTTGGAGGACTTCAAGCAGTTATTTTTGTTTGTTTGATTGTTTGTTTGTTTTAAGATAGAATACACTGACAAGGAGGTACAAGAGGGGAACTGGCCATACACTGCCTATAGGAAAAAAGAAATTTTACTTTCTACACAAAATAACACCCTGAACAGATGATGGTGAAATGGAGGAAGGGCTCACAGGTCTGGAAGAGCTCTTAGAGTGAAAGAATGGTGTGGAATGACCAACCTTGTGTCCTTTAGATCAAAGTCATTGTCAGAGGTACCTCAGGTTCATGGATTAGATCTGTCAGGGAAAACTGAGCAGAGAACCAGCCACAGAAGGACTGCATCTTCATCATTCTCCAGCCCAGAACCTAGAGAATGAGGAGTAGATATGTAATTCCCAAACCCAGTGCCATTACAGAAGCTCTCAGAGACAATGTTCCAGAGAGCCACAGAAAACTGAAGCAGAGTCTAAGAGTCAACATGGCTGAGAGGAGGAGGAGGCTCACTGGACCTACTCAGGGAAAAGTCAACTAAAACACAGGTACTTGGAAAAAAGGGAGGGACAAACATCATGATTCCCAAACCAATCGGAAATAAGAGACCAGTAGACCAAATCAAACACAGCTCCAGACGTGAAAAAACAGCGTACCAACCCACAGCGCTGCCAGTGAATGTCCACACTGGGAAGTGGCCCAGAAACTGATGGGCTGAAAAGGAGTGGCTCACTCAAGCCACACAGGCTAGGTTTGGGAGAGAAGCCTCTGGTCCCTTTAGCCTCCTCCTCACAAAGGACACTGCTGCTGTCTCTGGCAAACACAGAGCCAGGCCTCAAGCCTGCACCCTTCTGTTTTTTTCTCTGTCATGTGCTTCAATGTTGGGACAGCAGCACCGTGGAAAAATTTGAGTTGTGACCAACAGCTTGAGGGGAAGACACAGAAGCATGTGGGATTTTAGCAAGGGCAATTAACCTGATCCAGTGCAGCCAATGTACCTGGGACTGAGAGCAGCCCTGGACACCACAGCAATGGAGAGGAGGCTTGGGTGGGCCAGATAGGAACACCCAAAGCTGCTGGCTTAGAGCAGCACAGCTCCCACAAGATCAAACTCTACCAGAGTGTGTGGGAATCACAGCCCACTTCTGGGACACTACCTGCCTTGGACACTACCAAAGGACTGTGGACTCCTGAGGAAATTTAATTTGTGGTTTTAATTTAATTTCTTGTTGGTTTTGTTTCTTCTTTCTGTCTTTTTTTTTTTTTTTTTTTTTAGTTTCTACCATTATGTTTAACTTTCCTACTCATCCTCTTCCTTTCCTCTACTATCTCTTTTGAGGTTATGGTATTTTCATGTGAGTAAAAATCCTTCCTTGTCTTTCTGGTTCATGCTGATATTCTTTTGCTTTATCCTTCACACTTTCTGTCCTACTGTTTTCTCCAGTTCCCCGATCCTTGGCTGCTCATCTGCTGTCCTCCAGTCTTGCCTCTACTATATCTTTCTTCATCTATTCCCCTATCCCTCTTAAACTTCCACCCTAGAGGGTAAAGTCATGCTACTAAGAGGAAACTCATTGCATACAAGCTCCTGGTTTATGCTGGATTGTGTTATATAACTGCAGATCTTGCTCCTACGCTTAAAGGTACAAAATTAATATTTACCAGTATTTGTCAGTTTCTAGGCTGTGCTTAAGGCTATTGATGCTGCTAATTGTACTACTTTCACCAGGATGCCCTATCTGTTGTAATCAGTTGTGCTCCCCGTATGACCTCCACCATAGCCCAGTATCTGAGCTCTGGGTGCTGAGGCAAATAAATAGCGAATTCTGATCCTTACTATATTGGGAAGGTAGGAGCTTAGGACAGACACAAAGCCCAAGAATCACAAGTGCCCCAAAGACTTCTCTGAGAAATAGACATTTCCTAGAGAAGGCTTCATACTAGTAATAAAGCTGTCTACCATAAGAAACTCACAAGTGTCAAATCAGAAAATAAAATTAAAAAATAAGAAAATTGAAGCAAATGAAGAAAACACTTAGGTAACCAGGCAGAACTAGAAAAGGCATTTTTGAAGGTAGAAAACAAATGAAAGATTGGGAGAACTGCTTTCACTTTAAATACTGTATTGCTTAATTCTGTCATCCTAGAAGGGAAAAAATAAAAGGATATCCGCAGTTTGGGGAAAGAAAACAAAATATAATTATGTATGTTCAGGATACTTTATTTTATCCATTTATTCTATCCTGAGTTACTGATTAGAAGCCACTCTGCAGTTTTACCAGCTCTGCATTCTGCTCATAGCATCCTCTGCTCACTTTAACCTCTGACTCTGTAGAGACCACAGCATGTGAGCAGACGTGGACAACCTCACCATCTTCAAAGAATTCCTCCTCATGGATTTTACAAGCTACTGGGAGCTCCAGGTTCTCCAAGCTGTGCTGTTCTTAGGGATTTATCAGCACTAACAGGGAATCTTGTGGCTGTCACTGTCATCATGACAGATACACATCTGCATTCTCCCATGTGCTGTTTTATAAGCAATGTGGCCCTCGAGACCTCAGCAGCATCTCAGTTATTGTTCCCAAAGCTGGAGTGAATTCCCTGACAGCCAATAAGACCACATCCCTGACAGAGTGTGCCCCACAGATTTTCCTGTATACACTATTTGTGTCAACAGAGATTGCCCTCCTGGTGGTCATGTCCTATGACTACTATGTGAACATTTGCTACCCACTGCATTATGGGCTCAGCATCACCCCGAGTCTGTGCTCCTAGGCCACAGCTGGCTCCTGGACCTGTCTCCACTATCCACACAGGGGCTCTGTTTAGGCTTCCCTTCAGCAAGACCAATGTGATCCAGCAATATTTCTGTGATATACCTCAAATTCTGAGGATTTCATTTTCAGATATCCAGTACTCTGAATTTAAAATGCTGTCTTTAAATCTTTGCCTTGTCTTGGTATATTTTGCCTTTATGGTTTTGTCATATATTAATATATTTTCAAATGTGCTTAAGACTCATTCAGGGGAAGCCTGTCACAAAGCCACGTCTACCTGTACCCCTCAGCTGGCCATTCTCTTTTTGTTTCTCATTTCTGGGTTAGTGGCTGCCTTTGGTCCCATTCCAAACAACCCATCCCTTGAGAATCTGCTCACAGCCATGTTTAAGGCATCGTGCTTCCATTCATGAACCCCATCATCTACTGTCTATGCAACAGGGAGCTCAAAGCTGCCCTGTGAAGAATGTTCAACAGATTATCTGAGTTGCAGTCAAAGATTTTTAAATCTAAAACTTAAATATCAATACCTCAAATGAAACAGTTTAATTTATATTTGATATACCTTCTTACATTGAAATGTACTCCTGCGCATCATGTATTTCCGGTGGCTTACACATTGTCTTGTTGTGTGCACCTGTTTTGGTGAAGTACAAATCTACATCTTCATTTTCTTACTGGGATTATTGTATATGTTGTATATTTTATGCCTGGTTCCTAAGCCTGGAAGTTTGGTTTATGTTGCACAAATATTTTGAAAATATTTTGGATGATTTTGACCTAGGAAAAAGACAGGCACCATAAGGCACAGGGCACGAGTTATGTTTTCCACCTTAACAGATGCCTATGCTGTTGAGAGAACCTCAGGTGCTGGACCTGACCAACCTGGAGAAGCACACTGAGTGGTCCTGTGAGAAGACCCGGCTGTCTGCACTGTGCTCTTTGTACTCACTCTTCCACTCAGGCTGTGATGGGTCACACGGTGATTAAAAGGGGACAACCAAGAACAAAGGACACAGTGGGGCTTTGGAAACTGAGACCCTCACCCACCCCTTCTGCTGCATCCCCTAAAACCCTTTTGCTCACTCAATGAAAAATCAAGACATAAAAATAAATGACCCTCCAAAAAACTGTAATTTGGAAGTGTTTTTTCTGCCTGTAACCCTGATGAAAACATGCAGGCCATTCTTGATCCATTCAAATTTGGTAAGAATTGAAAATGAATCAGAGTGTAGCATGGAGACAGATGGAATAATAACCACTCCTAGGATTTATCTGTAGAACAAGTGGACAATGGTTACCTGAGTGGTGCACCTTTTTCATCCAATAGCACACAAAATTGGATTCACTCAAAATCAACAAAATTTTGTTTCTCTGACTTTCAACAGCTGACTGCAAACTGGTGGCTAGTATACATATTGGAAATATTGTGTCTGAGAACTTAATGCTAAATTCCCCATCTGTTTGTTTCATCAAGCTGCACTGTCTGGGAAAACCTCAGCATGGAGGCTCTGGTGACCATTTAGCCCCAGTCCAGTCCTGGAACAACAGGAGCATCAGGCTCCCTGAGTCTCCCTACTTATTGCTCCTCCCAGAAGCAAGTGGTGTTTGGCCCCTATGGACCTCCTGTTATCCAGAGCTCATGTCCTGGTGAAGGTCTGGACCTGGCTAACCCTCCTCTGATGCCTGACATATTTCAACTTTCATGTTTCATCACTGAGGAGGTACATGTGTTAAAAGTTAAAATTTGTGTGAAGGTAAGATGCAGAACTTGATTTGATCTTTGTAACTGTTCTGAAATATTTACTCCAATCAAGGCAACTAAGATATCCATATTTTTTCCAAAATATGTATGCAAGAGGTCATTGTCATAGCTTTTTACAAGGTAAAAGTACGCTGTAATTTAGATATGGATAACATTTACATAGGCAGGATATTAACATTTATGAAATCACTTGAATGAATTTCTTTTGGTCTATCTCTGTATCTGTCAAAATTGATACATAGATTTCCACCACATACTTTCATCCACATATTTGAATGAACAAGTGGCTTGATTTCTAATTTTCAGGGTGAATTTATGAAATTATTTCAACCTATTTCCTCATCATCTTATCTTTCTATCTGATTCCGTATTGATATTTCTACTTGTGCATTTCCAACGAATCTACCAGTATTAGTTAGACTTTTTAAATAATGAAGTCAGGGCTTTTCTCCTCAGAAATTTTTTACTTTTACACTTTTTCCTTTGGAAACTATATTTATTCATTCAATGAAAAGTAACCACAGCAAATATTTGTGGGACACAAAATGATATGTTCACAAAATCCAATATTTCAATGAGGCTAATTAACTAATCTACCTCCAGTACACTTACCACTTTTGGGTATGAAATATTGAAATATACTTTTATATAAGATTGGTTAGCATTAATATTTTTAAATCTCATGACATAAATCCATTCTTTTGCTTATCTAGGGATTATTGTGAGAAATAAACCCAGCACACTTACAGAATCAGGTAGCAATGCTGGCTTACTGAGAAAGATGCAGTCCTGATCCTATACCCAGCCTTGTGGCTCAATGGTCCACTGCAGAAGTTTCTCTTTTCCAGCTCCTCAGACTTTCCTCCTACATCACTCTGCACTTTTCCATCATTGCCATTGAACATGCAGGTGATGGCAAAAGTAAACTGAAAAGTCTGATCCACTCCTGTTACTATGAAAAGGAAGGTACAAAACAACCTCTTTCATTTTTATGAAGACACACCAGAGTAATAACATTACAACTGCTGTTATCTCATTAATTTGACTGCACTGTCTGGTCCTGCTGGATAATGCCAGGCTGGTAAATGTAGCAACAGACTGAAAGGCATGTTTGATGATGACACTTAGATGATGAGCACTTTCTGAAGGCTACTAATCCTACCAAAAATAAATAAGTAAAAGAAGAGAATAAATGTTAGTGATAAATTAAAAATCACAAATATGAGTGAACATAGAGATACAAAAGAGCAGAATATGTTCTATAAGCTTGATGATTTTCAAATAGTTGAATCTGACATTCAGCACACACAGTTTAAAAATTCATCTTATGTACATGTATCGAATCCCTGAGATGAATGTTATTACGTACAGCAAACCTGTACTAATAAAAACAAAAATTAAAAAATATTTTAAAGAGTTATATATGTGGATATTCTATATAGAGAGAATAACTTAGCCTATGTACACTATCTAATAGTAATCACTGTTTTTTTGAAAGCCACTTTATTTAAAATGCATTATACCCAGAATTGTACCCTTGCATCTGATGAGTGTCTGGTAACATGGTCACATGTGCAGTAACTGGAGGGTTGTTTCAGATTTAGTTTTTATTACTGCATGTCTGCTGTACATAATGGTCACATTCATTTCTGAGGATTTGCACATACACAAAACACATCTAATTCCTCTTTTCTTATTTTGTCCCTCTCCCCTCTCCCCTGTCCATCCCTCCCCTGTCCATGTACTGCAGCTCTCCTGGAACTGCCCTGAGGATCCTTCTCCAGGGCCTCCCTGTTCTTACCCCTCCTACTCTTGGTAGGGTTGGTGCAGCTGCAGGCTGAGTGTGCTGCACAGTGCTCAAATGGTTGTGTCCCAGAGGGCAGATATGGGCAGTGTGGTCACCAGGGTGGACAGAGAGGTGGTGGAGCCCTGGAAGTGGGACTGGAGGAGACCTTCAGATACCCTGGCCTGAGCTGTCCTGAGAGGACCCTGTGAGCCAGGCCTGCTGCCCAACACTCCTGTCTTTTCTTTCAGGGCTCCTTGCCCACATCCATCATGTTATCTGGACCTCAAGGCCACAGAGAGCTGGGCTGAACTGATTTAGTCCTGCCCTCCCAGAGAAAGGGTCTTGAGCAGCCCTGTCCTGTGTAAAGCACCCCAGGCAGTGCACAGTTACAGGAATGGGATCCAGGTGGGTGGAACAGGGGCCTCTGATGCCCTGGATGAGTAGCAACTACGAGCTGGGTGCTCTCCATATTGGGTCCAGGCCTGGGAGTAGGAGGACCTTGAAGAGAACCCAGCATGGGTGGGTGCTGGGCTGGTCAGATCTGTGGGTTCAGATGGGAGAGAGGCAAGACCCTGAGTGTGGAGAGCACCAGTGCTGAGAGAAGGTTTTGAAGTAAAGGTATTGGGATCTTCAAAACACAATATTTGACTGAATTCCAAGAAAATGAGGAGAATTTGGAGGAAATGCATAATGCACATGTAATATTTTAACAGAGTATCAATATAGTTTCCAATGGCCTAAACAGTTTAAATCATACATAGAGGATAAAGTCCATTTTATAAAATACAAGGAGTAAAATATAAAACCTACAGTGAGATTATGAAATTCAGATTCATCAATCAAGGGCAGTTTTCCTGTTGTGCTGCTCAATTTGAACTTGGGTCCTCGAGGTGCTAAATAGTGCTGCACATCTGATCCCAGGGCTTTTTATCAGGCAAACATAAACACACAAAGCTCACATAGCCACAGTCTCATCACTAAGTCAGAATAAAATCCTCCCAAACTGAAGTGCTGAGAAGCTGAGCTGTTGTTGCTCTTTCTACAGCAGCAGAAAGGCGAGCAGAGCTGTGCATGTGAAGGAGAGTGTGAGATACATTCATCTCTGTGTCATTTTACATTCCTGCTTGAACTTGTCCATTTTGTGCTGAAATATTGTGGGCCTGTACACACAATGGAACAGCATTTTGACTGCAAAGAGTCACAGGTGTGTGGCCGCACCAACAGCGAAGAGCCACACATGACTTTAAAAGCATGAAAGTAATTTTATTATAAAATATGCCAGATATGAGCACAGATATGACCACAGGACTAGGCAGGGGACACCACCAAAGATGAAGGGGAACCCTCTGGGGAGGACCTAGTGTGAGATGGAGCCTTCAGCTTCAGTAGGGAGAAAGTGCTGTTCCACACCCAGTTTCTCAGTTCCTTAAGTACAGAGTTCAGACAAAGGTGACTTGGTGCCAAATCCCTGTGTGGCTGGATGGGGCCATTCTCAGGCATGGCTGGTGTTTGGGAGCAATGAGCCCCTCATGTGTGAATGGTTGTTGGGTACACTCTGGACCACCTCCCTACAGAGAGGCACACAGCCAAGGCCACTTCAGGGAACAGGCACATTCCAGAGGACTCTTTTCTAACTTAATCCTTGTGGGGACAGCTAGTCTGCTAAAAGAATGATTAATCTGAGTCATTTGTAGGAAAATGAATGCACCTTGAAAGCTGAATGTTAAGTGGAATAATTCAGATACACAAGTTTAAATACTGTATGGTTTTTTCCCATATAGTAATTCAAAGTATAAATAAAAAGCAAAATAAGAGACAGGTAAGAGGAAAAAGGGAGATAGATCCTTTGCAAGTAGAAAGGAGACCAAGCGATGGATTGAAAGGGGAAGGGTGGGAGGAGTGGATGTGAAAAAGACTTAGGATGTGCCATGCACATGTATCAAACCCACACAAGGAAAGCAGTCATATATATTACAAACCTGAACTAATAGATTAAAAAAATATAAACAGGATAGCACTGACATATATTCCCTGACCTCAATGCTATAACTGCAAGTATGTAGCTAGCTATCAACAAAGATTATTTTATCATTTAATCAGCTTATCAATAGAAGCTCAGTTATAGGTGACAGATTCAATGGATTTGGTTTTCCACCCACTCTTAGTCTAAGCTGCTCTCGGTTTGGTTCTTCAGGTGGATGGCACATAGCTGCACAAACTAAAAGTATGTAATCAGGGATGAAACTGCATTAAGGTTTGTCAATCTGCCATGGAAATGCATGTTCATAACAATTTGATGATATAGATATATGTTGAAAGACTGATTACTGTGGTTATGGAAAATTTAGCATACATAAACTTATTCTTTACTTTTTTAGTTCATGCAATTACTACAAATTTTTTATTTTCCCTTTCCATAGGCCATTACAGGAAACAAAAATGCCAGTCCTGTGATTTAGCACTATATTTGAACTTGCATTATATTTATATTTATATTCATATTTATTCCCATTAATATGTTGGAAGTAATTTGAGTTTTGAACAAAAGGAATATTCCCTCTAGATGCCTCACTGTAATGTTTCCTTTGGGAAAGGGGTCTGATATAAATGATAGACTCACCCCTAACATAGGTCCTAAATGTAAGTGATGAGTTTACTTTTGTTGACTGCTCTAGTCGGTTGGCCTGATCATCCTGTGTTCTTCTTGCTGAATAGTTTTCTTGGTAATATAATCTCTCTTATTCATAGTAATAAGCTCTTTACATGGAAATAGTAAGTATAACATAACATTAATTTTGTTCAGGTTTAAGCACTATGCATGATATTTTTGCTTAGTTGGCTACTGTTATTTTCTTTATATAGCAAAAACTTGAAGTAACTATTTACTGAAAAGAAATAAAAAACTGTATAATACATTTAGCACTGACTACACACAAATGAGTAAATTATAAATAATATGAAAGTTTGATTTCTGGAAAATTTCCAGTGGAAAGATAATGTGAGATGTGCATCCCTTATGTTGGTTCTCATTATATTTGAGTGGTTATAATTCCACATTTATACCAAATAGTCACAGGGATTATGTTTGATAGGACCTACTCTGAATCCATAGTAAATGAACTACTACTCCTTTAGAGTAATGAGAAATGCTGTAAAACTTTTCCTTATAAACATGATTGACTAAATGTCATTTTATTTTTCTAATTAAATTAGAATATACCCGATGTAGTATTTTGTAATAGGAGTAGTTTGTTGATATAAGTTCCCTCACCATATGAACAGATTCTTCATTTTACAGATTAAGACAATAAGTACTATGAGACAAATATGAAAAATCAAGTGCAAAATTTAGGAAAAATACAAAACAACATTTGCTTGATTATTAATATTTGGTTGTTGATTATCCATATTGGGCAAAACCACATTATTCTTATTATAATGTTATTGCATATAATGTCCGATTTAAAGCACCAAGTTTATAAGAATGGGTAAAAATGAAAATGAGAATTATTATGGAAATTAGTATTTCAGACAAGATATTGTAATATTTACATATATTTACTATTGTATTTTCTAACTAATAATATGCAGAGTTGCAGACAAATGTTGATGCCTGTTTAATCATGAACATTTAAAAACCTAACAACTGACAACATTACAACTGCTATTTGTTTGAATCATTTTCACTGAATATTCTGCATCAACTGCATGACATAGAAGCATTTTGAAATTACTGTAATTTGCTTTCTTATATTTCATGATTTGAAGAAATTGCCAATAAAAGATTATTTTCTCCACAACATGGCACAAAGCAAGTGCTGCTGTAGGAAATAAATATAACATATCCCCTGGACTGTGGCAATTCTCATGTACATCTTAAAAGAATAAAAATGGTAGCAGAAAGCAATGTCATATCCTCTGTGTTAATAAATCATTGTGTGTCATTTGTATTAACTTTTAAATGAAAAAAGAAAACACTGAAAATTTTCTCCAAGCAGAATGTTCTAGAAGTGGTGCATAGAAAGTAATTTTTCACTTTATTTTCTGACTAACTTTTATCTATGAATTTACTATGACATATATGTGATATTAAGGGGTAAATTATTTTTAAAGTGATAGAAAAATTCCTCACGGTACGTGTGCACAGACTTTCAGTTAGCTTATTAAACACTTTGGTTGTGTGGACAGCTATGGTACATGCTAATGTTTTCACTTAGTAATATGATTTTTGAGGTTCCAAAGGATTCCTGTCCTATGACTTCACAGTTGAGATACTCTGAAAAGATAAACACCATGTGTGCAACCCTTCAGCCAGTACTTATTTAGGTTTACCGATTCATCTAATTCCTAGTTTTTAAAAACTTTTTATAAAATCATACACACCAAATCTATAATAAAAATTTCTAAATTATACAAATATATGATATATAACAATGTATAAAACATACAACACAAAATTATTCAATAGACCATGTCTACCTTCAAATATTTTAGAAATGGGATAGTATATAAAACTTCAGTCATTGAGATAAGATAAGAAATAATGAATCAATATCACACATTCTATTTCACTGAATTATAAAATCCCTGAAAATGTGGAAGATTCACAGTGATGACAAAGGAGAGGAACTGTCAGGAGTCTATAGAGAATTCATGGGACTTCCTCCTGATGAAGGCACAAGGATAAATATGTGGAGAAGTATCAGGGCCAGGGATTTAGCTCAGCGTTTCCAGTGCTTGCCTCACAAGTGAAAAGACCAGAGTTTGATCCCCAGTAACAACAACAACAAAAAAGATTTACAAAAGAAGTAGCATGAGTACAGTACTTCAAAAAAACTGAAATCTCTTACTAAATTAGAATTGACATAATTCATCACTAACCACACATCAACTATTTTCTAAGAATTTCTCAGCGCTAAGCTCTTTGGTTGCCACCTTCACCTGTGTTTGTTGATTTCTTCCCTCCAGAGAGACACCTGTGGAGAGAAGATGGACTTCTACAATGTCAGCACACTGACTCAGTTCATCCTCATTGGGCTTTCTGACCTCCTGAGGTGAGCTACCCTACTTTGGTGGCCTTTGCCATCATCTATCAGGTCACCTTAGTGAGAAACAGGGCCACCCTCTTGGCCATCAGGACTGAAGCAAAGCTTCACACTCCCCTGTACTTCTACCTGGCAAACTTATCCCTCTTAGACATTTTATCCCCATCAACAACGGTCCCCAACATGCTGTATAACCTCTTGATTTAGGACCACAGCATTTCCTTTGTTGAGTTTTCTCTGCAGGAGTATTTCCTGGTGGCCCTAGCTGGAGCTGAAATCTTCCTGATGGCTGTTATGGCTTATGACGTGTACATGGCCATCTGCTTACCCCTTTGCTACTCTGTCATCATAATCATAGCTTGTTGTGCTCAGCTGGTTCTCTGGGATCTGGGAAGGTGTGTTCCTCAATTATACCATCCACATGATGTCCACCTTCAGCCTGTCCTTCTGCAGGTCTTATCAGGTCAACTAGTACTATTGTGATATCCCTCCAGTGGTGGCCCTCTCTTACTCATCCACTTATGTGGCTAAAATTCTTGTTTTAGTGGTAGGTGGTATCAGTGGGTTCATTTCCTTCCTGACTACCTTGATCTACTATTTCTACATCATCTCCACCATCCTGAAGATTCAGTCTGCAGAAGGGAAGCACAAAGCCTCCACTTGTGCCTTTCACTTCCTGGCAGTCTATCTGTTCTATGGCACAGCCATCTTCACCTACATCCGGCCCTCCTCCAGCAGACACTCCCCTGCCAGGGACAGACTCCTCTCATGCTCTATGGGGTCATCACCCCGATGCTCAACCTGGTTACCTACAGCTTGAGGACCATGGAAGTGAGAAAGGCACTCATGAGACCTGTGTGTGGTGGAATGTGCTCACAGTAAGTGCAATATTAAAACAGAATTTCTTAGTACTCTGTTAAGAATAAATTCTTAGGAAAGAAAAACCTTTCACTTGACACAAAATAAGTACCCAGTCATTTTAGAAATGGGCAAACACAAGTAGATATTATGTTTGACCTAAGTATGTGTCTCTAGCTCCATAGTCTGGAACCTTGAATTTTCTTATCCAAAATATTATCTAATTTATCAAATGTAATAGCCTGTCTTAAGCAAGCTTCTGTTTTTGTACCTTACCTATATCCATGTCTATATCATACCTATTCCTATACATATATAGAAAATACATATATATGTGTGTGATCTATATTTATATACTTTTACAACTATTTCTCAATGTACATTTATTTAATCATCTATCTATAAATTACTTTATACTGTATTTTTATTTAAATGTAACTTAATAAATTATAGTTGTAAATATTTGTGGGGTACAATATGATATAAATATCATGTGTGATAACTAAGTTGATATGATTAACATTCCCCCTCCTCCACCACCTATCATTTTGTGTATGTGGTGGGAACAATTGCGGTTTATTGGTTTTACAAGTTTAAAATGTAAATTACTTTATGTAATACATTCATTGTGCTGTGTAACACATCTTGTAGGAAGGGAAAGAATTCACTTGACCCAGTTGAAGCTTTGGACTTTGATCATCATCTCCCCATTGCCTCCACCCACCTGGCTCTGGTACCAACAGTCAGCTCTGTCTCTCAGCTCAATTCCTTCATAATCCTGATACAAATGAGAAAAAGCAGCCACTTATCTTTCTGTGTTTGGTTTATTTCTGTTAGCATAATGGTTCTCAAATCCACACATGTTGTTAGAAATGACAAAATTTCATTTTCAGTGCTAAATGTATCCAATTCTGTATTCATAGCAAATTACTTCACCTGTTCATTTGTTGATGAACATGTAGTTTGATTCCATTATTTGACTTTCATGTGCAGTGAACACATGAATATGGAGGTCCAGACATTTTTAATACATTGACTTCAGATACTTTAATTAATACCTAGAAGTGGGATTCAGGATCATATGATATTTCCATTTTTAGATGTGGAAAGGAACTCCATACATATTTGCATAAAGGGTATGCTAGCTTACAGTCTCACAAGTAATGTACAAATATTTTTTTCTTCATTTTCTTGACCAGAGTTGCTTTTATATTTTTATTTATGCACTTTTATTTAAGGTTGACAAATAATTGTTTTATATATATATATTCTCCTTTGGATAACTGCCACTATAGAACATGAGGGGATTCCTCACTGTGGTTTTAATTTCACTTCCCTAATGATTAGTCATGTTGAGCATTTTTCAAATTTGTTTACTAGATCTATGGGTTCTTTGGAACATTTTAGATGTATGTTTGCAAAATAGTTTCTAATCTGTAGATTGTCTCTTGACATTTTGATAGGAATTATTTAGAATCTGTAGCTTGTTCTGGTATCATAAATAATTTTTCTATTTTAATTTTCCCAAAACATGAACATAGGATACCTTCCCATTCACTTGTGTGTTCTCACATTTGTTCATTACCCCTTTGTAATCTGCTATATACAAATTGTTTTGTTTCATGATGAAGTACATTCCTATGTATTTATTTTTTGTAGTTACTGTACATGGGATTGCTTTCTTATTTCCTTTACAAATTTTTGTTTGCTAAAAATCATATCTTGTAAACAGTAGGCCATTGAGGAATTCATAGAAAAATTGCAAAATTTTTGAAGTAAATGAAAATAGAAACACACCATACTAAAAGATGAGGTATAGCAAAAGCAGTACTAAGAAAGAAAATTATACCAATTGTTGTCCACAGAAAAAAATTGAAAGGTTTAAAATAAACAAACCAATGATGCATTTCAAGGTCTTGGAAAAGCAAAAACAAACTATACCCAAGTTGAGGAGAAGGTAAAAAAACCAATAAAGCATAGGAAAAATAATTGAAATAGAGTATAAAATAAAAATACAAAGAATCTATAAAAAAGATTGGCTTCTTTGAAAAGTGGAAATTGGTGAAACTTTAGTTAAGGCTGAAAGAGAGAGAGAGAGAACCAAATAAGTAAAAGTAGAACTGCAAAAGGAAATATAACTGATAACAGAGAATTCAAAGGATAATTAGTAATAATGAGAAAACCACTAATTTATCAAAGCATAAAATAGAAAATAAATTGATAAATTTCTGGACATATATCACTTAACAAAATTAAGCCAAGGGGATATGGAAAATCTAAATAGACCAAAAAGAATTAATGAGATTGAATCAATAATAAAATGTCTCCAAATAATGATTCACTCCTATATTTTCCCAAATAGTTAAAGAATTAACCCCAATGATTCATACACCGTTCTATAGAATGAAAATGTAGGGAACCCTTCCAAACTCATTACATGAGTTCAGCATTACCCTGCTGCCAAATGTGACAAGGAAACAACAAAAATAAATCTACATAGACCAATGGCCCTGATGACCATAGATTAAAAATCCTCAATAAATTACTTACAAATCCAGGTCACCAAAACATTAAAAAGATTGGGAAACATGATCAAACAGTTTAATTCCAGGGATGCAGGATTGGCTCACTATAAGAAAAGCAATAAATTCTATCATATGTATTAAACATGCCTAAATATATTACTTTATAGGATTTAAGAAGCTAAGAATACTTGAAATTATACTTAGTATATGTTGTAAATATGTTAATTTAATTAGAAACAACCTAGATATTTTCCTTTTATCACATAATTTATTTATAACTACCTATGTCTTTCTTATGCACCTAATATATTTCTAATATTTATCCACAAAATCTGAGACACCAGCTTAATACAAATCAATATATGAACCCATTCTTTAGCAAAAAGAAAAAAAATTTAAATTTGCTGTAGTTAAGCTATGGAAAGCAACGTATATTGAACCTCAAACACCTAAAATACAATCTTGATTGACTAGCAATCCAAGCCATCCTATGGTGAGAGTTTGGATGATACATTTATTTTACTTTATGAAGAAATGTAAATTAAATTATTTGTTGAGGATTTTCCTTGTTATTATGCAGGTAGTTACCCATTAGTGGGCCTGAGCCATAATGAGAGTCCTTAACAGTGGTCCTGTCCAATACAATACTCAGTTTAGAATAAACCATAGACTCAGCCAATATGAAAGGAGGGGCAAGCCACAACAGCTCATTAACATCCACCCCAAAGAAGCTGTGTGGCTTTGAGGTAGGTGACTTGGCCTGGGCAAAGTCATAAAAAACAACTGGGTGGAATGTGTCAAAGTCATAACAACCCAGAAAATATGCATAATCCAACATCCAAATGATTCTGTTGCTGCCAGGCACTGTCCACAAAGCCACTGTGAAAAGTGCTACTGTCAGCTTTTCATTTACACCTGGCAAGAAGCCTAGTGAGCTTTACTGGAGGGCAGTTTAAAGCTGGTGCCAGGTCAAGTGAGCTTTGGATAGAACAGCTGTCCTTATCTGCAAAGGAGAAAGCAGTCCAGGAATTTCAGCCACCAATGACCCCTTTCTCTTATGATAGGGGCTGCTGTGAGTCTGGCACAGGCCTGCTCTTGCTCTTCTCTGCCTCCAGTAAATGTGTACCTTCGCTAACTTTCCTGTGTGTCTTGTCTGATTCTCTCTCAGGACACCAAGGACCTGGGAAGGATTCCCCAGGGCCCAGCATACAGTAACATCTCCTGGCACAGAGGGCCCTGCACTGGAACCCACCACAGATTTGGGCCCTCCCTGGGTGAAGGTGGAGACTTCAAGTAGCAGAAAAAATATATATAATTTAACCATGCAGAACTACAAACGAAATTCAAACACGGGAATGAATGAGTTCAAAAAGGCAAAAATAAAGCAGCTGTGGATATCACCCCAACTGTATTTACTCCAAACAATTTCAGGCACAGTTGCATTAATTCAGAGTGCATTTTCAGTTACATGGCTCAAATCACACCATTATAAAACCACTTTATTCAAACTTAAAGAAGCACAAATTTCTTTAAGGTACACTGAAATGCTTCAGATTCCCAAGCAAAACACAACAAAGCTCTCTAACAAACAGTTCAAGAAACTTGGACTGCCAACTGGCTCATGAAAAGCCCTAAGTTTGTCTCAAGAGCTCCAAGTTGGTTCACAAGAATTCCTGAAGACAGGGAAAAGAAGAACAAAACTAAGTGATCATGGTCAGTGAGCATGCACCAGGGCTCTCCAAACCTAGGACCACGGGTTCTTAAAACATTGTCTTTCCATTTTACTAAAACTGCCACAGGGAAGTTGATTCTGGTTTGAAGTTTTATTCCTTTCCTCCATGACAGAGTAGAAGAGGCAAAGCTGCTGTAAGTGTCAGGTCCAAGTGACTCCATCAGGTACACTAATCCCCTTGGGACTCCATTTTGTTACCAGTAGGGCCAGGCAGAAGCCTGAATCTGGGCCTAGATCATCTTGATTCATTTACCAACACACCATCCAGAGTAGCAGAAAAGCCTGTATAAATGGCCAAATAATTTATTCACAATTTGGCCAAATTGGGAAGGCGGCTCAGCTATTCCACCCTCAATGACAATGAATCACTGCAGTGTGGAGAAGGGGCAGGACAGCGGGCAGGACAGCAGCCAGTTCAGGTGCAGATATGGGTTTAGCCAGGTTTTGGCCACCAGGGGGCGCAGAAAGAAATGTTGAATATCAGTTCTACTTGGTGTCAGGGCTGGCAGTGGATGTTTCCCTCTTAGCATGAGGAAGATCAGTATTCCTAATTTTCAAAGGTCCATTTTAATCTCTCAGTATTAAAACAGTATGGGAGCAAAAAGGAAAATAAAAACTCAGAAAAGGCTTTAAGTCATGAAATAAGATTATAGAAACAATTCCAAATATTTTATAAAATCATTCTGAATGAATAGAAGACTCTGAGAATCCAATTTGAACCACAAATTTAAAAGAAAATCATCAAGAGAGAACATACCAACTTTGGAGGTAGATGAGAAAGGACTTATCAAATGTAGCCACCAGGTTCCCTCCACGGAACTGGGTCCTAGAGAGCACAGAAAGGAGAAATTATGGGATTCAGCTCTGTGGTAGATATTTAATATCCATCTTTCAATGATAAATCAAGTTGTGTTCTCTGCCAGAGACAGATTTTCCAATATGTGCTTCTCAGTAAGTGATATGTCAACCTTCCTTGCCCCCACCTTACTTTTTATTCAATAAGATTAGACTTAGGCCAAGAGTTTTCCCATAAGAGTAGCAGAAAGTCAAAGTGAGATTAAAAAATAGGAAATACCTAGTCTTCTAGTTTTCTTGAAAGAGTCTGCTCCTTTACCCAACATTTCAATGTAAATAATATTCCCAGGAATGTCCAGAACTCATTAATTTTTGAGAAGCACATATCTAAGAAGAACCAGCCCACAATTCCTGGACCTGAATGTCTCAGCCTACAAACTATCCTGAGGGTATAACATTTAGCATTCTCCTGGAGATAAGGGGATTTTTAAATTACATGTTTATTTTATTAAATTAAATTTTGACAGTAATAAAAATAATTTATAAATTTTTAACATAACAATATTCATTTTTATTCATTTATGTTAAGATTCCTAAAGTAATGTCCATTTTATTTAAGTACATGTTAATATAAATGACTAAACAAATCCATTTTAGTGCATACTGAATATTCTGCAGTGTTTAACCATGTCAACACAGCCTCCTGAAAATTTCAACAGAAGAATACTTTGTAAACTTTGACCCATTTCTATTCCAATGTCATGCTTTTACTTTTATCTGTCAAGTACACAAGATGAAGAGGAAATTTAGTTAGATAGGGACTGAAATGGGAACAGAAATATCTTAAACTACATATATATTGCAAATCTACTGGGTTCTGAGTTTGGCTATGACCTCCAAGGCTATCATTATCATGTATGATATATTAGACATCATTATTATAATAAATATCTCATTAATTCTCCATCAATTGGGTCAAGTAGTGTGTCAGACTGTAAGAGACTGTGCACTTTAACTGAACTTGGAAAAACAATATGGACAGTACAGTTGGGGCTACAGGGCTGTTCCTCTCCACTTGCTGCTGGACCACTCTCTTCCACTCACCTGAGCCTGGGCAATGTCCCGGGAAAAATCCCCAACATTTGTCCTAAGGCTAAATATCTAGAGGCAGAAATTAGTAAAACAAGGAGCCCCAAGCCTTCCCTAGAAAATTCCAATATCCCAAACCAGAATGTATGTGTACCAGATCCTCCTGCATGACCTATGGTAACTTTTCTTCACCTGGAGCTCATTGAAGTTTCATAAGTATGGGCTGCATGTCATACACACAGCTGACATGACTCAACACCCTGTCAATCACATTGTCAATCATGCACTGGAAAACCCAACGGGAGGGGTCCTAGATGTGGTGCAACATTTAAATTCCTAAATGCAGGGTCCTTGGTACTTGTGCCATTTTACTTTTGCTGACATGAGCTGGCTCACTCTGAGCATACTGTCACCTAATTAAACTTTGCTCTTTCCTTACCATCACATGCAACATCCAGTTCTCTGTTGTGCACAATAAACTAGGAATCTACCTGGGATGGCATTACCCATGGTAACATCTTGGTGAGCCAGGAAGATCCCTTTTGAGGAGATTTTGTATTTATTCTCTTCTCTTTCCTACTTTTAGGCTCTGCTACAAGCAAAATGCCTTGCATATATCACTCAGGTTTATGTTTCTGCAACCACTTTTCTGCTACAAACCCCTGAAGCTTGGGGATTTCTTTTCCTTAGCTATAGTCTCCTAAGCTGCTAGAACAAGTGAGTGCCTGAGCAACGTTTCTGACACAACCAGCATGGGAAACCCTGGACCTGGAACACAGTGGAGAGAAGCCAGTCTCCAGATCACACCAGAGAAAGCAATCTCCAAACTCCACATACACCCGTGGATCCTAAACACTTTAGCCTGAGGGGGGTCCTCTACTCTGCTCTTTTGATCTCTCTCTCTCTCTCTCTCTCTCTCTCTCTCTCTCTCTCTCTCTCTCTCTCAAAACTGAAAGGCATAAGCTGAGCATTGTGGCACACACCTATAATCCTGGCACTTGGGAGGCTGAGGCAGGAGGATCACTGCAAGCTCGAGGCTAGCTTGGGCTACAGAGAGTTCGGGACCAGTCTGAGATATAATGGTTGACCCTGCCAAAAAAAAAAAAACCTGAAGGGCACAAGCTCAATTTTCCTGATGCTATATTTGCCCTTTTTGGGTGGCTGGGTGTTTTAACCTGTGCAGACTCAGTGGTCACTCAGGTGATAACTGACCTTATCCATGGGACCTGGTGAAATCTATGGCCTCAAACTGAGAAGAAGTCCATAGATTTACTTCTCTCCCTCCTCTCTCCCCTAAGAAAGTCCTAATCCATTTCTTGTCCCTTCTATCTTGGTCTTCCATCTCTCAGAAAGCTCAAATTCTTTATTTTTTTCTGATATTAGTTATCAGGGAGATGCATAGAGCTGGAAAGTAGGAGCTGGTGACTCAGGGAATTTTCTTATGACCCCAGGAATGTTTCCTCCTGTGTCCCACCATGTGAGAGGGAGGATGGAAAGCACATGGCCACTCTTTTCAGCTGGTAGGAGAGACTTGCAGACCTGAGGAAGGGGAAGTTCTTTTCATCTGCCTGCCATGACTTTCTTTGGTGCTATGGTCACCTGCCAAACCTTGCAGATATTTTTGTTCTCTAGAGTCAGTTGGGGTTGCTTCTCTAAAGCTAGCTGTATTACTTCTTCCATCTTATTTGGTTCCAGTGTTCTTATGATAATTTTGGCCTCAAGTGAATCTCCATATGTTTAATGGAATATTGTGGACCCCTGCAGAGTCCCAATATTCTGCTCAGTGCTATGATACATGGCAAGAAGAAAGACTTAAAAACAGACTTAAAGAGAGAGACAGGGAACTGGGAAGGCCAGTGCTTGAGCAAGTAAAGCCCCTGAATAGCCATAACCACTGTTATGTATTGGTGACACAATAATTGCTAGGTTGGGGTAAAGGGACTACATGTGGATGCTAGGGATAAATTGCTGATGCAGGCGAATGTTGGAAGAGAAGAGACAAAACATTATTGTGTTAAGAACAGAAAAGATCAGATATACGTTGTGGTTAAAAATTAACCTTGCCTTTTCTTTTCTTTTTTGTTTTTTGGTACCAGGGATCAAACTCAGATCCTTGTGCTTGTGCGGCAGGCAGTGAAACCACTGAGCTAAATCCCTGGCCCTAACCTTGTCTTCTCATTTAAGAAAGTTTTAATTTTGAGAATGGAATTTGGGTGCAAGTCACCCTGACCTCAGCTACCATGTGAAGGCCCAAAGCTTCATGGTCCATTTCAATGGACTCTGCTGTGGCCCTTGGTGGTGTAAGGGGTTGGCACTGACACTTGCATTATCCACAATGCTCCTATGAGTCACATAGGCTCTGGCCACACTCACTTTTTAAAGCAAACCAATTGTACAGCCTGCACTGCTCACACCCTGCTTTAGGCATAATCAACAGGATGGCCTCCCACACTGGAATGTGATCTATAGCTGCTAAGTGACATCTCACTGTGAAGTTTCATCTGCCAGCAAACTCCTACCCTTTTGTGATGTGGGTTAGCAGGGATGCAAGGGAGTTGAGGATGGAGAAAGGGGCCAATGTATGAAGAGTCTCTACAAGAGCTCAAATGCTACACTTGAGTCTTGCCTCACCTACTAGTGGTAAAAGGATCCAGAGACCCACCTCCCCACCTCCAGATTAATATCAGATCAGGAGGCCTCCCCAGTTTCCTTGGTTTATTTTCATTTCTTGTCCTAATTCCAGTTATTAGACTGCCGCCAACTGTGCCCCTCTCCCATTAAACTGTCCTCACATCTTTGTGAGCAAGCAAGCTCTACCTGCCCTGCTTTCAATGGTTAGTGGGAAAAACTTATCAGCACCCAGATAGTGGGACATGATTGAAGATCACTTGTCAAATTACTCACCTCTGTCAGCCAAGGTCCCAGGATGCACCTATTAAGAAAAATTTATCAGGGTTTATTGATGTCTCCAAGGAGCAAGCACTTACTCCTCCTTAGACAGGTATGCTGTGATGTTATGTGAGTCTATCATTGGCTAGAGATGTCCATTCAGTAGGGCACACTGTTCTAGGCCCCTATTCAATAAATGGATGGGAGCCAAATGATGAGATCCAAAGGTCCTATGAAAGTGCCACTGGTGTCCATGCAAGGCCAGAAATGTCTGGCATCTGAATCTTAAGGAGTTTGGCTTTTCAGGAGACACCCTGGGACCAAATAGACTGGGGATGATCAAGGGATTGGAGCCACATAAGGTTCCCACAACCTAGTTCTTACTACTCTGGCTCAGAACCATCATGGGAAATGTTTCATCTAAGTTTCATGGCCCTCTACTGAAAGCCTGACCTTGCCATAGAGCTAATCCATTCTCAGGAGCTGAAGCTGCTAAGGAACTCCACTTGTTAGCTCCTCTCCCCATAGCCTTCCTTCTTACTAAACTGCTCTGTCAGTGCCCCAAAGTGATGAAGACAGCTTCATTACCTAGGTTTGGCTTTGCCTAACAGAATGGCCCAGATTCAGGAAAGTCAATACCTAAACCTGCTAGCCTCTTACCCATTTTGAAGTGGCAAACCCAGAGAGTACAATCTGAGTTCTAGTCTCCTTTTTAGTCATAGGTATTCATCAATGCAAAGAGACTGATTAAATTCTTTGAGAAACCTGAGAAGTTGGTCGATAGATCCCATAACCTGATAATGGGTTTTGATTTGCCTTGGTGAGATGTCAAATTCATCCTGATTTCTTCCTGGCAATAGAGAAAGGATTTTAGAAGCTGCAGAACAAGCCAATGACAATGGCTTTTATGGCTGTACCTGGTGATAACTAGCCAACTGACAGGAAATTTGGCCAGAGATGTGGATAAGATTATAACACTGGGGGTGGAAAACCGAATGGAGTTTATACCTCCAGGCCATCTTAGTGGGTATGTGCAAGGGCATACCCAAGTCTGTAAATCACATTAAATGCAGGACTATCAGTCAGGGCTCTGATGAAAATCCAGTGGCTTTCCAACACTAGCTCAAAGAGGCACTCTGTAAATGCATCAATTTAAACCCAGAGTCTAGAGAGGCCCAAATTATCCTGGGACAGTGTTTTATTAGCCTGTCAACTCCTGACATTAGAAGAAAGCTCCAGAAACTGCAACAGGGCCCAAAAGCTAGCATAAGTCAATTGGTCATTGTGGTTAACAGTCTTTAACAACCATGGCAAAGAAGAATACAAATGGGAACTGAGTAAAGTAAAATGCAGACATGTATAAGGCTCGAGAAAAAGCTCATAGCACTTAAAAGCAATCAGAGCAACTGGAAGGCTGATGGAAGCAAATCTGGATGCTTCAAGCATTAGCAATCAGGGCACTGGGCAAATGAGTGCCCTGAAAAGCTGAGTCCTTGCTGAGCCTTTCAGAACATGGATGAGAATGCTTGGCACTGGAGGAAGGACTGGCCTCATTTTCAGAGGGGCATGAGAACATCCACTGCCATGGTGGCTAGTGAGTAATGCCTAGAAGGCAACAGTGCTCATTGGAAGCCTGGTGATCTCCCCATAGGAACATCCCCATCACCTTGCAGGAGCCTCAGATAACTTGGGAAGGCAGATTTCATTCCTCTCAGTACTTGGAATCTTGCCTAATTCTAACTTTTTACTGAGGGAAATTATTATCCTGTTCCTCAGTTGTTGTGGGCCTTGAAGGAGTGAATTAGTCAATTTTCCTTGCCCCTACTCTGCCTATTGGAAGATTTCCTTTTCCAAGCTGCTTTTCTAATGACACCAAAATTAACTGTTGGTCATTCTCTTCCTTCTGAATTCTACTTTGTCAGTCAAACTTCAATAACCTATGCCCTCAGTCCCAAGAACATTTACAGCCTGGCTCCCTTGGGCCTAATTCGCTTGCCATGAGTTGATTCTTATACATGGTGCAATGGTCCCCATGGAAATCTGTCAAGGCCACCCTGGTAATCATTCAGTTCAAGAGCCCTAACCTATACCCTCAAAGAAGCTAAGATGTAGATAAAACCCATCATTTATTTGATTTGTGCTACAAGGTTGCTGGGCCCATAGAAGTCCCCATGCAACATGCTCATTTTCAAGAGAATATCATGCAATACAAGATCTCAAATCATTAGTGAGTCTGTGGTGCCTATTAATCCCCCAGTGGCAAATTCATGCAACCTCCTTCATAGAGAATGAACCTAATTCAATTCTCTATCTTTGCTCTCTAGGAACCCTGTTTTCTAATCCCATGGACCCTAGCTCTCAATTTTTGTTTGGCTTTGAATATGAGGATCCCCAAACTGGGCTCCACCAAAAGTGTACTTGCACTGTCATGCCTCAGGGGTTTAGAGATAGTCCACACCTGTTTGCATGGGATTGATCTCAAGACATTAGAGACCTGAAATTTAAGAAGAGAGACCACAAACATCATACACCTGTGAACCAAAGGATGGCTCCAAGTTTCGTTTTAAAAAAGAAAGCACTAACCAAGCTTCTGAGTCAGATAAGTAAAACATTTCTTCTAAATAAAAAGGAAGATCAGTCCTATTTTGGCAATAGTGTCTCCTCCTTGCCTGTCTGGTGTGCAGTTTTTCTCCATGAACCACTCTTGAAATACTTATCCCAAATTACAAAATGATCTCAGATATGGCCTGACTCTTGATGTCCCCCCAAAGCCTCATGTGGTCATAGGTGGACTTTTCAGAGGTGTCTGTATCTGGAGTGTGGAGTGCTGGGATGAAGTTGTGATGCTGTGGACAAGGGTATGTTATTACAAAATTAATCCATGGATTGGTTTGGCATAGTTTTGGGTGTGGATAATGGGAAGGCCCAACCTGGCTGTGAGTGCTCCCCTATTAAGGGTGGGTAGCCTGGATAGAATATAAGGGACATAAAGAGAACTGCTGTTTTTGCTTGCCACTTCACTGCTTTTCTACCTTCTGGGCACGGTGGACACTTTCTCATCTATGATTTTCCTCTGCCATGGTGTCCTGCCTTAGAGCCAGCCAACTATGAACTAACACAGTGAGCCAAGTAAACCTTTCTTCTTTTAACACTTGGTGTTAGGTATTTTGTCTCAGCAATGAGAACACCAACTGAGCAAATCTCCTTTGGCTTCTTATTTTTCTTGTGATATTCTTGTGGTGCAAGCATTGCCTCCAAGGGTGATAATGAGCAGTGATATTTACACGGAACTGTAAATCTAATCCATTTAGTACTAAATTCTACTACCTGTAAGTTAGCCAAGGAGCATTGGATGTGTTTTTCCCCACTGTCCAGCCAATACACTGCAATCGGCATCCTAGTTTGACTCTGGACTACTAGAAAAATGACCTACTACCCAAATATCAAGGGGGCCATTCATTTCAGTCAATGTTATAAAAAAGGCTACATGATATTCGGGCCAATGAAATGTCCAATAAGCTCAACAGGGATAACTTCTTCTCTCATCAGATCCTATCAAAATTTTATTCATGTTTCTTCCACCAAACCACCCATCTGGGGCCCAGTATCCATTCCCATTTTGCTTATATTCAATGCTCTCATCTGTATAAAGAAGACTCAAGACCAGGGTTGGAACCAACACTTGGGCACATTTAAATACTTTCTTTGCAAACAGATCCTAAAAATAAAGCCCTCATTGGACCATTCTAGTGTCTAGATAAATCAAGCTGTGTCCTTTACAGACCTGATACAGATCTTATGGAAGCTGTGACTGGACGTACAAGGGCTAGGAAACACAGTGTCAGGATATTGCCAAGGGAGACCTTCTAATCCTGATTCTATATTCCCATGGGAAGGTTGCTCTCAGTGCACAGCCAGTAACTGTTTGCTAATTTCCATGGTTATGGAAACTCATCTGAATGAATGTAAGTAGATACCAAAAGAAATTTTATACATTGGAGAAATCTAATTCCCAGAGCAGACCAGATACATTTTTTTTTGCTTTTCATTAATTTTATTGGTATTTATTAGGTATGCAGTATGCTAACATTCATTACAGGGAATTTGTTCCTTTACATAATATATTTTGGTTACTACTTTTTTGCCATTGCCCTGCTCTCCCTTCAACCCCCCCACCCCTCCCTATTTACAAAGACTTTGTTTCCATTTTTCCTTTTCAAATATTTATTCCTTTACCTTCTTTACCTTAACCTACCCCTCCTCCTTCCCCTTTCCCTCTGGACCTTTTCTTCCTATTTCATATCATCTACTGTACCTTTTAGTCCTTATTTACACTTTCAGTTGTTCACACCAGAGAAACAATTTAGTATTTACACATATGTGTCCTATTTATTTCACATAAGATTAGGGCCTCAGTTTGCATCCATTTGGTTATAAATGTTTCTAGTTTCTCATTTGCTATGGCTGAGTAGTACTCCATTTTATAAAATAAATCACGTTTTCTTTATCCAGTCACAAGTTGATGGGTAATTGGGTTGTTTCCAAGATTTAGCTATTACAAACTGTGCCATATAAATATGGGTGCGCATATATTACTGTGGTATGATTCTTTTCATTCTTTTGGGAAGATACCCAACAGGGAAACAGGGGGGGTCAAATTTGACCTCTACTCCTAGTTCTTTGCAGTATCTCCATACTGATATCCACAGTACTTGTTCCATTCTACACTTCCACCAGCAGTGGGGCAGGGTTTCTCTTTACCTACAGCCCCACCAGCATTTGTTATTGGTTGATTTCATGATAACAGCTATTGTTTCTGGGGTGAGGTGGAATCTCAGTGTTGTTTACATCTATCGAATTACAGAGATGTTGAACATTTTTCCATAAGTTTATTTGCTATTTCTACTTCTTTTGCTGAAAAGTGTCTGTTAATTTCAGATGCCCATTTTTGGATTGGGTCTTTAAATTTGGGAGGTCTGATTTTTTTAACTTCTTTATATATTCTAGATAGTAGACCCTTATCTGAGGAACAGCTGGGAAAATTTTTTCCCACATTGTGGGTTGTCTCTTCATGGTGCTGGTGATTTTTCTTGCTGTACAGAAGCTTTTTAATAAGAAGAGATCCTACTTGTTGATTGTTAGTGCTAGTTGAATGGGAACTGAAGTTTTGTTCATGAAATCTTTTCCTTTGCCAATGTCTTCAAGAGTTATACCTAACAACTCTTCTAGCCATTTCAGTGTTTCTGTTTTAGTATTTAGATCTTTCATCAATTTCAATTTTAGTTTAGTGAGAGATACAACTCTAGTTTTAATCTTTGGCTAGTTGAAACACAATTTTTCCAGCACCATTTATTAAAGAGGCTATATTTTATCCATTTAGGATGTTTGGCTCTTTTGTCAAAGAAATGGTGGCTGATTGTGTCTGCAATTGTTTCTGCATCTTCTAATCAGTTCCACTGATCCTGAGGTCCATTTCTTTGCCAGTTCCATGATGTTTTTTCTCACTGTACCTTTGCAGTATAGTTTCAAGTTGAGGATTGTGATTCTCCCCACCTTGTCTTTGGTGCCTAGAATTGCTTTTGCTATTCTATGTCTCTTCTTGTTCCAAATGAATTTTTGGCTTGTTTTCTTAAGGTCTGTGAAATATGCTGTTGGAATTTAAATGGAGATGGCATTGAATCTATATGGCAGTTTTGGAAATATGGCCATTTTCACTATATTCTTTCTTCCTACCCAGGAACAAGGGAAATTTTTCCATTTTCTGATATCCTCTTCAATCCCTTTTTTCAGAGTGTTGAAGTATTCAGAGTAGAGGTCTTTCATTAGGTTGATCCCTATTTCATTTTGTAGATGCTATTTTGAAGAGAGTAGTTTCTCTAGTTCTCTCAATCAGTCACTTGTAATGAAAATATATTGATTTTTGTAGGTTGACCTTGTATCCTGCTACTCTACTGAATTTGATTATTAAATCTAGAAGACTTTTGGTGGAGTTCTTGGGGTCTTCTATATAGAGTATCATTTGGGTTCTTTTAGCCTCTGACTGGAGCTAAATTTTGAAAGATCTTTTATCTTTCTGGGAAATGAAAATAGTCCACTCACTCATGTGTGCCCTATTAACAATAATTTCTGTCTTGCAATTTGGACTTTTTCCTATGTGGCACTAATTCCTACTTGTGTCTTCCAGCAAACTGGGCAGGCACATGCACCCTTGTTTAACAGGTCCAGGAAACCACTATAGCACATAATAGCTAATCCCTTTCAGTTCCATTCACCACTAGTATTTCCCTTCATTAATGCTTCTCATAATTTTAATATTAGGACCTGCACACTTAATCTCTGTCAAGTTAGTTATTTCTCATTTAAGTCATGAAACTGCAGATGCTGGCTGGGGCCAAGAAATAAAGCCTTTGTTCACATCTAAAACTCATCAGTAAATCCTTCGAGGAGGAATATATTCCCTTGACCCCATAGGTCAGCCATGGTGAGAGCTCTGTGGCCTCCACTTAGGTGAGGTAAGGCTAATGCCCCTGCTCAGCAGCAATCAGCTACAGAAGAGAGACATTCCACTCTTACTATGTCCTGAAGACTTTTGACCACCAGGTCTCTCAGGAAGGGATAATGTCTAATGTTGACAGTGCATAAGGCCCCAAGTATCAGTTAAAGCACTGAAACAAGGGTGGGGTGGACCTTAGTGGGAGACCAGGTGCTCAGCACCCACAGTGCCCTGGGCTCAACCCCCCAGCACCACAGAAGAGCATGCATTAGTCACAATTATACAGCACATAATGTAGTATACAATATTGATTAGTACATAATTAACATACAATACAGAAACACTGCTCTCTAGAGCTTTTTAAATATGAAATATTTTCACATCTGATCATATGCAGCATTATATCTTATCCTAAAATATAGAATAGTTTCACTTCTGATTATATATATCTACTTGTGTTTTGAAAATATGGACACTAAATCATATCATGTTCTCAAAACAGCCATGTGAGGCTCCAGGGAGATGGGAGCGATTTAGGAAGTGAAGATGGGAAGTGCTGGGAGGAGGCTGCAGGGAGCATTGCCCAACCCTGACTGGGCTCCAAGGTGCCCTCCTTTCTGTGCTCTGGGTCCTGTGGGACAAGCTGTTTCCCTGACCTGAGATGTCAGAGTCTGTGTTTGCTAACTATCACTGAGTGGCCAGGATGAAGCAGCAGGGCAGAGGGACTGGCTTGGGTCTCTGGGTTAGGTTACTAAATCAGAACTGCACACTGGAGAAGATGTGCTGGACACAAGCTAGCATCTTCCCCTGAGGTTGTCTACCTCCAGAGGACTCTGCTGGGTGCTGTCTGGGAGTTACTTTGGCAACAGTATTTCCCAGTAATTAGGATACAAAACATTGCTACTTTGTTCTGCTGGACACCTTCCTTGGCATGTTTTCTGAGGACTTGGTTTCTCCACATGCTGTAACTTGCCAAGCACCTGGCATCACAGTGAGAATTTTTATTAAGACAGCAGCATGACCAAAGGGTCTCTCACAGAAACAGAAGATCTGACAACAGCTGTATGTACTTCACTAAACAGCTTCTTGGAAGCCAGATGCCTGTGGGTTAAGCCTCCACTCTGGATGCCCCAGAGACGTGTTAATGATAATGGTATCACAATTAAAAATGTCATTAAATAAAGTCAGTTACAAGCACTCCTCTTTGGCTGGGCCTTTGGGAGGAGAACTTGTGAAAGCCCTGGGGCTTCTAACTCATTTCTCCTGGGGAATGTAGACTGTTATGAAACCCTGCAAGGCCAAATTGGCAACAGTGAGATAAAGGAGCAACTTTGACAAAATATTTCAGTTTTCTCCCGAGACCACAGGCAACTCTCCCACACAATGCTGGAATCCTGTGCTTATTATTGAGCAGTTTTTGTCAGTGTCTGGGGAGCCGGGAGACAATGCTCATTATCCTGAAGGAGCAAAGCATAATGAGCCCTAGTGGGTATGAATGAGTTCATTTAACTCTCACCTTTCAGCTCAGCTGCACAGGTGCACTGACCACTGGGGTAGATGCCAATCAACTCAGAGTGGCTTATTTCCCTGATGTGAATGCTGGCTCTGGTGTCTGAAAGGCATAGCTCCAGATTCACAATTCACCTACTCTCCAGTATTTTGATTATATTACACCATTTATAGAAAAATCATCATTGCACCAAAAAAACCCGAGTATTTTATTGGATGTGAAAACACAAGTAATTCATTTTTTTAATTCACAAGAAGTTATGCGATTACTTAAAATTTGTAATAAGTTATGTGTGTTTATAAAGCCCAATAACTAAGATCAGAATATCCCCATGCACAAAAGTCAATGGACATTAACAGTTTGGGAAAATACTAAGTAGATTCCATGAAAACCAAAGCAATGCAACTGATTCCTTTCAGTTAAAGCATTTACATGGCAGCTCTCATGTAAGGAAAATATTATCATGGAGAATTTCTAGCATAAGACAAGTTTTATCAGCCATCTTTCTTTCTGGATGCTTCAACAAATGTACTCTGGACCAAATTACTTTTACTAGTTTTTATTTAGTACCCCACCTTCCCAACTGTTTGAACATATTCCTTAAGTTATTTTTTCACTGAAATATAAAATCATGTCAAATAACACAGCATAAAGAGAAAGGCTCCCTGAAGATTAAGTTAACTTGAGAGTAGCGAAGCTCTGAAATGGGAATATGTGTGTAAGAAGGCTGAAGTTTTTATCCAAGGAGGTTGAAACCGGGGATTGTTGTTAACCCAAAGGGGAGATTCTTCACTGAAGCTACTGGGTCCCAGGCTGACTGTGTTGAAGCCTCAGGCAGTGCTGGCCTCAGCTGCCTGGTGAGGTCCCCTCAGTGGCCCAGGGGAAATCAGCTCAATTGTTCCTGCCTTAAGCAATGTCACAGATGGATTTTGTGGTGGGTATGGCACAGCCATGTGAGGCAGGCAGAGCACAGAGTGCAGGAACAAGAAGAAACTCCTTGTGTGCCTCATGCCCTGCAAAGTTAGTTTTTGAAAAAGTACCAGCTTCAGTGCTGGGCCATAATTTCCTCTCCTCCCTTCCTTGTGGTCCTGAGAATCAAATCAAAAGCCTTTCTGAGAATTCCATGCCAAGCGCTTCTTCATTCTTTAAAATTTTGAGACATGGACTAACTAAGCTGCTCAGTTGTGCAGATTGGACTCAACCTTGAAATTTTCTGCCTCAGCCTCCTGGATGCAAGTGTGCACTACCATGCCTGCCTGATTTCCCCCTTCTTAACCTCCCAGCTATAATTTTGTCTGGGATGGAAAAGAAAGATTTTTATTTTGATATTAGCCACTTTCACAACTCTATTACTCTATTATGTATGGCAAAATATTCTAAGCATAAATCTATTGTATACATCTTCAACCAATGAAAATCTCTTAAATAAATGTACACAAAAAGTAATGGACATTTCATCCGTAAATTTTTTAAGGTAAATATTGATTGGCCAAATAACCTGGATGAAAACATGTCAGCAACTTTAAAGACAGCTTACATTTATCTTACCAACAAAACTTAAACTAACTCACTGTTAAGCCATATGAATTAAAAAATATATATTTGGTCTAATATCAAGAGTGTGCAGTTATCTATAAACCAACTTAAATAGAACTTTTAGAGGAAAACATATACTAAAAGTTAACTCACAGAATCATATTTATTAATGTAAATTATACATAACATATATGCTACCAAACTTTAAGGTTTGATTTACAAGTTTTATATAAGCACTGAGCCTGGTGATTTTTACCATCTAATACTTCAAGTTTGGTTACCTTTGAGTATATGTATAGTTGCTTTTTTAACTTGAAAGCCCTAATAGGGCCAGAAGTCTATAAGAACAAAAAATTAAAATAAAAATTGAAATTGATGTGAGCTCATTTTCAAAAAATAAAGGAGCTGCAGTTACTTGAACCCATTGTGAAAACAGATCAACAGGCAGACAGACAAGAAAATATAAAGAATCTATAAAACAATTACATTAAATCAGAGTGCAATTTTAGATGAATTGGGGATGTTGAATCATAATCCTTAGTTTTAGGTTTATATCTATAGACTGCTACATTAGAATTTTCCCTAGAGGTATCAATTAGCCCTCCTTTTCCATAAGTCATAACAGTATTTCCTCTAATACTTTAAGGTACTCTGAGTATTTTGCTGTTGTGTTGGTTAACACTATAGATAACCAATCAGAATCAGAAGCAAGAAAGGGGTATTTCTTCACTATCCTCCCTTACTATAAACACAAGTCTGAGGCCATGTTTCTTTACTCTATACATTATGCTTGGAGAAAAATCAACCTTTTAAAATCCTCTACTTAAATTGTCCCATCTGCATAAAATATAACCTGAAGGTGATGTTTTAGGGACATTGAGTTACTCATAATCATTTAGGATGTACTGCATGCCATTAAGATCTCTCTTGTGTACTTTTGGAAAAATGTAAGGAGAGAAACAAATGAAAAACAGACAGCAAAGATGAGATCCTATTTAGATTCTGAAGGCTGGCTGCCTGTGCTGCCCACCTGGTCCTGGGGTTTCACCTCATGTGCAGCCTGCTCTGCTTCCCCGAGCCAGAACTGCCTGGGTTTAGGGGGCAGCTCTTCCTTGTCACCCCAGGGTCCAAGCCAGCTGCACTGGATAGCTCTGCCCTAATTTCTGTACACCTTGCTAGTAGTGCAGAAATCTGTTGCTCATGTTCAGAATGAGTGTTCTTGTTCATCAACAGATAAGGAAAGCAGTAGAAGGGGCTGCACAAAACAGCTGGGCTTTATTCAGAAATGTACCCCACAAATCTTAATATCCTGGGACCTGGAATATACATGAGGAACTAACTCATAGAGAGTTTATAAAGCCTGGAGATATCACTTAGAAACTACAAATCACATTCCATCTTAGAGAGGTACGGGTCTCCCCTACCAACAGGAAAATAACAATCCTTGCTTCCCCTCCCCTCTCCCTGATGAATAATGTCAGGAAACATTAAAGGCTTTGAATTTTCTGACAAATGGCAGCCTCTAAGTGGGTGAGAAGCAACAAGAAAGGGAATGGGGATTTTCTAGTGGAGAGAGTAAGAATAAAAAACAGTGGATTCCTTGGTTTGAATCCATAGGTTTACCATGTCCTGAGGATGTCAGTTATCAACTGATAACTCAAATCTGCACTGCTTTGGAAATGTTTCATGCCACCAAAGAGGGAGTGGTGGCACTAGACAGACTGAGTTCATGCCCTTTGTTTTGGAGAGAGAGACAAGAGAGATGAGAGAGAGAGAGAGAAAAAAAAACAGACAAAGATAGAGAGAGAGGCAAAGGCAGACAGGGCATTTCTGGTCTGCTAAAATATGTTTATTTATGTGACTTAATATTAATAGATTTAACAGAAGCTGAAGGTTTCCTTGCTTTTTGACACTAGGTAAACTACTTGTTTTCAAATCTAGATATTGTTTAACTAGATACTTACAATATAGTTTTTCCTAATCAGATTGTCTTTATATAACAGCCTTGTAAGTTTCAGAAAAAAATCAAGGACTTTGCCCATAACAAATAATTTTTGAGATAAATATACAGTGTTGTCATCTATACACGGCCTTTATAATTGTCTGGGTCAGAAATACAAGTGTCAGTTTGTCAACAAAGCTTTAAAATATTAATCAGACTACATACTAAATGCAGACAGACTAAACTCGAGGTATGTTATTGAATGTTGCTTAAAACATGTTGGCCTAATATTTCTGTTCAAAAACTTTAATTTTAGTTGTATTTGCATTTTTATCTCCACCCTAAAATAAATTTTTGAAAAGTAGCAGCATTTTTTTAAAAGAATGGTAACCTATGTGTGGATTTAAACTTCTGAGATGGAATCATTTTATAATGATGTAAGATTTACTCTTTTTTCAAATTGACCATATATCCTAGTGATATACTTTTGAAAAACACATTTAAATATATTCAAGGTGTAATAGAGGGCTGGGGATTTAGCTCAATGATGCCATGCCTATCTCACAAGTACAAGGTCCTGAGTTTTATCCCTGGTACAGGAAAAAAAAAGATGTAATGCAGAGATAAAGTAAAATCTCTAGTTCTGTATATTTAAAACAAAAATGTTAGAAGCTAGGCAGCCATCCCAGGCCCCACTCACTCCATGATGAGGTCCACTTAGCCTTGTGGGTGCCTTTCAAGGCCCAATCCCCCTCCATGCGCTTTTGGCCTTCTGGCTTTTTTGCTACCTGGTCACACACTACAGAGGCACAGGAGATTATAAAGACCCTTTCCTGAGTGCCACAAGATAGAGCAGAAGTTAGTAACAGAAAGAGGGCTTCTAAAGCTCCTCCATGAAAACTGAAGCTCAGCGGAAAAGTAAAGAGAATCTCTACAATAAAGGCACATCAGACCAGGGTACTTGGTCTGCTGCTGGCTTGCTGAGACTCATTGACTCCTATATGCACATGGATTCCTATGTTGCCTACTGTGACAGCAGAGACATACCCTGAAGGAGGCCCATAATTTCTAGTGGTATTTGTAAAACAGAAAAAAAAATTTCCCATTTTCAATTCTTAATTTTTACTTTCTCTCTACTCTTCAAAGCTTTACTTTTCTTTCTTTTCTTTCTTTTATCTTTTTTCCCTCTCTCTCACTCATTCTCTCACTGTCCCACATTGCTCCTCATCTCCCAATTTGTTCCTTTCTGCACTGAATTTGAATTTCTCCCTTATTGTATTTCTCTTCTCTTTTTCCTTCTCTTGATAATCATTAGATTTAAAGGAAAGTAAATGTGGCATCTAGCCTCCCTGTTGCTGTTAGGTGATTCTATTCACATCTTTGTTCTTTCGTTCTGCCTTTTTATCTTGCCTTTAACAACTTCTTAGAGTTTGTGTGATCTTTCTGTGACTTCTGGCCTCACCACTGATCTTACCTGATCTTTCTATCTGTCCCTCCCTTCCCAGCTCCTTTTAACTCCCCACCCTAAAGGGGAAAGATGCTATATTGAAGAGCTTATTCATTATAAACATGTTAGGTTGGTCCCCAGTTTTTATTTAACTCTCATAGTTAAAATTGATAGATTAATAACAACCACAAATTGTCATTTTCTAAGCTGTGCTTGATGCTATGGTATTGCTGACTATGTCTTTTGGGCTAACATGTTGTGATTGATCTAAATAGTTTTCCTTCCTGGTATAAGGAAAATAAAATAGCCAATCACAAGCTATATGTGGAAGACACCTCTAAAAAGCAATCATTCCAGAAGGGTTCTAAACACAAGCAACAAAGACATCTACATTAAACAATTTTGAAATATTAACCCAGGAATTAAACCATGGACAGTATCAAAAACAAAAATGAGAAGACATGTAAGCAAAGCACAAATGCAGGCTTCCTCACCACAAAAAGGAAATTCTGGGGGAAAGGAGGTGGAAAAGTCTGACAAGCAACCACTTGGACACCCTGAACTGATAGCACAGGAAGTAACAAAGAAGATGCATGAAGCTGTAGAAAAATTCAAAGCAGAAATAATCTCCCAGACAAACACAAGCATGGTGAACAGAATGAAAGACATGATTAGAAGCTCTAGAGCAGAAAAAGATAAGAAAATAGATGAGATCAGAAACATGCTGGAAGCCATGAATGCCCAGCATAAGAAGGAAATGGAAAACATGATTGCCCAACAGAAGAAAGAAATGGAATCCATGAAACAGATTCAAGCAGATATTGAAGAGATTAAAAATTCCACTGAAAGCATGCAGAGCAGCTTAAGGGAATCTGAAGACAGAATATCAGATATAGAAGACAGGATTGCAGATAGGGACCATGAAAACAGAGATTTCTTAAAGGTAGTAAGGGATTATGAGAAATCAATCAAACAGCTGCTAGATGATGTAAAGAAGAATAACATAAGACACATAGGAGTCCACAAAAAAAAACAAGAGAAAGTACAATTGACATAAAAAAATCTGTTCATAAAAGTAATAGTAGAAAACTTCTGAGACAGAGGTAGAGAATTTGAAGTACAGATAAGTGAGGCATATAGAACTCCAACCAGCCATGACCAAAAAAAAATCTAAATCTAGACATATAGTAGTCAAGATCCCAGAAACTCAACAAAGAACAACATTCTACAGGCAATTAGAGAAAAGAAACAAATCACGTACAAAGGAAAGCCCACCAGAATCATGGCAGATTTCTTAACACAAACCCTCAAAACAAGGAGAGCCTGGAGTGAAGTATTTCAAGCCCTAAAAGAAAATAACTTCCAACCTAGACTGTTGTATCTGGCAAAATTATTTTTCAAAATCAATGGGGAAATTAGATACTTTCACAACAAAGAACACCTGAGAACCTTCATTAGCACCAACCAGCACTCCAAATAAGTTTAAGCAATATCCTAGAAAAAGATACGGAAGGTCACAACTCCATGAGGCCCAGCAGAGAAAAGGCACCACCCAAGGAAAGACACTAAAGTGAAAAGGGGAAAATAAGAAATAAAAGAGCCAACAACAGTAAAATATCATAACAAGGATGAGTCAATATCTCTCAATTATAACTATCAGTGTTAATGGCCTCAATTCACCAATCAAAGGTAATAGACTGACAGAATGGATTAAGAAGCAAAACCCAGCAATATGCTATATACAAGAAACACACCTAACTCAAAAGGAAATCCATAGACTGAATGTAAAAGGATGGAAAACAGTTCTCCATGTGACAGGGATCCAGAAAAAAGCAGGCGTAGCCATCTTATTAGCAGACAAAGTAGACTTCAAACCAAAACTAATTAAGAGAGACAAAGATCGTCACTACATCCTTGTGAAAGGAACAATAAAAGAGGAAGGGATGACAATCCTAAATATACATGCACCAAATATAAATGCCCCCAACTATACAAAACAAATATTAATGGACATAAAAACCAAATAAGCACTAATACAATTGTAGTGGGGGACTTCAACATCCCTCTATCACAAATAGACAGATCAACTAGAAATAAAATTAAAAATGAAATTCTAGAACTGAACTAAGCTATTGAACAAATGGACTTAATAGATGTTTACAGAATGTTCCACCCCACAAACTCAGAATACACATTCTTTTCATATGTACATGGGTCATTCTCCAAAATAGATCATATGCTAGCTCGTAGGACATATATAAGTAACTGTAAAAGAATCAAAGTCATCCCCTGTATATTATCAGACCATAGTGCACTACAATTGGAGATCAATAATATAATAAACTGCAAAACTCCCACAAATGTATGGAAATTGAACAACACCCTCCTGAGCAACCAATGGATGACAGAGGAAATTAAAGAAGAAATCAGACAGTTTCTACAAGTAAATGATAATGCCAGTACAACATACAGGAATCTGTGGGACACAATGAAAGCAGTTCTATGCAGGAAATAGCAGTGAATGCCCATATTAGAACAACAGAGAGAACTCAGTTAAATAACCTAATGTAGAAACTCAAGTTCCTAGAAAAAGAAGAGCATAACAAGCCCAAAGCTCGTACAAGAAAGGAAATTATAAAGATCCAAGCAGAAATCAATGCAATGGAGAGTAAGAGAATGATACAAAAAAAATCAATGAATCAGCGTTGGATTTTTGAAAGAATAAATAAAATCCATAAACCTTTAGCCAACCTTATCAAAAGAAAAGGCTCAAATCCATGCAATTAAGAATGAAAAAGGAGGGCCGGGGATTTAGCTCAGTGGTTCTGGCACCTGCCTTGCAAGAACAAGGTCTGGAGTTGGATCCCCGGTACAAAAAAAAAAAGAATGAAAAGGGTGAAGCTACAACAGATCCAGCAGAAATTCAGAGAATCATTAATACCTGCTTTGAGAACCTGTACTCTAATAAAATGGAAAACACAGAAGAAATAGACAGATTCCTAGATATATACAAATTGCCAAAATTAAATGAAGATATAGAAATTCTAAACACCCCAATAACAATGAGTGAAATTGAAAATGTAATAAAAATCTTACCAACAAAGAAAAGCTCAGGTCCTGATGGCTTCACTGCTGAATTCTATAAGACATTTAAAGAAGAACTTTCACCGTTACTCTTTAAATTCATCAAGGAAATTGAAAAAGAAGCAAGGCTTCCAAACTCATTCCTGGAAACAAGTGTTACTTTGATCCCAAAACCAGGGAAAGACTCAGCCCAAAAAGAGAACTACAGACCAATATCCCTAATAAACATAGATGAAAAAATCCTCAACAGGATACTGACAAACAGAATACAGAGGGTCATCAAGAAGATCATACACCCTGACGAAGTTGGATTTTTCCCAGTGATGCAAGGATGGTTCAACATCCATAAATCAATAAATGTAGTACACTATATTAACAGTCAAGGACAAAAACCACATGATCATCTCAATAGATGCAGAAAAAGGATTTGACAAAATCCAACACCCATTCATGAGAAAAACGCTACAGAAAATTGTATTAGAAGGGCTTCATCTCAACCTGATTAAGGCTATCTATGAAAAACCAACAGCAACATCATACTAAATGGTCAAAAACTAAAATCTTTTGCGCTAAAATCAGGAATAAGACAAAGATGCCCACTATCACCACTCCTGTTCAATATTGTTCTGGAAACATAAGCCATAGCAATTAGAAAAGAGAAAGAAATAAAAGGAATGAAGATAGAAAAGAAAGAAGTGAAACTGTCACTCTTTGCTGATGATATGATACTTTACATAGAAGATCCAAAAACTCAGTCAAAAGTCTGCTAGACCCAACTGACAGATTCAGTAGAGTAGCTGGATACAAGGTCAACACTCAAAAAACAATAGCCTTCTTATATACAAATAGCAGACCCATTGAGAGAGAAATTTGGAAATTAATTCCTTTTACAATAGCATCTAAAAAAATGAAATATCTAGGAATCAACCTAACAAGGAAAGAAAAAGACCTCTACACTGAAAACTACAGTTCTCTGAAAAAGAAGATCAAAGAGGATATAAGAAGATGGAAAGATATACCTTGTTCCTGGGTAGGAAGTAACAATATAGTGAAAATGGCCATACTTCCAAAACTACTATATAGATTCAATGCAATGCCAATTGAAATTCCAACAATATACTTCACAGAACTAGAGAAAAAAATCCAAAAATTCATTTGGAAGCAGAAGAAACCTAGAATAGCAAAAGTAATTCTAGGCAACAGAGGTATGTCTGGCGGGTATCACAATCCCCAACTTGAAACTATACTACAAAGCTACTGTGATAAAAACAGCATGGTACTGGCAACGAAACAGACCCAAAGATCAGTGGAATAGATTAGAAGATGCAGAACCAACTCCAGACATATTTGACCACCTCATCTTTGACAAAGGAGCCGACCACCCTCATTGGCAGAAAGAGCCTAACTAATAAATGGTGTTGGAAAAACTGGATTTAAACCTGCCAAAGATGAACACTAGACCCATACCTATCACCATGCACTAAACTAAGTTCTAAGTGGATTAAAGCTCTAAATATTAATCCAGAAATACTAAACTTGCTGGAAGATAAGTTAGGTAGAACTCGATGACATTGGCATAGGAAAAGACTTTATAAACAAATCTTCAGTACCATGGGAGCTAGCCCAAAGAATCAACAACTGGGATCTCATCATATTAAAATCTTCTGCACTGCAAAAGAAACTACCAACAGTACTAAGAGACAACCTTCAATGTGGGAAGAAATATTTAGCAGCTGTACCTCAGACAAAGGTATACTATTGAGAATATACAAAGAACTGAAAAAAATCAGACCCCCGAAATTCAAAGACCCAATTCAAAATTGGGCATCCAAAATGAACAGACATTTCTCAGACAAAGAAGTAAAAACAGCAAATAAATATATGAAAAAATGTTCAACATCACTGGTCATTCGAGAGATGTAGATGAAAACAACACTGAGATTCCACCTCACCCCACAAAGATTGGCTGCTATCAAAAGAAATCAACAAATAACAAATACTGGAGGGGGTGTGGAGAGAAAGGAACCCTTCTCCATTGTTGGTGGGAATGTAGATTGGTGCAACCACTGTGGAAATCAGTATGGAGATACCTCAAAGAACTAGGACTAGAGGTGCCATTTGACCCAGCTATTCCCCTACTGAGAATCTTCCCCAAAGAATTAAAAGAATCATACCACAGTGATATATGTGTGGAGAGCGAAAGGTTGAAATAACCTTGAGAGACCTCTGAGTCTCTTGAGAACATAATGAATCCTGGATATGCAGCTGGCAAAAAAACAAGGATGGTCACTTGTAACGAGAGTGGTTAAATAGAAAAAGTTCGAATGTCTGCAGTGCAAGGGAACATTATTTCCGGAGTTGTAAAGATACATTTGACCTTTTCCCTGGAAAATAATTAGTCGCCGAATTATGTGCAGAGGAGGGGTTGGGAGTTGTGGAAAAGGTATATAAAGGGCAATAAAGTGGGAAGAGGGGTCCCCCCTCCGCCTCTCTCTCCTTTTTCTTTTCCTCAGAGGTTGTGTTTTTCTTTCATCCTCTCCCCTCCTCTCAGGTACTGTTTGACTAGTGATGGCTGGCACCGTCATATATGTGCACCTATGTTTATAGCAGCACAGTTTGTAATAGACTGGAAAGAGCCCAAGAGCCCATCAACTGGAAACTGGATAAAGAAGATGTGTTTTTTGGGCCAATGATTTAGCTCAATGGTTTCACCACCTGCTGCACAAGTGCAAGGACCCAAATTCGATACCTGGTACCAAAAAAAAAGAAAGATGTGTTTTTTCTATAAAATGGAGTACTACTCAGCCATAAAGAATGAGAAGCTAGACACATTTATAGCTAAATGGATGCATATAGAGGCCATATTCTTAAGTGAAATAAATAAGACACACATGTGTAAAAACCAAATAGTTTCACTAGTGTGAGAAATTGAAAGTGTAAATAATGATGAAAATGATTAAAATGAATAATTGATAATTTGAAGTAAGAAAAAGTTGAAGTTTTAGGAGTTGTTGGGAGGAGAAGGGGAAAGGGAAGAAGGGGAAAGGAAAGGAAAAATTATGAGAAAGAAAAAAAGGAATAAAACTCTGTGTAAATAGGGAAGGGTGGAGGGGTTTAAAGGGTTCACAGGTAATAGGAAAAATAAAAACTAAGATAGATACATCATGTTCTGGTACAAACACCCAATGATAAATGTAAATGTATTTTGTACCTAAAATGTATGTATGTATGTATGTATGTATGTATGTATGTATATATATATATATATATATACTTAAAGCATTGCTTTGTTTTTGGTAAAATTTTTAAAAACTAGCACAAAGAATAAAGATTTTACTTCCATCAAAGTATCATTTCTTCTGTTCTCTACTGTCTTTTGTTAGGATTTGATTGCCTAAGAAAACCAAGTGTTATGAGTGAGGATTTACTTAGATATCTGTTGAAAGTCTTTTTAAAGGTAAACTTTGGTTTATAATTCTGGTTGAATAAACTAATGCTTAAAATAACATGTAATGTGCTTTACTTCATTTCGAAGTCTTATTATCCTGAGTCCATCTCTATTGTTGCCTTAATGTGCTGTAAATGCAAGTCCTGTTGCTGAGTTATCACCTTCTATACTGTTTATAGCCAGCTGGCAAGAGCTATTTCCTTTACCACTGAGGGGAAAACTTGCTTTGTTTATTCTCACCTCAGAAGATATATAGAATTAAAGACTTCAATAAAATGTGTTAAATATGGACTATACTGAAATCTTTTCTCAGCCACACTATATGTAGAAACTTAAAAAATAAGTCATAGCACAAAGTACTTTTAAATGTGATAAAAATGGGCCAGGTATTTAGCTCTGTGTTTCCACCACCTGCCTCGCAAGCAAAAGATCCTGAGTTTGATCTCTGGAACATAAATAAATAAATAAATAAATAAATAAATAAATGGCAATAAAATGTGTTCTCAGTTGGAGAAATTTATCTAGTCTCCTGATTTAGCCAAATTGTGAACAAATCCCTTTTCCATTTTCATGGGCTCTTCTTGTACTCTTGCTGAGAGGTGGATGAATGTATCCACATAATCAGGGTCCACATCTGGGTTTCTGATGATTAGTAATAATGACCATTTTTCATGTAGTAATTGATCATTTATTCAGACGTTTTCCTTTGACAAATGCCTATTCACATCTTTGGCTTATATTTTAATCAGGTTATTTTTTAAACTATTGTGTCTTATATTTTACAGGTTTTAAATGCTTTTCAGGTTTTACAGCTTGCAAATGTTGTCTCCCATTGTGCAGGTTTCTCTTTGCTCTTTTTCCCCATGCCTCCACCATGCAGAACCATGTCTGTCCTATGAAATTCCATCCATCTGTCTTTACTCTTGCCGCCATGCTTTGGAGGTCCTGTCCAAAATGCTCTCAAATTAAATTTACAGAGTTCACTCTTGTGCCTTCTAGCATTTTTGAATTTTTTCATTTTATAAATTCACACTGTTCATCCAGTTTGAGTTGGTATTTGTATATTCTGAGAAACAAGGCCCTCTTTTTATTCTTCTGTGTGGAGGTGTCAGTTTCCCTAGCACCATTTATTAAGAGACTTCCCTTTCTAAATCTGTGTTTTGGCTCCTTTATAAAAATCTGTTGGCTCTAAATGTGGAAATTTATTTCTGGTTTCTCTCATCTGTTTCACTGGTGTTCATGTGTGACTGTATGCCAATACAATGCTCTCTTATTTATTATGTCTTTGTAATTTTGGAAGTCAGGAATTGTTTTGTTTCCATGAACATGGGGTGACATCATTTACTTTATTTTGTCTTTTTCAATGTATCATAGTTTTCATTGTAGAATGCTTTAATAGAGGCAACACCTTTTCTGTAGTTTCTATAAAGGAGATTGTTTTCTAGACTTCTTTTTTTAGGAAGTTCACTATCTTTATATAGAAACAGCACTGTGTTGTGTACATAGAGTTTTATTCTGTGTTTTTACTGAATTCAAGGCCAGTGTTTTTTTTCTGCAGTCTTTAGAATTATTTTAAACATCAGGTAATGGAATCTGAAAATAGAGAAAATTTGAAATTTTTCTTCTTTTAAAAGAATTGTATTTGTCATCCTGCCATATTTTTCTGGCCAGGACATCCAGTGATGTGTTGACTAGAGCTGGTGGACACAAACATCTTTGTCTTGTTCCAGATATTAGAGAATAAACTTTCCAATATTCCCCATAATATGTTACCTGCGCTATTGTCATAGAATACCTTTATTACATTAAGATATGTTCCTTTTATACTGACATTTTTGAGAAGTTTTACAAAATGATGTGGAAGATTGTTAAATACTTCTGTATCTATTGAAGTGAGGGCTTTAAAAACATTCTGTCAATATGCTGTATCATGTTTGCTAAAGTCCTTCTGGGGAGGAATCCTGGCCTCCTTCCGATCCATGTTTTGCAGTGCTTTATTGTAAAGCTGGTTTATTAAATCTGGTATATGGATTGGTATTCTGGGTTCCTTTTGGTGTTCATTTCCATGGAATGAACTTTTCCCTTCCTTCACTTGAAGTCAGTGTAAATCTTTGTACATAAAAGGAGTATTTTGTGAGCAGTGTAAAATTGAGTCTTTTTTGGAAAATACATTTAGCAATCTATGCCTTTTCATGAGAGAATTTAATATACTTATATTAAAGATAATTATCAATAAGAATACTACTGACATTTTATTGTCTAGCTGTTTTGTAGATATGTCTTCTTTTTGTAATCTTTTCTAGCTGTTATTTTCTCTAGCAGAATGATTTGCTTTTTATTTTTTGTCCATCTAATATACATTTTTGCTTTGTTGCTTCCTTTTTATTACAAATAATTCTTACAATGTTATTTTAAGTGAGTGGTAACTTAGCTTTTATTACCAAGAAAGTCTACTGTTACTTGACTTCACCTGCATTTAGACTTTATAATACAATTTATATTTTGTGTAAAATATTAATTAATAAATTATTTAATTGTTATTTTGATAATTTTGTCTTTCAACAATTTTACTAAAGATATAACCAATTTACACAACACCACTCCAAAATTTGAGTAATTTTATTTAAATGTGTACTTAATTTTACTGGTATGATTTATATTTTCAAATTTCTCTGAATTTAGAGAACTGTCTGCTATTTTTTCTTTAGATATGCCTTGTACCACCTTTATCTTAACCTTTTTGTTTATTATAATGGCTCAAAAAATTCCTCTTTCATATTGTTCTACAAATCCAAAAATTTTTTTTCCTTTTTTCTCTTGTCAAAAAGTCTGCCTATTTATTTTACTTTCTTCATGCACAGTAACTTTATTTTGTGATCAATTGCTGGTGATACATTTCATTGCATTTTAATTTTGTTAATTTTATTTTTCAGTTCCAAAATCTCTGTTTCATATTTACAATGTATCAGTCTTTCTGTTTAATTACTTATACATCTATTTTTTTTGCTGCATTTCCATGATTGTTCTTCTGTGATATTTTGAAATGTGCTGAGCTTCTTTACAAGTTACTTTGCATTTTTAGGTGTTGCAGCCATGCAACTCCATCTCAGTGGCATCATTGCACTTTGCACTGTCAGTTTGGCGAAGTCTTGTTTCCCTAGCTATCCTTGGTCCTTGTGGTGATGTATACCTGGTATGTACATGGTGTTGTGTACATGGAAGAAGATAACATTGCAGTGTTTGTCATCAAGCTTTATCTGACAATGACTGTGAACAATAATCCTGTCCCAGATCCTGAGCAGAACTTGTGATGTGCTCCTTAAACTTGTAACTGCAGCCACATAGTGACAGGAGTCACCTCAGTGAAGGACCACCATGCCCAGTGAAGCACAAAGCCAGAATTTGTGTGCTAAGGCTTGTGTGATGCTGGGGTGATCCAAATCCACCATCTTCAAGACTAGTACAATGCTAGGGCATGCCTACTGCCCATGGCCTCTGAGGCCAGCCTTCCAGGGATTTTGTTCCCAGCCCAAGGCCACTGTAGCCAGACACAGGTATACAGACTGTCATTTTCCACTGCAGATGTTGAGGATTTTGTCTCAGGAGTGGGAAAGCTGACTAATACACCATCAGAGAGTTACACCAAGGAGAGGTTGAAATAGCAGTACCAGCTTCATTCCCCCAGATGGAAAGATTCTCACACAAAAAATTCCCTGGTGAAAACTCCTAAATGTGGAAATAATCTGAATCATCTGTACTTTATATGGAATTGGCTAACCATCTGCATTGGAAATGTAGGATAAATGCTGTCAGTTTAACTGCACTGCTCCTCTTCGAAAATGGCAAACTGCAACAGAGCCTGGACTCCACCTAGAAACAGAAGGCAGCTATCTTGCTTCCATAGCAGCACAAGTATGTTTTTCAGGAAGCCAATCTTGTTTTCAACCGATAGGGAAGAGGAAGAAGGAAGAAGAGCTGGAGTGCTAGATCAGATCATATTGGGTACAAAATAAGAAGGCAATCCCAACCAGAGAATCTTGAAGACAAGGAGACATGAGCTCTTCCACACCTGGGAGTTTAATCAGAATTCTCTGGAGCCTCAAAGACCCCAAATATCAACCATTTATTCATACAGAGCATGGCAATTCATCTATCCAGATCTGCAGACTTAAGGGCATTTACTGCATTCTTGTCTAACTGCTGAACTCAAATAGTTGCACCTTCTCTCCAGGGAATCCACCCTGTGGATAAGCTAAACCCTAGGTGACTTTAGGACCAGCCCAGCAGCTCAGCCTGTTTCCCTGCTGAGGAGCAGAGCCTCAAAGTGATTGTCAGCTTAGCCATCTCAAGAAAATGAAACAAGGGGTGCTTGCCCATGGCCATTACCAGCAGGCCCTTCCAGAGTCACTGTTTGATTACACAGCAGAGATCTAATATGGCAAGGAATGACTAGGAAATAAAGAAAAGTAGTTGCTGCTGGGAGTGCATAGTGCCAGGGCATACAGATTACAAAGAAACTGTGTGCCTCCAAAAGAAAGCTACAACAATGGGCTTTAAACCAGAAGATAATAAAAAAGTCCTCATAAATTTTCAAGGGGGCCCATGTTTACTCCTTATCAATAGAGTTAATTTGTCAGGGGGAAAAACACAATTCATTCATTCTTGCTCTCCATTATAACCTATACTTTGCTTCATGAACTTAATTCTTTCCACAATTCTGGTTGCAAACTGAAATTGAATGAGGACTGAATCAAATTTCCCCATAAGGTCAACATTGAACCTAACCATTGAATTTGATTCAGCTCTCATCCAATTTGGTTTGTGACCAGAAAGGTGGAAAGAAGTTTGTGAACCAAGGTACCACTGTACTAAATGTACATATCAGTAAATAATAGACAAGCTTCTACCTTCAAGGTATTTTGCATTCAGGTAGTACATGAAACTAATCACCCTGTGATAACACAAGGAAGAAGAAAGTACATATCCAGGCAGATATAAGAAATGCACCACCACTCCACACTGAAATGAGAAGTCCCAAACACTACTCTTGGCTCAAGCATATGTCCAGATAAGTGTCCCCCAAGGCCCAAGTGTTAAAGGACACCCATGTATGGTGCTATGGGGGGACATTGAGGATTTGGGGTCTCAAGGAAGGAAGTTGAGCCCTTGGAGGTCACAGCAAGAGCCTGAAACATCCTCTTTTCTTTTGTTTCCTGGATGCCATGAATGAGCAGCCTTCTCTGTGCCATGCTCCCTGCATGATTGATGGCCTTACTATGGGTCTGAAAGCAATAGAGACAACTGTGACAAAAACCCAAAGTCCCAAGAGCCCAACTCATCTAAGTGTATCACCTCAAGAATTTTTCCACAATGAAAAAAATTGGCACTTCTAAGTAGAGTCATTGCTATGACACTACTTGATGATGGAGTTCAGAAGCTAAGGGAATAGAATTTTTCGGGGGGGGGTTGGAAAAGTTTGGAGGGCTAGACTAGAGAAAGCCTAGAGGGTGCATACTAAGCATGGAGGGTAATTCTGGTGAGAAGAGCAGAATGCTCATGAAACGTGCACTAGAAAGATTATGCTCATGAAATGTCTGATGGAAAGAGGGTGCTATTGGGTCTGGACTACATGTCACCCAGGTTATATCACATCACAGCATTTGGATTCCTTTGCTCCATGACCTGAGACTTGGAGGGAGGTGAAGCTTACCAAGGTCAGACTAGTTTCTCAGAAGGAAGAAATTTTGAGGTGGCACAGCACTCAGGCAGTGGCATGGATGTTACTAGCTATATTTAGCTCACTTTACTCTGACAGTATGAAGCAAAGGGGAACAGAGAGGAAAACTTAGAAAGTGCAGTTTCCCTGGGAAAGGAGCATCATTAAAGGTATTGGCAAATAAGGTACAGTTGCTCCAGAGATTAGCTTCATTAAAATGAAATGCCTATACTTTGCACTAGGACAATAAGAAAAATGTCTTTAGAGTATCTCAGGAAATCATCACCATCTCCAAGGTGAAAAGATGTAACCTTCCTTCATCTTCCTTTGAAAAGAGAGCTTGAGGGGACCCTGCTCACATAGAGCCACCTAGGGGATTTTTAGCCCAGGATTCATTTTCCTGTATCCATCCACAAAGGAGTCAAAAAGGACTACAGCCATGGTTCAAGTAGGCTCAGGTAGGGTCAGTAGCAGCAGCAGACCTTGGCCTTGTGCACATGTTGCTGGTTTTGAAGGCACACAAAATGCAGCAGTTAAGGATTCATGGAAGTTTCCACCAAAATTTCAAAGAAAAACCTGAGACCAGGCAGTGTGGCAGGGTTTGGTCTATGAAAATAGCTCTGAAAGAGTGATTTTTGAAGCTGTGAGAGTAAAGGTAAAGATCCTAGAAAGTTGGAGATGCCAGAAATGTGGAACAAAAGGCAGTGAGCACAACCAGCCCCAAGGGGAGGCCATGTAGGCTGTAACAGGCAAGGCTACAGCATTGGAGCCACCCACAGCCTTGGGGGCTCACATTCAGCTATGCTGTGCCATAAGTGTAAGACAGAGCTACAGGATGTATTGATTTCTTTGATGGTTCCAGTCTTGCTTTAGTCTGATTCCTCCTTGCCATTTTCCTAGTCTTCCCTTTTGGAATGAGAACAAACTCTGTGGAATTTATTGTAAACATCTGTCACCTAATCTTTTGATTATTACAGGGGCTCTCAGCTGAAACTTTTTCTTATGTCTCAGAGGAAAGTGTATACTTAGACTTTTGAACAATATGGGAACAATTGACAACTTAGGGGCTAATGGATACAGACAGCATGAATGCATTTGCACAATAAATTGGACGTGGATCTTCAGGAGCTAAAGGTGGTATGCTATGATAGCTAAGTGTTCCAGAAAGTGCATCTGGATTTCTAGCCTCTGGTGCCACTGGGAAATGGTAAAACCTATAGGAGGTGGGTGGGGCCTAGTGAAAGAAAGATGAGTCATTTGGGTCATGCCCTTGAAGGACACATTAGGACAACTCTCCCTAATTTCTCCTTTACTTCCTGGCCACCCTGGGGTGACCCTTATGTGCCCTCTCTTGTGTCTTGTCCACACAATGCCAGTTTGTAGGCATCAGCCTGCTGCATCATGTGCTCCCTACCATAATGTGCCACCATGTGACAGGACCCAATAATCATGCCAGCTGACTAGGGACTGAGCCTCTGAAGCTGGGAGCCAGTATAAAACCTGTCTCCTTTAGGATTTTCAACTCAGGTATTTTGTCCCAGTAGTCAAAAGCTGACTAACATAATCAAGGGTTCTACTGAAAAAAATAACTCTGAGGGGTTCTCCTTAATATAGAACTAAGAGTGATATTTCAAGAAATGTCATGCATATGAATGATTTTAAAATTGTCATAACAATGGAAATATCTAATCCAAATAATGCTAACACAATTTGTCATCGACCAGATACCAACTATTTAGAGAAATTCTTAGCATTGGTCTCCTTGATTTTGTAACACAACCTATGCTTATTGGATTCAATATTTATATAAATACCAATGTGAAGAGAAGAAAAATGATCTGAAATCTCAGCATAGTGACTCAGTTCATCATCAGAGGCCTCTACCATTTCTACAAAGACCTGTGCATTTTATAGGAGATGTGTCATTCATTCATTCATTTATATGAGTTTTGAGACAGCGTCTCACTATGTAGTCAAGACTTGTCTTAAACTCACTATATAGCCTGGCCTGCCCTTGATCTTGCAGAGATTCTCTTGCTCCAGCCTCCTGAATGCTGTGATTATAGGTGTGTGTGTGCCACCACATCTAGTAAAATGTGGCTTTTAGATACCACAGTCTCTGGGCTGGAATGGCTTGATGTTCTGATGTTGATCATTATTTCTAACTCTTTACTGGTTTTACAACATGTACATGTTTGGTGGTAAAATAGACCGAGTCCTTGTATTTTTGTTACTGTTATACATTTGTTGTTTTTAAAGTAAGTGAATGGTTTACATGAAAGATTTCATTTATTTTAACTTATATTTACATATATCTTGTTACAGAAATCAGATTTATTTTTTAAATGTTTTGTATTTAAATTATACGATTTTAAGAATAAACACATTATTTCAAAGTCATTAAAATAGTTCTAATATAAGTCAATTTCTTTAGTAAAATCACAAAATATGAACTTTTTAGTGATATTTACCTAACTCAAAGTAAAGTGTTTTAAAAAGTTTGTTTCAATAAAAATAATATCTGCATCTATTTGTGTTCTGGAATGGGATGATGTTTTGATAATCTTTACAATATGAAATCATTAAATCAGACTAATTTTTAAAAATCTATCATATCTTATCTTTTTACAATGAAGTTATTTAAAATCAACTCTTTTAGTAATTTTGAAACATGTGATCCATTGGTGTTTATTACAGTCACAAATTTGTGCAATGCATCACTAAAGCCTGTTCCTCTTGATAGAGTGTGGTGGATCCAACAGATAGACTCCTGTTTCCTCGTAACAATGAAGAAAGAATTGTAAGTGTACATCCAATTGTACAAGACAAAAACAGTGCACTTATTGCAGGTGACAGGAAGGCATGCTGAGGGCAGCCAGTGCCAGCAGAAACATAAAAGAGTGGTATGAACACAAAAGTGGTGTCTTGGTGGCAGGGAAATTAAAAGCACACAGGTAAATCATACTTTATGGTTTTAAGACATGTGCACTCCAACCTGGGTGCCTCTTGCTGGGTTTCTACACATGACTGACAGGGTGCTGAGCCATCTCAGGGGGATTCAGCACCAGGTCTGTTCTAGAGGTCACTCTGACTAAAGCTCACACATGCAATGCAGCCAACATGTGTGAACTTTTCATGAGCTCTGGGTGAGGAAAAGATCAGACCCTGAGGTCCAACATGCCAGTGCTCTGGCCTGGAGCTTTAGAGACTTCCTGAGTCTTAAATATCTTATTTCTGCTTCTCTCAGAACAATGGAAGAGGATTAGTACTCTGGTGTTGCCCAAATTCAACTGTGCAGAGGGGAGTGATTCCCAGCCCAGATTGTGCTACCTGTCCTAATCCTAACTGAAACTGTACTGCATATTTTGAGCAAAATCTCTTTTTCCAAACCCCCCCAACCATCAGTAGCCAACATTCTACTCTCTGCTTCTCTGAGTTGTACTTTATTATGTTCCATACAGAAATGGGAACACACAACATTTGCATTGTTCTGCCTAGGTTATTTCTCTTATCATAATTTTTTCTTCCAGCTGAACCTATCTTGTCACAAAGGAGAGGAGATCCCCTCTTAATGACTGAATAGTATTCTACTGTGTATTTATTCCAAATACCAAAGGGGCCAAGGATTTAGATCAGTGGTTCCGCTGCCTGCCTCTCAAGCACAAGGTCCCAAGTTCGACCTCCAGTACCAAAAACATAAATAAATAAATCCAAATACCAAAGGTTGTTTATTGATTCATCTGATTATAGATGCCTTGCAGGCTTCTGATCCTAGCTATTGTGCAGAATGCTGCAATGGAAACAGAAGGGTGGTATTGTGGTTAAATTTCCTTTGTTGAATACATAGATGAGGATTAGAGGATCATGTATCCCTATATTTGATTTTCTGAATAATTTCCACACTTTTGAACATAATGGCTGTGTTTTAAAAATAATTGTGAGGGGCTGGGGATTTAGCTCAATGGTGCTGTGCTCACCTTGCAAACATAAGGTCCTGAGTTCGATCCCTGGTACAAAAAATAAAAAATGTGAAAGTTAACTTCTTTTTGAAAGAAATTAATATAGGAAAAATTAAGAATTTGAAAGAAACAAAAAATAATATATATTTGAAGATATATCTACTGTTCTATTATTTTACTGATAAAGTTTATGTGAACATGATAACTAAAAATTCATGTATACATACTTTCATTTAGAAGATTCTAATCTTTCATTATTGGAAGAAGCCTAAATATATTAATTATCCATTCCAAATAAAACAACTGCTTCAGATTTATAGGTAAAAATAAATTCTCACAACACATTTGCATAATTATGGAAATACATTATAAAACATTATGAAAGAATAAAAGCAACAAATACTGTATTTGTTCCATTTTGGTATAAGAGGTGTTATAGATTTACAGTAAGTCCCTGTGTTATGAATGTATTCCAATCCAGGTGAATTGTTTGGAGGCTGGGTTTTTTCATAAGCAGACAAAGTGAGTCATATAATATATCTGTGCAAGTTCACAACTCCAGGGTTTGTCAGTTAGGCACTTACTATATATTGTGGTGGTCTCTATTTCAATCCAGTTTTATCCCATCATGTCATTTATGACCAAATCTGCCTTCATGATGTGTTTGTTGATACACATCATTAGTAACTGGCATTATATGAACACCCTCCTACCTCTGATGTGTGCCAACTTCCCCAGCATCGTATACACCCCTCTGGCCTACCAGTGCAGTGTAATATCCTCATGCTTCTTCAGGGTTGCCAAGAGCCTAGAGGGAAAATCTGTTCTTCTAAGCAGTGCTTACACCTTGCTGTGACCTAAAAACACAGCCAGTGTGCTGTGGGTTACACTTACTTATCAGATGATGCTTACCAAACAAAAGAACAAATTCACACAGCCTTGGCTTGCACAAGATTTAGCCTGCATTCTTCTTGTGCTGTGGACCTAATAATGCCTGGTAAAACAGAAGCCATTCCTGATGCTGGGGAAATTTGTGGTGAATGGCAGGGCAAAGGGACTGGGGGCGGGGGGGCTTGTCCTGTGATAACTTATGGGACTGCCTAGGCCAGCAGTAGGTGTTAATCTCACACTGCTGATCCAGGAGGCATAAGTGCCCCCTCTGGTTCGCGGGGGTAAAGTAAAGTAAAAAGGAGAAAGAACATGGTGCACCCAAGGTAGCAAAAGTAACAAGGGACCTTAACAGAACTTTCTACTCCTTTTATTTTATTCAGATTACTTAGGATGGGTAGCAACAAACCATAAATCCCAGTACCCTCAGGTCTAGCCTCACTATGAATCAATCACACAATCTAGATTTAGCCACCTAGTAAAAGTAAAGGCATGAGGCTTTGGGGGACATCTAAACACAAGCCATAACATGTGGATTTATTTCTGAGCTGTCTGCCCTGTTCCATTTTTCTATGTGCCTCTTTTCATGCCAAAACTAAGCTGTATTAACATGTTTCTGGAGTATAATTTGAAGTAGATGGTGTTTTGTATTAAATGACATTCTTTTTGCTCCAGATTGCTTTGGGATCTTTTGTAGACCTTCATGTATTTCTGCCCTGTACTATGTGTTTCTGTGAAGAGAAACATTAGAATATTTAAGGGACTGCATTGAATCTGTAGTTGTATGGCATGCACATTTTAACACAATTGATTTTACTGATTTACTCTACTGTCTGGTCTCAGAAACCTGCATGGAACCCAGAGGGCAATTAGGATGTGTACTGGAGGGAGCCTGAGCAATGCTGCATTTTCCAAATCTGGATAAGCACAGGAAAGTACTTTGCCCCTGAAATCTTACAGTGCAACACAGTAACCCAGTACAATGAGTCTAAGCAAAAAGAGGACATATGAGGGATTTAGAGTTTTGATTTTTCAGCTAATGTGTCATTTTTAAAAGAATGAGGTCTGTGTTTTCTTGTCTTTAATCCTCTAATATCTTAAATAATAATGATAATTGTTAGAGAAAATTATCAATTATGTATTATGTTTTTGTTTGAGATATTTGTATCACATGCAAACTAGCATAAAATGTCAGTTCTAGAAAAAATATTTGTAACATTGTAATATTAGCTATGCATATAATACATATCCACATACATGTCTAATAGTATATGAGTATATTTAAACATAGAGTGTGAACATATAAACTTACATATATAGTTCTTCAAATTAATGAGAATAAATTAATATTAAATGGAAGAATTAACATGAAAAGATTTTTAAAAGAATATTTAATCACATTTAGTCATATATTGTATTGGCTTTTGCCAGCTCTAAACTGTATCATTGTTTGTTTGTTGTTTGTTTATAGACAGGGTCTCCCTATGTAGTTCAGGCTGGACTTGAATTCAGTGTGTAGCCAAGCTGGCCTCAAACTAACAGTGGCTGTGCTGCCACAGCCTCCCAAGTGTTGAGATTATAGCAACACCCCCAGCTTGTACCTTTTGTCAAAAAGGTTTTCTTTTTGCTCCTCCTACAAGAAAGCACTAGGTTAACACCATATTGTTTAACCCTATCTTTTTCAGTTGACAAGTACTAAAAAGCTAAACAATTTGGGTTCTCCAATAGATAAAAGACTGACAGGGGGTGGGAATAACTAGAGGATGGATCAGAGCTTGCTCCATCAAGGGCAAGAGGGGAAAAGAATACAAGACCCAGGAGGGCACCGTCTCATTGTGAGTGTATGGGCTCTTCTGGCTCCCAGAAACATCTTTGGCCATTACCTGAATGACCATTCAAATCTGCATGGTCCAGACCATGCAGCCCACTGCACCCCTAGAAGGAAAATCAGCAGCCTCAGGTGGATCAGGCCTATGTGAAACAACAAGGAACTTGCCTAGAGTACTCTGTCCTGAAAAAAAGTGTTCAAATTCCAGTGTGGACCACCACAGCTGCTCACTGTCCTCAGCTTTGCCAAAGCTGTGGTGCTCGCTCATGGCTGCCTTCTTTTCTGCTCTGCTCAGTTTCATTACCCAAGGATTTAGGAAACCATGGCTACTAGAGGGGCTTTCCATATAGAAAAGAGCAACAGCAAAATACAACCCAAGCAATTAGGCAGGAACCCTCCTGCTCCCTGAAAAGTTGGAGCCTTTCATCTCCACAACCTAGTCATCTCCTATCCCTGTGTCCACAAGAAGAATGCTTGGTCATTGTACAAATTAGGAGAAAGAGTCTTCCCAACAGAAGGACATTCCTTTTCGGTCGGGCTGATATCTGTTGATGTCTTCCACTGTCTCCCAGCTGGGCTGTCAAAATGATACTGTGTGTTGGATCTGATAGGTAGATTCCAGGCTGTTGTATATGATTAGTAAAGAATTACAAGTGTAAAACTGAAGGTAAAAGAAAAAAACAGCCACAGTATTGAAGATAATGGAAAGATGTACTCAGGGCAGGCATGAACATAAATGTAGTGTAGGACAACAGAGAAATAAACACAGCAAAGCATACTGATGAATCAGGCTTTTGAATTTTTAAAGGACATACATCCTTGTCTGGGTGCTGCTCACTGAGTCTCTAGGTAAGATTGACAGGAATGATAGGTTTTTGAGTCATCTGAAATGCTTTCAATCAGCATAGAAGTCCCAGAATTCATAGAGTAAATTACATAGATGAGATATAGTCCATATCTATGATCTTTTAATAAAATATGTGTGTGGAAAATTTTACTGAAGGTGAGTGTTAGAACAAAAGGGAAAAGAGGGAGGGATACAAGCTCAGCAGGACAGGCTTATTTCAGGAAAAATGGAGAGGGACCACTCTGGCATTAGAGACAAGACCAGCAACTCTCATATTGCATATAAAGTCTCTATATGGTCATGGGCATAAAACATGGGGGCTCTTAAAGTAAATTTTCATAAGGGGACATTTAGAGGAGAGATTTCAGTACAAAGGTGTTGTGGTTATCCTCTTAAGGGCATACAAGGAGTTGTGTGTTGTTTTTCAAGAGCAGGGCTGAACAATGATTGGGAATCATAGGGCATAGCTGCTCTTACTGGGCCTCATCAGCCCATAAGGATACACCTGCACCAGGTATAAAAGCATAGCAGGGGCAAAGAATTTAAAGTGGCTTTCACTCAGACCAGGATGGGTCTGGTCAGATTTATTCATTCTAGACTCTATAATAAGATAAGGGGAATGGGTTGTGCATATCTTTATTAACTTCTTCCTACTCATTAGGTCAACCCCTCAAGTGCTTGTGAAGGTTTTGTTGGGACTGAAGAAGGAGGACTGTATTGGTGTAGTCTTTAGCAAATGTCCTTGAAATGATTGCCATCCTACTGATGAGAAATCTTTGAAATAAATTGATTAGGAATGGCAATAATAAACAACAGGTACAAAGAGATAGGCACTACAAAAGAAAAAATCCATGACAGGATAGTGAACTTCCATGAATCCCATTAACTCTGTAGGTAGTCTGGAAACATTACCTGTACTGCCTGGACCTCTGTGTCTATCTTCTGCAAAGTTTCAGTCACATTATTATGACCTGAAATAAAAGTATACCATGGTGTATGAAACATGTCACAATGTCCACTTAGGGCAGCCTGCATGGGCACAATGGATGCCAGACACATTCATTATTGGTTTCATTACATCATCACAGGGAGTTTAGCAGTCTGTAGATGAGAATAAACAAACTTCATCAAGAGATAAATGCAAGTATGACCACAGCACAAGCATCAGAATGGAAAGGCAGATTGGAGAAAGAGTCACATTCACACACTGTTCTTGAGAAATTGGAACAGCAATTGTAACCAACTGATTTCTGGATCTGTCTGTACCTGGAAACTGTCAGCAGGGGTCAGTGACTACAGTCCCTTTTTATATTGAGCCTATATTACCATTATTTTAATACGGTTTTTGTTGTACTTTTGTAGGTGTTCAGGACCAAGTGAAAGTGAGACCTGTGTTCATCAGAATTATCCTCTCACTATCTATCATGGTCAGTTAAGGCTCCTTGGGCATCAATTTTGTAAGCATTTGCAGAGCCTCTCAGCTCCTCTGTCAGTGTCAACTACCAGGATGGGTCACAGTCTTGCTTGATCATTTGGCTTTCTGTCTAAGCATGGGTGGTGATCCTCCCTTTAGCACACTGTACCTTGGTTGACTCTATTCTCTAGGGTCCAATAATCTCCCTATTCAAGAAGTTGTGAGGCTTACAAAGTTATAAAATCTTATAGAAAACAACTTGGGTCCTTGTTGACCTTGGAAGCTCAGGGCCAAAATTTTGGCTGTCCTGTTAGTCCAGTTGCTTTTCTATATTTGGTCTCCAAACCTTAGTTGTTGAACATCCAGGACTTGAGTTAAAGTAGTATTGTGGTGGGACCAGTAGGTATAATCTTATGATTTTTATATCAACCACCTTGAAATATACAACATGATGAGGGAATTGTTATTTCCTTACCAATCATGATGGTTTTAGAAATTGAGTCCCTGCATAATATTGAGTTGACAGTTATAAGGCTTCACTGAGAAAACGTTAGGTCATATTTCAGCATAACAATCCTGATGACATCATTAAATGTGATGAAGAAACTTTTACTTAAATTTGTCATTTCCATCTAAGAAGAATGTATCTTATAAGGCTTTGTCTGAATTGCACAACTTTTGAGCATCATTGAGTGTTGGAGCACATACACAACATACACATAATAATGCTGGCTGTTTCTCATGCTGGATTGACATGTACATCTTGTCACAAGTATCTGGAAAATAAGTAAGGGGAACCCTGGTGCTTGAGCCTAAAAATTTACCACCAGAAATAACTGTAGCCTGGAAATCACTGTTTTTATGTTTTGTATCTTTGAAGACCTGCATACTGGAAAACAAGTACATTTAATTCACCATGAAGTCAGCAATAATGAATGTCACAGATCAGGTCAGAACTGTCCAAGGAGGCAGCTCTGTTCTGCTTCTTGTCACTGACCAGTGTATGTTTCCAAGTTAGTTATGCAGTAAAACTCATGTCCACTATCAATTTTTGAAATGAGAGTTAAAACCTTTGCCTGGAAGCACCAATTAGACCAGAGAGGAGAGCAGGGGCCTAGGGAGGGTGTTCTTGAATTGTCACATGGTTAAATTTGACTGGCTGGGAAATGACTCTCCAAGTATCCTTGAATAGCAAAATTATATTAGTACCAGCAGAAAGCAGAAAGAAGAGCAAGTTAATAACTTAATTGTAGTCTGAGAATTTACAATGTACAAGAAATGTCTTAAGTGTATCAATGAAACAAAATGTCCACTCAAACAGAAGGCCAAACATAAATTTATCTATTTTTGTTTCTCTGGGCCTAAAATTTTTATTTCCCTTTTTCAGATGGCCCCTGTGACTGTGTTTTTAACTGACAGAAATGAATTTGCTTGTTTCGACTCTAATGGGATTTTAGAGGCAATGAAAACAAGACTTAAATAGGTTTGGTTATTCTGAAAACTTACATAAACCACTTGTGATGGAAATCTCAAAAAGATTAAAGATTGTTGATTAAAGATTGAAAAAGATTGTAGTGCTCAAACAAACTAGTTCTTTGCAACTTTGTAAAAATATTAATGAACACTTATTTTTTATCCTGATTAATTTTTCCTAGTAGTGTATAATTTACTGGTTTGACTTTTGTTGGTTTTGGCCCTTAGTTTTTGCAAAATAGACCCAATTAGCATATGGTATTGTAATTTAGAGCCCCTTTTAGGGCCTTATCTTTGGGGTGGCATCCCTATTTATTTGGGATGGTTTGACTTTTACTGTTTTATGTGTAGAAGATTCAAGGTGATATATATATCTATATAGATATATATCTATATCAATATCTATATCTATATCTATATCTATCTATCTATCTATCTATCTATCTATATATATAGAGAGAGAGAGAGAGAGAGAGAGAAAGAGAGAGAGACAGAGAAAGGGAAGCAGAGAGGTAATTGAGCAAAGAAATCTTGAGTGTAAGCGACCTGTCACTTCACACTCCCCTGAATGTAGTTATCATGATAAAAGAATTTTTAGAAGGCAACCTAAAGGAGTATCTGACATAATTTAAGAAATTTGGGCAGCCATAATGACTGATAAGAGAGGGTGCAGGAGTCACTAACATAATGCTGGGGTGTCCCCAAAAAAGGACTAGGGCCCCAGAGATTCTATTGTAGACATGGCCTGGCCAGCTCAGAGAACTTTTTTTTCTCATGGTTTGGGCAGGTGACCATGCTCCCATTTCCACAGAAGTCCACTACAGAACTCAGCCCTGTGAGAACCCTCAGAGGTCTGGAATGAACCTACACTTCCCTGGTGCACCTGGGGGAAGGTTGGGGTGAATCTTAGCAGTGAGGGGATGGATAATGAAGTATCCAGTGTTGAGCTGAGGGCTAGGAAGAAGTGGCATATGACCTCCTGATCTCATAAAGAAGAGAGGGGGAAGTATAAAAAGAGGAGGGCAGGTAGATCACAAAAGGAAGAGGTGAGGGATATTGGGGTTATCTCTTTGACATCTGACACACATTGGGCACCAAATTTTAGGACAAAAAGGAAAAGAAGTAGGAGTACATGCTCAACAGGACAAACCTATTTCATAACAAACCTGTGAGGGACCACTCTGGCACTAGAGACCAGCCCAGCCATTCTCATTTAGTCTATAAGGTCCTTGTAGGCTCATGAGCATAAAAAGATGGGGACTGTGGAAGGGGAAAGTCACAATGGGACTTTCAGGGGTGAGAATTCAGTAAAAAGGAGTTGCACTGAGGACAACACTTGAGGACATACAAGGAGTTGTGTGCTGTTTGTCAAGAGTAGGGTGAACAATGATTGAGAGTTATAGGGTGTAGCTGTGTTTACTGGGCCTTATTAGCCCAGCACTTTACATTTGTAGCAGATGTACAAGGATAGCGGGGGTAAGGGATTCAAAGTGGTCTCTGATCAGACCAGGGTGGTAGTGGTTGGAGCCCTTCAATCAGCCTACAATATATGTGTTGCATATTCTCTGGCCTAGACTTTAGTGATTTCCTGGGATTTTGTTATTTTAATTTCTGTTCTTCTCAGAGCAGTGCAAGTAGGACTGACCCTGGGTGTGGCTTAAACTCAAGGGGTGTAGGGGAGTGGCCTTTAAAACACAGTTGTGCTACCTGTTCTAATACTATATACTTGAGATTTTTATCTTCAGTCATTGAATTTGTGATTTTTCCCATGGACATTCAGAATGCTACTGACAATGTAGTGGGCATGAAGGGTCTTTGCTTTTTAATGTCTTCATTTCTTTCCATAATTAATTCAAAGACTATGAGGATGAGGGAGCTGGACCACTAGGAGTTTGTATACATAAAAAGAAAGCTGAATTCTAACTGACTGTAAAAGGCAAAGCAATACTTTAGTTAGTAATCACCACTCAACTGCTTACTAGAAATTTGAAACTGAAATGGTCCAAACAAGCCTATGTCTCCCCTTTAATTCCATCAGGTGTTTTCTGTGCTTGCTTCCACATGTGCCTATGGAGGCTCCTCCCTTCCCCTCAGAGGAACCTCAGCAGCTTGCTGTCAGGAGCTGCCTCATGCAAGAGTTTCTGCCCACCAAATAGACTCTAACATATTAACAGCTCTCATTTCATTCTTAATAGCTCCTTTAACTTCCCTAGCAGTTTCATTCTACTTTCTCTCCTTCATCCAATTTTTCTCCAGACTGGAATTTAAAATCTAACAGTTAGGAAGGAATATCATTAAGAGTTACAAAAGTCTGAGTTTGGTATAGTGTACATCAGTGGGTGGAAAAATTAGACAGGAACTTTAAAAATGTATTGATCTTCTGTGACCCTAGAACCATTTTTCAGTGCACACATATATCAATTTTTATTTATTTCATTTCTAATAATATCACAAATTAATCTGTGATGGTCTGACCAAAGAGTCCTTACCAATTAGGACCCAAGCAAAAAAGTGACATCTCTTGAGGCCACAGTGACATGGGCTTCCTAAAGAATGGACACACTTATAAATAACTCAGAAGTAGAACTGCTGATATGGTTCCTGATAATAGTAACTCTCCTTCAAAATGACTCCTTGGTTTTACTGGCTAAAGAAAAAGACAGGATCTTAAACATTGTAAAGACTCCTTAAATTTCATAAATGCAACATTCATATTGAGGAAATGCCTGGGTTACCTCATCTCTTAGGTATTTTTGATGCTCTAATTCATGTTATTTTTTAAATCAACCTAATTAAATATTATTATTAAGATATTATTGAATAAAAAATCCTTGTCTTACTGCAAGATTATTAACATAGTACTCCTGTACCATATGACAAGTGTATTCTCTGAGTACACTGAATTTTCTGAATCTTTATTTCTTTTAATTGATTAGTATTAATTTTTATAAAGGCTATCTAATGAGCCATACACAAATTGGGAGAAAACAAAACTCTCATTGTTTTTGTGTTACTGGGCTCATAGTTCTGCGAACTTTGAATAATAAAGTTGTAAACCAAAGGAAGTGAGGAGAGTTTCCATTGGAAAATAGAAGAGGGAGAACAGCTCCTAGATTTACAGGAAGTGTGCTGAATGGGTTGCTACTGAGGCCCTTCAATCTAGAGTTACAGATAGGTAAGCAGTGTCCAGAGCAATGCTACATAATTTTAGGGAAAAATCATTTGATTAGGCTTAGTTTTTCTGCCTACAGGCCAGCTGTGGTATTTCAAGACATGATTCCACTTTGGCCTCTGGTCAAAACTGAGACCTCAAAGATCCCAGGATGCTGTGATGCTCCAGGGCAAGACCACACCTGCAGGGGACATCCTAGGAGGAACCAAATCTTCATCTGCATAGTTCCTCATTGATCTAGGAATTCAACCACTCCCCAGTTATCTGTTACATTTGTTTCTACAAATGTACTGAATAAAAGATGCAGCAAACTTGGGGGCTCTTGTCTTTGCTGCCCAGAGCAGCATTGATCAGGCCCAAAGCTCAGCTTCTTCCCCATGTCTCATTTTTTCTACCTTTTCCATATGATAAGTTAATTCGCCTTGTGGTGCCATGGCTCTCAGGAGACTAGGACTTACTTCAGAAGTTCTAGTAACATCCCCTTTCCCTGTTACCTACAAAGCAGGGCATAGGAATTGATTAATTTTTAAAGGCCACCTACCACAGGTAGCTTGGAGAAGTTAACAAAAAAAAATTTACCAACTGGAACTCAGGCTCTCTGACCCAGTTCTTTTACATAGTGTTTATAGGAGATTGGGATCTTAGAAAGAAGCTGGTTATTTTGCATTATAATTTCCTTTGAACTCAAGAGCTTAGTAGGGGTTGGGTGCACCTCTCTTTAGGAGGAAGTGGCTGCATTGCATGTTGCCTAAGGAAAGGAAGGAAAGGAATGGAAAGAAAAGAAAAGGGAAGAGAATGGAAGCAAAGAGAAGGGAAGGTAGTTCTTCTTCCAACATCCTAGTTCACTATGCTTATTTAAATTTCTATTCATACTGCTGACTACCCAAGTCTATCTCGTCCCTTCTTCTAACTAGTTGTCTTACTTTTAAGCTACCTAAATAAACTGTTTTCTTTATACTGATGCAAAAATATCTTAGAAAATGAAGGACCTCAGACAACATTGCTGATAGATTCTTCAGCTAGAGGCCTGGGATTTAGCTCAGTGGTTCTGTCACCTGTGTTTCAAGTCCAAGGTCCCAAGTTTGATCCCTGGTACCAGAAACAAAAAAAAAAGATTCTTTAGCTACATTGTAAAAGATAACAGAAATGTGCATGTAGGAAGAGATTTGCTATGAAATGTAATGACAACAAAGTGCCATAATTGAAAATTCTCTTGGAAATTATGGCTCTAATATTTGAAGTATTCTATGCAGTCATATCCTTCTAAGCAATCTCAGAATGGTTCGTTAACTCTGGAAATTCTAGAGCAGCATGCAAGTTAATCAGAGAAGTCAGAAATCATTTGAGTCCCCTGGAGAATGAGAAGGAGTAGCAGGCATGAAATATTTGTCCCTGTCAGTGACTCCAAGGCTCTCTGAATTGCACAAAGATGAGACCACCTCAGAATGAAATAAATAGAAAATGCCACTGGATGTTTCCAGCCAGTTTGAAGAGATATTTTGAAGAAATTATTTAAATGTGGCACAATTAGTGAGAGATTCTAGAATCTTGTTATTTACTTAAAATCTTTAAATCAGTAGAACTTTGGGTGTATTGGTACTAATATATTTCACCAGAGTTCAGAATTAAACCTAGGCAGAACATATGGCCCTTTGCAATAGCTTAGTTGAGTTATTATACATAGGCAGTCAGACAAGCCTTTGATAAGGTCCCATGGAATAATTAAGCATGTAGCCAAACATCCTTTAAGCTTAGAAATGTAAAAAAATAACCCACCCAGGTTAAGAACTAATTCAAGGAACTAAGCCAATTTAAAAATGCAAAGGCAAAGTGAAGAACAAAGTATTGAAGTTGGGATGGGAATAGAGAGATAAGGACGTGTATCTCTAGGAAGAAGACTTTTATCCAGGATGTGCAGTCACAGTCCTTCCAATCTCCAGACCTGCAGATGCACAAGATAATCATTGTCTTATTGAACTCATCCTCTGTGAAAGCAACCCAAAGCATGACTGGACTTCTTTCTCCTCTGGGTGTCCAAGAGCTTTTCTCTTCTTAATCCTAATAAATACTCTCCTACATTACTCCTTTTGTCCTTCAATTTTTAGAGAGAGCACTCTGGTTTAATATTAAATTAACTATCATGCTCCATTCCACCTTCATTTATTGAAATGCTTGTTTTGCCATTTCTTTTCTCCTGAGTTCCAAGTTAGAAGCTGTATGTTTATGTCAGTGGATGTTTCTTCTTTTCATCCACAGCATGATTCTACACTTTAGTTTGTGACCCAAAGGAGACTGGAAAATATAACAGAATGGACAACTGCACCATGATCAGAGAATTCCTTCTGAGAGACATCTCAACTTCTAGAGAGCTCCAAGTATTGCAAGGACTGTTTTCCTTAGTGATTTATCTGGAATGTCCAGTTGGAAACCTTGTGACTATTGCAGTCATAATGACAAACCGGTGTCTGCACTATCCAATGTACTTTTTTATAAGTAATTTGCTCCTCACAGTCCTCTGCAGCATCTCAGTTATTGTTCCCAAATCAATTATTAATTCCTTTACAGGTAGCAACTCCATTTCACTCAAAGAATGTACTGCTCAAGTTTTCCTGTATATTTTCTTTGCATTTACAGAACTTGCTCTCCTGGTGGTCATGTCCTATGACTGCAATATGGTCATTTGTCACCCTCTGCACTACTGGCTCATCCTCTCCCTGAGTCCATTCATACAGGGAGTGGTGGGCTCCTGGGTCAGTGGCTTGGTCTATTCTATCTTCACAGTGACCATCACACCATTTCCCTTCACAAAGTCCAATGTGATCCATCAATATTTCTGTGAAGTATCTCTAATTCTGAGCATTTCATTTTCCAATGTCCAGTTTTCTGAATCTATGGTGCTTGTATTGTATTTGTGTCATTACTGTATGTTTTGTCTTTTTGCTTATGACATATGTTAATATATTTTCAACACTGCTTAAGATTCATTTGGTAGAAGCCCATCACAGAGCCATGTCTACCTATATCACACAGTTGGCAATTCTTCTATTTTAATTTCTGTGTTGGCTGCTGCCCTAGATCCCTTTGCAAATAAATGATCTTTAAAAAGTCTTCTAACATCCATCTTCTATACAATGGTGCCCTTATTCATAAATCCCATCATTTATAGTCTTCAGAACACAGAGATTAATTTTGCTTTATGAGACATGTTCAAACAAGTTTTTCAATTGTGAGTAGGCAATTTCTTGATTAAAAATGCTTGATGACAAGATAATTTGCTAGAATTGTAAGTTATATTGGATGTGAGTTTTAAATTTGAATGGACCCCTGTAAGTTATTTAGTGTTTGTGGTCTATATATTTATTGCCTGGCTAGGTGAGTGTGAGCTACAGATCTTACTGTCTTTACTTCTTTAAAATTACAGTGGTGTATTTCATACCTGCACCTTGAAAATACAAGACTGGCCCCTATTCCCAAAATGTTTTGGAAAATGTTTGAATGCTGTGAGTTAAACACAAAGAAAGGCATCATAAGAAGGTTGTGCCTTATAGAGCCAAACCTTGCCAAGTACCTGTACAACTGAGTGAACTTCAAGATTCTGGGTGCCACTGAGCTGGAAGAGAATGTTGAATAGTTTAGGATGGAAAGAACTACTGGTTACATTGCTCTCTTTGTAACCAGTCTCATCCCAAGGCTGGGCAAAGTCTTATTGATGGGGGCTTGGAGGGAACTGAAGAACCGAGGGTACCTTGAGACTGAAACAGTGAGACTCTTGACACATCCACCAAACCATCTTTGCTCAGGTCCCTGGGATGGTGAAGATGGCTCACTCAGTAGAATGGAAGACTATGAGATGACTGGAGTTCCTACAACATGGCTGATGCTCTGGCTCTCCCTAAGTACTGGAGGCAAAGACAGAAGCCCTGCTGAGGCACCAACCTTTCAACCAGGCTAAGGAAATTGAATCTGTAGCCACAGAGTGCAGTGAAGAGCCCAGTGCAGGTGTTGGGTTTATCCGTATATTTCCATGTTTCTGGTGCTGTGTGATCCCATTTCCTATTGCTATGGCTGGGACTTTGGAGGAGTCCAAAGGACCATGTGGTACACATCTGATGGCTGCAATCTGCTTTGCTTTTGGTTCTAGTTATGGCAAGTGTTGTACTTACTGATACATTTCAAAATTTATGTTAATATTGCTGGGTGTTTTCTTTTAATAAATGTTTCTGTCTGAAATGAGCTACTTCAATAGTAAGAATAAAATCTGTGGAGAATTATTTTCTCAGGATTATTTTTTGATAATTTAATCTCCAATTTCATTTTTATCTCAGGATTACTGTAATAACTGATTTCTTTTCTATTTTCAATCCATTTATATTTTAAAACTGTTTTACTAAAAATTCTCCTTTCAAATAAAACAAATGATATATTTACTCCTTAAAATTATGTATGCTCACCCAGACATAGTCACACACACACACACTATACACACACACGCACACACACACACACACACATATGCATTATATACATATGTATATGTTTACACAAAGGCACTAGCTCTTTTTACAGCAATTTATTTTCATGATAGGAAAATAAGGACACAAAATTAGTTTATCCCTTTAAAAATACTCATTTGAAGTATTAAGATGTCCTACCCTTCTCTGTACATCACAGTACATATAGGTTAAATTTAATAACATTTAATTTACTTTTAAATACTTACCTATAAACTGAAATCTCTTCCAAAGATAAATAATACCCTGATATTTCTTAAAAATGTCCAAGATGTATTGAATTAGAATACAAAATTAATTTATGTGCATTAGATTTGTATTCCACAGCATGATCAAGCTTAATTTCTTAATAAAATTCAAAGAAAAATTAAAATACTGAAACCCTACTTTTGATTGCACATTTGTGCACTTCCACTGCATGACCCTCTGAAATCCTTTAGGCCTCACTACTGAGCTCACCGAAGAACTCTTGATTATCTTTCTTTAGATGCCAGGAATTTAGAACTGTGGTATAATCCTACTTTAATATTTGTAAACATTTGCCCACGTGACAGTTGCAGCTGCTTCAATAAACATCTCTTAAGTGCTTTAATTGTATTTTCCCTATGAAGCAGAGCACCGATTTCCAGTAAAAATGTAATGCAGACCAAATTATGTTGCTAAAATTCATACAGCAAGGAACAAACAGTCAGGAAATACCTCCATTTACTCTTGCCAGAGTTAGAGGATTTAGTATCAATATCATTTAGGATAAAGAACTTTCTTGAAATTAGTTTTTGAATCCTTCTAAACACAGTATTTTGTGGATTTTCCAGCACAAACTGAAGAGTACATGAAAGAATAATGTTGAATAATTTCACCAAAATGTGCACTCTACAGATGTAGACCTAGTAGAGTAGAAGGTAAAATGAGTTCCCAGAGGCTGAGTTAAGTTTCACTCTCTGAGGAAAGCCTCTGTCCCCAGACAATCAAAGTTCCTTTGAGTTAAGGTAGATACAATATTTCCAGCGTTCCTGTGAATTGTCAGTATGACTGTAGGGCTTTGGGAAAATATGTGGGAAGGCAACAAAGAAGTGACCACTACATTGAGGGTTCTCCACCAATCACAATGTTATAGCCTCAGCTGACAAATGTCAGGAGATTGTGAAGAAAATCCCATATATAAGGTGGAGGACCTGCAAGATGAGAAGGAAAGATTCTAAACACAGCTTGGTAGAGGTAACTTAGCCCATCTGCAACTCTGCAGGGCCTGAGGACTCCAACCCATTTGCACTTCTCTTGACCTTGAATTTAAACATAAAATCTCATCTCAGTTCTCCTTCATCAGACAACCAGTTACCTTATTTTCCCACTTAAAATATTAGTTGTATTTGTGACTGATGTGTACATGTGTGAATTATTAGTTATTTTGACTGCTTGTAAAGATTTAGTTATTCTCCAATGCCTTCATTCTCAAATGCACATTTTTTTCATATTTCCATTCAGTGTTTCTATAAAAAGGAGTCAACTAAAAATTCATATGTTTAGTCAATACAGTATCTTTTTCTTCAAAGACATTATTACTCATTCATAAGGCCACATTCATAAATCTCAATGTATAATTGGAAAATGTCAGGAATTTGCACATTAGAGACAAACAGCTTTCAGTAAAAAGAAAGATGTCTGCATGCAGAAACAATTTATTTCAGAAAAAGCAAAGCTATGAAAGATTAAATGTTTTATTATATAGAATAGATCAAAAAAGTATTCAACAAGTAAAACCTATAATAAATTTAAGGACACTTTATAAATTGCACAAATATGTTTAAAGCATAAATTGAAATTAATTTTCACTGAAGAGTGATAATTGGAAATTATAACAAAACCTAATTATTGAAACCCAGGAAGGACAATGAAAAATATAGAAAAGTAGAACATTGACAGAATACAGAGAAAGTGAGGACAGATGAGTGCTTAAGGGGAATGAGAACATCACACAATTCTCCTGTGTGTGGAACGTCAGGACAAGAACAAAACTCATCAAAGGCACAATAGAAAAATCTTCATAACTTCTGTAACACATAAGCTGTAAAGTGAAGGAGTGTAGGAAATGACTTACTTTCTACTGAAACCGACAACCTGAGATCACCGAAGGAGGACCCCAGGATCTATTGACCTCTAGAGAGAAATCTCTCCAAACAGCTAGTTAGGGGAAGAAAGGAAGTGAAAATGTTGCTGCCTCCTTCAACTTACTTCAGTTTAGTATCTTTTTTCCCATTAAGTTTATTGGTACATTTTATGTACATAATACAATTACATTCATCATTGGAATCTTCTATCTTTGCATGACATATATTGGTTCTTATTTTTTCCCCATCCCCCTGCCATCCTTTCATCCGGTCCACCCTTCCCTGTTTACAAAGACATTGTTTCCATTTTTTTCTTTTTCTCACATCTTTTCTTTCCCTTCTTTCCTTTCCCCTATCCCTCCTACTTCTCCTTTTTAGGCATTCTCTTTCTATTCAACAATATCATTTACACATTTTGATCCTTATTTACACTTTTAGTTTTTCACACCAGAAAAAATATTTGGTATTTACATATGTGTGTCCTATTTATTTCACTTAAGAGTATTGCCTTAATGTGCATTCAGTTAGCTATAAATGTCTCTAGCTTCTTGTTCTTTATGGATGAATAGCATTCCATTTTATATAAAAAAAGCACATCTTCTTTATCCAGTCTCCAGTTGATGGGCAATTGGGCTGTTTCCAAGTTTTAGCTATTACAAACTGTTCTGCTATAAACATGGATACACATATATGGCTGGGGCATGATTCTTTTAATTCTTTTGGGAAGATACCCAGCAGAGGAATAGCTGGTTCAAATTGGACTTCCAATCCTTTTTTGTTTGAGGTATCTCCGTACTGATTTCCACAGTGATTGCACCAGCCTGCACTCCCAGCAACAATGAATAACAGTTCCTTTATCCCCACCACTGCATTTGCTTTTGGTTGATTTCTTGATAGCAGCCATTCTTTCTGGGGTGAGGTGGAATCTCAGCTTTGTTTTCATTTGCATTTCTTGAAAGAAGAGTGATGTTGAACATTTTTTCATATGTTTGTTTGCTGCTTTTACTTCTTTGTCTGAGAAATGTCTGTTCATTTCACATGCCCATTTTTGAATTGTCTTCATATATACATTCCATTTGTGCAATAGCTTGGTTTAGTTCCAGTATTTCATTGTTGATTAATTTGCCTAGATAATCTCTCTTTTTGTGACAGTGGGGTATTGATGTGCCCCACTACAATTGTATTAATGCTTATTTGGTTTTTCAAGTCCCTTAATATTTGTTTTGTATAGTTGGGGCATTAGTATTTGGTGCATATATATTTATGATTGTCATCTCTTCCTCTTGGATTGTTACCTTTACAAGGATGTAGTGATCTTCTTTGACTTCTTTGTCTCTGAATTAGTTTTGGTTTGAAATTTACTTTGTCTGCAAATAAGATAGTTACCCTTTCTTTTTTTCCCAGTTCCTGTCACATGGAGAACTGTTTTCCATCCTCTTATTGTACTCAGTGGGGCACACAGGTTGAGAAGGCTTTGGGCCAGCTCTCCCTGGATGGGATCTTCAACACAGTAGAGAAAATAAACATAGGAGACCATGATGCAAACAAAACATGAGAATGCATAGAGAACAACAAGGGCCAGACTGACATTGATAGCCACATGCTTCTCAGAACAAGTGAGCTTTAGAAGGGCAGGGACATCACAGAAAAACTGGTGAATCCACTTGGAGCCACAGAACTCCAGGAAAAATGTCCCCACTGAGTACAAGATTCCCAGTAGCCCACTAATGAGCCAGGACACAGCCATAAACTGGACACAGCACCCTTTGCTCATTTCAGCTTCATAGTGCAGAGGTTGGCAGATGGCTTGCCACATAGTGATTCCAGAACATGGCAGTGAGGATTCCTGCCTCTGACCCTGTCAAAAGGATCACCAAGAAGAGTTGACACACACACAGCCTAAGAAAGAGATGGAGTCACTGAAGGTGATGGAGTTGAGAATGGATTTGGGGATGGTGGTGAAAATGAGACACAGGTCCAAGAAGAAAAAATGCCTGAGGAAGAAGTACTTAGGGTTGTGAGGGTGGTGGTCAAGAACTGTGAGGAAGAAGATAGATTCTCCAGCATGGCCACCAGGTAGACCTGGGAGAAGAGTGCAGCCTGAAGCCCTAGCAGCATTATGCTGTCTGTCAGTCTTAGGAGCAAGAACACCCTCAGAAGTGTCTGATTCTTCACATTATAAAGTTGTAAGGCAAATGTTGACTGTAAAAGTAAAATGGTAAATTAAGCACATCATATTACAGGGATGTGAGCACACCCATGTTTCTAGCCTTATCCTTCTTTTAGCTCAATCTTGGGAGTTGCCTATATATCCATCAACTTTGCTGCAAATACTACATGTAAAGCAGGCATTAATTGGGCCATCAGTTGGCTAAGCTGTGTGAAATGGAACCTAAAGAAATGTCTCTCTGTGACAGGATATTTCATGGCTTTGGAAATCTAGTACTCCATATATTAGAAACAAACATAGGAGTAGAAAAAACAAAAATAAAAAAATGAAACTTTTATCATTATAAAGAGATATCAGAAATAATTGTTCATTTCCTTTTTACAAGACATTAAGATTGTTTGCCTATGCTTTCATAGAAAATTTAATTCCTTGGTGTAGATGTTATCCTAGAATTTTTTTTTTGCTTTAGTGCAGTTATTTAACATAGCACAGAACACTGAAAACTACTCAAGCCATTTTGATAAATTTAATTTTAAGTGTATATTGGCATTTGGATAAAAGAGCAAAACTTGAGACTAATGCAAACAATTATGGCCATGTTCTAGGGAAGATTCCCTCCACACTGAGAACTACCCAGTGCTGGAATTAAGGTTACCCAGCAGAGAGGCCATGCATCTGCCAGCTCAGTCTCTCCAGGGTTCCCCCAGAAGAGGAGATCTACCTTGCTCTCTCCCTCAGGTTCTCAGTCCTTAGAGCCTCTTTGTCCTTTCCCCCACTCAAGTGAGCTTGCTTTCCTTCTCCAGGCAGCCCTTTTCCTCCTCAAGTTTAGAGGTGTTTCTCTGAACATCCAAATGTGTCTCCAACCCAGACCATGCAGGCTCTCCTGTGATGCCCTGGACTGAGTGTAAAGTAGGGAGTATACGATGCATACCTGTGGGTCCCAGCCCATGCTACCCTGCAGAGGACACAAAGGCCAAAGTCATAGGAACTTCATGGACCTCCCTAAGTAGACACATCTCCAGGAAGGGCTTCTGCTCCCTTTAAGATGAGAACCTGAATTCCCTGGCTGTCCAATTCTAATTGATTTGTGGCCTCTTGGGAGGTCAGAATCTGCTCATCCTGATGGTTCAGTATGGCAGCAGTTGGATTGGAAGAGTCCTTTGTCCCTACCTGGGGAACAGGCTCATCTTTTCCTTCTGTCCTGCAAAGAAGCATTCCCATTCCCCCTGTGCTGATTTATCAACTTCTGACAAGCTCTGCTCTCTCTCATTGGCCTGGACTCTTGAGAAGTGGATCTGGGATGTGGAGATGAGATTGGACCCGAGAAGTTTCACTCTCACAACTGTGACATCATTTCCATTAATAAAAAAAATTATATTAACCTCTGAATGTCACCCTACTACTTTCAAAAATAAAATTATTATCATTTTTCATACAAATCCTCCCAGTTGAATATTACAGTTTTATTTGGAGGACATAACATTTATAAAATTTCAAAAAACTAATACTTTCTATTTTCATCATATAGAAAAATTTTAATGTCACCTACTTCAAAATACTGTCTTAATGAAAAATAGTCATATTTGAATGTTGAACATGGAATCCTAACAAATCAAATAATTTAATATATTTAAAAGACACCATGGAAAGTTTCTTCCATGTCCCTTAAACAAAATCTCTATCAAGATGATTAATAGAATGTAAGCCCTATTTTAATACTTAAATGTCGCATTTGCTTTTAAGGATACAAAACTAGTAACAGATAATCAAAATTGAATAGATGGTAGTGGGGAATGAATAAATTTTTTATTTATGTTTATTTCAATTTTTAATAAAAGCAGAGGAGAATAACAGAGCAATGACCATAGGAAAAGGGAAAATGAATTTTAAGTGTGGCTTTTGAAAGATGGAAAGCTGAAGATAAAATTACTGGAATATATCATTCTACACCTGTGCACACACTCAAGTGCATACACACAAGTGCACACACATGTACACACACACACACACACACACACACACAAACTTCCTTTACTGCTTTCCAGACCTGTGCCTTGGAAGCTGGCTTAACATTTTGCAGTCACCATGGGAAGAAAATCATCTTCATTATTACAACTAGAGTGGATGTGCACATGAAATTTTGTGACATCTACTGATTTTCTGTGGGTCCACCTCAAACATGCTACAAAGATGTGTATGTTTTTGTTATGTGGCTTTTCAGGAGAAGTTCTGCCAAAGAGTGTAGCAACATATTCTTGATATAAACACAAAATGAAGGTGCATTAAAATTGAAAAGTACTTTGTGGTGTGACAGTGTAGTTCAATTGGAATGAGTTAAGAGCCAAATAACATTCATTGCCCTAGATAGTTTCTCATTTATTGTGTAATAAAGTCAGTGTGTCCAGTAAATAATATATTGTTTCATAAACATTGGTTTCATTGTTATAAAAACAAAGTTGAAAAGTATGGAAGGAATTATGCTATTGAAAATCACTTGACACATGTATTATACAGGCCAGTAAATAGTTTCACATAAAAAGAAGTAGGACACAGAATTATGAGCCTCAGATTTTAACTTGAAGCAATCTTACCTTTTATTACAATACAGGGTGAGGTGTAATGGGCTAAACTGAATACAGTGCAGGGTCAGCAGCTGTGTCAGATGAGAGCAAGGAATGCTGAGCATTAAGGATGCTCTTTCCTTGTCCCACCCTAAAGCCCAAGAAACATAGCTCTAGTGTTATGTGGGGCACACAGTATCCTAGCATGTTCCTGCAGCAGTGAGCTAGCCATTTAATAAATCAAAGAGATGGCAGGTGTGAGAATGGTGTGGGACTCAGAAAAAAGACAGGGTGGGAGAAGAAGGGGAAGAGGGAAACAGAGGGAGAGAGAACTACACATTACTTTTGGAGAATGAAGGTGTGAGGAGGAAAAATATTGTAGAAAGGAAAAAACTTGTAAGGAAAAGAGAAACTATTTCATTTGGAACAGAATATAAGCAGAATATTTTCATTTTCTCTGGACTCCTGCCATACACACTCAAGAGAGTGAGCAAGAATGGACAGAGCATGTCCAGGAGGAACATTCATATCTGATATTCATAGAAACCATGCATGGTAGTGCGGGTGATTTTCTGAGGAGTAAATTAATGACTTTGAGGGACAGTGAAGGGGAGTGTGGCACCTGTCCTGTGTATCTGGCAGCTCTTTGTCCAGGCCCCTTTAAGTACAAACAAGCCAAACAAGAGTATGGCCTCAATGCATCCATTTAGCTATAAATTTCTCTAATTTCTCACTCTTTCTGGCTGAGTAGTACTCCATTTTACAAAAAAAATCACATCTTCTTTCTCCAGTTTCCAGTTGATGGGCACTTGGGCCATTTCCAAGCTTTAACTATTACAAACTGAACTGCTATAAATATGGGTGCACATATATCCCTGTGGTATGATACTTTTAAATCTTTGGGGAAGATACCCAGCAGGGGAATAGCTGGGTCAAATGGGACCTCTAGCCCTAGTTCTTTGAGGTGTCTCCATATTGACTTCCACAGTGGTTGCAGTAGTCTACACTTCCACCACCAATGGGGAAGGGTTCCTTTCTCTTCAAACCCCCACCAGCATATGTTATTAGTTGATTTCTTGATAGCAGCCATTCTTTGTGGGGTGAGGTGGAATCTCAGTGTTGTTTTCATCTGCATCTCTCAAATGAACAGGGGTGTTTAACATTTTTTTCATATATTTATTTGATGCTTTTACTTCTTTGTCTGTGAAATGTCTGTTCATTATAGATGACCATTTTTGAATTGGATCTTTGAATTTGGGGGGTACGATTTTTTTCAGTTGTTTATATATTCTATATAGTAGACCTTTGTCAGAGGTACTGCTGCTAAAATTTTTCTTCTAGATTGTAGGTTGCCTCTTAGCTCTGTTGCTGGTTTCTTTTGCAGTACAGAATCTTTTTAATAAGATGAGATCCCAGTTGTTGTTTCTCTGTGCTAATTTCCACGCTACTGAGGTTTTGTTCATAAAGTATTTTCCTATCCCAATGTCTTCAAGTGTACTACCTAATTTATCTTCCAGCAAGTTTAGTGTTTCTGTTTTAATATTTAGTTCTTTAATCCACTTTGATCTTAGTTTGGTGCATGGTGATAGACATGGGTCTAGTTTTAATCTTTAGCAGGTTGAAATCAAGTTTTCCCAACACCATTTATTAAATAGGCTATCTTTCCTCCACTGAAGGTGGTCGGCTCCTTTGTCAAAGATGAGGTGGCCAAATATGTCTGGAGTTGTTTCTGAATTTTCTAATCTATTCCACTGATCCTCAGATCTGTTTCTCTGCCAATACCATTCTGGTTTGAACACAGTAGCTCTGTAGTATAATTTCTAGTTGGGGATTGTGATCCCTGCAGCCATGTTTCTGTTGACTAGAATTGTTTTTTCTATTCTAGGTCTCTTCTGGTTCTAAATTAATTTTTGGATTGTTTTCTCTAGTTCTGTGAAGTAGATTGTTGGAATTAAAATCGGCATAGCATTAAAACTATATAGTGGTTTTGGAAGTATGGCCATTTTCACTATATTGGTTCTTACTACCCAGGAACAAGGGGTGTCTTTCCATTTTCTTATATCCTCCTCAATCTCCTTTGTCAAAGTGCTATAGTTTTCAGTGTAGAGATATTTTGCTTCCTTTGTTAGGTTGATTCCTAGATATTTCATTTTTTTGGATGCTATTGTAAAAGGAATTGTTTCATGAATTTTTCTCTCAATGAGTCAGCTATTTGTGTATAAGAAAGCTATTATTTTTTGAGTATTGACCTTATATCCAGCTACTCTACTGAATCTGTCAATTAGGTCTAGAAGACTTTTGACCGAGTTTTTTGTGTCTTCTATGTAAAGTATCATATCATCAGCAAATAATGACAGTTTCACTTCTTCCTTTCCTATCTTTATTCCTTTTATTTCTTTCTCTTGTCTAATTGCTGTGGATAATGTTGCCAGAAGAATGCTGAACAGAAGTAGTGAAAGTGGGCATCCTTGTCTTGTTCCTGATTTTAGTGTGAAAGTTTTCAGTTTTTGACCATTTAGTATGATGTTGATTATTGATTTTTCATAAATAGCCTTAATCAGGTTGAGATAAAGACCTTCTATTCCAATTTTCTATAGGGTTTTTATCATGAATTGGTGTTATATTCTGTCAAATGCTTTTCTGCATCTATTGAGATGATCACATGGTTTTTGTCCTTGACTCTGTTAATATAATGTATTACATTTATTGATTTCCGAATGCTGAAACACCCTTGCATCCCTGGAATAAATCTGACTTGGTCAGGGTGTATGATCTTCTTGATAACCCACTGAAGTCTTTTTGCCAGTATCTCGTTGAGGATTTTTTCATCTCTGTTCATTAGGGAGATTGGTTTGTTGTTCTCTTTTTGGGTTGCATCTTTCCCTGGTTTTGGAATCAAAGTAACACTTGCTTCCAGGGAAGAATTTGGAAGCCTTGCTTTCCTCTTAATTTCCTTGATGATTTTAAAGAATAATGGTGATAGGTCTTCATTAAATGTCTTGTAACATTCAGCAGTGAAGCCATCAGGACCCGGGCTTTTCTTTGTTGGTAAATTTTTATGACATTTTCAATTTCACTCCTTGCATTTGGGATGTTTAGAATATCTATGTCTTCTTCATTTAACTTTGGCAATTCATATGTATCTAGGAATCTGTCCATTTCTTCTGTGTTTTCCATTTTATTAGAGTACAGGTTCTCAAAGTAAGTATTGATGATGCTCTGGATTTCTGCTGGGTCTGTTGTGACTTCCCCTTTTTTGTTCTTAATTGCATGGATTTGAGCCTTTTATTTCCTTTTTTGATAAGGTTTGCTAAAGGTTTATTGATTTTATTTATTCTTTCAAAAAACCAACTCTTAGATTCATTAATTTTTTGTGGCATTCTCTTAGTCTCCATTGTATTGATTTCTGCTCCGATCTTTATAATTTCCTCTCTTGCATGAGATTTGGGTTTGTTATGCTCTTCTTTTTCTAGGAATTTGAGTTTCTGCATTAGGTTGTGTGGAGGGCGAAAGGTTGAAATAACCTTCAGAGACCTCTGAGTCTCTTGAGAACATAATGAATCCTGGATATGCAGCTGGCACAAAAACAAGGATGGTTACTTGTAACGAGAGTGGTTAAATAGAAAGAGTTTGAATGTCTGTAATGCAAGGGAATGTTATTCCCGGAGTTGTAAAGATACATTTGACCTTTTCCCTGGAAAATAATTAGTCGCCGAATTATGTACAGAGGAGGGGTTGGGGGTTGTGGAAAAGGTATATAAAGGGCAATAAAGTGGGAAGAGGGGTCCCCCCTCTGCCTCTCTCTCCTTTTTCTTTTCCTCAGAGGTTTTGTTTTTCTTTCATCCTCTCCCCTCCTCTCAGGTACTGTTCGACTAGTGACGGCTGGCACCGTCACAAGGTTGTTTAACTGAGTTCTCTCTGTTTTCCTAATATGGGCATTCACTGCTATGATTTTCCCATGTAGAACTGCTTTCACTGTGTCCCATAGATTCCTATATGCTGTACTGGCATTATCATTTACTTGTAGAAGTTGTCTAATTTCTTCTTTAGTTTCCCCTGTCAACCATTGGTAGTTCAGAAGGGTGTTATTCAATTTTCATGTGTTTGTGTGAGTTTTGTGGTTTCTTATGCTATTGATCCCCAAATTTATTGCACTATGGTATGATAATATACAGGGGGTAACTTCAATTCTTTTACCTTTACTTAGACATGTCCTATGAGCTAGCATGTGGTCTATTTTGGAGAGTGGCCCATGTCTATATGAAAAGAATGTGTATTCTGATTTTGTGGGGTGAAACACTCTGTAAATGTCTACTAAGTCCATTTTTAATAGTTTGGTTCAGTTCTAGAATTTCATTATTACATTTTTCTCTAGATTATCTGCCTATTTGTGATAGTGGGGCATTGTGGTCCCCTACTACAGTTGTATTAGGACTTATTTGGTTTTTCATGTCCATTAATATTTGTTTTATATAGTTGAGGGCATTCGTATTTGGTGCATATATATTGAGGTTTGTCATCCCTTCCTCTTGTATTGTTCCCTTCAGAAGGATATACTGAACATCTTTGGCTCTCTTAATTAGTTTTGGTTGGAAATCTACTTTGTCTGCAAATAAGATGGCTATGCCTGCTTTTTTCTGGGTCCCTGTTGCATGGAGAACCATTTTCCATCCTTTTACTTTCAGTCTATGAATTTCCTTTCGAGGTGCATGTGTTTCTTGTATATGGCATATGGCTGGATTTTGCTTCTTAATCCATTCTGCCAGTCTACTTCTTTTGATTGGTGAATTGAGGCCATTAACATTGAAAGTTATAATTGACAGATAAAGACTCATCCTTGTCATGATGTTTTACTATTGTTGGCTCTTTTATATCTTATTTACCCCCTTTCCATTTAGTGTTTTACCTTGCCTGGTGCCTTCCTCTGTTGGGCCTCATGGAGTTGTGACCTTCATTGTCTTTTTCTAGGATATTGCTTCAAATTGTCTGCAGTGCTGGTTTGGTGTTCATGGAATTTCTCAGGTGTGCTTTTCATGGAAGTATCTAATTTCCCATTGATTTAGAAAGATAATTTTGGAGGATACCTCAGCCTGGGTTGGAAGTTAATTTTTTTTAGGACTTGAAATACTTCATTCCAGGCTCTCCTTGATTTGAGGGTTTGTGTTGAGAAGTGTGCCATGATTCTGATGGGCTTTCCTTTGTAGGTGATTTGTTTCTTTTCTCTAACTGCCTGTAGGACTTTGTTCTTCTGTTGGGTTTTTGGGATCTTGACTTATATGTCTAGGTGTAGAATTTTTTTGATCATCGCTAGTTGGATTTCTATATCCCTCACTTATCTGTATGTTCAATTCTCCACCTCTGCCAGGAAATTTTCCACTATTATTTCGGTGAACAATTTTTTATGTCAATTGTACTCATTTTTTCATGGACTCCTATCAGTCTTATGTTGTTCTTTGCATCATCTAGCAGCGGTTGGATTGATTTCTCATGATCCCTTACTATTTTTAGGAAATCTCTATTTTCATGGTCCTTCACCACAATCCTGTCTTCTATATCTGATATTCTTTCTTCAGATTCCCTTAAGCTGCTCTGCATGCTTTCAGTGGAATTTTAAATCTCCTGAATATCTGTTTGAATCTGTTTCATGGATTTCATTTCTTTCCTATGTTGTATGATCATGGTTTCCATTTCTTTCTTATGCTGGGCATTCATAGCTTCCAGCATGTTTCATCTATTTTTTGTATCTGTTTCTGTTCTAGAGCCTCTAACCATGTCTTTCACTCTTCTCACCATCTCTGTAGTTATCTGGGAGACTATTTCATCTTTGAATTTTTCTAAAGCCTGAATCATCTGTTTTGTTACTTCCTGTGCTATCAGTTCAGGGTGTCCAGGTGGTTGATCATCAGACTTTTCCACCTCATTTCCCCCGAAATTTGCCTTTTGTTGGATGGAAGTCTGAGTTTGTGACTTGCTTAAATGTCTACTCATTTTTGTTTTTGGTACAGTCCTTGGTTTATTTTCTGGGTTGATACTTTGAAGTTGCTTATTTTAATTATTTTTGTTGATGTATTTAGAACACCTATGGAATGATTGCTTCTCAGAGGTGTCTTCCAGATATGGTTGGTCTTTAGGTTTTGAGTCTCTAATGGCTCTGAGGCTGCCTCATTTTCATTATACCAGGAAGGACAACTGATTAGATCAATCACAACACCTTAACCCAAGTGATACAATTAGCAACACAATAGCATCAAGTACCTCTCAGAAAATGACAATTTGTGGTAGTTATTATTCTATCATCTTTTACTGTGTAAATTAAATCAAAATCAAGAACCAACCCAACATAAGTGTATAGTGAATAAACTCTTCAATATAGCAATTTTACCCTTTGGAATGGGGAGTTAGAAGGAGTTGGGGAGGGATAGGTAGGTAAAAGGATAGGGGAAGGTTAGCAGTGAGGCCAGAGGACACAGGTGAGAGAAGGAAAGAGAAGAAAAGAAAAATAAAGAAGAAATAAGAATTAGGGCCAGAATAGGAACACAAAGGGAAATGAAGAACAATGTAGGAAAGCAAGGGAGTGAGGGAAAGAGACAGAGAAAGGAAAAAAATTTAAAAAAGGAGAAAAATAATTTTAAAAGCATAAAAAAAGAAAGAAAAAAATTAAAAATAAGAGCAAAAAAAGTGGTAATTTCAAAAATAACAAAAAAAGATAAAAATTAAGGGACTCCTTCAGGGTATTTCTCTTCTGTCACAATAGACAAAGTGAGCAAAAGTGTGCAGTCATAAGTCAATAAGTCTCAGTAAGCCAGTCACAGACCCATGAGATTCAGGCAGACTTCTCACTTCAAGTCCCAAGTTGAGCTCCCTGTCCTCCTGCAGGGTTGATCTGTGCAAGGTTCTATTGCAGGTTCCAGCTGCCTTTCCCCTGAAGATAGTCCAGATTCTGATGGGAGGTGATGATCACTCTTACTTATTATGTATGGTGGTCTGGTGTTCCTTTACTGCAGAGATTCTCTTCACTTTTCCAGTTATCATCAGAGAGTCTGAGAGAGGCCCTCTCTCTCTCTTGTTCACATCTGCAGCTCAAGGCATTGGCCTTTATGTCCCCCTGTGCTTCTGTAGTGTGGAATCAGGTAGCTGGACAGACAAAAGGGCAGAGGCATCAGGGAGAGACTCTGTTGTTGTAGGCACCATGTGGCTCCACAAGCACCTGGTTGGCATGCCCTGTGCTGGCCCCATCTTGCTGCCTCACCTCATCATTGTTTGCATGAGTGCAGGTGTGTTCCTGCATATGCATATGTGTTTGGGTGTGTGTGTGTTCACTCGTGTGTGTGTGTGTGTGTGTGTGTGTCACCTTTGGTCTCTCCTCACTTGACCTTATGGGGCACCAGTAAGCCTGGTTGAAAGCCACCCCATCTTTCATGAGCCACCTCTTTACAAGGCGTGGCTCTAAACACAGTGCCATCATGTGAGATGCCAAGGATGAGAACCTCAACATTTGGATAAATTCAACTCAGAATATAATATAAATGATATTGTTCTGCTTTTCATTTCCATTTATCTGTCATAACTGTACAAAAATATATTTTGTCATGACAAATTTTAAACCAGTACCCTAGCTCTCATAGGTATTTTTCAGACTTTATAAATGTTTAAGAATATTTAAGCACCTGGAGGCCAGAGATCAGTAGAAAATCCTTGTCTAGTGTGCATGGGCTCCAGGTTTGATTCCCACCAGATTAAAGAAATGATTGAATGAATTGATTTTAATGTATACATATTTTTTCTTAAAAATTTACTTCTTCAACCCCTATACCTATTTTTTCTTCCCTTCTTTAAGGAATGAGGGCTAAAAACATAGGGTAAATCATTAATTCTTTTTTTCTTTAGATCAATAGCATAAAGCATTCTGGTCTTCAACATCAAGTATAATGCTAGCTATAGGATTTTTAGTTAATTACTCAGCTGGTTGGTTTTAGTTTTCTTCCTGCATTCTTCAATAATTCTTTTTTATTTTTAGTTTGTAGAGAACATATAAAAAATGATGATTGGCATAAGGAGAGGGAATCCTGTTGCAGTAAAGTGAAGAAGGAAGTTTGCAATAGGAAGGATCCCTTGACCATAAGATCTTTAATAATCTATGATCTAGAGAAAGAACCATATTTCACAGCGAGGGGCAAGGAAGCCTGGAAAGAACCTGCATGGGAGTGACCCTGGGGATGCAGCTAGTGGGACAGGAAGAGGCTTTGGTGTTTGGAAGGCTTGCAAAGGAGGAAGTGCTCTACAACCTAATTATTTTTTCAGGTTTCTTGCTTTTATTTTTTTAGTTGTTTTCTTTCATTTTCCTTGCTTTTATAGATGTCTTTTTTCCAGTTAAACAAGTTGCTCTCACTACTAGATTACTGAAGGGTTTTTTCAAGTGTTTGTTGAATCCTCCAAGTTCGTTTTCTATGTCAGAGGTAATGGCATGCATTTGGCTTTCATCCTTAGCTTCTTAATAAGAAAACTGCATCACAGTTTGTAATAGCTAAAGTTTGGAAACACCCCAAGTGCCCATCAACTGGAAACTTGATAAAGAAGATGTGTTTTTTTTTAAATGGAGTTCTACTCAGCCATAAAAATGAGAAACTAGTCATTTATAGCTAAATAGATGCCTATTGAGGCCATACTCTTAAGTGAAATAAATAGGACACACATATGTAAATACTGAATAATTTCTCTAGTGTGAGAAACTGATAATGTAAATAAGGACAAAAATGATTAAAATGAATAATTGATAATTTGAAATAGGAAAAGGTCCAAAAGTGTAGGCATAGCAGGAGGGGGAGGGGAAAAGGAAGAAGGGAAAAGAAAAATTATGAGAAAGAAAAAATAATGGAAGCAAAGTATATGTAAATAGGGCAGGATGGTGGGGGTGAAGGGCACATAGGTAATGGGGGAAAAATAAGAACTAAGATACATCATGTTCAGGTACAAACACCCAATGATACATGTAAATGTATTGTATACCTAAAATGCACCAATTAATATATAAATAAAAAAAGAAAACTGGTTGTTAAATATTGGAAATCACAGCTAAAATCTGATCACTTGGAGCAGAAGCAAAAGAAAGAATTAACAGCTAGGGTCTGAAATCTAATGAATTTCTGCATGCAGTCAGGCTGGGGATACGGAGACTCTCCAAGGGCTTCAGAAGGAGCACTGCCTGGCACAGTTATGGGGCAGAACCCCGGGAAACTAGCAGCTAAAAATCTGAAATGTAAGACTAAGACTCAAGGGAAAAAATGTTCTTGGGTTTGCCAGAAGAGTAGAAAATTAAAAATTATGAATTCTTTCCAGCTTTTTCTCCTAAGCACAAGACTTCTCTTTGAGGAGAGCACTGCAGAGGTATCACACTTGGAAAGGGCTGTTCCCACTCCAGTCTTGCCTAGCACTGCTGCCCACCTAGGGGGAAAGGGGCCACTCCATGGGAGATACCTCAGGCAGGGTCTCACCAGACATCCAGGTCAGATGACAGAGTGGAATGGGTGGAAAAAGCATAAATTCACACCCTCCCCATCCCCACAGGGCTGCAGGAAAAGACAGTGAGCTGTGACAGGCCAGGTAGAGACATAACTCTCAGTCACTAGGAGACAGGATGCCAGGAGGGGAAGCACAAATAAGGACATTACTGGTATCTGAGGCCTCAGATACTTGTAGCTATCACAAATAATAAACATAGATACTTTCCTGTACAGATTAGCCTCAGTCTTCACACCAAGGGCATACTAATCTCATTTTCTGTTATCTAATGTCACAGGTCTAGTGATAAATAAAAATGTACCATCAGATCAAAAATGGACACAATCTCCAGGGCCAGTGCAAGCATCTACAGCAGACTCCATCACTGTGGATATTGGATCTTCCAGGAAGGTAATTTAAAAGAACTAAAGTTAATACATTAATGGCTGCATAAAGAATAGTACACAACAAGCAGCAACAGATACGCAATTTTAAGAAGAGATGGAAATTTTGAAAATTCAAAAACAGAAACCTCTGAGCATTTAAATACTATTTAAGATGAAGAATAGGGAAAGTAAACAGCTCAGTGGATCAGGAGCAGGAAGGAGGGTAATGTGTGGACCACAGGGAATGTTAGGGCAGGGAATCTTCTCTGTTATTTTCTAATCATGAATACAAGACATTACCTATTTGCCAAAATCAGGACAACATCAGCAAAGCATCAATCCTAGAACACAAAAACATCTAAGAAAATCTGAGAATTTTTGTCATTCTAGGTAGAATACAGAACAAGACCACTAAAACCTCAATATTGCAAACATCTGCATCAGCCTCACCGGAGAAGAGGAAATGGAGCTAAGTTTGGAAATGTGCAGATTCTGTGATTACATAAGGGAGGAAACCACACACAAGCACCATGTGCCAGTGGATAATGTGGCCTCACCCCACAATGGAGCAACGAGTGTGATCCCCTCTACACCTGCACTACAATAAGAAAATGAGGAAACGCTTACTTTTGCCTGCCCAATTTGTGCTGTTAGAGGTGAGTCACAGATAAGCATAGAAATCAGGCTAGCTTAACCTTTGAGGTTGTGAACTAGCTATGGTGTTATCCATGTAAACTGCAGCTCACCTTCATTCAGATGCAGTAAGACATACAGAAGTGTTAGAGCACTATCTGTGCACGTTTGTATTTTCTTGCTCTTTGGCTGAGAAAGTCTAAAATAGGCAACACACCATAGTGCAGTGCAGCCCAGTGTCTGGCTCCTGGCTCCTGTTACCCCCTGAACTAGAAGACAGAGGCCCTGGAAACCTCCTCATTCACTAACCATGGCAGGACAGCTATGAACTGATCTTGTAGGCTCATGTCTAACTTTTACTCACTAAAACAGTGAAGACATGATCAAATCATCAAAATCTCCAGAAACAAAGCCCACAGTGATTGGGATGAAAGAACCTACTGAAAGGATTGGCAATGTATAGAGCCAAATCAGGGGAAAACAAACAAAGTAGGATCGGATGCCATGCCAAAGTGCAATATAAATTCCCATGGTCTGTATTTATATACATGAATGAATATGTAAATGGAAAAAAGATACAGATTCCCATGCAGAGCACTGAGTGCTTTATTTCTGGCATGTTACATAAACTATCTCCCAGACCTCATCCAAGTGCATACAGTGGCCTTTCCCCTTGGAATACCTTGTTGATTGTGGCCAGGAGTTGTGTGTGACTGTACAGGTGTGAGATTTGACAGATGATCCTTATAAACATCCAGAGAAGAAAACTGCTGCTCTTCTACAATTTGCCAAGTGGGGAAGAAACTGGCTAATTTTCTGTGATCATCTTTCCAAGAACACCACTAACAATCATGAGAAAGAATCAGACAAGTTCAAGCCAAAGGAAATTACAAAAAAAGTCTGATGAAAATTCTCCAAGGTGATCAAAATTGAGGAAATTCTGACAAATGTAATATAAATGTACTGTACTGTGGTACAGTATTAGTACTAGTACTGTGGTATTAGGCTTGTGAGCATAAAAATTACATTAGCTTACTAATTAGAAAATATATATAAAGTATAGTTTTTCTTTAATAACAATACATCAGTAATGGTATACAGATTGTGATAGATATAATATAGCAATGTAAGATGTCACTATTAAAGAAAACAGGATGTGTGGTATACATGAACTGTCTAAAATTTTGTAAATGTTTTGTAAATATGAATCTCCTGTGAAATAAAAACTTTAGAAACATGTCCCTTGTGCTACATGTATTCAACTCTACATTACTCTAAGCTGGCAGCCCCTGATATGTGTTCTACCTGTATAATTTCCCCTTTTCCAAAAGACATCAATCTAGCATATGTGATTGCTCAGTGGGGCTTCTCCAATTAAAAACCTCTGGATTAATATCATATCTTATCTGGATTAATATTATACCTTGTTATTTTCAGGAATTGTTGAGCTATGCTTTATCCTTCACCTACTGAGGCATTACAGACTCCCTGTTAGTTTTGATGGTGCAGAATAAAACCTCTATACACACCTGATGCAGGATGTGTTTGTTCTACATTTTTGAAGCATTGTAGTAAGTACCCTGGGACTGGGTTGCTGAGGCCTATGGGTAGAGCTCTCTTCATTTGATGGGCTAGGAAGCAACTCTGTGCAACCATACCTCTCCTCTAAGGGAAAAGAAATACATAACCTGAACATAACACAAAAACCATTCCTTGAAATTACTAGATAATGAATAGTCCCTGGTACACTGGCCAGGAATTCAAGCTCACCTGGACAAACCTAGTAAGAGTTCCATTGGTGAATTTCTTCCAGATTTTAGTGTTGGTATCTGTGGCATTTTCATGAAAACACAGTAGTACTGCTAGTTACTACACTGGCCACAATTGATATGGATAGATGGACCATATTTATGAATCAGGGAACTGGAAAAAAGAAAGCTGGTGAGCATGAACTCTGAGTGAAGAGATATATAAATTGAAAGAAAAAGAGAGACGTTCGGTCATTGTGTAGCTACATCTCTGACTGCCCCTAAGTCACACATGCTTTAAAACACCCTGTGCTTGTGGCTCTCTGAAGTGAGATTCTTTGCCATGAGTAGAAGTTCCCTTCTGTCCATTGCAAAAGTGGAAAATTTACAGCTCGGGTAATGTAACCATGTGTGGTTCATTTTCATTTGGACTACTGTAATCACTTTATACAGTACATTGAGTAATAAAAGAATAAAAAGGAACAGAGAAAGTAAGATCTGGACAAAACTTAGCCTGTCACTGATGAGGCAACAGTCACAGTTGAGCTCTAGTCAAGAAATCAGTTCTCAAAACATGAATAATATTCATTTTCAAACAAGGAATTAATTGGAGAATCTCTACAATTTAACATTTCTGATGTTCAGAAACAATCAGACTTAACCCCCATATAGAGACCCAAAAAGTGGAGTATGTGAAGATGAATCAGAAATTGCAATAAACAGACAAGGATATTTAATTTACATCTGAATTTTAAAAAGAAATTACATTTTCAACACATACAGAATCTCATCAAAAAACAAAATTTCTCAACAAAAGAAACATAACAAGAAAATAGAAATTATCAAATTAAAAATTCCAATTCCTGAAATGAAAAATTTTCTAGCAGTAAGTAAATTGAAGGTAAAGCAATAAAAATTATGTAAGATGGTGAGATAGATAAGAAAGAATAGAGATGATACAAGAAATATATTTGTAGGTATGATAGTCAAAAATTTCTCAAATTTAAAGAGTTCAAATTTTGTAGGGATGAAGTACTACAAAAATATCAAGCAGAAAATATACACGCAAATTGACAAAAACAAGTGCACTGAGACTATTAAAAGGAATGTATATACAACAATCTTGAAAGCGGCAAGAAAGAACACATATTTAAAGGGGGGAAAAAGACAAGTGGTTGTAAAAATACTGATGGCAATCAGGAGGCAACAACAATGTATTACACATTGAAAATGAAACTTAACAAAACAAGAGCAACTGTCAACTGAAATTTTTATGTTCAGCAAAAACATGATGGAAGAAGAAAGCAAAGATTACTTTTTTGGATTACAGAAAACTATACAAATGTGTTAGTGGTAGACCTGAGCTACAAAAAACACGAAAGAAATTGAGACAGAATGCAATTATACAGATTCCTGGCCAACAGGAAAGGGCTTTTGGGCCACATACTATCCCACTGCTACTGGCCCAGAGGAAGGGACTTCCTGGCCACCATCTGTCCCGCCGATCGCAGCCTGGAGGTAGGGGCATCTGAGCTGCCATCCCACTGTTCCTGGTCCAGAGGAAGGGGATTCCTGGCCACCATCCCTCCCGCTGCTCCCAGGCCAGAGGAAAGGACTTTTGGGAAACCTTCTGTCCTGCCATTCCCAGCCCAGAGGTAAGGGCTTTTGGGCTGGTGAACATCCCATCATTCCTGGCCCAGAGGAAGGGGCTTTTGGGCCATCATCTGTCTTGCTGCTCCTGGCCCATGTCCCATCTCTCCCAGCTCAGAGGAGGTGAGCCACATGGACACCAACAGCATCTCCCCTGAACCCACCCAGTTGAAATGAGAAAACACATAAATAATCTCAAAACCAGACTTCCAGATCACCTAAAGTAACCCAAAACGGAAATGAGATGGAACACTCTGATACTAAATCACCTAGACCCGCTGAACTGGCAACAAAAGGGGATCTGGAAAAAATGAAATCAGAAATAATTTCTCAGATAACAGGAAAGATTGTCCTCCTAGTGCAAGACATGATTAATAAATCTAGAGAGGAGCTCAGGAACATGATGGAATCCCAACATAGGAAACAAATGGAATCCATAAAACAGATGCAAATAGACTTCCAGGACATGAAAAACTCCATTGAAAGTCTACACAGCAGAATGAGCCAATGTGAAGACAGAATTTCAGATATAGAAGATAAGATTGCAATTAATGACCAGGAAAAGAGAATTGCTTCAAAATTGTAAGGCAACACAAGAAATCAATCCAACAGCTGCTAGATGATGGAAAGAAGAATAACATAGACTGACTGGAGTCAATGAAGAAACAGAAGAGAGTGCAGATGACATAAAAAAACTCTTCACAGAAGTAATGGCGGAAAACTTCCCAAGCAGGGAAAAAGAAATTGACACACAGAAAAGTGAGGCATATAGGACTCCAAATAGCCTTGATCAAAAAAAATCTACACATAAGGCATAAAATTGTTAAGATTCCAGAAACTCAACAGAAAAACAAAGTTCTGCAAGCAGTCAGAGAAAAGAAACAAATCACATACAAAGGAAACCCCACCAGAATCACAGCAGACTTCTCAACACAAACCATCAAGGCAAGAAGAGCTTGGAGTGACATATTCCATGCTCTAAAAGGAAACAGAATCCAGTCCAGATTGATGTACCCTGCAAAACTATCTTTCAAAATGGATGGAGAAATAAGATACTTTCATGACAAAGAGCACCTTAGGAACTTCGTGAATACCAAACCAGGACTACAAGAAATTTTACACAATATTCTAGGAACAGACATTGAGGATCACAACCCCAGGAAGCAAAGCAGAATAAACCCATCTGGCACCAGAAGAAATTAAATGTAAAGGGGCAGAACCCAACAAAAAGAAAAAGACATGGCAATGATATGTCAATACATTTCAGTTACAACCATCAACGTTAATGGTCTCAATTCACCAATCAAAAGAAATAGATTGCCAGAATGGGTCAAGAAGCAAAATCCAACAATATGCTACACAGAAGAAACACACTTAATTCAAAATGAAACTCACTGACTGAAAGTTAAAGCATGGAAAACAACACTCCATGCGACAGGTACCTGAAAAAAAGCAGGAGTAGCTGTCCTCTTTGCAGATCAAGTAGATTTCAAACCAACATTGATTAAGAGAGATGAAGGAGGACACTACATGCTTGTAAAGGGAACAATCCAAGAGGAAGAGATGACAATCATAAATATCTATGCACCAAACACTAGTGCACCTAACTATATAAAAAAAATACGAACGGATATGAAAAGTCATATATGCACTAATACAATTGTAGCAGGGGACCTCAACACTCCACTGTCACAAATAGATAGAACAACTAGACAAAAAATTAGTAATGAAATATGAGACCTCAATCAAACTCTTGAACAAAGGAACTTAACAGATGTTTACACAGTCTTCCACCCCACAAAATCTGAATACACATTCTTCTAAGCTGCCCAGGGGTCATTCTCCAAATCAGACCACATACTCACATATAGAACATGTTTAACTAAGTGCAAAGGAAATGAAGTTATCCCCTGTATATTATCAGAAAATAGCATGATGAAATTGGAGATCAATACAAAAGAAATGGCAAAAAAATCATAAACATGTGGAAATTGAACAACACACTTCTGAATAACCAATGGGTCACAGAGGAAATTAAAGAGAAAATCAGACAGTTCCTTCAATTAAATGACAATGACAATGTAACATATCAGAATCTATGGGACACAATGAAAGCAGTCTTATGAGGGAAATTCATAGCAGTGAATTACACACATTTGGAAAACAGAATGAGCCCAATTACACAACCTGATACTGAACCTCAAGCTTCTAGAAAAAGAAGAGAAGGACAATCCCAAAGCTCATACAAGGGAGGAAATTATAAAGATCAGAGGAGAAATCAATGCAGTGGAGACTGGGGAAACAATACAAAAAAATCAATGAAGCCAAGAGTTGGTTCTTCAAAAGAATCAACAAATTTGACAAACCCTTAGCCACCATTATCAGAAAAAGGAAAGAAAAGGCCCAAATCCATGCAATGAGGAATGAAAAGGGTGAAATTACAACAGACCCAGCAGAAATCCAGAGGATCATCAATACCTACTTCCAGAACCTATACGCCAATAAGATGGACAACACAGAAGAAATGGACAGATTCCTAGATACATGTGAATTGCCAAACGTGAACGAAGAAGATCTAAAAATTCCAAACAACCCAATATCAACAAACGAAATTGAAAATGTAATTAAAAACTTATCAACTAAGAAAAGCCCAGGCCCTGATGGCTTCACTGCTGAACTCTACAAGACATTTAGAGAGGAACTACTGCCACTACTGTTTAAACTCTTCAATGAAATTGAAAGGGAAGTAATACTCCCAAATTCATTCCTGGAAGCAAGCATCACCTTGATCCCCAAAGCAGAGAAAGACCCAACCAAAAAGAAGAACTATAGGCCAATCTCACTAATGAACATAGATGCAAAAATCCTTAATAAGATAATGGCAAACAGAATGCAGAAGATCATCAGGAAGATCATACACCCTGAATAAGTGGGATTCATCTCAGGGATGCAAGGATGGTTCAATATATGAAAACCAATCAATGTAATACACTATATCAATAAAGCCAAGGACATATCCATATGATTTTCTCCATAGATGCAGAAAAAGCATTTGACAAAATGTAACAAGCATTTATGATAAAAACCCTACAAAAAATTGGAATAGATGGTCTCTACCTCAAACTGATAAAAGCCACCAATGAAAAAACCAACAGCCAATATCATACTAAATGGTCAAAAACTGAAATCCTTCACACTAAATTCAGGAACAAGACAAGGATGTCCACTATCACCACTCTTGTTCAATATAGTTCTGGAAACATTTGCCACAGCAATTAGACAAGAGAAAGAAATAAAAGGAATAAAGATAGGAAATGAAGAAGTCAAATTGTTATTATTTGCAGATGACAGGATACTGTATATAGAAAACCCCAAGAACTCCACCAAAAGTATTCTACCCTTAATAACCAAACTCAGTCAAGTAGCTGGTTACAAGTTCAACACACAAAAATCAGTAGCTTTCCTCTACATGAATGACAGACTCACTGAGAGAGAAATAGAGCAAATAATTCCTTTCACAATAGCATCCAAAAAACTGAAATACCTAGGAATCAACCTGATGAAAGAAATCAAAGACCTCTTCTCTGAAAACTATGGCACTCTGAAAAGAGAGATTGAAGATGAAATCAGAAAATGGACAGACATCCCCTGCTGCTGGGTAGGAAGGATTAATATAGTGAAAATGGCCATACTTCCAAAAGTGCTATATAGATTCAATGCAATTCCAATTGAGATCCCAGCAGCATACGTCACAGACCTTGAGAAAACAATGCAAAAATTCATTTGGAACAAGGAGAGACCCAGAATACCTAAAGCAATTCTAGGTAACAGAGACATGGCAGAGGGTATCACAATCCCCAACCTGCAATTATACAACAAATCTACTGTGATAAAAACATCATGGTACTGGCAAAGAAACAGACTTGAGGACCAGTGGAACAGATTAGAAGATGCAGAAACAAAGCCAGACACACTCAGCCATCTCATCTTCGATAAAGGTGCCAAACACCCTCACTGGAGGAAAGATAGCCTCTTTAATAAATGGTGCTGGAAAAATTGGGCTTCAACTTGCCAAAGATTAAAACTAGACCTATATATCTCACCATGCACTAAACCAATCAAAATGGATTAAATATCTAAATATTAAAATAGAAAATTTGAACCATTTGGAACAGAGGTTAGGTAGAACTCTTAGACATCTGTGTAGGAAAAGATTTTATGAACAAAACCTCAATTGCCCATGAACTAGCACCAACAATCAACAACTGGGATCTCTTCTTATTAGAAAGCTTCTTCACAGCAAGAGAAACCACCAGCAGTGTGAAGAGACAACCCACAATGTGGGAAAAAATCTTCACCTGCTTTTCTTCAGACAAAGGCCTACTATCTCGAATCTATAAAGAACTTAAAAAGATTAGACCTCCCAAATTTAAAGACCCCATCCAAAAATGGACATCTGAAATGAACAGACATTTCTCAAAGAAGGAGAAATAGCAAATAAATACATGAAAAAATGTTCAACATCACTGTTCATTCGATAGATGCAAATGGAAACAATGCTGAGATTCCACCTCATTCCAGAAAGAATGGCTGCTATCATAAAATCAACCAATAACAAATGATGGTGGGGCTGTGGGGAAAGAGGAACCCTGCTCCACTGCTGGTGGGAGTGCTGACTGGTGCAAGCACTGTGAAAATCAGTATGGAGATACTTCAATGAACTAGGACTGGAAGTCCCATTTGACCCCACTATTCCCCTACTGGGGATCTTCCCCAAAGAATTAAAAGAATCATACCACAGTGATATATGTGCACCCATGTTCAAAGGAGCACAGTTTGTGATAGCTTAAACTTGGAAACAGCCCAAATGCCCATCAACTGGAGACTGGATATAGATAATGTGTTTTGTTTTGTTTTTACAAAATGGAGTACTACTTAGCCATAAAAAATGAGAAATTTGAGACATTTTTAGCTAAGTGTATACACATTGAGGTAATACTCTTAAGTGAAATAAATAGGACACACATGAATAAATACCAAATAGGTTCTTTGGTGTGAGTAACTGAAAGTGAAAATAAGGACTAAAATGTATAATAGGTAATGTGAGATAGGAAGAAAAGGGGCAAAGAGGAAGGAAGTGAGAGTGCTAGGGGAAAGGAAAGAAGGGAATGGAATTAATATGAGAAAATGGAAAAATAGGAACAAAATATTTGTAAATAGGGAGGAATGGTGTGGTTGAAGGGAGGACTGGGCAAGGGCGAAAAATAAGAACCCAGAGAGATTACATAAAGTGCAAGTTTCCAATGATGAATGTCATTATATTGTATACTTAAAATGTACCAATGATTAGAATCAACAATCGATAATGTAAAATTGGAAGAAAAGGTCCAAAGGGGTAGGGGTAGTGGGAGGGGCAGGGGAAAATAAAGAAGGGAAAGGAAAAATGATGAGAAATGGAAAAATTGGAAACAAAGTCTTTGTAAATAAGAAAGGGTGGAGGGCATGAAGGGAGGGCTAGGAATGGGGAAAAAATAAGAACCAAGGTGGCTCATATAAAGGTACAATTTCCCAATGAGAAATGTAGTTGTGTTGTATACCTAAAATGTACCAATAGAAGAAATTAATAGTAAAAAAAAAAGAATGCAATAATACAAAACATTAAACTTCAACATTTCTCTTGTAATAAAAACTCAAGGAAAAATATTAGGAATAGTCAAAAATGAGTTTTTGTGGTTAATTTTATACATAGACCTGATTGGACAAACATGCTCCAGATACCTGATGAGACACTGTGTCTGCGTGTGTCTTTGAAGGTGCTTCCAAGAGCAGCTTATGGGCAGGAGGCTGAGTGAAGAAAATGGCTCTCTGCAGTGTGGACAGCATCAGCCAGCGCAACAGGGTTGATGCAGAAACAAAGACATAGGAAGAGCAAATGTGTTCTCTCCTTCAGTGAGGACACCCTGTTCTCTAGCCCTGTCAGCCACGGACCAGGTTTTCAGATTATAAGACAGATTAATTTCCACCCTAATAATTTTTGGTTTGTCTGAAGTCTGTCCAAAATGTGTGTAAAGGCCAAAGAATATTTGTATGTGTATGTTTGGACTATTCTCTGTTTTCTTTATAAATCCGTTTAAAAACCAGGTCATAATACTGTTGACTGGCTCATTGTAATTAGTATACAAGTAACACATATGACAAATGCAAAGTAATAAATAGGAATTGTGTGATTTTATAGACTGTAAGATTATATTCTCTATACTCACAGTTATACCTTTACTTGGCCTAGAGGAGAAATCAACCTTTCTAAATTTTGACATTATTTCTGGAAGTATATAGGAGAAAAATGGCATTTTGCTAACTATATTCTTTAGAGCCAAAATTATTTTTGAAGACCCTAACTAAAAATTTTAGCCAATTTGATTAAAATTTATTAGAGGATGTAACAGATACACAGACATAATTTTGAAATTCTAACAGCTCTATCTTTAAAAGTCATTTCATTTTCATTGCTCTTCAGTGGAGAATTTTAAAAGATGACCATTAAAATTTATTTCAATTTTCATATCATTGAACTTTGGATTTGCATAGCAAAGTTTCTCTGAGCATTATCTTCATTTATGTCACCAAGCTGATTGTCCAAATGCACATCCTGAACTTCTCTTGAGATCTCCTCTGTCAAAATCTTTAAGAGAAGAGAGTTATTAGGAATATTTGTGAGGAAGAAATCCTCATATATTCATTTTAAATGAACTGCCCAAGTTATAAACTTTTGCTTACAACCAGCCTAGATTGTGTAATTTTATGATAAATGGAATTAAGGGAGTATTTAGTTTACTATACTACTGGTAAATATCAGAGTCATACCCTTCATGATGTTATTTCAGAATATTTTCTATGGTCAGCAAATATATGCATAAAAACAACAGTGATTATAATGCTAATGGTCTTGAGACATAACTACTTAATAAGGCTATTCTGACCTTTTCCTTTGGGAGGTCCTGGGTATTAGCTAAGTGTCTTTACAAAGATCTGCTAGGTACCTTGTACCTACAGAGATTTTCAAATGATTCAAGACTTGATATTTACAAAAGACAAAGGACTTCCCTGTTTGCTTTACTTTCCACCCTTCCCTGTGAATTCACCAGAGCTTAGCAGGCATCTTTGAGTCTTACCAGAAGCCTAGAGGTGTGCCTGCATGCCATGAAGAGAGTCACCAAGCACAGCTTGATGTTCTAACTCACTTTCAAGTCAAAATATTTCCATCCCAGCAGACCTGTTGGAATCATTTCATAAAAGTACATTTGACAAGTAAGCCTTTGTTTGGGTTATTGAAGAACTGGGATTATTTGAAAGTATGAATTTCAAATTTCTTTGGATAAAATGTTAAAATACTCTGTTTCAAAGTAGATTTTAAAAATTTTGTAGAATAAGGAATGTTAGGAAAGAGCCAAAAAGAAATCTTAACACCTGATTTGTCTGGTTTTAGTCTGCTGTCTGCATCCTGTTTGTCCTGACTCACCCTTACCATGAGCTGAGCCATAGGGTTCTCTCCTCACTCACCCACCACGGCTCTTCAGAGTCACTTCAGCCTGCTTTTCCACAGATGACCCTGATGCCCACAACCTTCACAGTTTTCGAGCTGTGTTTCCTAAGTCGTCCTCCACACAGCTCTTGTCTGTGAGCTCTTTCTCTACCTTTTAATGTCAGCACCCAGGTCACCCAGGTGAAAACTCTTCCTCACACTTAAATCTCCAAAAATAACACCTTTTCCTACCTTAATACCTGCACTACCTCAGATTTTTTCCTTGTTTGCTTTTTCATTTGTTCTTTTTTTTGCTTCCTCTAATGAAGAGCAAGCTCCCCCCTCAAAACAAATTGTGTCTATCATTTAGTTCATTTCTGAAACAAATGGGACAATTTTTTATGCTTTAAGTAAAGAATAAATAACTCCACTAGTAAAAAATAATGTATGAAAGTATTCTGAACACATAAAGAACATATCTGATAACATTAAAAATGAATTACAGAAACCACAGCAGGGGAAAATAATCGGGCAAAATGAGAAATATATTCTGTTGTGGTCACATTCTATAAACAAATCAAATACCACAAAACCTCATACCAAGGCTGTGATACACATATGTGAACCAAAGGACATGAACTGTGTGGAAAAATTCATTTTTTTCTCCTAGTCCTGTTCAATATTTTAGAGTCACAAGAGCTGAAGAAAATACAGACAATGAACCACAAAGCTTCACTTACATCCTCTTGTTCACGTCCATGAGGACAGAGGAAATTATTTGCCTTTGTTGCATTATTTAATATAAAGATATGTGTGAGTCCATGATCATATCTATGCATGTTTTGCTTCTGTATACAATATTGGGGATAGTAAGGAACATGGGACTTGAGATGTTTTCTGGTAGAAAAAGTTTGTCATGAAACGTAGTTCAGTAGTAATTGGACACAAACACCCAGTGAGTTGGGAGAGCTTCAGTGTTTAGAGAAGTTGTATTTATCTCAGAGCAAGGTTAAGTTGAGGCTGCAGCATGTGGTGAGCTCTCATAATGACCAGTTGGTGCCACTGTATTTTTTCTGTATTTTGTATGTCTATTTCTTATTACTTATAATATTACTTTGAATAGTATACTCTTTCATGCCCATGTACATTATGTAATGATCATATCAAAGTAATTAGCACATGGGTCACATTAACAGTTTTTCATATCTTTGTTTTGAGAACATTCAGAATCTTTACTTCTGAATATCTGAAATATTCTATGTAATAAGAAAAGAATTCTTTACCTCTTAATGTGAAACAAGACAACCCCCCAACCCTGAAAATTCCTTCCCCAACCTCTGATTTTCAAAACTCTAAAAACAAAACTGAGGCTAACTGATCTCACATATTACTAATATTAATTACTTCATATTAAAGAAAGAGTAGCCATTTGCATGTAGCTTTGAGTTAGATTACCTAGTGTTAGGATGTGTGATATTTAGTTCAATTCTCAGCTGGAAAGGGAAGGCAGGGGGAGGGAAAAGATGAGAAAGCCAAGGGAGGAAAGGAGAGCAAAGAGGATAGAAAGAAAAGAACAGGAGTGAGGAAGGAAGGAAAGAATTATCAAGAAAATGCGAAAAGGTTTTTAAGATCCGGTAGTTAATGATTCCTTTACACCTGAATGTTTCTGATTATATTACTGTTTTTGAAGTGTTTATTAATTTTTCTCTTTTTTCATATGTCCTCACCTTGACAGACAGTGAGAAAGCTCTAGTATGGTCAATGCCACCTTGGTGACCAGTTTCCTTCTCTTGGGGTTTTCTGAGGACCCAGAGCTGCAGACACTTTGTGGCCTGCTCTTCCTGCTTATGTACCTGGTGGCCCTGATAAGTAACCTTCTCATTGTCACTGTCCTTACCCTGGACCCACAGCTCCAAGCACCCATGTACTTCTTCCTGAAGAACTTGTCCTTGCTGGACATCTCCCTGGTGTCTGTCCCAATCCCAAAGTTCATCCTCAACAGTCTGACTCACAACAATTCCATTTCCATTCCAGGCTGTGCCTTACAGCTCTTTTTAATGACATCCTTCTCAGGAGGTAAGACATTTATTCTCACTGCCATGTCCTATGACCACTATGTGGCCATCTGCTGTCCCCTGCACTATGAGGTCATCATGAATGGTGATGCCTGTATGTTGATGGCAGGAGTTTCCTGGGCTCTGGCAGGGCTCTTTGGAGCCTTGTACATTGCTGGCACATTTTCTGGGCCCTTCTGTGGCTCCAGTGTGATCCCAGAGTTTTTCTGCAATGTTCCCTCCTTACTCAAGATTTTCTGCTCTGCCACATTTCTGGTGGTCTATCCCAGCCTGGGAATAGCAATGTGTCTAGGCCTGTCATGTTGTGTCTGCATTGTGTCCTCTTATGTTCACATTCTCTCCGCTGTGCTGAGGATTCCATCCAGGAAAAGTCAGTGTAAAGCTTTCTCCACTTGCTTCCCTCATCTCCTTGTCTTCACCATTTTTATACTAAGTGCATGCATGGTTTACCTGAGGCCACAAGCAGATGCACCCAAAGTTATTGATAGGCTGCCTGCTGTGTTCTACACTGTGCTGCCTCCAATCCTGAATCCTGTCATCTACACACTAAGGAATGGTGACATAAAATGGGGCCTGAGAAGGCTGGTGTCAGCCCTGCATGTTCACCAGGGGCCCTTCATCTAACATTCCCTCATGTCTGTGTAGGACAGAGGCCCTCCAAGTTGGCAGAGTCTTCTCAGCTCTAACTTTGGGGAGGCCTGGGGTGCACATATCCATCTCTCTAGGAAGTGAATACCCAAGAGTCACTGATGTCAGAAGCTGCACTCCACAAGGCCAATATGTAGGTCATGGAGTCACCTGGCACTCTCTTATGACAAAGCACCTCTCCCTTAGTGGCTTAGCTTTCTGCAAATATTGGCTGTTTTTTTGTGATCAGATTTCATCTTGGATCTTTTACTAACTCATTTCTGTGTTTCATTTATTGAAAAAGAATGGAAATATTCAGGGCCAGGGATGTAGCTCCATGGTGCCATGTCTGCCTGGCAAGCATAAGGTCCTGAGTTTTATTCTCAGTACTAAAAAAGGAGGGAGCCACCCTCTAAAGAAAATAACAATTGAGACAGCACAGTGGGTCCCATATGTGGAAAATTCTGAACCATCGATGTTTGACATGTGCACATCTTCCTCAATAATCAGACTTCCAGTTGCTGAGAAATATCCTATTCCAAAGCCACCAGGAGTGGACAGCTGAGTTGTATCCTCCTACAGGGACTCTGGTCACACAGGTGGACAGTTTCCAGCAGGGCCAAGGGCACTTCCAATGCAACAGACCCAGGTGTGTCTTTGTGGCTCCACATCTCTAATTCAGCAAGTACAGAATTTCAGAGTTTAACTTAATCTAGGGCAGTGCTGTTAATCTGAGTCTGAAAGAAACTATGGAATCTGTTAAAATTAGAGTGGAACTCACCAGGCAGGGACAGATTTCTTTTGGCTTACTCACTAGTATCCACAATGCAAAAGACTTATCCTGGGCTTCTCTGTAATGTACATAGCAATCCTAGATTTTATCAGAATAACTTTTGAGATTCACCTTTAATTATCTAGGGAAATAAAAGGATATTACTACCATTTGGACAATTAAAGAGCCAGATATTTTTACTCAGATATAGGCAGACATATTGTATCATGCCCCTTCATATTTCCTGACAACTATTTTTATTTTTATTATCTCAAAATTATATTAAGTGATGAAAAGAAACTTTTCTGATATCTCTTACCTGTAAATTTATCTTTAACTTTCTTCAAACAGTTGGTGAAAAATGGTAGCATTATTTGTTCTACTCACAAAGGAGCATAACATCAGGTTACAACAACCCATCCCATACTTTTCCACTGTATGTCTGTACTGTATTATAACAGTAGTCCACTGCGAATCTCAGTAGCAATGCCTGGGGGAACATAGGAAACAATAGTATTTACTCATTTGGCATGATGATCAGCAAAGTGTGTACACAAACATGTCAAATCAGGATTTTACCCTCATAACCCTCCATCTAAGGAGTTTGTATCTGAGCATTACAAGGGGTAAAATACACCCATATTACTCTTCTGTTGTGTAAACATCAACTGTATCATAATGGAATGTGAATGTGACTCATAGTAGCTGTACCTGGGGAGAACAAAATCCCATCTGTGCATTCACCCACTTGGCAGATGAATGGCAAGTTGTGTACAAGAGCTCCAAAGCACCAATAGGGGTTTTATCCATTAAATGCTCATTGCTAAATTTCTATGCATTTAAGCTTTGTTTTTCAAAAAAGTTTTCTTTAGATTTTTTGGAAATAATTATCCCAATTCAGTACAATGGCACATGAAAAACCAGATTTTCAGGTTTTAAGGAGGTCAAAAGTGAATCATCAGATCATTCATGCATGGATAATGAAGATCATAATGACTTTGACATTGGCCATGTGAGACAAAGTTCCTGGGCAAGTGAAATGGAGGGATACACAGTGAATGCAGAACTACTTGATTCAGATGATGAACAAAGGAGCAATGTAAGTACATACTTCACTAGTTGAAGTGGTGAAAATTTTCATACAACTAAATGGAATGATCCAGTGTTAGAACTAGATCCAAAAATATACTGAGGATATTGACAAGGGTGAAACCTATTGGACACAATCCCAGTGCTGCCACTCAATGTTGGCAATCACTTAAACCAGATGAAATGCTACAAGATGTTGTGAAATACAAGTAAAATAGTCTGTATGTACCAATAGGCATACTCAAAAATGCATTTATTATGACACCTCACTAGCTGAACTGAAAGCATTCATAAGTATGATGTACTTAACAGAGCTTTCTCATGGCAATCACAGGAATGTAAAAGACTGATAGAAAAATGAAGGGTGTGGGCTTGAGGTTTGTAGAATAATGATGACACTGATGAGATTTGGTTCTCTTCAAAATTGCCTGAGGTTTGATGACAAAACCATCTTTCAAGAAAGCAAAACAAACATAATCTTGCTGCTATCCACTCACTGTTTGAGATATTTGTGGGTAATTGGCACACAATTTACAAACCATCCAAATACATGACTATTGTTCAAATATTTGCAGCATTCAGATTTCCTGTAGCTTTGGGGAGTATGTGCAAAAAACCCTTCAAAATATGGCATGAAAATGTATGCTTTGATGTGACGACTCATTATGCTATCAATTTAGAAATTTATCCTGGAACTCAGCTACCATTTCATTATTCATATATTAATAAAATTAATTATCTTGTGAACACACTTGTTGCTCCCTTCTCCTAAACTTATCAGAATGTAACATTTGACAATTGTTTTACCAGTTTCCAATTGATGTCACATTTGTTTAACAGAGTACAAGTTGACCAGCATAGGACATATATGCAGGAAAAAAACAGAAATTCCAAAGAAAATGTTGCAATTTAAAAACTGAGAATTTTGTAGTACAATCTTTGGATTTCAGAAAGATATAATATTGGCCTCATATATGAAATAAAAACAAATTGGTACCACTGATGTCAACATTTCATCAAGATGGAAATATTGATAGGGAAAATTCAAAAACACAAAAGCCTGAGAGGAAAACTTTCTACAACAAAACAAAAGGCAGAGTATAAGTTGTTGATAAGCTATGCAGCAACTATGATGTCACTTGAATCACAAAGTGATTGTTTGTATTTTATATCATGGTTGTGTCTTTTTAAGTCTGATCTTTTTAAGTTCTTTATAGATTTGAGATAGTAGATCTTTGTCTGAGGAAGATATTTTCCCATATTGTGGGTTGTCTCCACACTGCTGGTGGTTTCTCTTGCTGTGAGAAAGCCTTTTAATGAGAAGAGATCCCACTTGTTGATTGTTTGTGCTAGTTCATGGGCAACTGAGGTTTTGTTCATAAAACCTTTTCCTACACCAATGTCTTCAAGGGTTCTACCTAACCTCTGTTCCAACTGGTTCAGAGTTTCTATTTTAATATTTAGATCTTTAATCCATTTTGATTTTAGTTTAGTGCATGGTGAAAGATATAGGTCTAGTTTTAATCTTTGGCAAGTTGAAGCCCAATTTTTCCAGCACCATTTATTAAAGAGGCTATCTTTCCTCCAGTGAGGGTGTATGGCTCCTTTATATAAGATGAGATGGCTGAGAGTGTCCGGTGTCATTTCTGCATCTTCTCATCTGTTCTGCTGGTCCTCAGGTCTGTTTCTTTGCCAGTACCATGCTGTTTTTATCACAGAAGCTTTGTAGTATAGTTGCAATGAGTTTCGAAGACTATTGAAAGAATACTGAAATTACAGGCAGTGTTTGAAATGTGGTGATTACTGAAAAAGTCTTCATGGAAAGAAAAAAAGGGTCCTTTCTGTGCCTGCTCACAACATTGCAAAAAGACATGACTATGATTTAGAGGAAAGAGACAATTCTTCCACCATTGTAAGAAAAAGCTTTGGAAGCAGATGTATATGCAGTATATGCAGTTAAAACTCTGACAATCTTAAGACAAAAGAAAGAGTAAGAAAATCTTTATTTAAAGCATGAAACTATGTCTAATTCTTTATTAGCCATTTTTTAACATGCATTCCTGTTTTTAGGGACATTATTATCTTAGTGTAAATGTGAATATATTCTAAGTTATCTCCTAGTCACGACTGGGGTTTGCTTTTAGAAAGATCTGTAATATGGGGTGAGCGGACACCCTGACAGCATGGGCTCTGGCTGCCCATGAGAGGCTGAAGTGGGCAGTGTCCTTCAGAATGAGCAGCACCCACAACTCTGCTGCTGAGCACATTGTTATTTAGAGGGTTGAAACATTCTGGCAACAGGGGATCACAGATTAAAGATGCTTCCCAGATTCACATTATGTTGTGGATGAAGAAGAAATTAATTTTCTTCACAATTGGCTAAAGAGCTAAGGTCACCCATTTGCTTAGTAAATAGTGCACTGGTGACTGTGGAGAAGCAGATTATTACAGCAAAATACTTTTTAACAATTCATGAAAGTGTGCATTTAGCATTACAGTTTTACATTGCAGGATAATAGCAGGAAGGTCATTATTATTTTAAGCATGCAATTCTGTACAGTAGATCAAAACGTAGTACACAGTGCCAAGAATGATACACCCTGTATGCCTGCGCAGCAGGTTGTCTCTTCACACTGCTGGTGGTTTCTCTTGCTGTGCAGAAGGATTTAGTAAAAAGACCTCCCACTAGTTAATTGCTTGTGCTAGTTCACATGCAACTGAGGTTTTGTTCATAAAGCCTTTTCCTACCCCAATGTCTTCAAGAGTTCTACCTAACCTCTGTTCCAGCAGGTTCAGCATTTCTGTTTCTATATTTAGATTTTTAATCCATTTTGATTTTAGTTTAGTGAATGGTGAGAGATATAGGTCTAGTTTTAGTCTTTGGCAAGTTGAAACCCAATTTCTCCAGCACCATTTATTAAAGAGACTATCTTTCCTCCAGTGATGATTTTTGGCTCCTTTGTCAAAGATAAGCTGGCTGAATGTGTCTGGAGTTGTTTCTGCATCTTCTAATCTGTTCCACTGTTCTTCAGGTCTGTTTCTTTGCCAGTACCATGGTAGTTTTTTGTTTTTAATCACAGTAGCTTTGTAGTATAGTTTCAAGTTGGGGGTTGTAATGCCCCCTGCCATGTCTCTGTTACCTAGAATTGCTTTTGCTATTCTGGGTCTCTTTTATTCCAATGAAGTTTTGCATTGTTTTCTCAAGGTCTATGAAGTCTGCTGCTGGGATTTCAATTGGGATTGCACTGAATCTATATAGCAATTTTGGAAGTATAGCCATTTTCACTATGGTGATCCTTCCTACCCAGGAGCAAGGGATGTCTTTCCATTTTCTGATATCCCCTTCACTATCTTTTTTCAAAGTGCTATAGTTTTCAGAGAAGAGATCTTTGCTTTCTTTTGTTAGGTTGATTCCTAGGTATTTCAGTTTTTTGGATGCTATTGTGAAAGGAATTATTTGCCCTATTTCTGTCTCAGTGAGTCTGTTATTCTTGTAGAGGAAAGTTATTGATTTTTGTGTATTGACCTTGTATCCAGCTACTTGACTGAATTTGGTTATTAAGTCTAGAAGACTTTGGGTGGAGTTCTTGGGGTTTTCTATGTAGAGTATCATGTCATCTGCAAATAATGACAGTTTGACTTCTTTTCTTATCGTTATTCCTTTTATTTCTTTCTCTTGTCTAAATGCTATGGCTAGTGTTTCCAGAACTATATTGAAAAAGAGTGGTGATAGTGGACATCCTTGTCTTGTTCCTGAATTAGTGTGAAGGATTTCAGTTTTTGACCATTTAGTATGATATTGGCTGTTGGTTTTTCATAGATGGCTTTTATCAGTTTGAGGTAGAGACCATCTTTTCCAATTTTTTGCAGGGTTTTTATCATAAATGCATGTTGGATTTTGTCAAATGCTTTTTCTGCGTCTATGGAGATAATCATATGCTTTTTGTTCTTGGCTCTATTGATATAGTGTATCGCATTGATTGATTTTTGTATATTGAACCATCCCTGTGTCCCTGGCATGAATCTCACTTGATCAGGGTGTATGATCTTCTTGATGATCTTCTGCATTCTGTTTGCCATTATCTTATTAAGGATTTTTGCATCTATGTTCATTAGTGAGATTGGACTATAGTTCTCTTTTTCAGTTGGGTCTTTCTCTCCTTTGGGGATCAAGGTGATGCTTGCTTCCAGGCATGAATCTGGGAGTGTTGCTTCCCTTACAATTTCACTGAAGTGTTTAAACAGTAGTGGCAACAGTTCCTCACTAAATGTCTTGTAGAATTCAGCAGTGAAGCCATCAGGGCCTGGGCTTTTCTTAGTTGATAAGTTTTGAATTACATTTTCTATTTCATTGGTTGATATTGGGTTGTTCAGAAGTTTTAGGTCTTCTTCATTCAACTTTGGTAATTCATATGTATCTAGGAATCTGTCCATTTCTTCTGTGTTGTCCATCTTATTTGCATATAGGTTCTGGAAGTAGGTATTGATGATCCTCTGGATTTCTGTTGGGTCTGTTGTAATTTCACCCTTTTCATTCCTAATTACATGGATTTGGACCTTTTCTTTCCTTTTTCTGACAAGGTTGGCCAAAGATTTGTCAATTTTGTTGATTCTTTTGAAGAACCAACTCTTGGCTTCATTGATTTTTTTGTCTCATTCTCTTGGTCTCCATTGCATTGATTTTTCCTCTGAGCTTTATAATTTCTTCCCTTGTATGAGCTTTGGGGTTGTCCTGCTCTTCTTTTTCTAGAAGCTTGAGGTTCAGCATCAGGTTGTTTAATTGGGCTCGCTCTGTTTTCTTAATATGTGTATTCACTGCTATGAATTTCCCTCATATGACTGCTTTCATTGTGTCCCATGATTCCAATATGATGTATTGTCATTGTCATTTAATTGAATTAACTGTCTGATTTCTTCTTTAATTTCCTCTGTGACCCATTGGTTATTCAGAAGTGTGTTGTTCGATTTCTACGTGTTTATGAAATTTTTGGAATTTCTTTTGCTATGGATCTCCAATTTCATCACACTATGGTCTGATAATATATAGGGGATAACTTCAATTCCTTTGCACTTAATTAAACATGTTGTATGTGTGAGTATGTGGTCTATTTTGGAGAATGACCCATGTGCAGCTGAGAAGAATATGTATTCTGATTTTGTAGGGTGGAAGACTCTGTAAACATGTCAAGTTCATTTGTTCAAGAGTTCGATTGACTTCTAGTATTTCATTACTTATTTTTAGTCTAGTTGATCTATCTATTTGTGGCAGTGGGGTGTTGAGGTCCCCCACTACAATTGTGTTAGTGCATATATGACTTTTCATGTCCGTTAGTATTTGTTTTATATAGTTGGGTGCACCAGTGTTTGGTGCATAGATATTTATGATTGTCATCTCTTCCTCTTGGATTCTTCCCTTTACAAGGATGTAGTGTCCTTGTTCATCTCTCTTCATCAGTGTTGGTTTGAAATCTACTTGATCTGCAAAGAGGATAGCTACTCCTGCTTTTTTTCAGGTTCCTCTCCCATGGAGTATTGTTTTCCACACTTTAGCTTTCAGTCTATGAGTTTCCTTTTGAATTAAGTGTGTTTCTTGTATGCAACATACTGTTGGATTTTGCTTCTTGTCCTATTCTGCCAGTCTATTTCTTTTGATTGGTGAATTGAGACCATTAACATTAATCATTATAACTGAAATGTATTGACTTGTCATTGTCATGACTTTTTCTTTTTGTTGGTTTCTCCCCTTTACATTTAATTTATTGTCATGCCAGATGGGTTCGTTCTGCTTTGCTTCCTGGGGTTGTGATCCTCAGTGTCTGTTCCTAGGCTATTGTGTAAAATTCTTTGGAGTGCTGGTTTGGTATTCATGAAGTTCCTAAGGTGCTCTTTGTCATGAAAGTATCTTATTTCTCCATCCATTTTGAAAGATAGTTTTGCAGGGCACATCAATCTGGGTTGCAGGTTATTTTTAGGGCTTGGAACATATCACTCCAAGCTCTTCTTGCCTTGATGGTTTGTGCTGAGAAGTCTGTTGTGATTCGGATGGGCTTTCCTTTATATGTGATTTGTTTCTTTTCTCTGACTGCTTGGAGAACTTTGTTCTACTGTTGTGTTTCTGGAATCTTAACAATTATATGCCTATATGTAGTTTTTTTTTAATCAAGGCTATTTGGAGTCCTATATGCCTCACTTATATGTATGTCAAGCTCTTTTCCCCTCCTTGGGAAGTTTTCTGCCATTATTTCTATGAAGAGATTTTTTATGTCATCTCCACTCTCTCCTGTTTCTTCATTGAGCCCAATCAGTCTTGTTATTTTTCTTTGCATCATCTAGCAGCTGCTGGATTGATTTCTCATGTTCCCTTATAATTTTGAAGCAATTTTTCTTTTCCTGGTCACTACTTGCAATCCATTCTTCTATATCTGAAATTCTGTCCTCACATTGGCTCATTCTGCTGTGTAGAATTTCAACGGAGGTTTTCATGTCCTGGAAATCTATTTGCATCTGTTTTATGGATTCCACTTGTTTCTTATGTTGAGATTCCATCATGTTTCTGAGCTCCTCTCTAGATTTATTAATCATGTCTTGCACTAGGGGGACAATTTCTCCTGTTATCTGAGAAATTATTTCTGATTTCCTTTTTTCCAGATCCCCTTTTGTTGCCAGTTCAGTGGGTCCAGGTGGTTGAGTGTCTGAGTGGTTCCATCTCATTTCCCTTTGGGGTTGCTGTAGGTGATCTGGAAGTATGGTTTTGAGACTTATTTACATGTTTTCTCATTTCAACTGTGGCGGGGGCTGTTAGTGCCTGCATGGATTACCTCCTCTGAGGTGGGTGAGGTGGGACAGGGGCCAGCAGCAGTGGTAGGGATGGTGACCCAAAAGCCCTTTTCTGTGGGCAGGGGGCATTGAGAGGGATGGTGACTGGGAAGCCCCTTCCTCTGGACCAGGTACAGTGGGAAGATGGCTCCGAAGCCCCTACCTCTGGGTTCTGGTGGTCCAGTGTCCTCTGCATCTTTGTAGTGTGGAACCAGGTGGCTGCCTGTCTGCAGTGGTTGATTCGGTGTCTTCTGCATGACTCAGGACCTCTTTAGGACCTGCACACACCTTCCTGTGTGCAGCAAGCTGATTCGGCATGTTCTGTGTGACTCAGGACCTCGGTAGGGCATACACAGACCTGCCTGTCTGCAGTGGGCTGATTTGGCATGTTCTGTGTGACTCAGGACCTCGGTAGGACATGGGAAAACCTGCCTGTCTGCAGCGGGGTGATTTCGCATCTTCCACGTGACTCAAGACCTCTGTTGGGTGTCCCCTAAACCCTTTTTTTCCATACATGGAAATACCAAAGGGATCTATGAACCTAAATAAGAAAGCCTAAAAGTATGAAACTTTAAGAAGAAATTATAAGGAAAAATATTTATGAATTCAGGGTAGACAAGAACTACCTAGGATACAAAAACCATGATGTATAAAAGAAAAAAATTGATGATTCCATCAAAATTTAGAACTTTAAATGACATCATCAAAATGAAAAGTAGTCCTTAAACAGACCATACTTACAATGCATACAACCTATGGGCAGAATATATAAAGAATTCTTAGAGCTCATTGATAGACAACCCATTTAAAATGTAGACATAAGATGATAAATAGCCAGTATAGCACAAGGGATGGTGTGCAATTCTACAATCAGAAAAACACTAATCAGTACAATAATAAGACTGAATTATACACTCATTAGGGAGATGCAGTTAAAAATTTTAAAAGCCTTGTCATGACTTTTTCTTTTTGTTGGATTCTCCCCCTTTGCATTTAATTTGTCACACCCAATGGATTCATTCTGCTGGGTTTTCTGGGGTTGTGATCTTCATTGTCTTTTCCTAAGGTATTGTCTAAAATTTTTTGGAGTGCTAGTTTGGTGTTCATGAAGTTTCTGAGGTGCTCTTTATCATGAAAGCATCTCATTTCTCCGTCAATTTTGAAAGATAGTTTTGCAGTGTACATCAATCTGGATTGGAGGCTGTTTTCCTTTAGGGCTTGAAATACGTCACTCCAAGCTCTTCTTGCCTTGAGGGTTTGCATTGAGAAGTTTGCTGTGATTATGATGGGCTTTCTTTTGTATGTGATTTGTTCTTTTCTCTCACTGCTTGTAGAATTTTATTCTTCTGTTGGATTTATGGAATCCTATTAGATGCCTGTGTGTAGATTTGTTTTGATTAAGGCTAGCTGGAGTCCTATATGCCTCACTTATCTGTATGTCAAGGTCTTTTCCCCTCCTTGGGAAGTTTTCTGCCATCACTTCTGTGAAGAGTTTTTATTAATGTCATCTGCACTCTCTCCTCTTTCTTCATTGACTCCAGTTTCTTCTTTGCATCATCTAGCAGCTGCTGGATTGATTTCTCATGTTCCCTTACAATTTTAAAGCAATTTTTCTTTTCCTCCTCACTAATTCCAATCTTGTCTTCTATATGTGAAATTCTATCCTCACATTGGGTCATTCTGCTGTGCAGACTTTCAATGGAGTTTTTAATCTCTTGGAAATCTGTTTGTACCTGTTTTATGGATTCCATTTGTTTCCTACGTTGGGATTCCATCATGTTCCTCAGATCCTCTCTTTTTTTATCTGTGTCTTCTCTAGATTTATTAATCATGTCTTACACCATGACCAAAATCTTTGCTGTTATCTGAGTAATTATTTCTGATTTCATTTTTCCCAGATCCTCTTTTGTTGCCAGTTCAGAGAGTCCAGGTGTTTGAGCATCAGAGTATTCCTTCTCGTTTCCCTTTGGGGCTGCAGTAGGTGATCTGGAAGTCTGTTTTTGAGGCTTATGTGTCTTCTCATTTCCACGGAGTGGGGAGGTGCGCTTCTGGCACCCACTCAGCTCACCTTCTGTGCCCTAGGAGCTTGGGATGGCAGCAGGGGAGCTTCCTTCTGGGTGCTGGAATCTGCTGAGCTTCACTGCCCTAGGAGCCAGGGATGGAGGTGGAGAGCTTCCTTCCAGGTGCTGGGACCAGCTCACTTTCTTGGCCCTAGGAGCCTGGGATGGTAGCGGGGGAGCTTCCTTCCAGGTGCTGACTGTGAATTGTTAATGTCACCTGGACAGTGCCATGGACTCTTGCTGAACCATCCCTATCCAGCATAGGGCTGTGGCTGCCTCAGCTCAGAGTGCAGGACCCCTCTCCTATGTTCCCTTCCTCCTTAAAGAAAACCATGCACAGAAGTCAGATCAACAATGCAGGTCCACCATGTAGGAACATAAATGTGACCTAATTGCCCAAACACGCCCCTTCTCCTGAAATTCAGCAGTTATTATGAACATTATTTAAAATACTGAGACTATCATCATTCAAAACATCAAAATTTATTTTTCACAGCTTTCTTAATGTAGAGTTGATCAGTGAAAGGCAAATATACTTAAGATATACAAAGTGATTTGTGATATATCTGTGTATTTAAAATAATTAAGTTAATGATTTCATCACCTAACATACTTTGTTAAATTGTTAAAAGGATAAATTTCTTGGAGAAGATCTATTCTAAATTCTTTCTCCTTGGAATTTCTTTTACAGTGGCTTCTACATTACTCTTTGTCATTATTACAACAAGACTTGTGCTTTGTAATATGTAAATAAAACAATCCTACATCAGTGTATTTGGACTCCCTTATAAGATCTCTACTTAAAGCACTGTCTTGTATTCAATACAGAAGAGATAATTGCATCTGAATGTATCTACCTGTCTAGCATATTGTGCATCTATTAATTTTAGGATGCTCTAAACTCTGTAAAGATGCAAGTACATCCTTCCTATATTTCCCTGCACAGTACCCCACCACCATCACAGTGCAACTTCAACTTCATTGTGAATTCATCACTCCATTTAGCTTCCAGATCAAGGAATAATGTTTAATTCTAATGTTTTGTGGTGTTTATTTGTTGATATTTGAATGTGGGACAGAAGGAAGTGAGTATGTTCAATGGATGACCCCTCTTTAATGATTTGGGTTGATTTACTTGAAACATGATGGTTAGAAAGCATTTACTCTGACTTGGGGGTTCATTATTTATTGGAGAAAAGTCCTGTTCTACTGAATTCAACTTGAAGGAAAATACTCCAGTTTCTATATGTTCACTAGAAATAAGAGAATGCTATTTTGCTATGTCAAGCTTTTAATTTGTTTGTTTTGTTTTGTTTTGGGGGCAAATTCTTGGTCCATTTTCAAAGCTGGTCTCCAACTGCAGAGCACAAGAGAAGCCCCTGTCTAACTCCCAAGAGTGAGGAATGCAGGTTATCCCACCACCCAGCTTTACTCAGCCTTCATGAACCAGAGGGGGCACTTATACCTCCTAAGGCAGGAGTCCCAGATGAACACCCATTGCTGTCCTTGACAGTCCCACACCTTATCACAGGATCAGGCCCATGAGTTCCCTTCCCCTGCCATCCACCATGGCATCCACCACTATTTCCCTTAAGAATATGTTCTCCAGGTGGATCCATTTAGCTAGAAATGTCTTGAGTTTACCCTTCTTTATGACTGAATGCTACATCATATAAAAAACCACATCTTCTTTGACCATTCATTTGTTGATGGGCAAATGGGCTGTTTCACAGATTTAGATATTACAAATTGTGCTGCTATGGACATGAGTGCACATATATATCACTGTGATCCGATGCTTTTAAGTCTTCCAAGAAGACACACAGAAGGGGGATAGCTGAATCAGATAGAACCTCTGGTCCTACTATTTTGAGTAACCACATTGACTTCCACAGTGGTTTTACCATTGTTCACATGCACCAAAAGTGGAGAAGGGTTCTTTTTTCTCCACAGCCCCTCCAGCATCTGTTCTTGATTAATTTCCTTCAGGAGTGAGATGGAATCTCAGCCTTGGTTTAATTTGCATATTTTGAATTGCCAGTGATATTGAATATTTTTTCAGATATTTATTTGCCATTTGTATTTCTGCATCTGAAAAGTGTGTATTCATCTCAGATGTCCATTTTTGGACTGAGCCTTTAAATTTATGGGGTTTGATGTTTTTGAGTTCTTTATATATTCTAATTATTAGTCTTTTGTCTAACAAACAGCTACCAACATGTTTTTCTCCCTTTGCTGGTTGTCTCTTTACTCTGTTGGTAGTCGCTTCTGCTTCCAAATTCTTTTTAAAAAGATGAGATTCCCAATTGTTGATTCCTTGAAATATTTTCCTTGCTGTTTGGGTTTTTTTCGTGAAGTCTTTTCTTACACCTGTTTCTTCAAGAGCTCCACCTCACCTCTCTTCCAGCAGGTTCAGTGTTTCTGTTTTCATAAATAGCTCTTTGATCCTTCTTGATTTCAGTTTAGTGCATGGTGAGAGATAGGGGTCTAGTTCTAGCCTTCAGCATATGGAAAGCCAGTTTTTCCTGCACCATTTATCAAAGAGGCTAACTTTGGTCCATTAACGTTATTTCGGCTCTTTGTCAAAGATAAGTTGGCTGAGTGTGATTGGAATTGTTTCTGCATCTTCTATTGTGTTCCATAGATCCTGGGTTTTTTTTGTTTGTTTGTTTGTTTTGCCAGTACCATGCTGTTTTTATCACAATAGCTCATGTTATAAGTTTGTTGTTTAAAAACACATCAAAATTTTATACAGTCACAGTTACAAATAATTTCCTCCTAGGGAGCAAAGTTTTTCATATTTTTTGAGTTTGTTTAAGCAATTCTTTGTCATAGTTATACCTTGAATCTTTGAAATATTTTGGAATGCTGATGATCACATTGGGTGTCTGATTCCACTGAATTTAATTTTTTGTACAGAGTTTAACTGGGTTTTTAAAATATGTGATGCCAATGATGAAGGCATCCTTCTTCACAGTCCTTTTTCCCAATGATATCTGATGTCACCTCTGTTGTTTCCTCCTCATCCCTTGTGAATGCCTGGCCCCCTCGATATACCTGTTGGTGGCACTGAATACTCACCCCTCTCAGTGATCAAAATGTCACAGAAGTCTCAATACCTATAAAGCCTCCTCTATGCATCCAGCTTTTTTCTATTCTAAAAATTTTTAGTTTTTATGCTTTTCCTCAATTGTATACTTGAATTTTAAATGATAAGATAAATTCCATTTTCAACTCAGATTTCTAATAATTCATTTTTACCAGATAAGTATTCCTTCATTCCTTCAGTTATTGATTGATTGGCTGGTTGCACTGGTGAGGGGAGAATGCATGACCTCAGCCATGCTAGTCATGCCTTCCAGCACCAATCTACAGCTTCCACCCCTAGTTTATTTTTTGGCACATAAAATTTATGGCATGCTTAAGACATGGGATTATTAGACTCAAGAAAATATGAATGATTACATTAGGAGAATAGCACTATGTAGAGTCTTCTCATCCATGTATCATGTGAATACTCCATCTATATCCAGTTCTTTTCTATTTTTAAATAATTAAAAATATTTTCCCAAGAAAGTTATTTTGAGACCTACTCCAAGGCACTTCACAAACCTTAATGCTTTTGTGAGTGTGCAATGTGTCTAAATGTAGGAGTCACGTGGTCATTTTGTCCAAACAACTTTATTACCTTTTTGTTTGTACCGGGGATTGAACTCAGGCCCTTGCGCTTGTGCAGCACATGGCAAAACCACTGAGCTAAATCCCAGGCCTTTATTACCTTTTTGAGCTCTCCAAGTCTTTCTTCTATAGAATGTTCCACATCCTATGTTTTCCCAGTGATTTTTTATTTTACGTGAAAATAGTGTTAAATCCGTTTTCTTGTCCTCTCTTTTCACAAAAACTGGATGTTGGTTCTGAGCCTTGGTTAAGTTCAGATTGGACAATATTTTCCTTCAATAACACCCAATCATGATGCTTTCTACCTGCTTCCACACAGAAGGGGGCATCTAAAACAGAGTTTAACTTTTGCTTTTATTCAGTATTAAGATTTCTCAAAAAATTAATGCCAGAAATTCTATTAACCTCAGCTCTTCCTCTTCCAGCTATCTTTCTGAAAGTGTTCAAGACATCTTACTACATTGATCCATAAAACTTTCTTAATGCTTGACTTTTAGCCCTCTGAATCAAAGTGGCAAAAAGGACACAGTTGTGTTAAAATTGAACATCTGCAAAACCATGTTGAGATCTGCAAAATTCATAATAGGTAAATCTTGGAGCAGCCTAGATGCCAATCGACAGATATATACGTAAGGATAACGTGGTACATATTTCTACATAAGGGAGTGCTATTCTGTCATTAAGAAGGATAAATTGGTGTTATTTATGGGAAAAACGATGCACATTGAGACCATAATTTTAAATTAAATAAATCACTCACACAAGTAATTTCTTTGATGTGAGAAATCCAAAATATAAATAAAGAGCAAAATAATAGGTGACAATAATAAACAGGAAGATAGATCTTTTACAAATGGGAAGGGGCTAAAGAGGTGGAGAGACATTCATAGGAGGGGAAAGGAAGAGCTTAAAATAGGGATGAAGAGGCATTATGTACATGTACCAACTCTCCAAGAAGAAAGTGATCATTATGTACTGCAGAGATGGACTAATAAAGATAAAAACTGAAAACAAAAAACAACACTACCATCAACTGTCCAAAGGAAAATGTTTCCTGCAACACAGCAGGGCAAATATGAGGCTGGAAATTGAGGTAGAACTTGGTGTCCTGCACTTCAGCCTCATGTGGTCACTACTTAGTGATACAGAGAGGAACAGTGAGATTTACTCATCACGTCAGTAATGCCCACAGTCTTGTCCTATGCATGGGGTGTCTGAAGTTGGAAGAGATTTTCTTTTCACATCTCAAATCTAAGGAGGTTGGCCCGCTACCTGTTCTGGCCCCAGAAGTCACACAGATAGAGCCAGAGCGGCTGGGCTGGAGCTGTGATGGGCTCCATGTAGTTGAAGCATCACCTCTGGGTGCATTGGAATCTCAATGTACCCCATTTCCTTGTGACCCCCACCCTCACTAACCAGGAGAGCAGAGGGTAGGGGTCACAATGACAGGAACAGATCACCAAAAGATCCAGCACCTGAATTCTCACAAATAACCACCCAACCCTATGCCCTACTATCCTGTCCCTTCCCTCCACTCTGTTCCACCTGTATCAGCGGCATTCAAAGGCTGCAGCAGGGGACAGGTGACCAGAGGGATGATACCTCACTCTGCTTCTAACATTTGTCCAAGTGCATAATTTTCTTCACTGTGACCTTTAACCCAAAGATTCAAAGTGGGTAAAAGGACCCAGTTGGTCAAAATTGAACATCTGTAATGCACATTTTGGTCCATAGTATGGTTTAATGTCAGAACAAAACACACTTTGTTACAAAAACACATAGATCATTATAATTTGTTTTATTTTAAGATGAATATGCTTTATAAAGACAGGTATACAAAGGTAGATTTTCCCAGCAGGAATTTACAGAAAGTAACAATAAGCTCTCCCTGACTAGGCACAGAGTCAATATGAAGGAAGGGATATTTTAAAATGGGATTTAACCCCTAGCAACATTCTGGTTCCCACAAGGTTGACAATCACTGAGCATACTGCAAATGGTGACCACAGGCTGGGTATGACACCAGCTGCATCCTTCATTACACACTGGTCAGATGTCCCCTCTTTGTCACCTCTAATGTTGTAAACAGCACATGGAGAAACACCTTTCACCACCATGGTCAGAACAGTGGGATGGGACCAGAAAGGGGACCACAACTCTGGCCTCAAACTGAGATGCATGTGCTCCACGAATGACAGGAATGAACCCACCTGATGCAGAGAAAGGTTAATGGAAAAGGCAGCATGAGGAAGGTGGGGTGCATCCACCTCAGCCCAGCCTCAGCAGGCATCAGGCTGAGTGACCTGAGGAAGGGGTCAGGAAGAGGAGGAAAGATGGGAGGTTTCACAAGTTTGGATAAAATCAATGTTGTCAGACTTCTAGATATCTGGTGATGATGAGAAAGCTATGGTTCTGTGGGTCAAGCTCATGAACCACCCTGAGCACGGAAGATAAGAAGCTGATCAGTGGACAGCCATAGGAGAGGGACAATAACCCGAGTGAGTGGGACCAGAGAGGAAGAACTTTCTCCATCCTACTTTTTATCTTAAACTAGGGACAAAGAATGGTTTAAATCCTTACAAGAGAAAAGATTAATTCATGCTGGAGGCTGGGTTACAACAACTCTTCTTTAAATGGTTTTAACTTCTGTGGTTGATTCTTGCTGGAATCAATTACAAAATGTATGATTAAAAATTTCAGTGCCAAGGATTTAGCTCACTGGTGCCACCACCTGCCTCACAAGCACAAGGTTCAGAGTTCAATCTTCAGTACCCCGAAAAAAATATTGTGGTTTTTCTATCATTTTTCTGTATTTATTAGTACAAATCTTGTAAAAAATAAAGTTTTTCATTTAATATTTTCCCTTGTGCTAAAAATTGAAAAAATAAAGCACTTAGAACTCTCCATAGATTTCCCATGAAATGCACAAGTTTTTAAATATTGGAATGTATAAAATATCACCAATATTAAGGTACCTGAGGGCACACAAAAAGTCTTTCCTCTTATAATAGTTTCTCTCATTCAAATCCATAATAGGTACATATTCACATCAAATAAATTTAAATATACAACATATTCCTTTTCATAAGGTGATAACGCCAATTTTGTCATAAAGCTATATAATTGGGGGTGTATAATACCCATGTTTATTCTTTAGAATATTTCTATTCATAAATTATTAACCTAATTTTATGAGTTTTTATATTAAACAATGATTACTTAACACAAAAACATCAAAGTTTAAAATATTGAATTTTTAACATTTATTGAATGTTTATAAAAAAGCATCAAAATTTTCAGTATCAAGCTTTTTTCAGTGTACAAAGTCTAAAAATAACAACAGAAATAAATGCCTATATGAACTACAAGGGAAATACTGATAGAACTCTACAAAGAAGTAATCTTTCCTTCAATTATCACATTTAAGGTAGTCTTCACACATGATAACAGTACATTCCATACACATGTATTGCTTACACTGACAGCACATGTGTTTTGCCTTCCTGTCATTTTTGTAGAACATACTTGACATCTTTCTAGGCTTGCAATTGTTCAGGAGGTTATTATTATATTATACAATGTGTAGTTATCAGGAACATAAAATATCCATAAAATAAAGTATTAAATTCTCAATATGTGTTGCACATTTAGCATAAACATCAAGGTTTTCACATTATCTGTGTAATTGTTTATAAAACCCGAAATATAACATCAAAAATAAATTTCAATATGAACTACAATGAAAATACCAGTAGAACTCTAAAACAAAAATAAATTTTGCTTCAACTGTCATACCCAAGGCAGTCTTCACACATGATAACTGCATGTTCCAAGCACACATCTAGTTTACACTGATAGCCCATGCACTTTGCAGGAAAAGGAGATATCAATAAAAGATAAAATATGCATGACTACTTAGAACAGACTTCAAAATTTTCACATCAGCTGTTTACTTGCTTATGAACAATAAAAGATAACATCAGGAATAGACATCTTGTGAACTAGAATGTAAATACAAGAAAAAGTTTATCACAAAAATAATCTTTACTTCAACTGTACAAGCAATGTAGTCTCCATACATCAAATCTTCATTTATCATAAACAAGGATCACTTACATTAATAGCACATATGTTTTGTTTTCCTAGCCTTTCTTATAGGCCACAGTTAACATGTATTTGTTTTCCAGTTTTTGTAGTAGATCTTTGTGATGCTACAGCTTCCTGTTCACCTATCAGCTCACAAGTGTGGTCCAGAATTGTTTACCATAGTGCCCTGTGCAGAAATATTTATTTTTCCTCTGCTGTAAATGACCTCTTATGAGTATAAGACACAACCATTGTGTAAAATACAAACGTTGGTTAAAACTTTGTGTTTAAGGTGACATCATAGTTGCTACATAGCTCATCAGCAACATCTACTCTGCTACTGGTTTTCTTGTAGAAAGTTTTCATCTCAAGCTTCCCTTTTTCAAGCTTTCCCTATCAATATTTCCATCATGGTGAAATGTTGACATCAGCGGTAACAGTTTGTTTCATTTCATATAAGAGGCCAATGTTATATCTTTCTGAAATCCAAAGATTGTATTATACAATTCTCTGTTTTGAAATTGCAACATTTCATTTGGAATTTCTGCTTTGTTCATGCACACAGTTCCTATGCTGGTCAACTTCTACTCTATTAAGCAAATGTGACATTAATTGGAAACCGGTAAACCAATTGTTAAATGTCACATTTGATTATTTTGAGTCTGGAGCAACAAGTCTGTTCACAACATCAGTCCATTTATTAATATGCAAATAAGGACCTGGTGGCTGAGTTCCAGGATAAATTTCTAAATTGAGACCATAACGAATCTTCACATCTACAAGGCCATATATTTTCATGCCATATTTTGAAGGAGTTTTTTTTGCATATATTGCCCAAAGCTACAGCCACCATGAAATGCTGCCAATTGTAGATCAATAGTCATGCATTTGGATGATGTGTAAATTATTTCCCAATTTCTCACAGATATTTTAAACAGTGAGTGCATAGCAGCCAGACTATCAGTACCTGTTCTTTCTTGGCAGATGGCTTTGTCATCAAACCTCAGGCAAGTTTGAAGGGAACCAAATCTCAGTGTCATCATTATTTTACAAAACTCAAGTGCATCCACTTCCTTTTTCAATCAGTCTTTTACATTCCTGTGATTCCCATGAGAAAGCCCTGCTAATACAGCAGACCTATGAATGCTTTCAGTTCAGGTAGTGAGGTGTCATAGTAAACACATGTTTGAGTATGGCTACTGTTACATACAGAATATTTTACTTGCATTTCACAACATCTTGTAGCATTTCATTTCTTACAAATGATTTCCAAAATTGAATGGCAATGCTGGTATTCTGCCAATAGGCTTCACCTTGGCCAAGATCCTCACTATATGTTTGGACCTAGTTCTATCATTGGATCATTCCATTTGATTGCATGACCATTTTGCACCATTGTAATTAGTCAAGTATTTACTTACATTGTGTTTCATTCATTGTCTGAATCAAGTAGCTCTGCATTCCCTGGCACATGATTGTTGGCTCAGATGGCCATTGTCAAAGTCATTATCACCTTCATCCTCCATGCATGCATAATCTGATGATTCACTTTTGACCCCCAAAACTTGCAAATCTGGTTTTTCATGTGCTATTGTACTAAATTTGGCTAATTCTATCAGAAAAGTCAAAAGAAAACATTTTTAAAAACAAATCTTAAATGCACAGAAATTTAGGAATGACCATTTCATGGGTAAAACTCACATGTTGCTACTATGGAACTCTTGTACACAACTTTCCATTCATCTGCCAAGTGGGTGAATGCACAGATGGGTTTTGCTTCCATCAGGCACAGCTACTATGAGACACACCCACATTCTGTTAGGGTAAAATACATGTTTACTCAACAGAAGTGTAGGGTAGGTGTATTTTACCCCTTGTAATGCTCAAAAAAACTTACTCAAAACCCTTCAGATGGAGGATTATGAGCATAAGAATCCTGCTTTGACACTTTGTACATGTGTACACAACTTGCTGTTCATCATGCCAAGTTAGTAAATACAAAGATTCCTTCCTGTGTACCCCCAGGCACATTCACTGAGACACACAGCAAGCTACTGTTATGTTAAAGTACAAATACACAGTAGAAAAGAATGTGAGTTGTAACCTGATGTTATGCTCCTTTAGGGGTAGAAGTAATAATTTTATCATGTCCCACAGGCTGTTTGAGAACATTTAAAGATGAATGTATGTGTAAGTGATATCATAAAAGCTTTATTTTCATTATTTAATATGATTTTAAGGCAGTAAAAATAAAAATATTTATCAGGGAATGTATAAGGGCATGATTAAATGTTTGCCTACATCTGAGTAAAAATACCTGGCTCTTTAATTAGCCCAAATATCAGTAAAATATTGTCCATATGACTGAAAAAGAGCATAACATGATAGAATATTATTAGAAAACTTTCTTTTATTTCACTAGATAATTAAAGCTGAAGCTCAAAGTTATTCTGATAAAATCTAGGATCTCTATATATGTTACAGAGAAAGTCAGACTAAGTCTTTTGCTTTATGGATACTAGTGAGTAAGCCAAAAAAATCTGTCTTATGCAGTGAGTTCTGGTATGATTTTAACAGATTCCATAGTTTCATTCACACTCAGATTAAAAGAACTATCCTAGTTTAAGTTTAATTGAGAAATTCTGTGCTTGATGAACTATAGACATGGAGACACAAAAACACACCTGGGTCTGCTGCATTGAAAGTGCATGGTCCCTGCAGGAAAATATCCACCTGGGTGACCAGAGTCCCTCTGAGAGGATGCAACTCAGCTCTCCCCTCCTGGTGGCTTTACAGGTGGATGTTTTGCCTCAGCACATGTAAATCTGATTTTTGAGGAAGACATGCACATTTTTCATGTTGGTGGATCAGATGCTTTCCATGTATGCTGTCTCAACATTGTTATTTTGTTTAGGGGTGGCTCCATTTTTTTTTCCACACTGGCAATAAAACTCAGAACCTTATGCTTGACAGGCAGACATAGCACCACAGAGCTACATCCCTGGACCTCAGTATTTGCATTTGTTTTCAATAAATGAAATAGAGAAATGAGTTAATAAATGATCCAAAATGAAATCTCATCACATAAAACAGCCAGTCCTTTCAGAAAGGTAAGCCACCAAGGGAGAGATGTTTGTCATAGGAGAGTGCCAGGTGACTCCGTGACCTACATATTGGCTTTGTGAGCCACCTCAGGTGGCTCTTGAATGTTTGCTTCCAAAAGCCAGACATGGATATGTGCACCCCAGACCTCCCCAAAGTGACAGCTGAGAAGACTATGTTCCATCCTGGAGGTCCTGTGTCCTGCACAGACAGGATGGAGTGTTAGATGAAGGACACCCAATAATCAGGCAGGGATAGCAGCAGTCTCCTCAGACCCCTTTTCATGTCACCATTCCTCAAGGTGTAGATGACAGGATTCAGGATTGGAGGCAGCACAGTGTAGATCACAGAAGGAAGCCTATCAATAACTGGGGGTGTATTGGAAGGTGACCTCAGGTAAACCATGAATGCAGTTAGCATAAAAACACTAAAGACAACGAGATGAGGGAGGCATGTGGAGGAAGCTTTACACTGACTTTTTCTGGATGGAATCCTCAGCACAGTGGAGAGAATGTGAACATAAGAGAACATAATGCAAACACAACAGGACAGGCTCAGATGAACCCCAATTCCCAGGCTTGGATAGACCACCAGGAGTGTGTCAGAGCAGGAAATCTTGAGTAAAGAGGGAACATTGCAGAAAAACTCTGGGATCACAGTGGAGCCACAGAAGGGCCCAGAAAACATGCCAGTGGTGTACATGACTCCAAAGAGCCCGGCCAAGGCCCAGGAAACTCCTGCCATCAACATACAGGCATCTCCATTCATGATGGCCTCATAGTGCAGGGGACAGCAGATGGCCACATAGCCGTCATAGGACACGGCAGTGAGGATAAATATCTCACCTGCTGAGAAGGAGGTCATTAAGAGGAGTTGTAAGGCACAGCCTGGAATGGAAATGGAATTGTTGTGAGTCAGACTGTTGAAGGTGAACTTTGGGATAGGGACAGACACCAGGGAGATGCCCAGCAAGGACAAGTTCTTCAGGAAAAAGTACATGGGTGCTTGGATCTGTGGGTCCAGGGTAAGGACAGTGATAATGAGAAGGTTACTTATTATGCCAACGAGGTACATTAGCAGGAAAAAAAATGCCACATAGTGTTTGCAGCTCTGGGTCCTCAGAAAACCCCAAGAGAAGCAAACTGGTCACCAAGGTGGTGTTGACCATACTAGAGCCTCCTCACTTCCTGTCAAGGTGAGGACATACAATAAAGAGAAAAATAATAATCAGTCCCAGAACCATGATATTAGATTCAGAAACATTTAGTTGTAAAGGAAGCATGAAACCTCTGCATTTTAAATACTTTTTGCATTTTCTTAAAAATTCATTTCCTCCCTCCCTCCTCTCCTTTTCTTTCCATCCTCTTGGTTCAATTCCCTTCCCCAACTCTTCACCTCCCCACCTTTTTCTTTCCAGCTAAGGATTGAACTACATATTGCACATTTTAAGTAGGTGATATACCATGAATCTACATGCCAAATGGCTACTCATTTTTTAAATAGAAATCAATTGCCATGAGTAGTATGTGAAGTCAGTTAGCCTTGGTTTCCGTTTTAGTGGTTGGACACACAGAGGTTTGGGAAGGACTTTTCAGGGTTTTGGTTTGTTTTTTGTCTCCTTAAAACGTACATAATTCTTTTCTGATTACTTAAAATATTTCAAAGCTAGAAGGAATGATCCTGAATGTTCTCACAACAAATACACGAAAAAATGTTAATGAGAGCCATGTATTAATTACTTTGATATGATCATTACATAATGTACACAGGTATGAAACAGCACACTACCCATATATTACAATTAAGAAGAAATAAATACACAAAATACAGACAAATAAAATGGCACCAACTAGTCATTATAAGAGTTCAGCCCATGCTGTAGCCTCAACTTAATCTTGTTGCAGGATGAATAAAACTTCTCTAAACACAAAAATTCTCCCAACTTACTGTGTGTTTGTGTCCAATTATTACTGAACCATGTTTCATAACATACCGTTTTCTGCCAGAAAACAGTCTAAAGTCTCAAATATTTAGAATTGGTTACTATCCCCAACATTATGTAGAGAAGCAAAACATGTGCTCTCATGTGCTGCTATGATCATGAACTCACACATTCCCATATATTAAGTAGTGCAACACAGGAAAATGACTTCCTCTGTCCTTATGAATGTAAGCAACAGGATGTAAGGGAAGCTTTGCTGTTCAATGTCTGTATCATCTTCAGCTCATGTGATCCAAATATATTGAAGAAGACCAGGAGCAGAAAAATGAGTTTTTCCACACAGTTCGTGTCCTTTGGATCTCACATGTGTACTACAGCCTTGGTATGAGGCTTTGTGGTGTTTGATTTGTTTGTCAAAGGTGACTGCAACAGAATATATTTCTCCTTTTGCTGATTAATTTCCCCTGATGTTGTGCTTTTTGTAATTCACTTTTTAATGCTATCAGATATGTTCTTTCTGTGTTTAGAAAATTTGCATAGACTATTGGTAACTAGTGCAGTCATTTATTCTTTATTCAAAGCATAATAAGGTGTCCCATTTGCTTCAGAAATGAACTAGATGATAGACACAATATGTTTTGACAGGGAGCATGCTCTTCATTGGAGGAGGCATAAAAAGAAGAACAAATGAAAAATCAAATAAGGAAAAAATCTGATGTAGTGTCAGGTGTTAAGGTAGGAAAAGGTGTTACTCTGGAGACTAAGTGTGGGGAAGGGCATTCACCTGGGTGACCCAGGTGCTGATACTAAAATGCAGAGAAAGAGCTCACAGAGAAGAGCTGTGTAGAGGATGACTTAGGAAACACAGCTCAAAATCAGTGAAGGTTGTGGGCTCCTGGGTTATTTTCAGAGAAGCAGGTAGTGGTGATTCTGGAGAGCTGTAGTGGCTGAGTGAGGAGAGAAGCCTGTGGGTCAGCCCATTCCAAAAGAGAGTCTGGTCAAATAAACATGGTGCAGACAACAGAACAAAACCAGAGAAATCAGCTGTTAAAATTGATTTTTGGCTCTTTCCTAAAGTTCCTTACTCTACAAGAAATTTAAATAGTCTCTTTTGAAATGGAGCGTTTTAACATTTTCTCCAAAGACATTTCAAATGCATACCTTAAAATAATTCCAGTTTTTCAATCACCCAAACAAAGGCTTACTTGTCAAATGTATTTTTAGGAAATGATTCCAACAGGTCTTCTGGAGTGGAAATATTTTGACTTGAATGTGAGTTGGAGTGAGTCTTCATGGCGTGCAGGCACACCTCTAGGCTTTTGGTAAGACATAATGATTACTGCTAAGCTGTGGTGATTTCATAGGGAAGGATGCAAAGTAAAGCAAACAGGAAAGTCCTTTATCGTTTGTAAATTTCAATCCTTGCATCACTTGAAAACCTCAGTAGGTACAAGGTTCCTAGCAGATCTTTGTAAAGGCATTTCCCTAATACCCATGATCCCCCAAAGGAAAAGGTCTGAATAGCCTTATTAAGTGGTTATTTCTCAAGACCATTAGCATTTTAATCACTGTTGTTTTCTATAGACAGATTTTCTGGCCACAGAAATCATTCTGAAACAACACCATGAAGGACATGGCTCAGATATTTACCCATACTACAGTAAACTGATTAAATATTCCCTTAATTCCTTTTATCATAGAATTATACAATCTAGAATTGTAAGCAAAAACTTATAATTTGGGCAGTTTATTTAAAATGACATTATGAAGATTTCCCCCTCTCAAATATCCCTAATAACTTTCTTTTCTTGATGACTTTGACTGAGAGGGTCCCAAGAGAAGTTCACTATGTGCATTTGGTCATTCAGCTTGGTGGTGTAAATGCAGATAATCCTCAGAGGAACTTTGCTATGCAAAACCAAAGCTCAATGACATGAAGAGTGAAACAAATTATAAAGGTCATTTTTTAAAATTCCCCACTGGAGAGAAACAAAAATAAAACTACTTTTAAATTAGAGCTATAAGAATTTTTCAAATTCTTTTTATTTGTTTTGTCCTCTAATAAATTTTAATCAAGTTAGCTAAATTATTTTAGCTAGGTTCTTTCAAAATAATTTTTGGTGTAAGAAATATAGTTAGCATAATGCCATTTATCTCTTACATAGTCCCCCAAAAGTGTTAAAATTTAGAAAGCTTGATTTCTACTCCATGGGAGATTACAGGTACAAATGGGAGTATAGAGAACATAATCCTACAGTCTGTACAATCATATAATTTCCATTTATTATGTTGCAATTGTCATATATGTTGCTTGTATACTCATTATAATAAACTCATCATCAGTACTATAACCTTAGTTTTTAAGTAGAGTTATGGTTTATAAAGAGGAGAATAGTTCAAACACACACATACAAATATTCTTTGGCCTTTACAAATATTTTGGTCAGGCTCTAGAGAAGCCAAAAATTATTACAGTGTAATTTAAGTCTAACTTATAATCTGAGACTCTGGCCCTTGGCTGACAGGGCTGGAGAACTGGCTGTCCCCACTAAAGGAGAAAGCACATTCATTCTTCATCCCTCTTTGGTTCCTTGTCAGCCCTGGTGCACTGGCTGATGCTGTCCACACTGCAGAGAGCTGTTTTCTTCACTGAGCCTCCTGCCCATGAGCTGCTCTCTGACAGCAGCTTCAAAGACACACGCAGACATACTGTTTCATCAGGTACCCGGCACACCTTCACCCACTCAGGTCGATGTATAAAATTAACCACAACAACACATTTTTGACTATTCCTAATATTTTTCCTTGAGGTTTTAGTATGAGAGAAATGTTGAAGTTTAATGTTTTGAATAATTGCATTCTGTCTCAATTCCTTTGGTGTTTTTTTGCAGCTCAGGTCTGCCATTAACATGTGTGCATATTTTGTTATCTAATAAATTTTTTACCTTTGTTTCCTTCTTCAGTTGTGTTTTAGCTGAACAAAATAATTTCAGTGCACAGTTGCTTTTGTTTGGTTTTGTAAGTTGCATTTTCAATGTCTAATACATACATTCCTGTCCCCTTCTGATGACTACCACAATTTTTTTTTATTCTTTTATTGGCACATTTTAGGTATACAATTTGTTTACATTTATCATTAGGTGTTTGTACCTGTACATGATATATCTTGGTTCTTATTTTTTCCCCATTACCTGTGCACCCTTCCCTATTTACACAGACATCATTTCCATTTATTTTTTCTTTCCTCATAGTTTTTCCTGTCCCTCCTTTCCTTTCCCCTTCCCCTCCCTTCACCCATTCATCTTTGGACCTTTTTTCCTATTTCAAATTATCAATTATTCGTTTTAATTATTTTAACCCTTGTTTGCACTATCAGTTTCTCACACTAGTGAAACTATTTGATATTTGCACATGTGTGTCCTATTTATTTCACTTAAGAGTATGGCCTCTATATGTATCCATTTAGCTATAAGTGATTCTAAGTTTTCATTCTTTATGGCTGAGAAGTACTGCACTTTATTAAAAAACCCACATCTTCTTTATCCAGTTTCCAATTGATGGGAACTTGGGCTGCTTCCAAGCTTTAGCTATAACAAACTGCACCACTATGAACATGGGTGCACATATATTGCTGTGGTATGATTCCTTTAATTCTTTTGGGAAAATACCCAGATAGTAGTCCTTTGTCTGAGGTACAGCTGCTAAAATTTTTTTCCCATAATATAGTTGTCTGTCAGCTCTGTCAGTGGTTTCTCTTGCAGTGCAGAAGCTTTTTAATAAGATAAGATCCCAGTTGTTGATTCTTTGTGCAAGTTCCCGTGGCACTGAGGTTTTGTTCATAAAATCTTTTCCTATACAAACATCTTCCAGAGTTCTACCTAACTTATCTTCCAGAAAATTTAGTGTTTCTGTCTTAATATTTAAATCTTTAATCCACTTCAATCATAATTTAGTGTATGGTGATAAATATGGGTTTCCTTTTAATGTTTGGCAGGTAGAAATCCAGTTTTTCCAACACCATTTATAAAATAGGCTATCTTTCCTCCAATGGGAACAGTTGGCTCCTTTGTCAAAAATGAGGTGTCTGAACATATCTGTAGTCATTTCTGCATCTTCTAATCTATTCCACTGATCCTTGGGTCTGTTTCTTTGCCAGTACCATGCTGTTTTTATCACAGTAGCTTTGTAATATAGTTTCAAGTTGGGGATTGTAATACCCCCAGCCATATCTCTGTTGCCTAAAATTGCTTTTACTATTCTAGGTCTCTTCTGGCTAAATGTATTTTTTTTTATTGTTTTCTCTAGTTCTGTGAAATATATTGTTAGAATTTCAATCAGCATTGCATTAAACCTATATAATAGTTTTGGAAGTATGGCCATTTTCACTATTGACAAATCCTTGATGTCCTGTATTCATGATTAGAAAATAACAGAGAAGTTTCCCTGCCCTAACATTCCATGTGCTCCTGTATTTACCCTCCCTCCTACTCCTGATCCACTGAGCTATTTATTTTCCCTATTCATCTTAAATAACGTTTAGATTGTCAGAGATTTCTGTTTCTTTGAATTCTCAAAGTTACCATCTCTTCTTAAAATTGCTTACCTATTGCTGCTTGTTGTGTACTATTCCTTATGCAACAGTTAATGTATTAACTTTAGTTCTTTTAAATTAACTTTCTGGCAGCTCCAATATCTATGCCACGATGGAGTCTGCTGTAGAACCTTAACTGGCCCTGGAGATTGTGTCCATTTCTCGATCTGATGGTACATTTTTATTTATCACTAGACCTGTGACATTAGGTAACAGAATATGAGATTGGTATGCACCGGGTGTGAAGCCTGATGCTAATCTGTACAGGAAAGTATCTATGCTTATTATTTGCAGGAGATACAAGCATCTGAGGCCTCTGATCCCAGTAAATCCTTGTTTGTGTTTCCGCTCCTGGCCTCCTGTCTCCTAGTGACTGAGAGCTGTGTCTGTACCTGGCCTGTCACAGCTCACTATCTTTTCCTGCAGCCCTGTGGGGACAGGGAGAATGTGAGCTTATGCTCTTTCCACCCATTCCACTCTGTCCTCTGACATGGCTGTCTGGTGAGACCCTCCCTGCTGCATCTCCCATGGAATGGCTCCTTTCCCCCTAGGTGGGCAGCAGTGCTAGGCAAGACTGGAGTGGGAACAGCCCTCTACAAATGTGATACCTCTCCAGTGCTCTTTTCCTCAAAGAGAAGTTTTGTGGTTAGGAGAAAAAGCTGGAAAGAATTCATCATTTTTAATTTTCTACTCTTCTGGCAAACCCAAGAGCATTTTTTCCCTTGAGTCTTACCCTTACCTTATAGAACTGTAGCAGCTATTTTTCTGGTGTTCTGCCCCATGACTGTTCCAGGTGTTTCTCCTTTTGCAGCCCTCTGAGTGTTTCCCTATCCCCATCCAGACTGCATGCAGAAATTCATCAGATTTCAGGCCCTAGCCATTAATTCTTTCTTTTACTTCTGTTCCAAGTGATCAGATTTTAGCTATGATTTCCAAGATTTAACAACCAGTCTTCTTACAAAGAAGCTAAAGATGAAAAGCAAATGCATGCCATTACCTCTGACATAGAAAACAAACTTGGAAGATTCAACAAACATTTGAAAAAAGTCTTCAGTAATCTGCTAGTGAGAGCAACTTGTTTAACTAAAAAAAGATATCTATTAAAACAAGGAAAATGAAATAAAACAACTAAAAACATAAAAGCAAGAAACCTGAAAAAAGAATTAGATTGTAGAGCACTTCCTCCTTCGCAAGCTCTCCAAACACCAAAGCCTCCTCCTATTCCACTAGCCTGCTTCCCCAGCGTACACTTCCATGGAAGGTTCTTTCCAGGCTTCCTCGCTCCTCCCTGTGAAAATTGATTCTTTCTTCAGAGCGTAAATGATTTGCAAGCTTCCTTCTTTGCTCTACTGCAACCAGATTTCCTCTCATCATTTTATATAAGATCTCTGTTAACTAAAACTCAAAAGGAATTATTAAAGAATGCAGGAAGAAAACTAAAATCAACCAGCCCAGTAATTCGCCAAAATCCTAGAGCTAGTATTATCCTTGATGTTGAATACCAGAATGCTTTATGCTATAGATCTAAAGAAAAAAAGAATTATTGTCTTACCCTGTATTTTTAGCCCTCATTAATTAAAGAACAGAAGAACAAAGAGGCATAGTGGATGAAGAAGTAAATTTGTAAGAAAAAAAAATATATAATATATATATATATATATATATACATTAAAATAAATTCACTCAATCATTTCTTTAAGCTGGTGGGTGTCAAACCTGGGGCTCATGCACAGTAGACAAGCATTTTCCACTGACCTCTGACATCCAGGCCCTTAAAATTTTTTAAACATTTTAAAAGTCTGAAAAACACCTATGAGAGCTAGTGTATTGGTTTAAAATGCTGCATGACAAAATATGGTTTTGTATGGTTATGAAAAATAAATGGAAATGAAATGCATAACAATATCATTTATATTATCTTCTGGGTTCATCTCATCCAAATATTGAGATTCTCATCATTGGCATCTCATGTGATGGTACTGTGGTTGGAGCCAGTCCTTGTAATGAGGTAACTCAGTAAAGATGGGGTGGCTGTCAGCCAGGCTTACTGGTGCCCCATATGGCCAGGTGGTCACAACAGGTAGAGAGACCAATGGTCATGCACACACACATACACAAACACACACGAGGATGCACACACCCACCTAAACATGCATGCACATGCAGGCACACACCTGCACCCATGCAAATGACCATGGGGAGAAGCACCAAGATGGGCCAGCACAGCTGGGGACTGAATGCACTGGAGCCCTAACCCTGCTCACACCTTGATCCTGGTCATCTTGTTCCAGAATTGTAAGGAATTGAGTTTCAGTTGTGAAAACTTCCCAGTCTATGGTGTTTCATTCTCACAGCTGGAGAGATTAATACAGATTTGGATAAAAATTGATATATTTCATTATGAATTTATCAAAAATATGGAAACTATAAAACATTGCTGACACAATTTCTTAAAGACTTAAAGATGGACAAATGTGCCATCTTCATTGCTCCATGTGCAACATTGCTGTGGAAATGTGGTGTACATGGACCTGGGTCTGCCCCATTCAAATCCCTGCAGGTTTGTAGGAAACTGGTAAACTGTTGCTGAAGTTCCTGTGATGATGATCTGCGGGTCCCTAACTGCACAAGGTTTATAAGAAACACCACAAGGTTACCAGGGAAAGAAAAGGAAGAAAGTGTAACTGAGCATCAACACCATGACAAATGAGAGGTTTCAACAAGAGGGTTCTAGAAACAGGCAATGTGGAGAGTGCATGATCCATGGTATCTTCAATAACTTGAAGCAAAATTATGAGCAGTGAGGGGGGGCTTTGTGGGTTTGTTACTAGAATATAAGGAGAACATTATAGGATCGGGCTCTAAAAATAAACACCATCTTATCCCAGAGCTGGAGAAGCCCATGCTGAGTGTCCATTGGATGTAGCTTCCACCCAAGTGGAGCCAGGATTCTTGGGGAGCTAGTGAGGGAGTTTCTCACACCCAAAAGGGCACCATGGAAGTTGGGCCTGCATTTCTCAGGGGAAATACCTACACAGTCATCTGGGACACAGTGCCAACATGAAGGGAAGCTGTGCTTACCGAGGCTGACTGAAATCCTGGGGAGAATCAATGTCCTAGGAAGTGTCGGTCCAAGGACTTCAACTAAATCCATTGGGAGACCCTAAGTCACAGTGATGTGTCTCTTAGGGTCCCTCCCAGCTGAAATTGAGCTGAGATTGCTACACTCAAAGGTCATGTGGATGCAACCTTTTAGGTGCTGCATCGTGAACACATGGATTCCAGTCCCAGGCACAGGGCATAGGGAGAGAGGGCTGCTTGAGGTTTATTCTAAGGAACCGCAGAGCTCTCCTCTGGGTCTCACTGGAAGAAAGAATGTAGGAGTAGCCTGCAACCCTGAGTGCCCATCTGCTCTCCAGGGCCTGGGATCAGAGGAAGCCAGTTGCACAGCTGCTGTGAATCTTCCTGGGGATAGTCCTGCATGTTTGGCTTATTTGTGCTTAAAGGGCCTGCCATTCCTGGACAAAGGAGCTGCCAGAGACACAGGGCAGGAGCCACACTCCCCTTCGCTGTCCCCCAAAGTCATTAATTTACTGCTCAGAAAATCACCTGCACTGCAATGCATGATTTCTATGAACATCAGGTGACAGAGCCTGCCGTCACTTGTCAAACAGCACCTGAATGGGGGAGTGAGGATGAAGAAAAAGAAAGACACAGAGATAGAGTCAGGAGGGCTCCCAGAGAGACTGAGAGCACAAGTTTATTTTTTCTGGATCTTTTATACACTGAATAGGCTGTGGCTATTTTTAGTCCTGGCCTTGACACAGAAACGCCCACTTCTCTTTTCTTAGGAATTTACCAATTCTCTAGAATTTCCCTGTTCTTTTAGTTCTTTATATCTCTGGGTAAAAGAACATTCATCATGGAACAGGACAATCTTTAAAGATAAGCATTTGGCTTGGCAGGGACAGAGTATATCTTGTCCTTTACGGTGGAGGGCAAAGTTAAAATGGAATCTTCATAGCTAACACTGCCTTCCACATCTCCCCCTTTTTTATATGTCAAGTTCCCTTGATCATGCAGATAGACTGTGCATGTCTTAGGCGAGGAATACAAAGAAATCCCTTACCCGTCATGGAGTCAAGAGTGTCACAGTACTCTTTCTCTGTCTTAGGTTGGTGATTTCCTGTACTTCTCTTACCCGTCATTGACTACCAGCCTCTGCAGGGGATTACACCATGGGCCTAGGCGGTGCAGCATATAATTGTAGACCATGGATACTTCCAGCCATCCTCATTAAAGAATGCACAAACACCCGCAGTAGCACTGGAAGGATCATGCATCCAAGAAGTAACCCTCCTCCAATGATTACTACAGAAATGAGTAGCCATGTAAATGAAGATGCAGATGGCAGAACTTTTCTAATTTGTTCAATAAAATCCTGTGCAGCCTGGGCTGCATCAAATTTTAGGGGCTCTACATTTTGGAGATCCATAATTTCCTTATGAAGCTGTATTAAATCCAAGGACACATTCGCACTGTGCCAGACCCCTTGCAGATGTTTCCTAATCCTATCCCACTCATAACCTGTATCATTATATATTTTACTAGTAACACAAATCCATTGATAATCAGCATGACATTTCAGCCTACTTCTAATTTTAAGTCCTTGTATTTCATTCCCGAAATAAGTAACAATAGAATATAAGGCATCTAACTTTTGTTCTAAGATCTATATCCTCCTGTGTTTTTAATGCCATAGTAACATTTTTTGACAGCTCATTAACATAATGTGCATTTAGTATAGATTGAGAGAGGGCAATGGCGGTGGTAACGGCAGTGGCTATAAGGGATATAAGTGCAATTACTCCAGCAATAATTAACCCTACTACTCTTTTTTTGTCTACTTAGAGCCTTATTAATTTCTTCAAACACCTGTAATCCCTGATCTGCATACCATGCCTCCATAACATTAACTGGCATCATAACAAATGCTGGCTGCTGCAAAACCATCACCTGATTTTCTGTCCGGGTGATACAATTTCTTATTTGACAATTAATGCAAGTAACATTATAATAATCATTACCCTTTACAATAGTAACATTTCCTTTGAGCAACACATAAGAGCACATAACACATGCAGTGACATTTCCTTTGGGATGATGAGAATTTTCGGGTTGGGCCTTAACCTCATCCAAAGCTGCAGCCAATTTCCAAATATATGTTTGAGCATATCCTTTGTCACTCCACCATAACCCTGCAGAAAACACCATTTCACTGAATGATGGGGGACTAGGACAGGGAGAATTATACATTGGAGTAGAGGCATGATCCCGAGATTCAGACCAATCCAAAACATAAGTATCAAATCCAGTAATATTATATCTCACAGGGGCATCCGCCGCACATCTCTTCCATGGAATAGTCTTATTGGAGCATTCTCTCCTCCCACAAGGTGGAAAAGTCTGAGGCACTACACCAGTGGTCTCCATACCCACAGGTAGATGTAGACGGACTCCGGTGATCCTGCCTTTGCATTGATCTACCTGCTTTCCTGTCAGGGTGTGAGCACTCAGTCTTATACAACCAGTCTTGTTGCTTTTGGAAAAACATATGGGGGTTCCAGTTCCTGATCCCATATAGTTTAACCTATCAGGCCTTGTTCTTGTCAGGGGCCGCCGGCTCATCCAACAGCCTGGTATTGTTCACCCATACCATTACTTCTCCACTTTTCCAGCTCATTGGATGCACAACAGGTGGATCAGGTACATAAGTCCAATAAACTTCCCCATTAAGCATCATCATCATATTTATCAGCAGGACAGTTGTCGGGATCATCCTGAGGGCAGGAGAATTTCCCACAAAATGGACCAATCTTTCAGGCAGCCACCTGGCACCTTCAGCGTCCTGCAGGAAAACACAAACATGCCCTTGTCCCCATGTCAATACCGGGTCAGGGCCACTCCATACACCCGTGAGGGGATCTTTCCACCTCACTTGAGCATATGATGATTTAGTTTTAGGATGCCACAGCCATTCTGCTGCGGTCATTCCATGAGCATCCACAATCAGAAAGTTCAAGATGAAGAGAGCATGATGTAAATAATTCTGTGGGGATAAAGGGTATAACTCCCCCTTTTTTATTTTGTGTAATTGATTTTTTAGAGCACCATGGGCTCTTTCTACAATCCCTTGGCCTTGTGGGTTATAAGGAATACCTGTCTTATGGGTGATACCCATTTGCGTACAAAAGATTTGAAAAACTTTACTGGTATATCCTGTACCATTATCAATTTTGAGAACAATAGGGACCCCAATTGTGGCAAAGCATGTTAAGCAATGGGCTACTACATGTTTTGTGGCTCCTCCAGTTTGAGCAGTGGCCATGATAAATCTCAAAAAGGTGTCAATACTTACATGTACATACTTTTGTTTTCCAAATTCGGCAATATGGGTAACATTCATTTGCCATAACTGATTGGGTTTAAGGCCTCGGGGATTTACCCCATAATGAGGGACAGAATGATGTATAGGACAGGCAGAACATTGCTTAACTATTTGTTGAGCGGCTTCTCAAGTTATATGGAGTTGTTTTTTTTAAGCTGTGACTATTTTGATGATGTAGAGCATGAGACTGCTGAGCTAATTCCAATTGACTGAAAGCTATCAGCCGTGTAGCCTGATCTGCAAGATCATTTCCCTTTGCCAGGGGTCCAGGAAGCCCAGAATGAGCCCTAATGTGACCCACATAACAAGGACAGGTCCGGGCATGTATGCACCGTTGTATCTGAGCAAAGAGCTCCTGTATTTGATTATTGGCAGCATAAATATAAGCAACTGTTTCAAGCACCTGTAAAGCTTTAACAATATAATGACTGTCTGTATCAAAATTGAAAGAATAATGGGCCAAAAGTTTAAATACCATAGCGACGGTACGAAGCTCAGCAATCTGAGCGGAGGCAGGGGTGGTATAAACACTTTCTGGCTTTCCTTGAATAACATATGACGCAACACCATTGGAAGACCCATCAGTGAAAACTAACTGAGCATTTTTTATGGGTTTTTGTTTTATAATTTGGGGAAACACTAAAGCATGAACATTGACAAATTGCAATAATTTATCCATGGGGATATGATTATCTATACAACCAGGGTAATGTACAAAAACAATGGCCCACATATCTACATTTTGGAATAGCCAATCTAGCTGCTGTTTGGTAAACGGGACTCCAATTAAGGAAGGCTCCGCTCCAAAATATTTTTGAGATTCTTCCCGTGCCATATGAACTAGGCATGCCACAGATTCATGATAGGGAGTCAACACTCTGGCTGGAGAAACAGGCGAATGTAAGCAAAGCAAGGGACCATCTTGCCATAAGACGGCAGTGGGGGTATGTGTTGTTGCCAAAACATATGCAGCCCACCCTCGTGTATAATCTATATATTGGACTTGTTGTCATTCTATTGCTTGTTCTATTTTTGACAAGGCCATTAGGCCCTCATTGGGCAATTGTCTAACTGATGTGGGATCAGAATCCCCCTTAAGAATATAAAATAGAGCCTTCAATTCTCCAGTGGGAACATGTAAATATGGTCTAAGCAAATTAATATCTCCTAGCAATTTTTGAAAAGCATTTAATGTATGTAAATTGTCTTTTCTAATTCAAACTTTTTGAGGTAATATAGATTTGGGATATAACTTATGTCCTAAATAGGAATATGGTGGCTCAGTCTGAACCTTTTCCGGTGCAATCATCAATCCGTGGTCCTTCAAAGCTTGTTGTAAATGAGCATAGGCTATTAATAAGAAGCTTTCTTGTTTATGGGCTAAAAGTATATCATCCATATAATGAACAATATAGATTTGGGGATATGTTTGCCTAACCATATTTATTGCTCGAGCTACAAATTTTTGGGATAAAGTAGGACTATTAGCCATACCCTGAGGCAGTACCTTCCAATGGTATCTTTTCATAGGCTCTCTAAAATTTGTTGAAGGTACACTAAAAGCAAATCTTTTACAATCTTCAGGGGCAAGCAGTATAGTATAAAAACAATCTTTTAAATCTACAATGATTTTATAGGTATTTCTAGGTATAGCTGAAGGTATAGGCAGCCCTGGTTGCAAGGCTCCCATCACTTCCATAGTTTGATTGACTTTTCTGAGATCTTGTAATAATCTCCATTTTCCTGATTTTTTCTTAATTACGAAGATAGGAGAGTTCCAAGGAGAATTAGAAGGAGCTATATGTCTGCTATCAAGCTGTTCCTGTACTAACTGCTCAGCAGCTATAATTTTTTCTCCAGAGAGAGGCCACTGATTCACCCACACGGTTTCCTCACTTTCCCAAGTGATGAGATCCGCATGGAGTACAGGCTGACCGGTGGCCTCTTTTAAAAATACCCTAAACCTGTTTTTGAAGGCCGTTGGCTCAGCATTAAAGGTTTTTGTATTCCTTGACCTGTAATTCCCAAGCCTTGATTAGGTAAGAGTCCTTGCTCAAACATTTGGTGGTTGACCTGTTCACTAGGACTATACAAATATGCCCCCATTTCTTTCATAACATCTCGGCCCCACAGATTAACTGGCAGCCCCGGCACAATGTACGGTTGGAATCTACCCTGATGACCTTCAGCATCTTTCCAAAACAACACATCACTACTCTGTTCAGCACTTTGGCTTTGACCTATTCCCTGTAACTGGGTCATGGTTGATTGTTTAGGCCATGCCATGGGCCATTGATCGGCAGTTAGAATGGAAACATCAGCTCCAGTATCTAACAAGCCCTGAAAATTTTTTCCATTAATGGTCAAGGTGAGCTCAGGCCAATGGGCTCCTATGGGCTGTACCCAATAAGCATCGGAAGAGCTGAATCCAGCATCTCCTCTTTTTTTCCTTATTGCTGGATTTTTTGTTGGTATCTGCGGAAGCAGCAGCAACTGTGCTATACGTTGCCCTGCTTGTATCACAGAAATCCCGGTAGGCAAGTGGGTCATGATTTTGATTTCTCCACTAAAATCCCCATCTATTAGCCCTGGAGCAATCAGAATACTCTTCATAGTAGCACTACTTCATCCCAACAGTAGCCCTACAGCCCCAGATGGCAGGGGCCCATATATCCCAGTTGGAAGGGCTTGCATTCCCATCTCTGGGGTTCATACTGTGAAGGTGGAGGGACTGAGGTCCAGTCTGGCACTGCCTGCGGTTGCTCTGAAGTGATCCTGAACAGATTTTCTTGCTGGGGAACGAATGTCTGAAGTGCCCCATAACATTGTCACCGGGCCTGGGGCAGGCCCCTTCTCCCGTTTCCCTGCTGGAGAATATTTCCCATGGCATCTTTTTTGGATTTACATTTATTAGCCCAATGATTGCCTCTTTTGCATCTGGGACACAATCCAGGCCCATTTCCTTTTTCTGCATTGTTTGAATTAACTGGAGGGGTCTTATTGGGACATTGTTGCACCTGATGGCCTATTTGACCACATCCAAAACAGCTCCCTGGCAGACCCAGAACCCTGCCTTTGGGATTCTTCTTTTGTTGTTGGAACAACACTTCTTTAACGGTTTTTCCTTGCAAAGCCGCTGCCATGGCAAGGCCCTGAGTATAAGCAGGCCCAATGTCAGCACACATTCTAATATAGTCTGAAATGGTGCGCTTTTTTCTAAATGGTCTTAGGGTGGCCTGACAGGCGGTATTGGCATTTTCAGAAGCTAGTTGTTTGACCAGCAATAACCCTGCAGCGGAATTCCCCAATAATCTACCTGCCTTTTGCATTAGCCTAGCCACAAAATCTTGAAAAGTTTAGTCAGATCCTTGTCTAATTTTTGACAAATCTTCTGTTTGCCTTCCTGTAGAAGGCAGTTTATGCCAAGCTCGTTTGACAGCAGTATTAACTTGGGCATAGACCCTGGCAGGGAACATCAATTGATTGGCAAGATCTATGTATTGTCCCTCTCCTGCCAACATATCATAATCAATATTATTTCTGTTGGCTCGATTTATCTCAGCTGTCTTTTGGCATTGTTCAGAAAATTCAGACTTCCAAAGAAGAAAATCTCCCCCAGACAAGCATGCCTTAGCAAGCTGTTTCCAATCGCCTGGAGGCAGTGCATCTGTACTCAGCGATTCTAACATGGCCTGAGGAAAAGGTGCAGTAGGACCATACTGTGCACATGCCATTTTTAATTCTTTTAACTGTTTGAAGGGGATAGGCTGATGCACCCTGACCATATTACCCTGAGCATCGGTTTCCTCGAACACAGGGCAAGCCAGATGAAAACCCTGAGGGTCTTCCCCCTGGTCTGCCACATGCAACAAGGCAGCTTGCAATGGCAACAGAGTTTGGGAGTTGACAGACAAGGGCCTGAGTCCCGGGGGATGTTTGACCATGGATATCAGGGGTGTTGTTTTTAATTTTAATTTTGGACCTGAATCTGGTGGGGGATCAAGACCAGCAACTACACTAGGAATCATTTCTCCCTCTCCCTGGGTCTGTTGGTCTTTCTCTTCCACCTTTAAGCCTGTCTGTCACTGCTGGCAAAGAGACTCCAATGTCTTTTCCAACCTAGAAATCTTTTCAGTCATATCTTCATTTGTTGACCTTTTGAATTTTTTGGGTTTTCTGGCCACGGCTACGACGGGGGGGGGGGGATCCTCATTGTTATACCTAGCAGCCTCTTCTTCCAAATCATCAGCATCTCCCGGGTCCAAGGGACCCTCATCTGGGGAAGGGCTTCCTTTTAATGCGGGCTCCACCTCAGCACAGGCCGGCTGGAGGAGGGGGGGTGATGGCTTAGTTTCACTTTCTGCTGGAGGAGGAGGGACAGCCTCTGGAACATCAGCCTTATCAGATTCCTCCAAGGAAGGACTTGAGGAGGGCCCTTTAACCCTCTCTCTCTCATGCTGAGGGTCTAAACTATCTCTAATTAAAGCCCATAAGCTAAAAGTATCTATAGGGACTTTAGTGGGTCCATGACCATCATAATAGTCCTGAAGTTGCTTTCCCACCTTATTCCATACTTCTCAATCTACTGTGCCTTCTTCAGGAAACCAAGGACAAACTTTTTCTACAAACTCTAAAAAGTTACATAACTGCTGGTGCCCTACCTTTGTTCCACGAGCATGGAGCATATTTTTAAGCATATGTACAAAAAGCATTCGGCTATTACCTTTGCCCATCTTATTACTCCCTAGTGTACTCACCGCCCTTGAATTACTTATCTGAGCTCACAGTCCACGGTGTCCTTCACTTTGGTCCCCCGTATTCAGGTCCCTGTTCGGGCACCACCCATGACGGAGCCCGCCATCACTTGTCAAACAGCACCTGAATGGGGGAGTGAGGATGAAGAAAAAGAAAGACACAGAGATAGACTCGGGAGGGCTCCCAGAGAGACTGAGAGTGCAAGTTCATTTTTTCCGGATCTTTTATACACTGAACAGGCTGTGGCTATTTTCAGTCCTGGCCTTGATACAGAAACGCCCACTTCTCTTTTCTTAGGAATTTCCCCATTCTCTAGAATTTCCCTGTTCTTTTAGTTCTTTATATCTCTGGGTAAAAGAACATTCATCATGGCACAGGACAATCTTTAAAGATAAGCATTTGGCTTGGCAGGGACAGAGTATTCCCAGAGCTGATATCTTGTCCTTTATGGTGGAGGGCAAAGTTAAAATGGAATCTTCATAGCTAACACCGCCTTCCACAGTCAGGTATGAATGTTCTTTTTCTGGACATGCTCTGTCCATTCTTGCTCACTCTCTTGGGTGTGTGTGGTGGGGGTGGCAGAGAAAATGAAAATATTCTCCTTATATTCTGTTCCAAATGAAACAGTGTATCTTTTCCTACCAAGTTTTTTCCCTTCTACAGTATTTTGCTTCCCAACTCCCTCATTCTCTCAAACTAATTCATAGTTCTCTCTTCTTTTGTTTCCCTCTCTTCCCCTTCTGCTCCTACCCTGTCTTTCTCCCCACTCCCTCAGCATTCTCACACCTGCCCAGTCTCTTTGATTTATTAAGTGGTCAGCTCACTGCTGCAGAAACATGCTAGGATGCCATATGCCCCACAAACTAGTGCTGTTTCTCTGGCTTTAAGGAAGGACAAGGAAAGAGCATCTTTAATGCTCAGCATTCCTTGCTCTCATCTGACACAGCTGCTGACCCTGTGCTGTATTCAATTTATCCCCTTACCACTCACCCTGCATTGTAATAAATGATATGATTGCTTCAAGATAAGAGCTGAAGCACATGATGCTGTGTCCTTTTTATGTGAAACTCTCTATTTTCTGAACTCTATAATTAACGTGACACATGATTTTCAATCATCAAAACTCCTTCCATATCTTTCAACATTTTAACCACCCTTATTTCCTCTTCATATCACTACTATTTTGCTAAAAGATTGGGCAGAACTTCTTCAGGAAAGCCATGTGCCCTAAACATATGCATCTTTATAGCATGTTTGAAGTGGAACTATCCTCAGAAAATCAGTAGCTATTACAAAATTTTATGCTCAAATCCACTGTTGTTGGAATATTGAAAACTGCAAACTGTTAAGCCAGCTTCCAAAGCATAAGTCTGGGGAACAGTATGGGGAGTTTGTGTGTGTGTGTGTTTGTGTGTGCATGTACTTGTGTGTGTGCATGTGTAGACTGACTGACTCAAGTCCCATATATTCCAGGAATTTGATCTTCGTTTTCATCTTTCAAAAGCCACTTTTCAAGTTCAATTTCCCTTTCCCTTTAGGCTTCTCTATTTTATGTTATTCTCCTCTGATTTCATTAAAAAATAAAGTGAACATAAAGCAAATCTTTTATTCCTTTCCTTTTACCATCTATTTAATTTTGATTTTTTGTCATTAGAGCTTTATCTTTGAAACTAAATCTGAAATTTGAGTATAAAATAGAATTTAAATTTTATCAGTAATCTTGAGAGAGATTTTGTCTAAAGGACCTGGAAGAAAATTTTCATTGTTTTTTTTAAATATTGAGTTATTTGAAACCTATGTTCAACATTAAAATATGGCTATATTTCCATTGAGACAGTATTTTGTTTTAGTGTCACCTAGTACTGACTACTACTACTACCACTATTACTTAGTGTCACCTACTACTGAGTCATTTTTTCTATATAATATAAATAGAAAGTATTAGTATTTTTTCTGAAATTTGATAAATGTTAGGTCTTCCAAATCAAATCATAACATTCAAATGTGGGAGAATTTGTATAAAAGTTTTTGTATTTCACAAATAATTTTATTGGTGAAAGTAGTAGGGTTGGTGTTCAGATGTTAATATATATATATATTTTTTATTAATAGTAATTATGTCTCAGTTCTGAGAGACAAACTGCTCTGGTCAGATCTCACCTCCATATCCCAGCTCCACTCTTGGGATAGTGAGAGAGAACAGAGCTTGTAGAAGCTGAGAAATCAGCATGAGGCAGGGGATGAGACAGGCTTCTCTGCATGATATAGAAGGAAGGGCTGAGCCTGTTCACTAGGTAGGGACAGAGGACCCTTCCAATCTGATTGCTACCATGCTGAACCATCAGGTTGAGCAGATTCTGCCCTCCTATGAGGGCACAAACCAGTTAGACTTAGAGACTAGGGAATTACAATGCTCATTTTAAAGGGAACAGAATCTCCTCAGGCAGATCCATCTACCTAGGAAGGAGTGCGAAGTCCCCTAGTCTTTGGCATCATGGTCTCTGCAGAGCAGCATGAGCTGGGACCCAGAGAGATGCATCTCACACTCCCTACTGCACACTCAGCCAAGAGGACGGCCTGCATCACAGGATGGCCTGCATGGCCTGGATTGGAGATACCTTTGGATATTCCCAGAAGCACCCCTAACCTTGAGGAGGAGAAGAGCTGCTGGGAGAAGGAAACTGGGTCACTGCAGTGGGGGAAAGGACAAAGAGGTTCTAAGAACTGGGGACCCAAGGAAGCGCAAGGGTGAGACCCTCCCCTAGGGGATCCCAGGGGAGCTGGGTGTGGGGGACATACAGCCTTTCTGCTGGGTATCCTCATCTAGGGCATGGGCTGGTTCTCAGTGTGGACAGAATCCTCCCAGAACATGGCCCCAGTTGTATGTTTTAGTCTCAAGTTTTGCTCTTTTATATACAAAGCCACTGTATATTCAAAATTCAATTTGTCAAAATTGCTTGAGAAATTTTCAGTGCTCTGTAATGCTACATAATTGCGCTAATGTAAAAATAATAAATGCTATACTAACATCTTCACCAAGGAATTAAATATTCTATGAAAATATGGGGAACGATCTTAATGTCTTATGAAAGGGAAGTGAACAATTAATTGTAATATCACTTCCTAATGATAAATGTTTCCTTTTTTATTTTTATCTTTTTCTACTCCTACATTTCTTTCTAAGGAATGGACTACTACATTGCCAAAGTCATCAAATATTCTGTCACAGAGAAAAATTTCTTAAGTTCCACTTCAAACAGCTCAGCCCACTGATGGCCAAATTAATGCTTGGTTTACATATTGAATATGCTGCCAGCAGATGTTTCACCCGTGACTTGTAATCCACACACAAATCACACCAAGGATGATAATATTAATCTGTGAAAAGGTCCACCCTATACCCTATTTCAGTTATTCTCACACAGCCAGTCCCCTAAGTCTTAATGGGAAAAACATAGAAAAATTAATTTCACACTATTTTGGAGATGTGTCAAATTTCTTTCATTTTGCAAAACAAATTTAAACTGAATCACATTAGAGTTTTATGTCCATCATTGCTTTATACCTCATTTGAGTACAAAGATGAATATTTTGGTGCGTTAAACTTTCTATCTAACTTATGATGCTAATCTAAGCATGGCTCAAGAATGGAGAGACACATAACAGGTGATGTGCTGGTTGAGCTTTAATGTTTATTTGTCTTCGTAGACATTTGCAGTGCATAATGACTACATTCAAAGTAAGGGGTTGGTACATATACATAACACATCTCAATTCTATCTATACCCCTTTCCCCTCCCCTCCCTGCATCTCTTGATCCCCTTCCCTTTTACAAAAGATCTCTCCTTTCCTACTACCTCTTTTATTTGATCTTTATTTATACTTTGAGTTCCTCATGAAAGAGAAACTACGTGATTTTTGAGCTCATGTCTCTGATTTACTTCATTTTGTACCATAGTCTCCAGGTGCACCCACTCTCCTACTGAAGGCCTGAAGCTTATCTTTCTTTGAGGATAGTAAAGTAGTGCTCCATTATGTCTATAAACCACATTTTCTTCATCCATTTATTTGTCCACTGATGTAGAAGCATTGCCAAGATTGAGCTATAAAGAACTGTGATGCTACAAACATGGGTGTGCTTTCATCCATGTAATATGATGTTTAAACTCACCATTTTTCTTTTAGACTCAGCAGGTACATCATGACTCTACAATATGTAGAATCAGACACTTCTGAGGAGGTTCTTCCCCATAAGACTGATGAACAGTACAATGCTGCTGGGCTGCAGGCTGCCCTCTTCTCCCTTGTCTACCTGGTGGCCATTCTCAAGAATCTGACCTTTCTCTCCTGACAGTTCTGGCCCACCACCTCCACACCCCCATATACTTCTTCCTCAGGCATTTGTCTGTATTGGACCTGTGGCTCATTTCCACCACAGTCCCTAAATCCATTCTCAACTCTCTCACCCCCAGTGACTCCATCTCTTTCTTGGGTGTATCAGCTCTTCTTAGTGGTCCTGTTGGCAGGTCAGAGGTTGGAATCCTCTTTGCCATGTCCTATGAGAGCTATGTTGTCATCTGCCACCATCTATACTATGAAACTGTCATGAGGAAAGGATGCGGTGTTTGGTTGATGGCTGTGTCCTGGAGGGGCCCTGGGAAACTTGTACTCAGCAGCATGTTCTCCCTGGAATTCTGTGGCTCCAAAGGATTCTTCAGTTTTTCTGTGATGTCCCTGCCCTTCTAGAGCTCACTTGTTCTGAGAAGCATGCTGCTATCAGTGTCAGTGTGGCCCTTGGCATCCTCTATGGGTTCTCATGTTTGGTTTGCATCGTGGTCTCCTGCGTGTTTATTTTCTCTGCCATGTTGAAGATCCCATACAGGCAGAGCTGATCCAAAGCCTTCTCCACCTGCATGCTCACCTGGTGGTTTTAGCCACCTTTCTCCTAACAGGTACTGCTTCTTATTTAAAGCTGAACTCCAGTGCACCTCTTCTCCTGGACTTGCTGTGCTCTGTGTTCTACACTGTGGCATCCCCAGCCTTGAAACCCATTATCTACTGTATAAAGAACAGGGACATTCACTCAGCTCTAAGTAAAGTCCTGAGGAAGGTGAGAAGGGGACAAATAGAAAGATATTAAAGTTGAAGGAGGCAGCACCATTCCTGCCAAGATTCTTTCTCTATTTATTTGGGGTGATTTCTCTCTAGAGGTTAGTAGATCCTGGAATCCTCCTTTGGTGATTTCAGGCTGTCAGTTTCAATAGAAAGTAAATTGTTACCTACACTCCTGAGCTTTAAAGCATTTTTGTTCCTGAAATTATGAAGGTTTTTCTAATGTGCCTTGGATAAGTACCATTCATGTCCTGACATTCCCCATACAAAAGAAATGTATGACTTTCTCCTTCCTCCTAAGCATTCCTCTTTCCTGGCTTTCACTCTATTTTGTCAAAGTTTTATTTTTCTAGATTTTTCATTGTTCTTCCTAAGTTTTTTAATGAGACTTTATTATAACTTCAAATGATCATTCTTCAATGAAAATTATTTTTAATTAAATTTATGATTTAAATATAATTGTGCAATTTTTAAATGTCCTTAATTTTATCACAAGTTTTACTTGTTGAATACTTGTTTGATGTATTCTATATAATAAAACATTTTTCTTTCATAACTTTGTTTTTTTCTGAAATAAATTGTGTATCTGGATGCAGGCATCTTTCTCTTTACTTGAAGTTGTTTGTATCTAATATGCACATTCCTGATATTTTCTCATTATACATGGAATCTACGAATGTGTCATAGTGAAGGAGTCCTCCAGACTCTCACTATCATATTGCATTTCCTGTATCCTCAGTCAGTACAATCGTGTCCTGCTCTTCAGGGCACAGTTTTGTCTCCCTGTCAGTCTACTCACTGCTGCCTTCAGGAGAGGGAATTCATGTTTGTTGACCACCATGTTGACAGCACACACTTTGACACCACCAGTTCTCCCCCAGGCCAGGAGGAGCCTCACATGGAGTAGGTGGAGTAACTGAGGCACAGGGAGGTGTGGCATGTCCTTCTGTATGGAGCCCATAACATAGGATGTAGAAAAAGAAAAGGCTGTGGCCACTGGCAAGGCCTTCAGACACTGTATGCTCACTGAATACCTTTGAAGTTTGCTCCTAGAACCTGTCTCATGGACTCTCCTAGTTGTACAAATTCTACTCAAATTTCAAAGTGTAATTTAAATAGAATGTGACTCTGAAGACTATAAAGCACTTTGTTTCATCTTTTCAATCTATAAACACTTACATATGAAAGTCAGATAATAATTGAATATCTCTTCTAATGAAAGATGGATACAATGATTAAAGTAAAGTAAATATCTATTTTACTAATCAAGTCGATATCACACAAGAACTGAGGTATGTATGCCCACATGGGGAAGTAAAGCATGAACTCATTAATTTATCCTACTATGAAATTCATAATTCTGAGCATAAGTCAGTTTTGTTATTACTTCCACTTTAACAAGTCTTGATTCTAATTCAGCTTACTTCAAATGAGCCATAAAAGTAATCATGTCTTTGAAAAAAAAGATACTGTACTGAATGAACTTATCAATCTTTAGTTGACTCCTTTTTTATAGAAACATTGAATGGAAATATGAAAACAATGTGCATTTGGGAATGAAGGCATTGGGGAATGACTAAATCTTTACAACCAGGCATGATGACTGATAAATATCACATGTACAAATCAGTCACAAATACGAGTAATATTTTAAGTGGGAAAATAATGCAATTAAATTCCAGGTCAAGAGAAGGGTGACTGAGCTGGGATCCTTAGGCCCTACAGAGTTGTAGATGGGCTATGTTACCTCTGCTGGGCTGTGTGGAGAATCCTTCCTTCTCATCTTGCCCACCTTCCACCTTGTGTATGGGATTTTCTTCACAACTTCCTGACATTTCTCAGCTGAGGCTATGACACAGTGAAGGGCGGAGAACCCTCAATGTAGTGGTTGCTTCTTTGTTGCCTTCCCACATATTTCTCCAAAGCCTTACAAGCATACTGATGATTCACAGGAACCCTGGAAATACCATATCCACCTTAACTGAAAAGAGCTGTGAGTGTCTTGGGACAGTTGCTTTCCTCAGACAGTGAAACTTAACTGGGCCTCTAGGAACTCATTCCACTTTCTACACTGCTAGGTCTATATCTGTGGAGTCCACATTTTGGTGGAATTATTCAATATTAATCTTTCATGCACTCTTTAACTTGTGCTGGAGCATTCATAAAAAACTGTGTTAAGAAGGATTCAAGAACTAATTTTAAGGAAGTTCTTTATCTTGATTGCTACTGATGCTAACTCCTCTAATTCTAGAAAGAGAGTAAATGGAGGTATTTCCTGACTGTTCATTGCTGTGTGAATTTTACCAACATAATTTGGTCTGCATTGCATTTTCACTGGAAATCAGTTCTCTGCTTCATAGGGTAGATACAAATAATGAACTTAGGAGATGTCTATCTCAACATCTGCAAATGACACATGGGTCAATATTTAGAAGTGTTAAAGTAGGATTGTACCACAGTTCTAAAGCCCTGCATTTAAATAAAGATAAGCAGGAGTTCTTTAATGAGCTCAGTGGCAAAGATTAAAGGACTTCAAAGGATGAGTCAATGCAAATGCACAAATGTGGTGGAAAGTAAGGTTTCAGTATTGTAATTTTCTTTCAAATTTTATTAAGAAATAAATCTTGATCATGTGGTTCAACAGAAATCTAATGTATGTTAATTTTACTGTAATTCAACATATTAATATTTCATGAAAAGAAATATCAAGGGAGTATTTATTTTTCAAAGAGACTTCAGATTATAAATATTTAAAAGTATGTTAAATGTTTTTAAAATTGCCACATATGAACCCTGATGTATAGAGGCACATAGGGCATCTTAATACTTCAGGTGAGTATTTTCAAAGGAATAAACATTTTTATATCCATATTTTCCTATCATGAAAGTAAATTGCAAATTGAAAGGAGCTGGTGTCTTAATGTAAATATATACACATATTATATAATACACTTATAATATATATATATAGTATAAATATATCTTGGTTAGCATACATAATTTAAGGAGGAAATATATCATTTGTGATAGGTGAAAGGAAAATTTCCAAAAAAAATAGATTTAAAATGCAAATGGACTAAAAATATGAAGGAAATCAGAGGTTACATTAATGGTAACATAAAAATGAAATTGTAGATAAAATTGGGGTTTTTTTACACATAGTCTGAAGCCACAACAACTATGACACACTGAAAATTGTTGAAGAAAAGTCATGTATTACAGTGGTGTGTAAATTGTTTGCCAATTACCCACAAATATCTCAAACTGTAGGTGGACAGCAGCCATATTATCAGTTCCTTTCCTTTCTTGGCAGATGGTTTTTTTCATCAAACCTAAGGCAATTTTGAAGGAAACCAAATCTCCTCAGTGTCGTCATTATTCTACAAACCTCAAGCCCATACCCTTCATTTTTCCATCACTCTTTTACATTACGGTGATTACTATAAGAAAGCCATGCTAGGTACAGAAGATCTATGAATGTTTTCAGTTCAGCTAATGAGGTGTCATAATAAACACATTTTTGAGTATGGCTACTGATACATACAGAAAATTTCACTTACATTTCACAACATCTTGTAGTATTTCATTTCTTACAAATGGTTTCCAAAATTGAATGGCAGTGCTGGGATTCTATCCAATAGATTTCACCCCTACCAAGATACTAAGATCCTCAGTATATTTTTGGACCTATTTCTATCATTGGATCATTCCATTTGTTTGCATGACCATGTTGCACCATTTCAACCAGTCAAGTGTATACTTATATTACTCCTTTGTTCATAATGTGAATCAAGTAGGTCTGCATTCCCTGTGTATTGCTCCATTTCACTGGCACAGGATTGTTGACTCAGATGGCCAAAGTCAAAGGCATTATCATCTTCATCGTCCATGCATGAATAATCTGATGATTCACTTTTGACCTCCTCCAAAACTTGCAAATCTGTTTTGTCACGTGCCTTTGTACTGAATTGGGCTAATTCTATCAGAAAAATCAAAAGAAAACATTTTATAAAATACATCTTAAATGCATAGAAATTTAGCAATGATCATTTCATTGATGGCGGTAAAATGTTGTCAATATGACTGAAAAAGTGCATAAATCATATAATATTATTGAAAAACTTCCTTTTATTTCCCTAGATAATTAAAGGTGAAGCTCAAAAGTTATTCTGATAAAATCTAGGATCTCTATGTACATTACAGAGAAGGCCAGGATAAGTGTTTTGCATTGTGACTATTAGTGAATAAGCCAAAAGAAATCTGTCTTTGGCCAGTGAGTTATGCTATAATTTGAATAGACTGCATTGTTTCTTTCAGACTCAGATTAAAATCACAGTCCTGACTTAAGTTAAATTCAGAAATTCTGTACTTTCTGAATTACTGACATTGAGGCACAAAGACACACCTGAGTCTGCTGCATTGGCAGGGCCTTGGGCCTTGCTGCACACTGTACACTTGGGTGAACAGGGTCCCTCTGAGAGGATGCAACTCAGCTGTCACCTCCTGGTGGTTTTGCAGTTAGATGTTCTGCCTCAGCAAAAGCCAGTCTGGTTTTTGAGAAAGACATGAACATGTTTCACATCAGTAGTTCACATGGTTTCCATGTACAGGACTCACTGTGCTGTCTCATTATTGTTATTTTGTTTAGTGGGTGGCTGGCTTTTTTTGTACTGGGAATCAAACTCAGGACCTTTTACTTGCCAGGTAGGCACAGCACCACTGAGTTTACATCCCTGGCCCTCAACATTTGCATTTGTATTCAATAAATGAAACACAAAAATTGGTTAATAAATGATCCAAAATGAAATCTGATCACAAAAGAACAACCAATCTTTTTTAAGCTAAGCCACCAAGGGAGAGATGCTTTGATTTAGGAGAACACCAGGTGACTCCATGACCTACATGTTAGCTTTGTAGGCTGCAGGTTCTGAGCTCAGATATCTCTTAGGTGTTTTCTTCCTAGAGCCACACATGGATATGTGCACCCCAGGCCTTCCCAAAGTGAGAGCTGAGAAGACTTTGTGCCACTGTGGAGGGACTCTGTCCTGCATAAATGCAAGGTAGTGTTAGATGAAGTGCACACAATGATCAGGCAGGGCTGGCAGGAGCCTCCTCAGACCCTGTTTCATGTCCCCATTCCTCAGAGTGTAGATGACAGGATTCAGGATTGGAGGAAGCACAACATAGATCACAGGAAGCAGCCTGCCAATAACTGGGGGTGCATCTGAAGGTGGCCTCAGGTAAACCATGAATGCACTTATCATAAAAACAGAGAAGACAACAAGATGTGGGAGGCAGGTGGAGAAAGATTTTGACTGACCTTTCCTGGATGGAATCCTCAGCACAATGGGGAGAATGTGAACATAAGAGAACACAATGAAAACACAACAGGAGGGGCTCAGACAAACCCGGATCCCCATGCTGGAATAGACCACCAGGAGCATGTCAGAGCAGGAAATTCTGAATAAGGAGGGAACATTGCAGAAAAACTCTGGGATCACACTGCATCCACAGAAGGGCCCAGAAAATGTGCCAGCAGTGTACATGGCTCCAGAGAGCCCCACCATTGCCCAGGAAAATCCTGCCCTCAGCACAAAGGCATTGCCATTCACAGTAGCCTCACAGTGCAGGGGACAGCAGATGGCCACATAGTGGTCACAGGACATGACAGTGAGGATACATGTCTCACTGAGAAGGAGGTCATTAAAAGGAGCTGGAAGGCACAGCCTGGAATGAAAATGGAATTGTTGTGAAGCAGATTGTTGAGGATGAACTTTGGGATTGGGACAGACACCAGGGAGACATCCAGCAAGGACAAGTTCTTCAAGAAGAAGAACATGGTGCTTGGGGCTGTGGGTCCAGGGTCAGGACAGTGACAATGAGAGGGTTACTTATCAGGGCCACCAGGTACATCAGCAGGAAGAGCAGGCCACAGAGAGTCTGCAGCTCCGGTCCCTCAGAACCCCAAGAGAAGGAAAATGGTCATCAAGTTGGCATTGAACATACTAGAGCCTCCTCACTTCCTGTCAAGTTGAGGACATACAAAAAAGAGAAAAAGTAATAATCAGCCCCCAAACAGTGATATTAAATTCAGAACCATTCAGTTGTAAAGGAAGCATCTTAAAAACTTTTCTGCATTTTCTTAAAAATTCTCTTTCCTTCCTCCCCACCTCCTTCAGTTTTTTTCTTACCATCCTCTTTGGTCCACCCCCCTCCCCTCTCTTATGCCTCCCTCTCCCATGCCTTCCTTTTCTAGCTAAGGATTGAACTACATGCGTCAATGCTAACAATAAATGATCTATCACAAAGCTACATGCCAAATGGCTACTATTTTTTATATGGAATTAATAAGATAATACATATGGTGAGCTGGCCTTGGTTTTGGTTTTAGAGTTTTGACACTCAGAGGTTTGGGAAGAAGTTATCTGGCTTTGGGGGTTGACTTATTTCCCCTCAAGATGTAAATAATTCTTTCCTGATTACTTAGAATATTTCAGATAGCTAGAAGGCAAGATTGTGAATGTACTCACAACAAAGAGAGGAAAAATTGTTCATTTGATCCCTGTGTTAATTACTTTGATAAGATCTTTAAATGATGTGTACAGGCATGAAACAGAACACTATCCTCAGTAACATTGCAATTAATAAGAAATAGACACAATGTAAAGACAAAGTGACACCAACTAGTCATTATAAGAGCTCAACCCATGGGGTAACCTCAACTTAACCTTGTTTTGAGATGAATACAACTTCTCTAAACAAGGAATATCTCCCAACTCACTGGGGGTTTATGATCAATTATTACTAAACTGTATTTCAAGGCAAACATTTTTCTACCAGAAAATGTATAAAGTCCCATGTCTTTAGAGTTTGTTACTATCCTCGATACTGTGTACTAAAGCAAAACATATGTTCTCGTATGTTGCTATGATCAAGAACTCACGCATACTTTTATATTAAACAATGCAACACAGGCAAATAACTTGCTCCATCCTCAATGACGTGAGCAACAGGATGTAAGTGAAGCTTTATTGATCAATGTCTATATTATCTTCAGCTCATGTGATCCTAATACATTGAACAGGACCAGGAGAAGAAAAGTGAGTTATTCCACACAGTTCATGTCCTTTGGGTCACACATGTGTACTACAGCCTCGGTATGAGGCTTTGTGGTGTTTGATTTATCAAAGGTGACCATGACAGAATATATTTCTCATTTTGTCTGATTATTTTCCCATGATGTCATGGTTTCTGTCATTTACTTTTTAATGGTATTAAATAGAATCTTTCTATGTTCAGAATATTTCCATAGATTATTGGTTACTAATAGAGTTGTTAATTGATTCTTTACTGACAGCACAAAAAGGTGTCCCATTTGCATCAGACATGAGCTAAATGATAGAGATAATTTTTTTTTCTGGGAGCTTGCTCTACATTAGAGGAGACATAAAAGAAGAACAAATGAAAAAATAAATATGAAAATATCTGAGGTAGTGACAGGTGTTAAGATAGGAAAAGGTGTTATTTTGGAGATTAAGTTTGGGGAAGAGTTTTCACCTGGGTGACCCAGGTGCTGACACTAAAATGCAGAGAATGAGCTCATGGACAGGAGCTGTGTGGAGGACGACTTAGGAAACAGCTCAAAATCAGTGCAAGTTTTGGGCATCTGGGTCATCTGGGGAGAAGCAGGCTGTGGTGACTCTGTAGATCAGGGTTGGGTGAGGGAGGAGAAAACCTTGTGGGTCAGCCCATTCCAAAGGCAGGTCTGGGCAAATAAACATGGTGCAGACAGGAGAACAAAACCAGATAAATAAGCTGTTAAAATTACATTTTGGCTCTTTCCTAAAGTTCCTTACTCTACAAAAAATTTAAAAATCTCTTTGAAATGGAGCATTTTAACATTTTATCCAAAGAAATCTGAAATATATACCTTAAAATAATTCCAGTTCTTCAATCACCCAAAGGTTTACTTTTCAAATGTATTTTTAGGAAATGATTCCAATAGGTGTACTGGAATGCAAATATTTTGACTTGAAAGTGAGTTTGAACATCAAGCTTTGGAGACTGTCTTCATGGCATACAGGCACACCTCCAGGCTGCTGGTGCAACACAAAGATTCCTGTTAAGATATGAAGATTTCACAGGGAAGGATGCAAAGTAAAGCAAACAAGAAAGTCCTTTGTCTTTTGTAAATTTCAAGTCTTGCATCACTTGAAAACCTCGGCAGGTACAAGGTACCTAGAAGATCTTTGTAAAGACAATTCACTCATACCAAGTATCCCCCAAGGAAAAGGTCTGAATAGCCTTATTAAGTGGTTACTTCTCAAGACCATTAGCATTATAACCACTATTGTTTTCTATACACAGATTTGCTGGCCACAGAAATCATTTTGAAACAATATCATGAAGGGCATGGCTGTGATATTCACCAGTACTATTGTAAACTGATTAAATACTCCCTTAGTTCCATTTATCATAGAATTACACAATCTAGAATAGTTGTAAGCAAAAGTTTATAATGTGGGCAGTTCATTTATAATGGAGATATGAATATTTCTCCCTGTCAAATATTCCTAATAACTTTCTTTTCTTAATGAATTTGACTCAGAAGATCCCAAGAGAAGTTTACTATGTGCATTTGGCCAATCAGCTTGGTGGGCCCAAGGGCAGATAATGCTCATAGAAACTTCGAAAAACTTTGTTATGCAAAACCAAAGTTCAATGACATGAAAAGTGTAATAAATTATAATGGTCATCTTTTAAAATCCCCCACTATGGAGCAGTGAAAATGAAATGACTTTTAAAGATAGAGCCAGAAGAATTTTAAAATTATCTTTGTGTTTCTGTGTTGCCCTCTGAAATATATTTTAAATAAATTAGCTAAAATCTTTTAACCATGTTCTTCCAAAATAATTTTGGCTATAGGAAATATAGTTAGCAAAATGCCATTTATTTTGTACATATTTCCAGAAAAAAATTTAAAATTTAGAAAACTTGATTTCTCCACCATGGAGAATTAGTGGTACACCTGGGTATATAGAGAAGTTAATTATACTTTTAATACTCATTTCCAGTTTGCATTACTAAGATTACCTAGTTATATTCTTGAATATAGTCTATTTTTCATGAACATGCACCAACTGGAATTTTTCCAAAGAGAGAAGCAAATTATAAAGTGAAAGAAAAGTCAGTATTGTACTTTGAGTAAGGAGTTGCACACCTCTGGCATGTAGGATCAATAAAGTCCCCAACATTTGAATTAAAATATTGTTCATTTCATTAAATTATGAGAATCACAATAATATGAAATATGACTTTAAATACGACTTTTTCTATATAACACATTGTAGTTTCTTAAACATGGAAGTATTTCAAACTTTAAAATACTTGCAGGCATATTTTACTGAACTCTCAAAGAACCTTTATGAAGACGTCTGATCTTTAAAAAGCTTGCACCAGTTCAGATGTGAAACCTAATAAATGTTTTCCCTTCCAGTGAGTGTGAAGCTAATGAGCACAACCATAAGATGAAAGAACTGAGAAAGATCGGTTACCTTCATGAGGTAAGTATCCCAATGACCTACACAATGAGCCTCTCCTTATGGGACAGTAGTAGGGGCTTTCCGGGGAGAGCACCCTGGAAAGGCTGTAGTTCAAACAGGGCACATTCTGCACATACTCCATTCTGGTGTGACAACACAACTTGCTGGGAAGGTCAGGGTAGTGAATGGGGACACTTCTCAAGACTCAGATGCAAAAGGAAGAAGAAGAACAGCAAACACTCTGAATTTGCATTAATGTAGGAGTTTGACCATAAAGATATTGGTCTAATGGAATGAATGCCAGAATCAGAAAGGGGAAAATTGAATATTGATGTAATAATTTTATCTAGTTTTGATTCTTTTCTTGGTTCATTTGTACCACTAATGTCATTTATTTACAACATTCTCTCCTTCCAGAAAATGTTGCAGTCTAGGATCATCCATGGTGCATATTTACTGTGTTCCTTGCATCTTAGGTATACTAAAACAGTGCTTCATTATTTTTTTACATTCTTGAATTTGACATTTTAAAAACTATAAGATAATTATCTAAGAAAATATGTCCTCATCTGGGACTGTGTCCTCTTCCCTTATAATTGCTCTTAGCTTAGTTTCCTTAGTTTGTGAGCTATACTTTTAGTATGACCCTCAAACAAAAAGGCCCACTTTGTGCCTGTCCTTATTTTGCTCAGAGTGTGAGGAATCGTTGATGCATTTGTTAGTTTTTCTTTGTACTTTTTGGGGTTTTTTTTTTATTAAGATTATTGGTACATTTTAGCTGTACAATACAGTTACATTCATCATTGGGATCTTGTATCTTTACATGATGTATCTTGGTTCTTATTTTTTCCTCTTCCTCTGCCCTCCCTTCAACCCTTCCACCTTTCCCTATTTAAAAAGCCTTTGTTTACATTTTTTCCTTTTCTCATATTTTTTTGTTTTCCCTTCTTTCCTTTCCCCTACTCCTTCTTCTTCCCCTACTCTTTTAGACCATTTCTATTTCAAATTATCAATCATACATTTTGATCCTCATATACATTTTTAGTTTTTCCCACCACAGAATATATTTGGTATTTACATATGTGTGTCCTATTTATTTCATTTAAGACTATGGCCTCAATGTGCATCCACTTAGTTATAAATGTCTCTAGTATCTCATGCTTTATGGCTGAGTAGTACTCCATTTTATAAAAAAAAAAAAAAAAAACATCATCTTTATCCAGTCTACAATTGATGAACAATTTGGATGTTTCCAAGTTTTAGTTATTACAAACTGCCACTATGAACATGGGTATGCATATAATGGTGTGGCATGATTCTTTTAATTCTTTTGAGAAGATATCCAGCAGGGGAATAGCTGGGTCAAATGGAACCTCTAATCCTAGTTTTTTGAGGTATCTCCATATTGACTTCCACAATAGTTGCACCAGTCTGCACTCCCACCAACAATGGAGAAGGGTTCCTTTCATCCTGAACTCTGCCAGCATTTGTTATTGGTTGATTTCATGATAGCAGCCATTCTTTCTGGGGTGAGGTGGAATCTCAGTGTTACTTTCATCTGCATCTCTGGAATGACTAGTGATGTTGAACATTGTTTCATATGTTTATTTGCTGCTTTTACTTCTTTGTCTGAAATACATTTCTTAGTTTTTGTGTCACCATAGTATATAAGAACAGATGGTTAGATGGAATTGTACATTTAAAGCTTTATTGGTGAATAACACTTGCTAGTAGCAAGAAGAAGAAATCAGAATTAGTGTTTAAAAACAAATATGTGAATCTCAGGCCCTCACTCATCTCCTCATTGCTGGGATGAGATATACAACACCCACAGCTTAGGAGGAGAGGTTTATTTCAGCTCTGTTTTCAGTTGTTCGGCTCTGAGGCATGAAGGGCTTGGGGTAAGAGCTTGCATGGAGAAAAGCTGCTCATGTCAAGGTGGCCAGGAAGCAGAGAGCCCAGGGAGAGCTGAGGGGGAGAGAGAGAGAGAGAGTTCTTCATAGGTCACATCTACAGTTGCAATTCCAGTAACATGTCTCTTCCAACCTTACCTCAAATTCTAAGAGCAAATCAAGTCTAGTACCCCATTGTCCAATCACCCTCCAAAAGTCTCCCCTCTGAATACAGGAGGCTGTTGAGAAACATTCTACACCTAACCCCCCTGAAACACTCAGTTCTGGGCCCTGGTGCTAAAGTTTCATCAGTTCTCTATAATTGGAGCAGAATTTATACCATGAGCTCTTTGTGTGATTTCTGACATCAATCACACCCTCCCTGGGCTCTCTGTGTTCCTGAATTTTCCATCTTTCTACACTAGAAGCCTGAGACCCCAGCAATATCAAAACAATAGTCACTTGCACATTCCCATAATATGCAGAGCAAGAGTTTCACGTGGCTACAGTGACACCATTCCCAAAAGAGCCTGCATAAAATGTTTAAGACATGTTTGTGGTACTTGTCAACCTTTAGATGAGGGTGTATATCTATGTTCTATGCCACAACATACATGGAATTGTGTCTTGTTGTTTTCAACTATGGTTATAGGTTTTATTTGAAGTACAACCATTTCATTTGACTTAGTTTACATTTAAGTTTTAATTCTTTATTTTTTGTTCCAAATCTTTGATGATACACTTTAAATATGATGAAAATTATCAAAACTAAAAGGACTTAAAACAAATATACTATTCCGGAAGAAGTGTCACTTTCTTCCTATCCTTTCCACTCTTTTGCTCAGCCCATACAGAAAACAGTGTTCAAGATTTTCTGTGTTTCACTTATCAAGAGGAAACTCACATCTGTTTTCTTATTGTGTCATATACTACTTGTATTGTCTGGCATTTCATCTCTAACTTAATAAGTGTTGTAAGTCAGTAGCTCTCAGTCACCTCCTAGGGGAGGTTTTCTTTCACCTGGCTGAAGGATACTCAATGTGTATATATGCAATAGTTTCTTCAAATGGAACTTTCAAAAATTTTCAATTAAAAATAAAGATGCAAGTAAAAAACCTTGTAATGATGTATTATTGCATCACAGGACATTCCATAAATCAGCCACACTGGTCCTGTTTGTTATTGGCCTTACACTGTTATTTCTTCACAGTAGGCTGGGTCTGTTTCCCGAAAACAGCTATCATCAAACAACATTTACACATCCAGTTGATTTTTACACAGCTAAAAAGGAACATTTTAAAGCCATTTAGAGCCTGGTGGCTCTACAAAACTACACCTCACATCTGTTATCTATATATAAGACAAACATTGGAATTACAGAAAATACTCCAATCCACTGATTCTGCTAGTTAATATTTTCCTTTTGGTTTCGTCTCTTTTTGTTCCTGTCTTATTTTCTGTCAGCTTTAGAGGTCATCTGAATATGTTTTATAATTTTATAGAACTGGTTGTTAATCTTTCTGTGTGTGTGTTTAGTCCTCCTAGTACAGTCGTGCCTTCTTCATGAACTCAATTCTCTCTGCAATTCTGGTCAAAGACTGAATTGCACAAGAACTGAATCAATTTCCCCATAAGGCCAACATTGAACCTAATCACTGAATTTGATTCAGTTCTAATCCAGTTCAGTTTGCAATATGAATAGTGTAAAGAATTAAGTTCATGATCCAAAATGCTACCAATTAAAATATAAATACTTAAATTTTCTTACTCTATTTTCAGTTAGTAATATACTACTTGTAAAATGTAATCTTATAGTCTATAAAATAAGATAATCCCAATTTATGTTCTTATTATGTTACATTTGTCATATATGCTGCTTGTATACTCATTGTAATAAACCCATCATGAATATTATAACCTTAGTTTTTAAATAAATTTTTCGTTTATAAAGGAAACAGAATGGTCCAAACACACACATATGAATACTCTTTGGCCTTTATGGATATATTAGACAAACCAAAAATTATTAGGGTGACATTTAAATCTGTCTTACAATCTCAGACCCTGGCCCTTGGCTGACAGGGCTAAAGAAATGTGTATTCCCACTGAAGGAGAGAGGACATTTGCTCTTCCTCCATCTTTGGTTCTGTGTCAGCCCTGGTGCACTGGCTGATTCCGCACACACTGGGGAGAGACACTTTCTTCACTTGGCCTCCTGCCCATGAGCTGCTCTTGGAAGCACTTTCAAAGACACACACACAGACACAGTGTCTCACCAGGTACACGGCACATCTCCTGATCTGGTTGGTATATAAAATTAACCACAACAACACATTTTTGACTATTCCTAATATTTTTTTCTTGAGTTTTTAGTATGAGAGAAATGTGGAAGTTTAATATTTTGTATAATTGCATTGTCTCAATTCCTTTGGTCTTTTTTGTACCTCAGGTCTGCCACTAACAAGTTTATATAGTCTTCTGTTATGTACTAAAATTTTTATCTTTGTTTCCTTCTTCAATCATGTTTTTGCTGAACATAGAAATTTCAGTAGACAGTAGCTTTTGTTTTGTTTTGTAAGTTTCATTTTCAGTGTCTAATACATTCCTGTCCCCTCCTGATGGCCATCAGTATTTTTAACAAACACTTGTCTTTTTTTCCACTTTATATGTGTTGTATCTTGCTGCTTTCAAGACTGTTGTTTATACTTCCCTTTTAATAGTGTTACTGATACTTATTTTTGTATATTTGCATGTATGTTTTCTTCTTTGATTTTTTTTAGTATCTTATTCTTACAAAATTTGAATGCCTTTAAATTTGGGAAATTTTTGGCTATCATACCTACAAATATTTTTCTGGAAACTACACTGCAAAGCTATTGTGAGAAAAACAGTGCAGTACTGGCTAAGAAACATACCTGAGGACTGGTTGGAACACAGTAGAAGACAAAGAAACTACACCAGGCACACAGACACCACATCTTTCATGAAGGAGCCAAACATCTTTTGTCACTGGAGGAAAGATAGCCTCGAATAAATAGTTCTATAAAAACAGGATTTTAACTTGCCAAAGATTAAAACTAGACCTATACCTCTCACAATGCACTAAACTAAAATCAAAATGGATTAAAGATCTGAATATTAAAACAGAAACACTAAACTGGCTGGAAGAGTGGGTAGGTATATCTCTTGAAAATATTGGCATAGGAAAAGTTTTCATGAACAAAACCTCAGTTGTACATGAACTAGCCCAAAGTATCAACAGGTGGGATATCATCTTATTAAAAAGCTTCTGCACTGGAAGAGAAAGCATCAACAATGTGAAGAGACAACCCAAAATGCAGTAGAGAATTTTTACCATCTGTTTCTCAGACAAAGGTCTACTATCTAGAATATATAAAGATCTTTAAAAAATCATACCTCCCCAATTTAAATACCCAATCCATAAATGGACATCTGAATTGAACTGACACCTCACAGACAAAAAAGCAGTAATAGCAAATAAGCACAGGAAAAAATGTTCAAAATCATTGGCCATTCCAGAGATGAAAATGAAAACAATGCTGTGATTCCACCTCACCCCTGAAAGAATGGCTACTATCATGAAATCAACCAAAAACAAATGCTGGCAGGACTGTGGGGGGAAAAGGAACACTTCTCCACTTTTGGTGGGAGTGTAGACTGGTACAACCACTGTGAAAATCAGTATGGAGATACCTCAAAGAACTGGGAGTAGAGGTCCCATTTGACCCAGCTATTCAGCTGTTGGATATATTCCCAAAAGAATTAAAAGAATCATACCACAGTGATATATGTACAACACTTGTTTATAGCAGCACAGTTTGTAATAGCTAAAACTTGAAAATGTCCAGTTGCCCATAAACTGGAGACTGGATGAATAAAATGTGTTTTTTAAAAATAAAATGGTGTACTGCTTAGCCATTAACAATGCTAAATTAGAGACATTTGTAACTAAATGAATGAACATTGAGATGATACACTTAAGTGAAAGAAATAGGACACATATGCATAAATACTGAATAGTTTCTCTTGTGTGAGAAACCAAAAGTGCAAATAAGGATCAAAATGTATTATAGGTAATGTGTCATAGGAAGAAAAGTTGCAAAGGAGAAGGGGAAGTCACAGGGATAGAGGAAGGGAAAGAAGGAAATGGAAATTATATGAGAAAAAAATAGAAACAAAGTCTTTGTAAATAGACAGGGGTGGAGGGGTTGAAGGGAGGGCAGGGAAATGCAAAAACAGTAAGAATGGTTTACATTATGTAAAGGTACAAATCTCCAATGATGAATGTCATTGTATTGTATACCAAAAATGTACCAATAAAATTAATTGAAACAATAAAATGGTCAAAAACATGTAAAAAAAATTTCAGAGTCCATAAGAATCAAAGAAATACTAGTAAAAATCACAGTAGAGTATCAACTTACTTCAGATATAATGAATATTATAAAAAAGGCAAAATTAAATAATGAGGCTCTGGAGACAATAGAACTCCTAGACAATACAGATGAAAATGCAAATTACTATAAAAGTTATGGAAAACAGTATGTAAATTTCTTGAAAAATAAAAGTAGAACTATCCTAGGATGCAGCAATTGTATTACTGGGTATTATTATAAGTAAAATTAGCATTTCAAAATATATCTATATTCCCATTTTTACTACTGTACTATTCACAATAGAAAGACATAGAATTAACCTAAATGTTCTTCAAATGATAAATGGCAAAAGAAAAAGTGGAGTGATATTTGACTTGTGATAACAAAATACAGTGAGTATTTTAACTAAAAAGTTTAGAGGAAAGATTCATTTCCAAGGGTCCCCCTCAACATATTCCCTTTTGCTTTGAACACTTATTCCAACTTTCTTGCCTCTTTTGGTAGCAGTTCTGGAAGTGCTCTTTCCTGAATGTCTTTAGTTCTGTTATCATGGCTGCTTCATTGTCCCAAGTCAATTAAAATGTTTACCTTTCATGATCACTTTGACTTTGGGAGAGAATCAAAAATCTCATCATGCCAGAGCTTGTAAGTAGGTCAGTTTGGAACCAAACTGGTATGTTTTCATTTGACAGAAATTTCTCTCAACCATTGATCAATGAGAGGGTGATCATAAAATATGATAAACATTTAAATTTTAGGGGTCTGGGATTTAGCTCATTGGTTCTGCCACCTGCCTCTCAAGTGCAAAGTCCAGATTTAGATCCCCAATACAAAAATAGTAGGAAACATTTAAATTTTAAAATTTTTATTACAGTAGAATACACATTGCCATGAACCATACTTCAAAATACTAAAATAATTACTCCTACTCACTTTCACTTTGAACATACTTATCTCATTATTCTTAGCCATGTTTCTTTTACTGTAATGTTTCCTTGTTAATTTAAATATTATTTCCATCTCTTACCACTAGAACACTATTCACAGAAAAACAAATATTTAATGATCTCATTCATGTTTTTCTGGCTGGTATCTAGACATCCCCCCAAAGCCTAATGTGATGATAGGTGGGGCTTTTGAGGGGGTCTGGAGGTATAGTGTGAGAATGTGGATTAAGGATGTGATACTAGGATTAAGGGTGTGTGATGTTAAATTAGTCCACTGATTGGAATTAGCATAGCTTTGTGTGTGGCTAAATGGATTTACTAAGTATAAACGTCCCAAACCTAATGAAGTTGGAACCACTCAAAAGGCTTGTAACCTGGATGCGACAAAAGGGATAGGTAGGCTTGCTGCTTGCTGCTGCTGTTGGTTTCTGCATGTCACACCATGAACTGTGTCTTTTCACTCTGCCAGTTTGCCATGGAATCCTGTCTTGGAGCCACTCAATTATGGACTGAAACCTCTACAAAGTGTAAGAAAAAATAAACCTTTCTTCCTTTAAATTTAGGAATTGAGTGTTTTGTCTGCATAATGAGAAAAGTAACTAAGGTATATGTGAAACCTAAAACAATCTCACAGAAGTTGAGAGTTTAGCCAGTGACTGGGGTAGTCAGTAGGCTCAGTAGGGTTGTGTAGCTTGGTGGGAACTTATTGCATTGAGACAGTAATAAGTGCTTGTCTTCTATTGCTCAGCAGGGTTAGTGTAGTTAAAATAATGCATTGGTATTTCAAAATATCTACAGTACAGATTTTGGGGGAGACAACACAAAATAAGGTAAAAGTTTAACTTAATGAACATAATAATTATCTGGCATATAAATATAAAATTGATTTTTGTGTAATATATAAGTTTAGCCTCCCTTAATAACTTTCAAGGACCTATATTTCAGCAGAACCTCAGTGCACTTTCCAAGGCAAAGTGACTTTCACTGTACAGGCCTCATAAAGATGTGCTGCAGAAATCAGAAATGTAGACAGCCAGAATGGGAAGTAAATGGTATTAAATACCTGCAGGAGTGGAGTGGACTGGCAAGCTGACAGAGCTCTACCTGCTTTCTCTAAGAAGGAACTGCACTTTATATAATAACCTTCCTTTTTCTTGCATGGGAGAACAGGCCCTAGAAGTGTGCTTGAAGGAAAACTGAAGTGTAAACTACCGGACCATACTTACGATTGCATGTGGCTTCTCACGTGTAGTTCTTCTTAGGACAAGGTGGAGGACTTTCCTAGACCTGTATTTCAGCAGAACCTCAGTGCAACTTCCAGGGCAAAGTGCCTTTCATGATACAGACCTCATAGAGATGTGCTGCAGTAATCAGCAATGCAGAGGGGCAGGTTGGGATGTGAACGGTGTTGGATATAAGTCCAAGAGTGGAGTGCACTAACAAAATGACAAAGACTGTGACTAAGACTGTGTTTGGTTTCACACATGATGTTCTTTTTAGGAGAATGTAGAGGACTTTCAAGGACCTGTCTTTCAGAAAAACCTCAGTGTACTTTCCAGACCAAAGTGCTTTTCACAGTACAGACCACATAGAGGTGTGCTGCAGAAATCAGCAATGCAGAGTGCCAGATTGGGAAGTGAACGGCATAAGATATAAGTAGAAGAAAAAAGTGCACTGGCAAACTGAAAAAGCTCTAGCTGCTTTCTCTGAGAAGGAACAGCACTTTATATTCTGACCTTCCATTGATTGCATGGGAGAGCTGGCACTAGAAATGTGCTTGAAGTGAAACAGAGGTGTAAACTGCCAGGCCATACTGAAGAATGTGAAAAGCTTCTCACATGAAGTTCTACTTAGGAAAAAGCAGAGGACTTTCCAGGACCTGACTTTCAGCAAAACCTCAGTGCACTTTCCAAGGCAAAGTGCCTTTCACTGTGCAGGCCTCATAGCGATGTGCTGCAGGAATCAACAATGCAGAGAGCCAGATTGGGATGTGAGAGGTATTGGATGTAACTCCAAGAGTAGAGTGCACTGTCAAACAGACAAAGCTCGACCTGCTTTCTCAGAAGGAACTGCACTTTATATCCTAACCTTCCTTTGACTTGCATGGGAGAGCTGGAAGTAAAAGTGTGCTTGAAGGTAAACTGAAGTGTAAACTGCCAGACCATACTGAAGACTGCGTTGGTCTTCTCACGGGTAGTTCTACTTAGGAGATATTGGAGGACTTTCCAAGACCTGTCTTTCAGCAGAACCTTAGTGGTCTTTCTAGGCCAAAGTACTATTCAGCATATAGGCCTCAAGGAGATGTGCTGCAGGAATCAGCAATTCCAATGGCCAGATTGTGATGTGAATGATCCTGCATGGATGGCAAAGACTGATGTGCCCTGGCAAACTGACAGAGCTCTACCTGCTTTCTCCAAGAAGGAACTGCACTTTATATCCTAACCTCCCTTTTTCTTGAATGGGAGAACAGGCCATAGAAGTGTGCTTTAAGTAAAACTGAAGTGTAAACTACCGGACCATACTTAAGATTGCATGTGGCTTCTCACATGTAGTTCTACTTAGGACAAAGAGAACTATCCTCGACCTGTATTTCAGCAGAACTTCAGTGAAATTTCCAGAGGAAAGTGCCTTTCATTGTACAGACCTCATAGAGATGTGCTGCAGTAATCAGCAATGCAGAGAGGCACGATGGGATGTGAACGGTGTTGGATATAAGTCCAACAGTGGAGTGCACTGACCATCTGACAAAGCTCTAGCTGCTTTCTCTGAGAAGGAACTGCACATTATATCCTTACCTTCCATTAACTTGCATGGGAGTGCTGGCGATAGAATTGTGCTTGAAGGAAAAATGAAGTGTAAACTGCCGGGCCATACTGAAGACTGTGTTAGGTTTCTCACATGATGTTCTTCTTAGGAGAATGTAGAGGACTTTCAAGGACCTGTCTTTCAGCAAAACCTCAGTGCACTTTCCAGGTCAAAATGCCTTTCACAGTACAGGCCTCATAGAGTTGTGCTACAGAAATCAGCAAAGCAGAGAGTCAGATTGGGATGAGAATGGTATTGGATATAAGTTGAAGAGTTCAGTGCACTGGCAAACAGAAAAAGCTCTAGCTGCTTTCTCTTAAAAAGAACTGCACTTTATATCCTAACCTTTCTTTGACTTGCATGGGAGAGATGGAGCTACAAGTGCACTTGAAGGAAAACTGAAGTGTAAAGTGCTGGACCATACTGAAGACTGCGAGTGGCTTTACACATGAAGTTCTTCTTTGGACAAAATGGAATTTCCAGAACCTATCTTTCAGCAGAACCTCAACGCACTTTATAGGCCAAAGTGCTATTCAGCATGTAGGCCTCATAGAGATGTGCTACAGAAATCAACAATGAAGATGGCAAAATAGTGATGTGAAGCATCCTGCATGGAGGGCGAATAATGATGGGAATTGGCAAACTGACGGAGCTGTACATGATTTACTAAGAAGTAAGTGCACTTTATATCCTACACTTCCAATGACTTGGATGGGAGAGCTGGTGCTAGACGTATGCTTGAAGGAAAACTGAAGTGTAAACTGCCGGACCATACTGAAGACTGTGTTGGGTTTCTCACATGGTGTTCTTAGGACAATGTAGAGGACTTTATAGGACCTGACTTTCAGCAGATCCTCAGGGCAATTTCCAGGAAAAAGTGCCTTTAACTCTACCAGCCTCATAGACATGTGCTCCAAGAATCATCAATGCAGAGAGCCAGATTGGGATGTGAAGAGTACTGGATATAAGGTGAAGAGTGGAGTGCACTGGCAAATGACAAAGCTCTAGCTCCTTTCTCTAAGAAGGAACTGCACTTTATATCCTACCCTTCCAATGACTTGCATGGGAGAGCTGGCGCTAGACCTATGCTTGAAGGAAAACTGAAGTGTTAACTGCCAGACCATACTGAAGACTGAGTTGGGTTTCTCACATGATGTTCTTCTTAGGAGAATGTAGAGGACTTTCAAGGACCTATCATTCAGAAAACCTCAGTGTACTTTCCAGGCCAAAGTGCTTTTCACAGTACAGGCCTCATAGAGATGTGCTGCAGAAATCAGCAATGCACAGTGCCAGGTTGGGATGTGAACGGCATAGGGTATAAGTAGAAGAAAAAAGTGCAGTGGCAAACTGAAAAAGCTCTAGCTGCTTTCTCTGAGAAGGAACAGCACTTGATATTCTGACCTTCCACTGACCTGCATGGGACAGCTGGCACTAGAAATATGCTTGAAGTGAAACTGAGGTGTAAACTGCCAGACCTTACTGAAGACTGCAAAATGCTTCTCACATGAAGATCCTCTTAGGAAAATGTGGAGGACTTTCCAAGACCTGTCTTTCAACAAAACCTCAGTGCACATTCCAGGGCAAAGTGCCTTTCACTCACTGTGCAGGCCTCATAGCGATGTGCTGCAGACATCAAAAATGCAGAGAGCTAGATTGGGATGTGAGAGGTATTGGATGTACGTACAAGAGTAGAGTGCATTGGCAAACAGACAAAGCTCGAGCTGCTTTCTCAGAAGGAACTGCACTTTATATCCTAACCTACCCTTAACTTGCATGGGAGTGCCGGCGATAGAATTGTGCTTGAGGAAAACTGAAGTGTAAACTGCCGGAGCATTCTGAGGACTGCGAGTGGCTTCTCACATGAAGTTCTTCTTTGGAGAAAATAGAGGAATTTCCAGAACCTATCTTTCAGCAGAACCTCAATGGACTTCTAAGCCAAAGTGCTATTCAGCATGTAGGCCTCATAGAGATATGCTGCAGAAATCAGCAGTGCAGAGGGCCAAATAGGGATGTGAATGATCCTGCCTGGATGGCAAATAGTGATGGGCCTTGGTAAACTGACAGAGCTGTACGTGATTTTCTAAGAAGTACATGCACTTTATATCCTAATCTTCAAATGACTTGCATGCCAAAGCTGACGCTAGAAGTGTGATGGATGGAACACTGTAGGTCAAACTGCTGGACCATACTGAAGACTGACTGTGGCTTCTCCCATGAAGTTCTTCTTAGGACAAAGTAGAAGACTTTCTAGGACCTGTCTTTCAGGAGAACCTCAGTGCAATTTCCAGGAAAAAGTGCCTTTCACTCTACCGGCCTCATAGAAATGTGCTGCAGAAATCAGCAAAGCAGAGCGCCAGATTGGGATGGAAAAAGTATTGGATATAAGCAGAAGAGTGGAGTTCACTGGCAAATGACAGAGCTCTAGCTCCTTTCTCTAAGAAGGAACTGCACTTTATATCCTACCCTTCCAGTGACTTGCATGGGAGAGCTGGCGCTAGACGTATGCTTGAAGGAAAACTGAAGTGTAAACTGCCAGACCATACTGAGGACTGTGTTTGGTTTCACACATGATGTTCTTAGGACAATATAGAGGTCTTCTGGGACCTGACTTTCAGCCGATCCTCAGTGCAATTTCCAGGAAAAAGTGCCTTTCACTCTACCGGCCTCATAGAAATGTGCTCCAGAAATCATAAATGCACAGAGCCAGTTTGGGTTGTGAAGAGTATTCAATATCAGGTGAAGAGTGGAGTGCACTGGCAAACTGACAAAGCTCTAGCTCCTTTCTCTAATAAGGAACTGCACTTTATATCCTACCTTTCCATTGACTTGCATGAGAGAGCTGGCACTAGACGTATGCTTGAAGGAAAACTGAAGTGTAAACTGCCAGACCATACTGAGGACTGTGTTTGGTTTCACACATGATGTTCTTTTTAGCAAAACATAGAGGACTTTCAAGGACTTGTCTTTCAGCAAAACCTCAGTGTTCTTTCCAGGCAAAAGTGCTTTTCACTCTACTGGCCTCATAGAGATGTGCTGCAGAAATCAGCAATGCAGAGAGTCAGATTGGGATGTGAATGGTATTGCTTTGTCCATCTTCCCCTTTTGGACATGTGGTTGGGGCTTCCTTTAGTTGAGATTTTGATTAAAACGGAACTGTGAACACTTTCTATGAAGCATTTTTTGGTGCTTTTTTGCACATAGTGTACTTTGTAGTATTATTTAATCCACCATGGCTCCAAAGAAAGTACAGAGCCACTAGGTGATAAAAAGAAAGTGAAGAGCAGTAATGAAGGTGACAAGAATGTTCAAAGAAAGAATTGTATGAAGGTTTTGAAGGAACTAACTATAGACTCTAAGAAGGAAATTGTAGAAAAACATGAGCGTGGCATTCTTGTGATTGGTCTGGCCTTGGAGTACAAGAAGGCAAGGTAGACAATCTCAAATATCAATCAAAAATCATCAAATAAAGATCCCACCAAGGGAGCTGATATGGTAAAGGAGTCATGATGTTAACCAAGCAGAGGATGCAAGTGCCGGAAGAGCTGGAAAAACTTGTGGTAGTGTGGATGAATGAAATATATCTGGACAGTGATAGCATTAGTGAAAAAATGATCTATGAAAAAGCCAGGAAAATGCACAGTGATTTACTGCAAGAAAACCCTCTACAAGTGCAACAAGTGATGAATTTAAGCAAGTAGAGGGTGGTTTGATAAATTATACAAGAGAAGTGGCATCCACAATGTGATAAGACATGATAAGCATTCCAATTCTGACAAGGCCACTGCAGAAGCCTACAAGAAAGGATTCACAGAATTCATGAAGGCATTAGGATACATTGCTTAACAAGTGTTTAAGAGGGCTCTTCTGGAAGAAGATGCTGAACAACCTATATCATGCAGAAGGGAAAAGGTACTGCCAGGCACAAGCCCATGAAGGACAGATTGAGCCTTTTGTTTTGTGTGAGCACAAGTGATGATCTCAAAATTAAGGCATTACTAATGTCCCATTCACAGACCCATGGTGCATTCAAAGTACAGAATGTGAACAAGGCCGGACTGCCTGTCTCTTGGAGGTCAATGTGAAAGCTTTGATCACTAGGTAGTTGTTCATGGAATGATTGCAGGAGGTGTTCACACTCGCTATTAAGAAATATATTTCTAACAACCAACTACCTAAAACATTCCTTCTTTTGATGGACAATGCCCCAGCGCACCGTCCAGCCTTGGTGGTTGACATGGATGCTGAATATGACTTCATAAAGACTAGATTCCTCCTCCCAACACAGCAGCTCTTCTGCAGCCCACAGACCAGCAAGTCATCTGCAACTTCAAGGAGCTGTACACAAAGGTGCTCTTCACCAGGTGTTTTAATGTCACTGAAGAGATGTTCTTGACTCTGAACGAGGTCTGGAAGAAACACTTCTATGTCCTCCATTACATCAAGCTCACTGGCAAAGACTGGGAAGATGTCACTGAATGTGACTTTGAAGGCTCTGATGCACATGTATTTGAGGGAACTGTGGGAGGTCAGGAGTATGAGTCTGGACATCAATGGAAAAGACATAGAGGAACTTATTGAGGCCCATAAGGAGGAGCTGAGGGTGGAAGAACTTTCTGAACTTCAGAGTGATTAGCAAAAGATGCTTGTTGGGGGAACTTCCACTGAAGAGGAAGACAGGAGGAAGTTTGCAGCTATTTGATAAAATCCATTATGGAAAAACGGAATGAGTACCAGGATTTTCTTAAGAGCCACCCCAACATGACTGTAACAGTGTTGAATCTTCTGAATGATAGCATGGTTTCTCATTTCTGGAAGCTTATGTAGTGCAGTAAACAAAAAAATGACATTAGATTATTCACAAAAATTGACCCTGCAGCTAAGAGACAAAGAAGAAAGGAAACACCTGAAGGAAATCTCCCCAGTGTCCTTATGGAGGGGAACTCTCCCTCCAAACAATAACCTTCCCAACCACCTTTCTCTCCTCTGCACCAGAAGTCACCTTAAGCAAGGATAGTGTTCCCTCTCTTCACACTGTATTGTACTTTGTTTCATATTTTTATGGTTAAAAATACATATGGTTCAGAATGGATTAACGTTATTCACATTTAACCTTATGGGAAGATGTGTTTCACTTTGTGAACTGTTCAGTGTGCCACCAGAATCATGGAGTGAATTAAGTTCATGAACGGAGGTGCCATTGTATTCAATAGCTCATCAGTCCTTGGCATGGCTTAGTCTTCAGAGGTGGGTGCTCTGTGCTTTCTGAAGAATTTATCTTGGGCTGACTGGAAGCCTATAGCACATATGCTCTCTTTTCTTTCTCAGCTGTGGTCAGGTTTCAAAAGCAGGCTCTCTGTGTTTTTGGAGACCCAGCTTCCTCCTTTTCCCTCTGGCATTTAGGATCCCTCCTTCAAAAATTTCTCCAATCTACTTCCTGCCTCCCCACTCCTGAGCATGTACACAAAGGCAGAGAATACAAGGACACAATGAGATAATTGGGTTGATTTTTCAAATGCAGCACTGATCACAATAACTGAAATGTGGAATCATTCTAAATGTGCATCAATACATGAAGAAATAAACATATTTTATATAATACCAAAATGTATTATGCTCCTTATAAGAAATATTTGAGAAAGTTTCTACAGATAAGATTCACTTAAATTTAAGTGTCTTGCAGAATTTGGTATTTTCCTTGAGTAACATTTCTATAGATACTAGTGAGAAAAATTTAAAACACAGCTGAAGTAATGGAATATAAAACAGCATAACATGTGTGTCTTAATATGTGCTACTGATTTCTATTTGAATACAAATATTTCAGTTACTAGTTAAAAATCTAATATAAAAACGCAGCAATGAATATCTTTAAATTTGAATTATTTCTAAATTTTTGTGATATATATCACCCTTCTGAGTCATCCTGCATCTAGAGGTTTAAGGTTGTCTCCTGGACTCTCAGAGGACATGGTTTCAACAACACCCTTGACCATTTCACCCACTTAATTGCCTCCTCAGTTAGGAAGTGATAAATGTACATTAGCTTTGGACCAGTGCTAAGACTACTTAGGAAGTCTGCAAGTCAAATCACACAGAAATTGTACAAGAAAAAGTAGCATTGGCTGTGGAATACAAAGTTATTCTGGGATGATCTTGACCTTTGAGGACAGATTCTGAAGAGCTTATGTTTACCCATTTCTATGGACACAGTCAGCTGAGGGAAATAAGAGGAAAATATGTCTGACCATGCATGCTTATCAGGATATTCCAATCTAATTTTGTCCTGACTACCGTGTTTAACAAATTGTGAGGAAAAATTCTCTGCAAATTTGGGTGACTTTAATGGGTCAATTATGTAAATGTCTTTGCTCTGATACCTCAGGAAGAAGGAATTATAATGTTGTTCTATGAATCAGCTGAGAGAACTGGTGACATATTTTGCAATTATTTTGTTGCAAGAGGTAAGAGGACTAGAGGATGATATGGTGCTCCTAGGGATTTCTGTGTGTCTAGAACACCCCTGCTTATTTTAAAATTAGAGATAGAGGAGAAAGATTTTAAAAACTAAAAATGCTTTGAACATTGATAAATCTGAGATTGAGGCAGGAGCCTCCAATCATTATTGAGTAATAATTTTATTTAGGGAAAGTGCGAGCTGTCATGCTGCTAGAAGAGTAGGTGTGCACCACACCTCCCGGGCACTAGCCAGGAAAGCACAATCTGGGCACCCTATTACATCCTGCTCAAACATTTCCATCTAATGCCAAGAAAGACATTTAGCATCCACATGAGACACTTGTTCTTGTAACTCCTTAGACTTTCTGCTTTTGGTTTCACATCTACAACCTCACTTGTCCAAACCACACTACTCATTGTTATTTTTCAAAATATTTGTTCAATAACTTCTAGAAAGAGCCAACAAAATAGGAATATTTTTGTTATATGTACCTGCTGTTCCCATGAAATATGTTAACTAATTTACCAGTTCCATCCCCCAAGCCTTCCCCAAGCTGCCAGCTAGATATTCTAAGGCAAAAAAGATGCCAGAACACTTTCTGCTCCTAAGAAACCAGCACATTTCATTTCACTTCATTTCTGTCCACTCTAAATTATCTTTCACAGCATGCATGGTTCCCTTTTCTTGTAAGACAGAGAGCAACATTGTGATTATTCAACAGTATTCCGATGAATTCCAACTGAAACAGAGTCAAGTTGAGTAAAGTAAATATGACTAGAAAACCGGAATTGGAGGCTTTCTGTCAACAAGGAATCAGTAGTATCTAAATAACAAAAGGAAGAAGCAGCTGGGTTGAGAAATTAGCCAACATGAGGAACTTCACAGAGATTTTGCAGATGGGATTCTCTGATGATCCCATGCTCCAGAAGGTGTAGGCCATGCTCTTCTCCCGATTTAGCTGGCAGCCCTGACAGGGAACCTCCTCATCATGGCCCTCATCACTGCTGACCAGCATCTTCAAACTCGTTTGTACATTTTCCTGAAGAATTTGTCTTTCTTCGATATCTGCTACATCTCAGTCACTGTCCCTAAATCCATCATGAACTCTCTGACCAACATCTATTCTATCTCCTTCCTGGGTTGTGACTTGGAGGTTTTCTTTCTGATTGTTCTTTGTGACACAGAGTATGCATTCCTTCTGGTGATGTCCTATGATCACTATGCTGCCATCTCCCACCCACTGCATTATGAGGCTCTCATGAACAGGGACACCTGTTTGCAGATGGTGACGGCCTCCTGGCTTCGGGGGATGCATCTATGGAGCCCTGCACATGGCAGGTACATTCTCTGTCGGTTTCTGTGAGACCAACAAGGTGAGCCAGTTCTTCTGTGAGGTCCCAGCACTTCTCAAACTTGCCTGTTCTGGAGAATCTCTGCTGGAGCGTGGGCTGATCATTGCTAGCTGTGTGGCTGTTTTCATGTATTTTATTGCGATGCTTGTATCTCATGTTCACATTTTTTTTACTATACTGAAAATTCCATCTACAAAGGGTAGAGTGAAACCTCTTTCCACCTGCCTGCCTCACGTCACTGTAGTGACATTGTTCCCCTGTTCTGGGTCTGTTACATATGTAGCTGAAACTTTTATAACTTCATGTTCACTGAAATCATTGACATCACTGCTTTACACAGTGCTTCCCCATGTGGTGAACCCTGTTATCTACAGCCTGAGAAACCAGGAGCTTCAGGCTGCCTTGAGGAATGTGATAACTGGGGAAATGTCTAGGATTTTCATTTTAATATAAAGATGTAAAATTTAATTACAGTAGTCATTTGGTTGCTCATAACAGTTCTATTCCCTTTTGCTACTCCAAAAATTTCTCTCGTTCTGTGTATAATGAAGGACTAGGTCAATATTTAATCTTCCCTGTTGGAAATTTTCAATTCAGTGGCTCTCTTTTCACTATTGACTTTGTATCATGGGAATTTACATCAAATTCTGGATGATTTATTTTCTCCAACAACATTTGAAAGTATACTGAGAACTCACAATACTTTTGGGCAGTCACAACAACAACATTTTTATTCTCAATGTGGGAAATACACTTCATATTCAAAGCATCTGTAGTTACAGTGCTGTTGTATAGATCTCATTACTTGGGTTCAAAGTTTCCTGCTATCCATGCTAATGACTTACTTCTGCTGGGGGTTGGAACAGCCCTCAGAGGCCTGAGAACTGCAAGGTCTAGAGGCAGCCATGATGGTGCTCCGGCTGAAGTCTAGATTCAAAGAGGTCTCAACTGCAAGGCTTTTCCTTCCATGTGACAAACTCAAAACCCACAATTCTAAAAGAATTAACCTCTGTTTTATATTCCATTTGTTTTGGTCTTGTCTCCATTGTTTTTCTATCCCTCTTAAATATTGGGTATTTGGGGCCGGGGCTTTAGCTCAGTGGTTTTGCCACCTGCTGCGCAAGCACAAGGACCTGAGTTTGATCCCTGGTATCAAAAACTATATAGGGTTTTTTTTTTCATGTTAAATTAGCCTTACTCTTTCTCTTTTTCCCCCTTTGGGAACAATTGGATTTTACTTTAATACATTTTATATTAATGTAATACAAGTAGATGTTAAGGCATTCTATGAAAATTATGCTACATAAAAATTATTAGAGAATTACAGTAGTAAATACACTTTGCATCATGATCGTGAGGATATATTTTTAATTGCTAATCTGGTTCTAGCTTTTCTAATAATATATTTTTGTCATAAAGTATTTTAATTATTAATAAAGTATCTCACGGTACAATTTTGAACAATTTCTTTCTATTTCCTAATATTATTCTTTTTAGTCCTTATTTACATTTTGAGTTTCTCACAGCAGACAGAAATTATGATACTTACATGTGAGTTCAATTTATTTCATTCAAGAATATGCATCCACTTATCTAGAAATCCCTCAAGGTTATCCTCATTTATACCTGAATAGTAGTTCATTATATATAAAAAAAACCTTTTGTATCCATTGATCAATTGATGAGCATTTGCATTTTTCCCCATGTTTTAGCTTTTACATCTGTACCACTATAAACATGGGTGTGCATATATTGCTGTGGTTTGATGTTTTTAATTATTTTGAGAATATCCCCAGAAGTGGGATAGCTGGATAAAATGGGATCTCTAATCCTAGTTTTTTGTGGTATCTCCACACTGATTTTCACAGTGGTTGCATCAGTGTACATTCCTACCAACATTGGAGAAGGCTTTCTTTTTCTCCACAGCCCCACCAGTATTTGTTATTGGCTGATTTCTTGATAATGGCTATTCTTTCTGGACCAAGTTGGAATCTCTGGGTTGTTTTAATTTGTATCTCTTGAATGACCAGTGATATTGAGCATTTTTTCATTTCTTTCTTTGAAGTTTCTACTTCTTCATCTGAGAAGTGTGTGTCAGCTCAGATGGCCATTTTTGGATTAGGTCTTTAAATTTTGTTGGGGTGATTTTTAAAAATTCTTTATCTGCTCTAGATGTTAGCCTCTTTTTCTGAAGAACCACTGGGGAAAATGTTTTCTCTGACTTGAAATTCCTTTTAACAGTGCCCATTTTATTGCTCATGACCCTGTAGAGACCTTATAAACAATATGAGAGTTGTTGGTCTGGTCTTGAGAGCCAGAGAAGTCCCTCTCAGGTTTGTAATGAAATAAGCCTGTACTGTTGAGCTTGTACCCCTGCTTCTTTTCCTTTTTTTCCTAAAATCTGGTGCCTAACATGGGTCAGAATTCAAGAGGATGACCTCAGTAACCCTCACGTCTTCCTTTTGTGAACTACACACCCCATTTCTTCCCACTCTTACCCCCCTTCCTTATGAGCTCATAAGGTCATATGCCATTCCTTGCTAACCCTTTCCTCAACACTGGACACCTAATTGCCCAGCAAAGCACTGCTAAGATTTGCCCCACCTTACCCCAGGTGAGCCTGGGAAGTGTAGGTTCATCCCAGACCCTGGTGGGTCCCACAGGGCTGGGTTCTGTTGTGGACTTCTGCAGACATTTGGAGCATAGTCTCTTGCCCCAACTCTCAGAAACAACTTCTCTGATCTGGTGAGGCCATGTCCACAAGAGAATCTCTGTGACCCTAGTCCTTTTTTGGGGACATCACAACACAAGGCTAGGAGCACCAGGACACTCTCTTATCAGTTACTATGGGTGCCTAAATTTCTCAAATTATGCAGATAATCATTTAGGTAGTGCTTTAAAAATTCTTTCACCCTTTGTTTGGTTCAAAAGGGATATTCTGCCAAAATAACACATATCTTATGCAGGCTATGGTCTGAGTTGGTACACTTGACTTCCAAAATTTTTATACTATTGATATCTACCTTCAGGGAAGTGGGAAGTGACAGGAGGTCCCTTATGCTCAAGATTTCTTTGCTCTCTGATATCTTTGCTTCTCTTTCCTTTCTCTCTCTCCCCCCCTTCAATATCACCTTAAAGCTGATACACATAACAGTAAAAGTCAAAGCATTCCAAATAAATAGGGATGACACCCCAGAGATAAGGCCCTACAGGGGAGATCTGAATTATAATACTGTATACCAGTTGAGTCTATTTCATAAAAATGAAGGGCTAAAGGCAGCAAAAGTCAAGCCAGTAAATTATGTCATACTGGGAGAAATTTTTCAGGAAAACCCTGCTTCATTATATTTTTTTAAAGGTACAAGGATCTGTTTTTTTGTTTGAGCCCAACTTTATTTTTTTATTCTTTTTGAGATTTCCATGACAAGCTATTTATATGTTTTTAGAATGACCAAAACTATTCATCATCCTTTCACTGCCTCTTGAATCCCATTTGAGTCTAAACAAGCAAATTCATTTCTAACAATTAAAAATTCATTGACAGGGACAAGACGAATAGGAGAAATAAAAATATTAGGCCTAGGGAAACAAAAATTGATAAATTTCCTTTTGGCTTTCACTTTGAGTGGATATTTTTGTTTAATTGATATACTTAAGACATTTCTTGTACATTGTAAATTCTCAGACTACAACTAGAGAATTATCTTGCTTTTCTTTATGCTTTCTGCTGGTAGTAATATACTTTTGCCATTCAAGTTTACTTGGAGTCTCACTTCCCAACCAGTGAAATTTAACTATGTGACAATTCAAGAACCCCCTCCCTAGGCCCCGTCTTTCCTCTCTGGTCTAATTGGTGCTTCCAGGCAAAGGCTCTAATTCTCATTTCTAAAATTGATAGTGGACATGAGTTTTCTGCATAGCTAATTGGGACACCTAGACTGGTCAGTGACAAGAAGCAGGACAGAGCTGCCTCCTTGGGCAGTTCTGACCTGGTTTGTGACACTCATTATTGCTGACCTCATCATGAATTAAATATATTTGTTACTCAAGTACACAGGTCTTCAAAGATACAAAATTTAAATACCAGTGATTTCCAGAATAAAGTTATTTCTGGTGGTAAATTTTTAGGCTCAAGCATCAGGCTTGCCCTTACTTACCTTCCAGCTACATGTGATAAGATGTGCTTGCCAATCCAGCATGAGAAACAGCCCACATTATTATGTGTATGTTGTGTATGTGCTCCAACACTTAATGATACTCAAATGCTGTGCAGCCTAGGCAAAGTCATATAAGATACGTTCTTCTTAGATGGCATACTATTGAAAATGACAAATTTAAATAAAAATTTCTTCATCTCACTTAATGATGTCATCAGGATTGTTATGCTGAAATGTGACCTAAAATGTTCTCATTGAAGCCTTATAATTTTCAACTGTTAATATTATGGAGGGATTCAATTTCTAAAACAACCATGATTAGTAAGAAAATAACAGTTCCCAGGTCATGTTGTATATTTCAAGGTGGTTGATATAAAAATTGTAAGATTATGCCTATTGCTCCCACTGCAATGCTAGTTTAACTCATGTCCTGGATGTTCAACAACTAAGGTTTGGAGACCAATGCGAGAAAAGTAACTGGACTAAGAGGACAGCCAATATTTTGGCCCTGACCTTCCAAGGTTAACAAGAACCTAGGTCCTTTTCTATAGGATCTTATAACTGTGTAAGCCTTGCAACTTCTTGAGTGGGGAGATTACTGGACCCCAGAGAATAGTCAACCAATGTACAATGTGCTACAGTGAGGATCACTACCCATGCTTAGACAGAAAGCCACATGGTCATGCAAGACTGTGGCACATCCTGGCAGGTGGCAGAGGATCAGGATAGATCTGCACATAGTTATAAAATTAATGTCCAAGGAGCCTTGACTATGATAGATAGTGAGAGGTTAATTTTGATTTACACAGTTTTCACTTTAACTTGGTCTTGAACATCTACAAAAGTAAAACCAAAATCATATTAAAATAAGTGTAATATAGGCTCAACATAAAAGGGGATGCCAGTCACTGACCCCTGCTGAGTCTTCAGCTACAGACAAGTCTAGAAGCCAGCTGGTTACAATTGCTATTCCAATTCCTGAAGAGCAGTGTGTGGATGTGACTCCTTCCCCAATCTTCTTTTTCATTCAGATGTTAATGCTTTGGTCATATGTGCTTTAATCTCTTGGTAAAGTTTGTTTATTCTTACCTAGAGCCTGCCAAACTCCCAGTAATGATGCAGTGAAACTAATGATAAAAGTGCCTGTGATCCATTGCCTGCACACATTCTCCCCAAGAGGACACTTGTGCCATGCTAAACACAACATTGTTTTTATTCCAGATCATCATACTAATGTAGCCACAGCTCTGGAGGGGATAGACACAGAGGTTTGGCAGTACAGGAAATGTCTTCCCTCACCCTGCAATGTTCATCAGATTCATAGAAATCCACTACCCTATGTTGGATTATTTATTTTGTAGTTTCTATTCTCTTTCTTCCTATTTATTATTGCCATTGCTAATCAATTTATCTCAAAGATTTCTCACCAATAGGATGGCAGCCATTTCATGGATATTTGCTAAAGACCACATCAGTATGGTTCTATTTATTCAGTTCAAACAAAACACTCATGATCACCATCACCCCTAATCAGCAGGATTTCTCAAGAAATCCTTAAGAAAGAAATGCACCACCTATTTTCCTTATCTAACTATACAGTCTAGAATGAAGGAATCAGACCACTGCCATACAAGTCTGAGCAGAGACCACTTCAAATCCTTTACCTTGCTGTACTTGTATACCTGCTGCAGGTGAATCATCATGGGCTGATAAGGGCCAGCAAGCACAGCTGCACCCTATAATTCCCAAACATTGTTCAGCCCTGCTCTTGACAGACAGCATGGAACTCCTTGTATGTCCTTAAGTGGATAGCCACAACTCCTTTGTATTGAACTATCTCCTCTGAAAGCCCCATTGTGATGTTTGCCTTCCACAGGCCCCATTTTTTATTCCCATGACCCTATGGATACCTCCTAGACTGTATTAGAGTTGCTGGTCTGGTCTCTAGTGCCAGAGTGATCCCTCTCAAGTTTGTGATGAAATAAGCCTGTCCTGTTGAACTTGTACCACTACTTCTTTTCATTTTTCTTCTAACACTGACCATCAGTATAATTTCCCCCACACAAACCTTACTAAAGGTTCTTAGATATGGACTGCATCTCATACATGTAATTTAAGCAGAGTGAATTCTGGCACATGTATGCTGATTGAAAGCACTTGTGATAACCTGTCATTCATTCCTATCAATCTTATCTAGAGAGACAAAGAGTAGCACCCAAATTAGCATGTGTGTTCTTTAAAATTTCAAAAACCTGATTCATCTGTATGCTGTGCTGTGCTTTTCATTTCCCTGTTGCCTGATACTACATTCCTGTTCACACCTGCCTTGGGCACATCTTCCCATTATCTTTCAATAATGTGGCTAATTTTTCTTTTACCTTCAGCTGTACATTAGAAATTCTTTACTCATCATATACAAGAGCCTGGAATCTACCCATCAGATCCAACACACAGCATCATTTGGAGAGGCCAGCTGGGAGATGTTGGATGACATTGGCAGACATCAACCCAGCCACAAAGGAAGGTCCTTCTCCTCATGGGAAGACCCTCTCTCCTCATTTTTACAACAACCAAGGGTGCTTGTTCTGGACACAGGGGTAGGAGATGACCAGGCTGTGGAGATAAAAGGTTCCAAGTTTGCAGGGAACACAAAGGATTCTACCAATTGGTTTGGGCTGTATTTTGCTGTTGATCTTTTCAATATGGAAAGCCCCTGTAGTACCCATGGTTTCCTAAACCATTAAGAGAATGAAACTGAGCAGAGCAGAAAGTTAGGCTGCCATGGCTGAGTGCCACAGCTTTGGTAAAGCTGTTGACAATGAGCAGCTCTGGTGGCCTACACTGGAATTGGAACACTTTTTTTCTGGACAGAGTCTTCCAGGCAGGTTCCTTGTTGATTCACATGGGCCTGGTCTTCCTGAGGCTGCTGATTTTCCCTGGAGGGTGCCGTGGGAAGCATGTGCTGGACCATTCAGGTTTTGTCACTTGGATAATGGCCAGAGACCTTTGTGGGAGCCAGTGGAGCTCATAGGCTCACACTGAAAGTTTGCCCTCCTGAGGATTCTGTCTCCCCCTTGCTGTTGAAGGAGTGAGCTTTGAGCCTCTACCTATCCACACCCCTGTAAGTCTTTCAGAGGGCCCAAGTTCTTTGGATTTTTAGTGCTCATCAAGTGAAATAGAGAGCTAAATAGTAGAGTACTAGCATAGTGCTTCCTTGTGGGGGGAACAGAAAGAAAAACTTGTTTTAAAAAAGAACAACATGGGTGTGTTGTTATAATCCCAGCCCTTGGGAGGCTGGCAACAGGACCACTGTGAGTTTGAGGAAAGGCCGGGATACATAGTGAGTTCAAGTCCATCCTGAACTACATAGTGAGACCTGTCTAAAAACAAACAAGCAAACAAACAAAATATCATATAGAGCTGGCAAAAGCCAATAAAATATATGATTGCATGTGATTAAATGTTCTTTTAAAAATTATTTCATGTTAATTATTCTCTTTAATATTAATTTATTCTCATTAATTTGTAGAAATATATGCATAAGCTCATATGTTCATATTCTATGCTTTACATATATGATACAAATAGACATTTATATTGGTATGTATTGTATGCATAGTTAATATTCACAATGTTACAAATAATTTTTCTAGAACTGACATTTTATGCTAGTTTGTATATGATACAAATCTTTCACACATAATAGATAATTGATAATTTTCTCTAACACCATCATTATTATTAGTTAATATGGTATTAGACTATTTAATCAGTGAAATGAATTACAGAGATTAAATAATTGGATTAGAGACAAGAAAATGCGGACTTCATTCTTTAAAAAATGACACATTTGCGGAAAAAGTGAAACTCTAAATCCCTCATATCTCCTTTCTTTTCCTTAGACTCATTGTACTGGGTTACTGTGCTGTGCTCTAAAATTTCAGGGCCAGAATACTTTGCTTTTCTTATCCAGATGTGGAAACTGTAGCACCCCTCTTCCTCTCTCAACTCCCTACCCTGAGGGTCATCTAGACTCCATGTGGGTGTCTAAGACCTGACAGTAGAGTAAATCAGTAAAATCAATAGTGTTAAAACATGCATGCCATGGAACTACAGATTCAATGCAGTCCCTTAAACATTCCAATGTTAGTCTTCAAAGAAACACATAGTACAGGGCAGAAATACATGAATGTCTATAAAAGATTCTAAATAGACAAAGCGATATGGAGCAAAAAGAGTGAGATTTAATACAAAAGACCATCTGACTTCAGATTATACACCAAGTCCATGTTAATTAATACAGCATAGTATTGGCATGAAAACAGACAGAAAAAGTGGAACAGGATAGATGACTTGGAAATAAATCCACATGTTATGGCTTATATTTAGGTGTTGCCCCAAAGTCTCATACTTTCCCTAGGTAGCTAAATCTAGAGTGTGTGATTGATTCATTAGTTCCTAAGGAAACTAGGATTAAGAGTGTGAGTGTTACCCACTCTAAGTAGTTTGAATAATATAAAAGTAGTAGAAAGATGCTGTTAAGGTCCCTTTTTACTTTTGCTACCTTGTGTGCACCATGTTGTTTCTCCTCTGCGATGCCTGTTTGCCATCACTGCCTTGGAGCCAGTCTATTATGGACTAAAACCTCTACAAACTGTGAGCAACTGAACCTTTTCCCCTTTAACTTTTTGTATCATGTATTTTGTCTCAGCAATGACAGCAAAGCAACCAATGCACCATAAACAGCTGATTATAACAGAAATGCCAAGAACCATAGAGAGAAAACATTTCTTGAAAAAGAAATAAGAAACCTGTGTGTTCACATTCAGAAGAGGAAAAGTAAGGCTTTGCTGCTCACCATACACAAAAATCAACAAATTGTACTAAATATTTATGTTCAAGACTCAAAAACATGTAACTACTTGAAGAAAATAGGGCAAATGCTTTATGCTATTGGTCTGACCAATGAGTTTTTAGATATAACATCAAAAACCAGACAAAAAAAAGCAACAATGATGAAAATTCACACATTCAAGAGAGTTTACAGTTTGGAAGAAATTATTTGTGAACTATAAGTTTGAAGAGACAGTAATATCTAAAATTTTGAAGGGACTCAAATAATTCAAAGGCAAAAGGACAAATAATCATAACAGAGGCTAAACAAGTGAGTATAAATTTCTAAAAATAAGCAAAATGTCTAAAAAGTATGAAAAATTGTTCAAAATAATTATCAAAGAAATGCTAGTAAAAATCACAATGAACTATCACCTCACTTCAGATGTAACAGCTATTACAAAAAAGGCACAACTAAATGCTGATGAGGCTGTAGAGACAGTAGAGCTCTTAGGCAATCCAGGTGTAAATGTAAATTTCTATAGGAATTATGGAAAAGAGTATATAAGTTTCTTAAAAATGTAGAAATATTCTGTGATCTAGCAATTGTGTTACTGAGTATTAATGTAAATAAAATTAACATGTCAAAATATGTCTACATTCCCATTTTTACTACTGTACTATTCACAATAGAAAGACAGAATTAACCTAGATGTTCATCAATTGAGAAATAGAAAAAGACAAAGTGATGTGATATATGAGATGTGATAACAAAATGCAGTAAGTGTTTAAATTAAAAAATTATAGGAAAGATACATTGCCATGGATCCCCTTCAAAATACTCCCTCTTACTTTGGACAATTATCCCAGCATTCTTGCCTCTTCCAGTAGCAGTTCTGGAAGTGCTCTTTCCTGAGTGTCTTTAATTATGCTGTCATGGCTTCCTTATTATCCCAAGTCAAATAAAATATTTACCTTTCGTGATCATTTTGACTTTGGGAGACAGAAAAGTCTCATCATGCCAGAGTTAGTGAATAGGGAGGTTTACAACACACTGGAAAGTTTTCACTTGACAGAAATTTCCATTGGCCTTTGATCAATGACAGGGTAATCATAAAATATGGTAAACATTTAAATTTTATAATTTTATTACAGTAAAATACACATTGCCATGAATCACACCTCAAACTACAAAAAGTCACTACTACTCACTCTTGCTTTGAGCACACTTATTTCATTATTCTTAGTAATATGTCTTTTACTGTAATGTTTCTTAGTTAATTTAAATATTGACTGCATCTTTCACCATCAGAACACTATTCACAGAAAAACAAATATTTAATGATCTCATTCTTGTGTTTTAAGTCTGATGTGATGATGGTTGGGGCTTTTCAGATGTGGCTGGAACAAAGATGTGTGAATGTGGATTAAGGGCGTGATACTGGGATTGAGGGTGTGTGGTACTGTTATTTCACTGATTGGAATTATCATAGTTCTGGGTGTGGCTGAATGGATTTACTGAAAATAGAACCCACAACCTTGATGTGGGTGGTACCACCCAACAGGTTTGTAACCTGTATGGAATAAAAGGGAAAAGTAAGCTTCCTGCTTGCTGCTTCTGTTGCTTTCTGGCTGTCATATCATGGCCAGTTTCTTCTCCTCACTCTGCCTGTCTGCCATGGCACCCTGCCTTGGAGCCAGCCAATTATGGATTGATACCTCTACAAAGTGTGAGACAAAATAAACCTTTCCTCCTTTAACTTTAGAGATTGTGTATTTTGTCTCAGTAATGAGAAAAGTAACTAAGGTATATAGGAAACCTAAAAAATTCAAACTCACAGAAGTTGAGAGTAGAGACCAAGGCTGGGTTAGGCAGTAGGGTCAGTAGGGTCAGTAGGGTGGTGTTGCTCAGTGGAAACGTGTTGCATAGAGATAGTAACAAGTGCTTGTGTTTTATTGCTCAGCAGGGTTAGTGTAGTTAAAATAATGCATTGCATATTTCCAAATATCTACAGTAGAGATTTGGGAAGGTGTCAATACAAAAGAAAAGTTTAACTTAATGAATATAATAATCATTAAGAATGTCATTATAAAATGTATTCTTGTACAATATTTAATGTTACCCTCCCTGAATAAGTATAGATATTATGTAGCAAGTAAAAATGAAATGTAAATAGAAAATAATAAAAGCAGTAGGTGCATATTTTAATGGAGTGCATACAATCCATGTCATGTATGTAATTTAGACATGTACCATCTAATTATGAGATACTAGCTGCCAGAAGGCAAAGGGTAACATCTTTGGTTAGCCAGATCTGCAAAGTGTATTGCAAAAGAAAGTGATTCAGTCCTAGTCTTACACCATGCACAATAATTATTCAATATGAACCAAAGGCCAAAATGAAAGACCAGAAACTATAAATCCCTTTGAAGAAAAGAGTGGAAAAACACCATGACTGATGAATGTAGGGAATGGAAAGGGGGACATTACCAGAGACCTTTGCAGTTGGTCCTGGGCTGCTGTGAGCCAGTATGATGTCCATGAGATTAGAAAGTGGAAAATAAAGACACAGAGACAGAGTGTTGAGAGAAACTGAGTCTTGGGCTTATCTAAGTTACTCTGGGCAGCAAAGACAAAGGTCTCCCAGAATATCCACTCTTTATTTGTTACAATCATGGGAAGGGGTTAAGCTCAGCAGTCCTTGGAACACCTGCTGATAACTAGTGTCTAGCAGGCCAGACTGTGGAATGAAAATGAAAGCATAAGAAAGTCTTTGATAAAGAGAACACATATTTAATTCAGAAGGGAAGAATTTAGTTGAGCCAAATTGACATTGGCTGGAAGTGAACTTAGCTGACTGGACTACTTCCAATATAACACAGCGAATTGTGAAGGGCAAGAAACTTCTGCCTCTATACCCTGTGTATATATATACATACATATATATACAAATATATATGTATGTGTATATATATATATATATATATATATATATATATATATCAAGATGCTATGAACCTAGTGAAAATGCAACTCATGGAATTAGAGATAAGAATAACAAGTCACTTGTATAATGTTTTGATTTACTGGGTTATAAGATACAATAAAAAAGAACATAGATACCTGATTAAAAACAGGCAAAGGACATGCATGGGTATTTCTCTACAGGAAATATACCACTGGAAATAAAGTACATGGAAGGATACTTATATCTTTATTCACTACAAAAAGACATGAGATATGTCCTACATATATTAGATTGGAAATTTCTCATTAAAAAATAAAAATAATGAAAAAAGACCAAATTCTTGTGAGGTATGAAAAACTATTCCTTTTGTATTGTTGGTTGGGACGTAAATGGTGTAGCCATGGTAGAGAGCAGTGTTCATTTACTGAAATACATAGCTAAACATTGATCTACCACATGGTCCAGCAATTCCACTATTGTTGGGCAGTGTGACTGTCTAGATCTATGATCTAAGAGGGACACACAGCCCGGAAGAATTCAAGTGCCAGGGGTGATGTACGGTTGGTAAGTGGAGGGAGAATCTTTTTGAAATGGAGTGGCAATTCACTCCAATCAAGGAGAACTTTCCTTTTTGTTGAAGTGGGAGTTTTTGTTACTATATGGCACTTTGGAGAACTGTCATGGTGCCCAAAGCCTACCAGGGCGTCAAAACCACAATGTGAATGAGATTAGGATTAATTATAATTCAATCAAGTAGTCACTTTTGGCTCTTTGGGATACAGTAACACCTTGGTTCATAAACATTTCTATGCATGAAAAATTTTGTTCCACCATCTTTCTTCTCACAGACACGTGGTTGTGGCTTCCTCTATTCAAGACTGTGGTCACAACCAGACCTGTGAACACTTGGTGCAAAGATTTTTGTGCACTTTTTAGCATGTAGAATATTGTACAGTATTATTCAATCCAGCATGGCTCCAAAGAAATTGCAGAGAAATTGATGATAAAAAGAAAGTGTAGAGCAGTAATGAAGGTGACAAGAATGCACAAAGAAAGGTTTGAAGGTTTTGAAGAAAATAACCATAGAATCAAAGAAGGAAATTGTAGGAAATTGTGAGAATGGTATCCTGTGACTAGTATGGCCTTAGAGTACAAGATGGCAAAATCAGCATCTTTACTATTTTGAAGAATAAAGATGCCACCAAAGGAGCTGATGTGGCAAAAGGTGTAAAGATGTCAACCAAGCAGAGGACACAAATGCTGGAAGAGGTGGAAAAACTTTTGTTAGCATGGATGAATGAAAAATTGCTTGCAGGTGATAGCATTAATGGACCTGTTATCTGTGAAAAAGCCAGGAGAATGCACAGTGATTTACTGCAAGAAAATCCTCTACCAGAGCAACAAGTGATGAATTTAAGCAAGTAGAGGGTGGTTTAATACATTCCACAAGAGAAGTGGCATCCAGGGTGTGATAAGACATGGTGAGGCTTCCAGGTCTTTTTATTTAAATTAAATTTTATTGGTACATTTCAGGTATATAATATAATGCTATACACCATTGTAAATTTCTACCTTTACATAATATATCTTGGTTCTTATTTTTTCCCCAATCCCCTGCCTTCCCTTCAACCCCTCCATCCCTTATTATTTACAAAGACTTTATTTCCATTTTTCCATTTTCTCATACTAATTTGATTCACTTCTTTCCTTTCCCTTACCCCTACCACTTCCCCTTCCCCTTTGCCACTTGTTTTCCTATTTCACATTGTCTATTATACCTTTTAGTCCTTATTTACACTTTCAGTTTCTCACACAAGATAAACTATTTGGTATTTACATATGTCGTATTTATTTCACTTAAGAGTATCACCTCAATGTGCATACATTTAGCTATAAATGGCTATAATTTCTTATTTTTTATAGCCCAATAGTATTCCCTTTTATTTACAAAAACCACATTCTCATGATCCAGTTTCCAGGTGATGGGCAACTGGGCTGCCTCTAGGTTTTCCCTATTACAAATTGTGCTTCTACAAACATGGATATACATATATCATTGTGGTATGAGTGTTTTAATTCTTTGGGGAAGATACTCAGCAGGGGACTATCTGGGTCAAATGGGACTTCCCTTCCTAGTTTTTGAGGTGTCTCCATATGGATTTCCACAGTGGTTGCACCAGTCTACACTCCCACCAGCAGTGGAGCCGTGTTCCTCTTTCCCCACAGCCCCACCAACATTTGTTATTGGCTGATTTTAGGATAGCAGGCATTCTTTCTGGGCCAATGTGGAATCTCAGCATTGTTTTCATTCACATCCCTCGAATGACCAGTGACATTATACATCTTATCGTATTTTTTTTGCTATTTCTACTTCTTTGCCTGAGAAATATCTGTTAATTTCAGATGCCCATTTTTGGATTGAGTCTTTAAATTTCAGAGGTCTGATTTTTTAAAGTTTTTTATAGATTCTAGATAGTAGACTTTGAGGAAAAATTTTTCCCAAATTGTAGTTTGTCTCTTCATATTGTTGATGGTTTCTCTTGCTATGCAGAAGCTTTTTAATAAGAAGATATTCTACTTTTTGATTGTTTGTTCTAGCTGAAGTGCAACTGAGATTTTGTTCATAAAATCTTTTGCTCCAACAATGTCTTCAAGAGTTCTACCTAATGTCTGATCCAGCCTGTTCAGCGTGTCTGATTTAATATTTATCTTTAATCTTTAATCCATTTCAACTTTAGTTTAGTGCAAGGTGAGAGATATAGTTCTAGTTTTAATCTTTGGCCAATTGAAACTCAATTTTTCCAGCACCATTTAATAAAGAGACTATCTTTCCTCCAGTGAGGGTGTTTGGCTCTTTGTCAAAGATGAGGTGGCTAAGTGTGTCTGGAGTTGTTTCTGCACCTTCTAATGTGTTTCACTGGTCCTCAAATGTTTCTTTGCCAGTACCATGCTGTTTTTATCACAGTAGCTTTGTAGTATAGTTTCAAGTTGGGGGCTGTAATACCTCCTGCCATGTCTCTGTTGCCTAGAATTGGTTTTGCTATTCTAGGTCTCTTGTTCCAGATGAATTTTTGCATTGTTTTCTCAAGGTTTGAGAAGTATGCTGCTGTGATTTCAATTGGGACTGCATTAAATCTATAAAGGAGTTTTGGAAGAATGGCCATTTTCACTATGTTGATTCTTCCTACCTAGGAGCAAAGGATGTCTTTCCATTTTCTGATATCCTCTTCAATCTCCTTTTAAGAGTGCTATAGTTTTCAGAGAAGAGATTTTTTATTTCTTTTGATAGGTTGATCCCTGTGTATTTCAGTTATTTGGATGCTATTGTGAAAGGAATTGTTTGCCTTATTTCTCTTTCAGTGATTCTGTTGTTTGTGTAGAGGAAAGCTATTGATTTTTCTGTGTTGACCTTGTATCCAGCTACTCTACCGAATTTGGTTATTAAGTCTAGAAGACTTTTGGTGGAGTTCTTGGGTTCTTCTATAAAGAGTATCATGTCATCTGCAAATAATGAAAATTTGACTTCTTTATTTCCTATCTTTATTCCTTTTATTTCTTTATCCTGTCTAATTGCTGTGGCTAATGTTTCCAAAACTATATTGAACAGGTGTGGTGATAGTGGAAATTCTTGTCTTTTTCCTGATTTTAGTGTGAAGGATTTCATTTTTTGACCATTTAGTATGATACTGGTTGTTGGTTTTTCATAAATGGTTTTTATCATATTCAGGTAGAGCCTGTCTATTCCAATGTTTTGTAAGGTTTTTAATCATAAATGTATGTTGGATTTTGTCAAATGCTTTTTCTGTATATATTGAGATGATCATATGGATTTTGTCCTTGGCTCTATTAATATAGTGTTTACATTTACTGATTTGCATAAGTTGAACCATCCCTGCATCCCTTGCATGAATCCCACTTGGTCAGGGAATATGATCTCCTTGATTATTTTCTGCATTCTATTTCCCACTATCTTCTTAATGATATTTGCATTTATGTTCATTAGTGAGGTTAGCCTATAGTTCTCTTTTACATTTGGGTCTCTCTCTGATTTGGGGATCAAGGTGATGCTTGCTTCCATTAATTAATTTGGGAGTATTACTTCCCTTTCAATTTCATTGAAGATTTTAAACAGTTGTGGCACTGATTTCTCTCTAAACGTCTTGTAGAATTCAGTAGTGAAGACATCAGGACCCAGATTTTTCTTACTTCCTAAGTTTTTAATTATATTTTCAATTTCATTGATGATATTTGGTTGTTTAGAAGTTTTAGGTCTTTTTTGTTAAGCTTTTGTAATTCATACATATCTAGGAGTCACTCCATTTCTTCTGTGGTTTCCATCTTATTGACTTATAACTTCATGAATTAGTTATTGATAATTCTCTGGATTTCTGCTGAGTCTGTTGTAATTTCATCCTTTTCATTCCTAATTGTATGGATTTGGGCCTTTTTTTTTGGATAAGGGTTGTCAGTTTTGCTTGTTCTTTCAAAGAACAGACTCTTGGCTTCATTGAATTTTTGTATCATTCTCTTAGTCTCCATTGCATTGATTTCTGCTTTGATCTTTATAATTTCCTCCCTTGTATGAGCTTTGCATTTGTCTTGGTCTGCTTTTTCTAGAAGCTTGAAGTTCAGCATCAGGTTATTTGGGCTCACTCTGTTTTCCTAATATTGGTATTCACTGCTATGAATTTACCTCATGAGACTGCTTTCATTGTTTCCCATAGAGTTTGATATGTTGTATTGACATTTTCATTTATTTGTAGGAACTGTGAGATTGCTTCTTTACTTTCCTCTGTGACCCATTGGTTATTCAGAAGTATGTTCAATTTCCATGTGCTTATGAAATTTTTATGGTTTCTTTTGCTATTGATCTCCAATTTCATCATACTAAGGTCTGATAATATATAGGGGATAAGTTCAGTTCCTTTGCACCTACTTAAACATGTTCTCTGAGTGAGGATGCAGTCTATTTTGGAGAATGACCCGTGCTCAGCTGAAAAAAATGTGTATTCTGATTTTGTGGGGTGGAACACTCTGTAAACATCTGGTAAGTTCATGTTTTCAAGAGTTTGACTGAGTTCTAGTATTTTGTTGCTTATTTTTTTTCTAGTTGATCTATTTGTGACAGTGGGGTATTGAGGTCCCCCACTACTATTGTATATTAGTGCTTATATGATTTTTCTTGTCCATTAGCATTTGTTTTATATAGTTGGGTGCACTAGAGTTTGGTACATATATATTTACAATTGTCATCATTTCCTCTTGTATTGTTCCCTTTACAAGGATGTGGTGTCCTTCATTGTCTCTCTTAATCAGTGTGGGTTTGAAATTCACTTGATCTGCAACAGGATAGCTACTCCTGATTTCTTGTGGTTCCTTTCACATAGGGTTTTCCACCCTTTAACTTTCAATTTATGACTTTCTTTTGGAATTAGGTGTGTTTCTTGTATGCAGCATATTGTTGAATCAAGCTTCTTGACCCATTCTGCCAGTTTATTTATTTTAATTGGTGAATTGAGATCATTATCATTGACGATTATAACTGATATGTATTAACTTATTTTCATGACCTTTTCTCTTTGTTGGATTCTCCCCCTTTGCATTTAATTGCTTGTTATACCTGATGGATTCATTTAGCTGGGCTTCCTGGGTTTATGATCCTCATTTTCTTTTCCTAGGATATTGTCTAAAATTTTTGTAGTACTAGTTTTGTATTCATGAACTTTCTCAGGAGCTCTTTGTCATGAAAGTATCTTATTTCTCCATCAATTTTGAAAGGTAGTTTTGTAGGGTACATCAATCTGGGTTGGAGACTTTTTCTTTAGGGCTTGAAATATATCACTCCATGCTCTTCTTGCCTTAAGGGTTTGCATTGAGAAGTCCGTTGTGACACTGATGGGCTTTCCTTTGTATGTGATTTTTCTTTTCTCTAACTGCTTATAGAATTCTGTTCTTCTCTTGGGTTTATGGAATCTTAACTATTATATGTCTATGTGTAGAATTTTTTTATCAAGGCTAGTTGGAGTCCTGTATGCCTCATTTATCTGTATGCTAAGTTCTTTTGCCCTGCTTGGAACGTTTTCTGTCATCTCTTCTCTGAACAATTTTTTATATCATCTTTACTCTCTCCTGTTTCTTCATTGACTCTGATCAGTCTTATGTTATTCTTCTTTGCATTGTCTAACAGGTGCTTGATTTATTTCTCATGACTGCTTATAATTTTAAAGAAATTTTTCTTTCCCTGGTCACTAATTGCAATCTTATCTTCTATATCTGAAATTATATCCTCACATTGGCTCTTTCTGCTGCATAAATTTTCAATGAAGTTCCTAATCTCCTGGAAGTCAATTTGCATCTGTTTTTTGGATTCCATTTGTTTCCTATGTTGGGATTCCATCATGTTTCTCAACTTCTCTAGTTTTTTTATGTGTGTTCTGTCTAAATTTATTCATCATGTCTTGCACTATGAGCCCAGTCTCTGCTATTATATGAGAAATTATTTCTGATTTCATTTTTTCCAGATCCTCTTTTGTTGCCACTTCAGGGTGTCCAGGTGGTAGAGTATTCAGAGTGTTCCTTCTCATTTCCCTTTGGGGTTGTTTTAGGTCATCTGGAAGTCTGGTTTTGAGACTTATTTTTGTGTCTTCTCATTTTGACAGTGGTAAGGAGTGTATGCTGCTGGCACCTGCACAGCTTCACCTCCTTAGTGCTGGGGGAAGCTCACCTCCTCTGCAGTAGGGCCAGTGGTACAGCATCCCATAAGCCTCCTCATCTATATTGAATGTAGCTCACCTCCTCTTTTCTTGGGCTGGTTGTATAGTGGCCTGGAAGCCTCCTCCTCTGTGCTGCGTTAAGTGGTACAGCAGCCTGAAAGTGAGGCTTCCAGTTCTGACAAGCCCACTGCAGAAGCCTACAAGTAAGGATTCACAGAATTCATGAAGACAGAAGGATATGTCACTTAACAAGTGCTCAAGTGCAATGTAACAGGGCTCTTCTGAAAGAGGATGCTAAACAGAACCTATATCATACAGCACGGTGAGGCCTTGCCTGGCACAAGCCCACTCCACAAAGGACAGATTGAGCCTTTTGCTTTGTGTGATCACAAGCAATGATCTGGAGATTAAGCCATTGCTAATGTCCCAGTCCCAGATCCCTCAGTATTCAAGGAACGGTATGTGTACAAGCCCAGACTGCCTGTCTGGTACAGGGCAACTGGAAAGCTTGGAGCACAAGGCTGTTGTTCATGGAATGGTTGCAGGAGGTGTTCACACCAACCATTAAGAAATACCTTTCTGGCAACTACCTGCAAGTTCCTTCTTCTGATGGACAATGTGCCAGAACACCTCCAGCCTTGGTGAGTGACATGGGTGCTGAGTATGACTTCATTAAGTTCAGGTTCTTCACTCCCAACACAACACTTCTTCTGTAGCCCATGGACCAGCAAGTCATCAGCAACTTCAAGGAGCTGTACATGAAGGTTCTCTTCACCAGGTGTCTTAATATCACTGAAGAGACATCCTTGACTCTGAAAGGGTTCTGGAAGAAGCACTTCAATGTCCTCCACTGCATGAACTTCATTGACAAAGTCTGAGAAGATGTCACTTACTGGACCTTAAACTGAGACTGGAAGGAAACTGTGGTCAGAATGTGTCACCAAAGGTGACTTTGAAGGGTCTGAAGCAGAGGTAGTGGAGGAGATTGTGACCCTGGGCAGGAGTTTGGGTCTGGATGTCAATTGTGTAGATATGGAGGAGCTTGTAGCAGACCATAAGGAGGAGCTGATGATGCAAAAACCTGCTGAACTCCAGAATGAGCCACAGGAGGCCTTTGTTGAGCAGCATTCCAGTAAGAATAAGGAAGACAGGGAGGAGGTTTGCAGCTATTTGATAAAATCCATTATGGAAAAATGGAAAGTGTCCCAAGGTTTCTTTAAGAAGCACCAGAACAACATAACTATAATAAACAGTATTGAATCTGATAAATGATAATATAGTATCTTATTTCAGGAAGATTATTCAGCACAGAAAAAAACAAGTGACATTAGAAAGATTTATCTTCAAATTTGACCCTGCAGCTAAGAGACAAAGAAGAAAGTAAACCCCTGAAGGACATCTCCCCAATGCCCTTATGGAGGGGAACTCTCTCTCCAAACAATACCCTCCTTCCCAACCATCTTCTGGCCCTCCATGCCAGAAGCTGCCACAAACAAGGAGAGTGTTCCCTCTCTTTATACTGTGTTGTAATGTGTTTTGTATTTTTATGGTTAAAAATACATATGATTCAGAATGGATTAACTATTTACATTTAACCTTATGGGAAAATTTGCTTCAGTTCATGACCAATTCAGTAAGCAATAAGAATTGTAGACCAAATTAAGTTTATGAACTGAGGTGCCACTGTATTCAATAGCTCATCACTCCTTGGCATGGCTTAGGCTTCAGAAGTGGGTACTCTGTGCTTTCTGAAGAACTTATCATGGGCCAACTGGAAGCCTAGAGCACATGTCCTCTCTTATTTTTCTCAGCAGTGGTCAGTTGTCAAAAGCTGGCACTTTGTGGCTTTTGGAGACCCAGCTTCCTCCTTTTCCCTCTAGTATTTAGGATCCCTCCTTCAAAAATTTCTCCAATCTACTTCCTGCCTCCAAACTCCTGAGTCTGTATATAAAGGTGCAGAATGCAAGGACACAATGAGATATTTGGGTTGATTTTTCAAATGCAGCACTGTTCACAATAACTAAAATGTGTACTCATTCTAAATTTCCATCAATATGTGAAGGAATAAATAAAATATTTTTAAAGAATACCAAAATGTATTATACATCTGAGAAGAAAAATTTGCGTAAGTTTGTACAGGTAAGATTCTCTTAAAGTTAGGTGTCCTGTATATTTTGGTATTTTCTTTGGATAACATTTCTATAGATACTACTGACAAAAAATTTAAAAATAGCAGAAGTAATGGAATATAAAAAATACAACATGTGTGGTTTAATGTGTGTCACTGAATTCTATTTGAATGCAAATATTTTACCTACTATTTAAAAAGCTATTGTAAAACCCCCAGCAATGTATATTTTAAAATTTTAAATATTCCAAAAATTTTAATATATATATCACCCTTCTGAGTCATCTTGCATCTAGACGTTTAAGGTTGTCTCCTGGATTCTCAGAGGACATGGTTTCAGCAGTACCCTTTACCATTTCTCCCACTTAATTGCCACTTCACCTATGCAATGATAAATATACATTAGCATTGGACCAGTGCCAAAATTGCTAAGGAAGTCTGCAATTTAAATCACACAGGAATTGTACAAGGAATAAAGTAGCATTGACTGTGGAATACAAAGCTATTCTGGGATGATCTTGACCTTTGAGGATAGATTCTGAAGAGCTTTTTCTTACCCATTTCTATGGAAACAGGTAGTTGAGGGACATAAGAGGAGTGTCTGACCCTGTACGCTTATTAGGATATTACAATATCATTTTGTCCTGACTACCATGTTTAATAAATTGTGAGGAAAAATTCCCTGCAAAATTGGATGACTTAAATGGGTAAATTATTTAAAGGTCTTTGCTCTGATACCTCAGAAAGAAGGAATGCTAGTGATGTCCTATCCATCAGCTGAGAGAGCTGGTGATATTTGCTGCAATTAATATGTTGCAAGAGGAAAGAGGACTAGAGGATGTTCTGGTGCTCCTGGGTATTACTGTGAGTCTAAATCACCCATGGTTATTTTAAAATTAGAGGTAGAGCACAGGGATTAGACAAAAAACTAAAAATGTGAAATTGAGGCAGGAGCCTGCAATCATTATTGAGTGATAATTTTATTTATAGAAGATGCGAGCTGTCATGCTGCTAGAAGAGTAGGTGTGCCCCACACCTCCAGTGAACTACCCAGGAAAGCACAATCTGGACACCCTATTACATCCTGCTCAAATATTTCCATCTAATGTCAGCCAAGACCTTTATCATCCCCATGAGAACTTTGTTCTTGCACCTCCTCAAACTTTCCGCCTGTGGCTTCATATTTTCAACTTCACTCGACAAAACCACACTACCCATTGTTATTTTTCAAAATATTTTTTTAATGACTCCTACAAAGGTCTGACAAAATAGACATATTTTTGCTATATGTACCTTCTACTCCTATGAAATATGTTAGCTAAGTTATAAGTTCCATCCTCAACATTACAGTTACCAGCTAGATGATCTAAGGCAAGAAGGATGCCAGAACATGTTCTATTCCTGAGAAACCAACACACTTCATTTCATTTCATTTTTGTCCACTCCTCTTGTCTTTCACATCAAGCATAGTTCTCGTTGTTCTGTGTAAGAATCATAAGATGGAGAGCTATGTTGTGATTTTTCAATAGTATTCTGATGACCTCTAACTTTAACAGAACCAAGCTGAGTTAAATCAGTATGACTAGAAAATATAATTAGGATACTTTCTGTGAATGAGAAACCAGTGCTATCTATTCCTACTGAGAAGAAGCAGCAGGGCTAAGAAATTATCCAACATAAGGAATTTTACAGAGTTCTTGCTGACAGGATTCTCTGATAACTCAATGCTCCAGAAGGTGTATGCCATGCTCTTCTCCCTGATTTACCTGGCAGCCCTGATGGAAAACCTCCTCATCATGGTCCTCACCACTGCTGACCATCATCTCCAGTCTCCTTTGTACTTCTTCCTGAAGAACCTGTCCTTCATTGATATCTGCTACATCTCGGTCACTGTCCCTAAGTCCCTCATGAACTCTCTAACCGACATCTATTCTATCTCCTTCCTGGGCTGTGCCTTGCAGGTTTTCTTTCTGTTTGTCCTTGCAGGCACAGAGATTGTGCTCCTTTTAGTGATGTCCTATGACCACTATGCTGCCATTTGCTACCCACTGCACTATGAGGCTCTCATGAACAGGGACACTTGTGTGCAGATGGTGACAGCCTCCTGGCTTGGGGGATGCATCTATGGGGTCCTGCACATGGCAGGTACATTCTCTGTTGGTTTCTGTGAGGCCAACAAGGTGAGCCAGTTCTTCTGTGAGATCCCAACACTTCTCAAACTCGCCTGTAATGGAGAGCCTTTGCTGGAGCATGGGTTGATCATTGCTAGCTGTGTGGCTGTTTTCATGTGTTTTATTTCGATGCTTGTGTCTTATGTTCACATTTTTTTTGCTGTACTGAAAATCCCATCTTCAAAGGGCAGAGTGAAAACTCTTTCTACCTGCCTGGCTCACGTCACTGTAGTGACATTTTTCCTCTGTTCTGGCTCTGTTACATATGCAGCTGAAAGTTTTATTATTTTACCGGCTTCACTGAAATCATTGACATCACTGCTTTACACAGTGCTTCCCCCTGTGGTGAACCCTGTTATCTACAGCCTGAGAAACCAGGAGCTTCAGGCTGCCTTGAGGAATGTGATAACTGGGGAAATGTCTAAGATTTTCATTTTAATATATAGATGTAAAATTTAACTATGGTAGTCATTTGGTTGCTCATAACAGTTCTATTCCCTTTTGCTACTCCAAAAATTTTTCTCGTTCAGTGTATAATGAAGGACTAGGTCAATGTTTAATCTTCCCTGTTGGAAATTTTCAATTCAGTGGCTCTCTTTTCACTATTGACTTTGTATCATGGGAATTTACATCAAATTCTGGATGATTTATGTTCTCCAACAACATTTGAAAATATAATGAGAACTCACAATATTTTTTGGCAGTCAGAATGACAACATATTTTATTCTCAATGTGGGAAATACATTTCATATCAAAGTATCTGTAGTTACAGTGCAGTTACATAGATCTCATTACTTGGGTTCAAAGGTTCCTGCTATCTATGCTAATGACTTACTTCTGCTGGAGGTTAGAACAGCCCTGAGAGGCCTGAGAACTGCAAGGTCCAGAGGCAGCCATGATGGTGGTCAGGCTGAAGTCCAGATTCAAAGAGGTCTCAACTGCAAGGCTTTTCCTTCCATGTGACAAACTCAAAACCCAGAATTCCCAAAGAGTTTTTAACCTGTTTTATATTCCATTTGTTTTGATCTTGTCTCCACTGTCTTTTTATCATTCTTTAAACTTTGGGGTTTTTATGTCAAATGTAGCCTTCCTCTTTCTATTTTCCCCCTTTGTGACCAATTAGATTTTATTTTAATTCTTTTTATTTTAATTTAATAGTAGGTATTAATAAAAAAGTTATTCTATGAAAATTAATTCTACATAACAGGAATTATTAGAGAAAAATGGTAAATACCTTTTGCATCATGATGTTAAGAGAATATATTTTTAATTGCTAATCCATCTCTAGCTTATTTTCTAATAATACTATACTTAAACCTTTTGTTAATTAGTAAAATATCTCAAAGTTGGTATAATTTTGAACAGTTTCTTTCAATTTCCCAATGTGATTCTTTTTAGTCCTTATTTACTTTTTCAGTTTTTCACAGCAGACAGAAAATGTGATACACATATGTGTTCAATTTATTTCATTTAAGAGTATGCATCCATCTACCTAGGAAATGCCTCAAGGTTATTCTTATTTATACCTGAATAGTAGTCCATTATATAAAAAATCCTTTGTATGCATTGATCAGTTGATGGGCATTTGTGTTTTTTCCCCAGGATTTAGCTATTACAAACTGTCACCCCTGTCATAAACAGGGGTGTGCATATATTGCTGTGGTTTGGTGCTTTTAACTCTTTTGAGAATATCCCTAGAAGTGGAATAGGTAGGTACAATGGGATCGCTAATCCTAGTTTTGTTCAGTATCTCCTCACTGATTTCCATAGTGCTTGCACCAGTCTACCCTTCCACCAACATTGTAGAAGGGTTCCTTTTTATCCACAGACCCACACGTATTTGTTATTGGTTGATTTCTTGATAAGGGCCATTCTTTCTGGACCGAGGTGTAATCTCACAGTTTTTTAAATTTGCATCTCTTAAATGACCAGTGATGTTGAACATTTTTTCATGCCTTTCTTTGCAGTTTATACTTCATCTGAGAAGTGTGTGTCATCTCATGTGGCCATTTTTGGATTAGGTCTTTAAATTTCGTTGGGCTGATTTTTTTTTTTTTTAATTCTTTATGTCCTCTAGATGTTAGTCTTTTTTCTGATGAACCACTGGGGAAAATGTTTTCCCTGGCTTGAAATGCCCTTTAACAGAGCCCATTTTTTTGCTCATGACCCTATAGAGACCTTATAAACAATATGAGAGTTGTTGGTCTGGTCTTGAGAGCCAGAGCAGTCCCTCTCAGGTTTGTAATGAAATAAGCCTGTCCTGTTGAGCTTGTACCCTTGCTTCTTTTCCTTTTTGTCCTAAAATCTGGTGCCTAATGCAGGGCAGAGTTCAAGAGGATGACCTCAATATCCCTCACCTCTTCCTTTTATGAACTACTCACCCCCTTTCTTCCCTCTCTTTCTCCCCCTCTTCCTTACGATCACATAAGGTTATATGTCATTCCTTGGTAACCCTTTACTCAACACTGGACACTTCATTATCCAACACAGCACTGCTAAGATTCACCCCTACCTTACCCTAGGTGCCCCTGGGAAGTGTGGGTTCATCCCAGACCCCTGTGGGTCTGTCCCACAGGGCTTCATTCTATTGTGGACTTCTGCAGATATTTTGAGCATAATCACCTGCCCAAACTCTCAGAAATAACTTCTGAGACATGGCCAGGCCATGTCCACAAGAGAATCTCTGGGACACACATCCTTTTGGGGGGACACCCCAACACAAGGCTAGGACTCCTGAACACTCTCATATCAGTTACTATGGGTGCCCAAATTTCTCATATTACACAGATACTCCTTTAAGTTGTGGTCTAAAAATTCTTTCACCCCTTGTTTTAATAGGGGATATTCTGCCAAAATAACTCATATCTTATGCAGCCAATGGCCTAAACTTGGCACTTTTCACTTCAAAATATTTTAATAATATTTTTTGATAGATGTTTGTTTGTTTTTTTGGTACTGGGGATGGAACTAGAGTTTTTGCACTTGTGCAGCAGGCAGTGGAACCACTGAGCTTAATCCCCGGCCCTTTATAATATTGCTAACTACCTTCAGGGAAGTGGGAAGTAACAGGAGGTACCTTATGCTCAAGATTTTTTTTTTACCATATGATTTTTCCTTTTTTATGTTAAATTCTTTTATTGGTAAATTTTAGGTACACAACACAATTACATTTCTCATTGGGAATTGTATCTTTACATAATGCATCTTGGTTCTTATTTTTTCCCCATTCCTAGCCCTCCCTTCACCCCCTCCACCCTTCCCTATTTACAAAGACTTTATTTCCATTTTTTCCATTTCTCAGCATTTTTTCCTTTCCCTTCTTTCCTTTCCCCTGCCCCTCCCACTACCCCTACCCCTTTGGACCTTTTCTTCCTATTTTGCATTATTGATTATTCCTTCTAACCATTGGTACATTTTAGGTACACAATATGATGACATTCATCATTGGAAATTTGCACCTTTACAAAATCTCTCTTGGTTCTTATTTTTCACCCTTGCCCAGCCCTCCCTTCAACCCCTCCAGTCCACCCTATTTACAAAGATTTTGTTCCTGTTTTTCCATTTTCTCATATTAATCCCATTCCCTTCTATCCTTTTCCCTAGCCCTCCCATTTCCTTCCCCTTTGCCCCTTTTCTTCCTATTTCACTTTACCTATTATACATTTTAGTCCTTATTTATACTTTCAGTTTCTCACACCAGAGAAACTATTTGGTATTTATACATGTGTGTCCTATTTATTTCACTTAAGAGTATCGCCTCAATGTGCATCCAGTTATCTATAAATGTCTCTAATTTCTCATTTTTTATGGCTGAGTAGTACTCCATTTTATTAAAAAAACCCCACATTTTCTTGATCCAGTCTCCAGTTAATGGGGATTTGGGCTGCTTCCAAGTTTTAGCTATCACAAAATGTGCTGCAATGAACATGGGTGCACATATATCACTGTGGTATGATTCTTTTAATTCTTTGGGGAAGATCCCCAGCAGTGGAATAGCAAGGTCAAATGGGACTTCCAGTCCTAGTTCTTTGAGGTATCTCCATACTGATTTCCACAGTGGTTACACCAGTCTACACTCCCACCAGCAGTGGAGCAGGGTTCCTCTTACCCCACAGCCCCACCAGCATTTGTTATTGGTTAATTTCATGATATATGCTCAAGATTTCTTTGCTCTGATCTCTTTGCTTCTCTCTCCTTTCTCTCTCTCTCTTTCAATAGCATCTTGAATCTGATTCATTTAACATAGTTAAAGTCAAATCATTCCAAATAAATAAATAGGGATACCACCCCAGAGATAAGGCCCTATGAGGCAGTTCTAAATTACAATACTATGTAACATTTGAGTCTATTTCATAAAAATGAATGGCTAAAGGCAACAAAAATCAAGCCAGTAAATTATGCCATACTGGGACAAATTAATCAGGAAAAAAAAACTTTCATGAGTATTTTTTCAAGGGTGAAAGGAACTGCTTTGTTTAAGCCCAACTGTATTTTTTTTTCACTTTTTGAGATTTTCACACAAAGCTGTTTATATAAGTTTTCAGAATGACCAAACATATTAGTCATCCTTTCAGTGCCTCTTTAAACCCATTTAAGTCTAAACAAGCAAATTTACTTCTAAGAACTAAAAACTCATTGACAGGAACCAGCTGAAAAGGAGAAATAAAAATTTTAGGCCTAGGGAAACAAAAATTTATAAATTTCCTTTTGGATTTCAATTTGAGTGGATATTTTTGTTTAATTGATATACTTAAGACATTTCTAGTTCATTGTAAATTCTCAGACTACAATTGCAGCATTTACTTGCTCTTCTTTCTGCTTTCTGCTGGTAGTAATATACTTTTGCCATTCAAGGTAACTTGGAGGGTTATTTCCCAGCCAGCCAAATTTAACCCTGTGACAATTCAGGAATACTCTCCCTAGGTCCTGTCTCTCCTCTCTGGTCTAATTGGTGCTTCCATCCAAAGGCTTTAACTCTCATTTTAAGAATTGATAGTGAACATGAGATTTTTCTGCATAACTAACTGGGACACATAGACTGATCAGTGACAAGAACCAGGACAGAGCTGTCTCCTTGGTCAGTTCTGACCGGCTCTGTGATATTCCTTATTGCTGACTTCATGGTGAATTAAATATAATTATTTCCTTAGTGTACAGGTCTTCAAAATGCAAAACTAAAAAATAAGTGATTTCCTGATTTCCACCAGTTATTTCTGGTGGTAAATTTTTAGGCTCAAGCATCAGGCTTGCCCTTACTTATCTTCCACCTATTTGTGATAAGATGTGCATGCCAATCTAGCATGAGAAACAACCCACATTGATATGTGTATGTTGTGTATGTGGTTCAACACAATGATGATCAAAACACTGGGCAGTCCAGGCAAAGTCATATAGGATACATTCTTCTTAGATGGCACTCTATTGAAAATGACAAATTTAATTAAAAATTTCTTCATCTCATTTAATGATGTCATAATGAAATTACTCAATGAATCTGTATAATTGTCAACTGTTAATATTATGTTAATATTATGCAGGGATTCAATTTCTAAGACATCCATAATTGGTAAGGAAGTAATAGTTCAGAGATCATGAGATAACTATTAACAGGTCATTTTAATATATTTCAAGGTGGTTGATATGAAGATCATAAGATTAAACCTATTGCTCCCACTGCAATACTGATTTAACTAATATCCTGGATATTCAACAACTAAAGTTTGAAGAACAGAACTAGTAAAGCACTTAGACTAGGAGGACAACCAATATATTGGACCTGACCTTCTAAGATCTACAAGGACCCAGGTCCTTTTCTATAAGATCTTATAACTTTTATAAGTCTCACTGCTTCTTGAATAGGGAGATTATTGGACCTCAGAGAATAGAGTCAACCAGTGTGCAGTGGGCTAAAGGGAGGATCACCACCCATGCTTACACAGGAAGCCACATGGTCAAGCAAGATGGTAACCCATCCTGGCAGGTGATACTGACAGAGGAGCTGAGAGGCTCTTCACATAGTTACAAGACTGATGCCAAAGGCACCTTGAGAGACCATGACAGACAGTGAGAGGATAATTTTGATTAACACAGGTCTCATTTTCACATGGTCTTGAACACCTACAAAAGTACAACCAAAACCATATTAAAATAATTATAATAATATAGGCTCAACATGAAAAGTAAATTCCAGTCACTGACCCCACTGACAGTTTCTGGCTACAGACAGATCTAGAAGCCAGCTGGTTACAATTGCTATTCTGATCCCTCAAGAACAGTGTGTGGATGTGACTCCTTCCCCAATCTTCCCTTTCATTCTGATGCTCATGCTTTGGTCATATGTGCTTTAATCTCTCAGTAAAGTTTGTTTATTCTTGCCTAGAGACTGCCAATCTCACAGTTATAAATCAATGAAACCAATAATAAAAGTGCTCGGGATCTATTGCCCCCATCCAGTCTGTTCAAGGGGACACTTGTCTATGCTTCATACAACATACTTTAGTTTTACTCTAGATCATCATACTAATGCAACCATAGCTCTGAAGGAGATAGACATGGATGTCAAAGCACAGTACAGAAAATGTCTTAGGATGCCTACAATGTTCATGGAATTCATAGAAGTCCACCCTCCTTTCTTTTGTAGTGCCTATTCTGCTCTTTGTGACTGTTTATTAATGCCATTCCTAATCAATTTATTGCAAAGATTTTCCACTAATAGGATGGCAGCCATTTCATGGACATTTGCTAAAGACCACATCAGTGTGATCCCCTTTCTTCAGTCCAAACAAAACCTTCATGATCACTATCACCTCTAATCAGCAGGAAGCAGTTAAGAAAGAAATGTAACACCCATTTTCCATATCTAAACATAGAGTTTGGAATGAAGTTATCTGAACACAGCCATCCTGGGCTCAGCAGAGACCACTTTAAATGGCTTCCCTTGCTGTACTTGTACATCTGCTGCAGATGTATCCTCATGGGCTGATAAGAGCCAGTAAGAGCAGCTGCACCCTATAATCCCCAGTCATTGTTCAGCCCTGTTCTTGACAGACAACACACCACTCCTTGTATGTCTTTAAGTGGATAGCCACAACTCCTTTGTACTGAACTATCTCCTCTGAAAACCCCATTGTGATGTTTCCCTTCCACAGCCCCCATTTTTTCATGCCCATGACCCTATAAAGACCTCCTAGCCTGTATGAAAGTTGCTGGTCTTGTCTCTAGTGCCAACATGGTCCCTGTCAGGTGTGTAATGAAATAAGTCTGTCCTGTTGAGCTTGTACCCCTGGTTCATTTCCTTTCTCTTTGAACACTTATCTTCAGTAATATTATTCCCACACAAATCTTATTAAAGGTTCATAAATATGGACTGTGTCTCATACATGTAATTTAATCAGAATCAATTCTGGGACATGCATGCTGATTGAAAGTATGTGAGATGACTCAATAAACTGTCATTCTTTTCTGTCAGCCTTACCTAGAGACCCAATAAGCAGCACCCAGACTACAGTGCATGTTGTTTAAAAATTCAAAAGCCTGATTCATCTGTATGCTGTTCTGTGCTTTTCATTTCCCTGTTGCCAGATACTACATTTCTGTTCTTGCCTGTCCTGAGCACATGATCCCAATATCTTCAATACTGTGGCTGCTTTTTCTTCTACCTTCAGGTGTACACTTGCAATTCTTCACTCACCATACACAGTAGCCTGGAACCTACGTATTAGATGCAACACACAGGATCATTTTGAGAGCCCAGCTGGGAGACATCAGAAGACATCAGTAGACATCAGCCTGACCCAAAAGGTAAGTCCCTCTCCTTATGGGAAGGCCCTTTCTCCTCATTTTTATAACAACCAAGGGTGGTTGTTGTAGACACAGGTAAGAGATGACCAGGCTGTGGAGATAAAAGGCTCCAACTTTGCAGGGAGCAGGAGGGCTCCTGCCAATTGGTTTGGGTTATATTTTGCTGTTGATCTATTCAATATGGAAAGCCCTTCCAGTAGCCATGGTTTCCTAAATCCTTGGGGAATGAAACTGAGCAGAGCAAAATGGAAGGCAGCCATGAGCCAGTGCCACAGCTTTGGCAAAGCTGTGAACAATGAGCAGCCTTGGTGACCCCCACTGGGATTGGAATACTTTTTTTCTGGATAGAGACTTTCGGGCAGGTTCCTTGTTCTTTTGTACAGGGCATGGTCCACCTGATCCAGCTGGTTTTCCTTGCAGGGTACAGTGGACAGCATGTGCTGGACAGCGCAGATTTGAATGGTCACTTGGGTAATGGCTAGAGACATTTGAGGGAGCTGGTGCAGTCTGTAGGCTCACACTGAGAGGGTGCCTTCCTGACGCTTGTTTTCCATCCCCTTCATGCCCTTGAAGGAGTGAGCTCTGGTCCTGTACTTATCCCCACCCCTGTCAATGTTTTTTCTATTGGAGAACCCAAATTGTTTAGCTTTTTAGTGCATCAACTAAAAAAGACAGAGTTAAAAAGTATAGTACTAGCCTAGTGCTTCTTTGTAGAGGGGACAAAAAGAAAAACTTGTTTTAAAAAGGTTCAAGCTGGGGTTGTTTCTGTAATCTCAACACTTGGGAGGCTGAGGCAGCAGGACCACTGTTAGTTTGAGGCCAGCTTGGGCCAAATAGTTAATTCAAGTCCAGCCTGAACTACATAGGGAGACCCTGTCCAAAAACAAACAAGCAAACAAACAATGATGCAGTTTAGAGCTGGCAAAAGCCAACAAAATATATGATTAAATGTGACTAAATGTTGTTTTTAAAATCATTACATCTTAATTCTTCTATTTAGTGTTCATTTATTTGAAGAAATATATGTCAGTTTATATATTCATGCTCTATGCTTTACATATACTCATATGATACTAATAGACATGTATGTGGATATGTATTTTATGCATAGCTAATATTTACAATGTTACAAGTATTTTTTCTAGAACTATTTTTACGCTACTTTGCATATGACAAATATCTCAGACAAAAAACATAATACATAACATAATTTTCTCTAACACCATCACCATTATTAGTTAATGTGGTATTAGAGGTTTTACTCAGTAAAATAAGTTACACAAAGGAGATTAAATAATTGGATTAGAGACAAGAAAATGCAGACCTCATTCTTCAAAAAATAACACATTTGCTGAAAAAACAAAACTCTAAATCCCTCATATCTCCTTTTTTGCTTAGACTCACTGTACTGGGTTACTGTGCTGTGCTCTAAGATCTCAGGGGCAGAGTACTTTGCTGTGCTTATCCAGATTTGGAAAGTGCACCAGTGCTCAGACTCCCTCCACTCCCCATCCTGAGGGTCATCTGGGCTCCATGCAGGTGTCTGGGACCAGACAGTAGAGTAAATTGGCAAAATCAATAGTGTTAAAATGTGCATGCCATGCAACTACAGATTCAATGCAGTCCCTTAAACATTCTAATGTTACTCTTCACAGAACATAGTACAGGGCAGAAATACATGAAGGTCTACAAAAGATCTCAAATAGCCAAACCAATCAGGATCAAAAAGAGTGAGATTTAATATAAAACACCATCTACTTCAAATTATACTGTAGATCCATGTTAATTAATACAGCTTAGCTTTGTCATGAAAACAGACACACAGAAAAATGGACCAGGGCAGACAGCTCAGAAATAAATGCACACATTATGGTTTGTGTTTAGGTGTACCCCTCAAAGCCTCACATCTTTACTTTCAGTAGCTGAATCTAGATTGTGTGATTGATTCATGGTGAGGCTAGACCTGAGGGTACTAGGATTTATGGTTTGTTGCTACCCATGCTAAGTAGTCTGAATAAAATAAAAGGAGCAGAAAGTTCTGTTAAGGTCCCTTGTTACTCTTGCTACCTTGTGTGCACCATGTTGTTTCTCCTTTTGACTTTACTTCAGCCCTTGTGAACAAGAGGGGGCACTGACACCTCCTGCGTCAGGAGTCTGAGATTAACACCTACTGCTGGCCTAGGCAGTCCTACAAGTTATCAAGGGACCAGGCCCCCCAGTCCCCTTGCCCTGCCATTCACCACAAATTTCCCCAGCATCAGGAGCAGATTCTGTCTTACCAGGCATTGTTAGGTCCACAGCACAAGAAGAATGCCAGCTAAATCTTGTGCAAGCCAAGGCTGCATGAATTTGTTCTTTTGTTTGATAAGCATCATCTGATTAGTAAGTGTAACCCACAACACACTGGCTGTGATTTTAGGTCACAGCAAGGTGTAAGCACTGCTTAGAAGAACAGATTTTCCCTCTAGGCTTTTGGCAACACTAAAGAAGCATGAAGTTAACACACTGCACAGGTAGGCCAGAGGGGTTGTATACAATGCTGGGGGAGTTGGTGCACATCTGAAGAGAGGAGGGTGTTCGTATGATGCCAGCCTCTAATGATGTGTATCAACAAACACAGCATGAAGGCAGATTTGACCATAAATGACATGATGGGATAAAACTGGTTTGAAATAGAGACAACCATAATATACAGTAAGTCCCCAACTTACAAACACTGGAGTTGTGAACTTTCACAGAAACATTGTATAAGACACTGTGTCAGCTTATGAACAAATCCAACTTACAAACAACTCACCCAGATTGGAACACATTCATAAGACAGTGACTTACTGTAAATCTCTAACACCTGATATGCCAAAATGGAACAAATACAGTATTTGTTATTTTTATTTGATCATACTATTTTATAATGTATTTCCATAATTATGCAAATGTGTTGTGAGAATTTATTCTTACCAGTAAATCTGAAGCAGTTGTTTTATTTGGAACGGATAATTAATATATTCAGGCTTCTTCTAGTAATTAAAGATTAGAATATTCTAAATAGAAGTATGCATACATGAATTTTTAATTGTCATGTTCAGATCAATTTTACCAGCAAAATAACAGAACAGTAGCTATATCTTCAAATATAAATTATTTTTTGTTTCTTTCAAATACATATTCATAATTTTTCCTATATTATTAGTTTCTTTCAAAAAGAAGTTAACTTTCACATTTTTAAATTTTTCATACCAGGGATATAACTCAGGACCTTATGCTTGCAAGTCAGGCACAGCACCATGGAGGTAAATTCCCGGCCCCTCACAATTATTTTTTTTAAAAGCCATTATGTTCAAAAGTGTGGAAATTACTCAGATAATCAAATATAGAAATATATGGTCCTCTAATTCCACATCTGTGTATTCAACAAAGGAAATTTAACCATGATATCACCCTCTTGTGTCCATTGCAGGATTATACACAATAGCTAGGATCAGAAGCCTGCAAGGCATCTATAATCAGATGAATCAATAAACAACTTTGGCATTTGGAATACATGCATAGTAGAATACTATTCTGTCATGAAAATGGGAGCGGCTCTCATGTGTGACAAGATAGATTCACCTGGAAGAATAAATTATGATAAGTGAAAAAACCTAGGCATAGAAATGCAAATGTTGTGTGTTCTCATTTCTATATGGAACCTAATAAAGTACAACTCAGAGAAGTAGAGAATAGAAAGTTGGATACTCATGGCTAGGGGGTGATGGGAAAAGGGATTTTCCTCAAAAGATACAGTTCCTTTTAGACAGGATTAGGACAGGTACCACAATTGGGGCTGGGAGTCACTCCTTCTACCCCCTTGAATTTGGGCAACACCCGAGTACTAATCCTCTTCCATTGTTCTGAGAGAAGCAGAAATAAGATAATTATGACCCAGGAAGTCTCTAAAGCTCCATGCCATAACACTGGCATGTTGGACCTCAGAGCCTGATCTTTTTCTCACCCAGAGCTCACGAAAGGTTCACACACGTGGGCTGAGTTGCATGTGTGAGCTTTAGTCAGAGTGACCTCTAGAACAGACCTGGTGCTGAATCCCCCCGAGATGGCTCAGCACCCTGTCAGTCATGTGTAGAAACCCAATGAGAGGCACCTGGGCTGGAGTGTACATCTTTTAAAACCAGAAACCCTGATTTACCTGTGTGCTCTATATTTCCCTGCCGTCATGACATCACTTTTGTGTTCTTACCACTCTTATTTGTTTCTGCTGGCACTGGCTGCCCTCAGCATGCCTTCCTGTCACCTGCAATAAATGCACTGCTTTTTTCTTGTACAACTGGATGTACACTTGCAATTCTTTGCTTATTGTTCCCAGGAACTGTATTCTATCTATTGGATCTGCTACACTGTATCAAGAGGAGCAGGGTTAATAATGGTTTGCACAAAATGGTGACTGTAATAAAAACCAATGTATTACATGATTCAAAATTTCTAAAGAGTTGATTTTAAATAAATTCATTGTTAAAATACAAGTATGTGATATGATAGATTTTTCAAAATTGGTCTGATTTAATGATTTCACATTGGAAACATTATTAAATCATGATCTCATGGCAGAACACAAATACATGCACATATTAATTTTATTAAAATAAAATTTTTAAAAGAACTTTACTTTGAGTTAAGTAAATATCACTAAGAAGGTCTTATTTGGGGATTTTTATTAAAGAAAATTGACTTATATTAGAACTATTCCAAATGACTTTGAAATAATGTGTTTTTTATTAAAGTTATAAAATCTAAATACAAAGCACTTCAAAAACTTAATCTGATTTCTGTAACAAGATGTATGTAAATATGTTAAAATAAATGAAATCTTTCACACAAACCATTCACTTACTTTAAAAATAACAAATGTATAAAAGTAACAGAAATACAAGGACTCTTGATCTATTTCACCACCAAAACATGCACATGTTCCAAATACAGTAAAGGTTAGAAATAATGATCAATACCATAACATAAAGCACTTCCAACCCAGAGACTGTGGTATCTAAAAGCTACATTTTCCTGGATGTGGTGGCACACACACACCCCTAATCCCACCATTCAGGAGGCTGGGACAAAAGGATCCCTGGAAGTTCAAGGCCAGGCCAGGCTATATAGTGGGTTCAAGACCAGTCTTAACTACATAGCAAGATGCTGTCTCAAAAGTCATATAAATGAATCAATGAACAAATAAATAAATAACACATCTCTTTTAAAAATGCACAGCTCTTTGGAGAAATGGTAGAGACCTCTAACTATGAACTGAGTCACTATGCTGAGATTTCAGATCACTTTTCTTCTCTTTGCAGTGGTATTTATATAAATATTGAATCCAATAAACATAGGTTGTGTTACAAAATCAAGGAGATTAATGCTAAGAATTTTTCTTAGTAGTTGGCATCTGGTTGATGACAAATTGTGTTAGCATTATTTGGATTAGATATCTCCATTGATATGACAATTTTTAAAATCATTCATATCCATGACATTTCTTGAAATATCACTCTTAGTTCCATATCAAGGAGAAAACCTCGGAGTCATTTTCTCAGTAGAACCTTTATTGATTGTGTTAGTCAGCTTTTGATTACTGTGACAAAATACCTGAGTTAAAAAATCCTAAAAGAGAAAGGTTTTGTCATAGCTCCCAGGTTCAGAGGCTCAGTCCATAGTGAGCTGGCATGATTATAGGGTCCTTCAGCATGGTGGTGCATTATGGTAGGGAGGACATGATGCAGCATGCTGATGCCTACAAACTGGCATCATGTGGACAAGACACAAGAGAGGGAACATAAAGGCCACCTCATGGTGGTCAGGAAGTAAAGGAGAAATTGGGGAGAGTTGTTGTCCTAATGTGTCCTTCAAGGGCATAATCCAATTGACCCATCTTTCTTTCACTAAGCGCCATCCACCTCCTAAATTTTTTACCACTTCACAGTGGCACCACAGGCTAGAAATCCAGATGCACCAGAGGGGTCTTTCAGGAGCACTTATCTAACATAGCACGCCAACTTTAGCTCCTGAAGATCCATGTACATCTTATTGTGCAAATGCATTCAGGCTGTCTATCTCTAGTATTCCCCAAGATGCTAATTGTTCCCATATTTCTCAAAAGTCTAAGTATACACTTTCTTCTGAGACATGAGAATAACTTTCAGCTGAGAGACCCTGTCATAATAAAAAGATTATTTGTAGATAACATGTGCACAATAAATTCCACAGAGTGTATTCCCATTCCAAAAAAGAAGACTAGGAAAATGGCAAGGGGGAATCAGACCAAAGAAAGGCTGGAGCCAGCAGAGAAAACAATAAATCCTGTAGCTCTGTCTTACACTCATGGCACAGAATAGCTGGATGTGAGCCCCCAAGGCTGTGGGTGCTCCTATGCTGTAGCCTTGCCTGTTGCAGCCTACATGGCCTCTCCTTGGGGCTGGTTGTGCTCACTGCCTTTTGTTCCACATTCCTGGCATCTCCAACTTTCCAGGACCTTTACTGTTACTCTCACAGCTTCAAAAATCACTCTTTCAGAGCTATTTTCATAGACCAAACCCTACCACACCGCCTGGTCTCAGGTTTTTCTTTGAAATTTTGGTGAAAGCTTTCATGACTCCTTAACTGCTGCATTTTGTGTGCCTTCAAAACCAGCAACATGTGCACAAGGCCAAGGTCCACTGCTGCTACTGACCCTACCTGAACCCACTTGAACCATGGCTGTAGTGCTAATTTGTGGATGGACACAGGAAAATGAATCCCAAGGTAAAATTCCTCTAGGTGGCTCTATGTGACCAGGGTCCCTCCAGCTCTCTTCTCAAAGGATGATGAAGGATGGTTACATCTTTACATCTTGGAGATGATGCTGAGTTTCTGAGATGCCCTCAAGGCTTTTTTCATATTGTCCTAGTGCAAAGTATGTACATTTCATTTTAATGGAGCTAATCTCTTGAGCAACTGTACCTTATTTGCCAATACCTTTAGCCATGCTCCTTTCCCAGGGAAACTGCACTTTCTAAGTTTTCCTCTCTGTTCCCCTTTGCTTCTCACTGTCACAGTAAAGTGAGTTAAAGATAGCTAGTAACATGCATGCCACTGCCTGAAAGCTGTACTGCCTTGAATTTCTTCCATCTAAGAAACTAGTCTAACTTGCTAATCTTTGCCTCCCTCCAAGTCTCAGGTCATGGAGCAAAGGAAGCCAAATGCTTTGATTTGATGTAACCTAGGTGACCTGTAGTCCAGACCCAATAGGATCCACTTTCCATTGGACACTTCATGAGCTTAACCTTTACTGTCCACATTTCATCAGCATTCTGATCTTCTCACCAGAATCATCCACCACACTTAGTATGCACCCTCCATGCTTTTTCTAGTCTAGTCCTCCAAACCTTTTCAAATCTCTCCCCAAATTCAATTCCATGGCCTTCCCCATCATCAAGTAGAATCATAGCAATGACCCCCTTGGAGGTGCCAATTTTTGTCACTGTGGCAGAATACTTGAGGCGATACATTTAGATGAGTTGGGCTATTGAGACCCTGGGTTTTCATCACAGTTGTCTCTGTTGCTTTCAGACCCATGTTAAGGCTGTCCATCATGCAGGGAGCATGGGACATAGAAGGCTGCTCATTCATGGCATCCAGGAAGCAAAAGAAATGAGGACACTTCAGGTTCCCACTGTGCCTTCCAAGAGCTCAGCTTCCTTCCTTGAGGCCCCAAGTCCTAAATGTACCCCCATAGCACCATAGGTAGGTGTCCTTTAACACATGGGCCGTGGGGGACACTTACCTGAACATATGCTTAAGCCAAGAGTAGTGTTTGGGACTTCACATTTCAGTGTGCAATGGTGGTGAATTTCTCAAACCTCTCTGGGTGCTTCCTTTCTTCTTCCTTGTATTATCACAGGGTGGGAAGTTTCATGCACTACCTCAATGCAAAATACCTTGAAGGTAGAAGCTGTCTGTTATTTACTGATATGTACATTTAGTAAAGTGGTACCTTGGTTCACAAACTTTTTCCACATTTCTGGTCACAAACCAAATTAGATGAGAGATGAATCAAATTCAGTTGTTAGATTCAATGTTGACCTTATGGAGAAATTTGATTCAGTTCTCATCCAATTCAGTTTGCAAACAGAATTGTGGAAAGAATTAATTTCATGAACCAAAGTATAGGTGATAATGGAAAGAATGAATGAATTGTGTGTTGTCTTTCCTGAAAAATTGACTCTATTGATAAGAAGTAAACATGGGCCCCCTTGAAAATTTGTAACAGGACTTTTTTGATCATCTTCCCATTTTATAGGCCTCCCTTTCTTTAAAGCCCATTGTTGTAGCTTTCTTTGGGGGCACATGATTTCTTTGTAACCTGTATGCCATGGCACTATGCACTTACAGCAGCAGCTACCTTTCTTGATTTCCTAGTCATTTCTTGCCATAATAGATCTCTGCTGTGTGACCAAACAGTGACTCTGGAAGGGTCCACTGGTAACTGCCAAGGGCAAGCAGCCCTTGTTTCAGTTTCTTGAGATGGCTAAGCTGATGATGCCTTTGAGGCTCTGCTCATCAGCAGGGGAACAAGCTGAGCTGCTGGGCTGGTCCTAAAGTCACCTAGGGTTTAGCTTATCCACAGGGTGGATTCTCTGGAGAGAAGGTGCAGCTATTTGAGTTCAACAGTTAGACAAGAATGCAGTAAGTGCCCTGATGTCTGCAGATCTGGATTGATGAATTGCCATGCTCTGTATGAATAAATAGTTGATATTTGGGGTCTTTGAGGCTCTAGAGAATTCTCATGAAACTCCCAGGTGTGGAAGAGCACATCCCTGCATGTTTTATAGATTCCCTGGTTGGAACTGCCTTCTTATTTTGTACCAGATACCAGCTGATCTAGCACTCCAGCTCCTCTTCCCTCTGCCTCTTCCCTATCAGATGAAAACAAGATTGGCTTCCTGGAGGCTGGGGATTTAGCTCAGTGGTTTTGCTGCCTGCTGCACAAGTGCAAGGACCCAAATTGGATCCCCGGTACCAAAACAATTTGGCTTCCTGGGAAGTGTACTTGTGCTGCTATGGAAGCTAGATAGCAGCTTTCCATTTCTAGGTGGAGTCCTGGCTCTGTTGCAGTTTGCCATCTTAAAAGAGGAGCAGCACAGTTAAACTTATGCCATTTTTCCTACACTTTGAATGCAGATTATTAGCCAATTCCATGTAAAATACAGGTGATTCAGATTATTTCCACACTTAACAGGTTTTACAAAGGTATTTTTGCATGTGACTCTTCCATCTGGGGGAGTGGAGCTGGTACTGCTATTTCAACCTCTCCTTGGTGTCACTCTCTGATGGCATATTAGTCAGCTTTCCCACTCCTGAGACAAAATCCTCAACATCTTTGTAAAAGGACAGTCTGAATCACCTGTGTCTGACTACAGTGGCCTTGGGTTAGAGACAAACTCCCTGGAAGGCTGGCCTTAAACTCCACAGACAGCATGCATGCCCTACCTATCATTGTACTAGTCTCAATGATGGTGGACTTGGATCACCCTAGCGACACATGAGCCTTGGCAGACAAGGAATGCTGGCTTTGTGCTGCACTGGGCATGGTGCTCCATAGCTGAGGTGACCCCTGTCACTATGTGGCTGCAGATACAAGTTTAGAGACCTCCTCACAAGTTCTGCCCATTATCAGCAGCAGGTTTACTGTTCACAGACATTGTCTGATAAAGCTTGACTACAAAGACTGCAATAAGTTGTCTTCTTCCATGTATACAACTGTGTACACAACACCATGTACACACCAGGTATACACCACCATAAGGACCAAGGATTGCTAGGGAAACAAGGCTTCAGCAAATGGACAGTGCAAAGTGCAATGATGCTACCGAGATGGAGTTGCATGGCTACAACACATAAAAATGCAAAGTGACTGGTGAGGAAGCTCAGCACATTTCAAAATATCACAGAAGAACAATTGTGGAAAAGCAGCAAACATTGGATGTATAAGTAATTAAACAGAAAGTTTGAAATGTTGCAAAAATAAAACAAAAAATCTTGAAACTGTTTAACAAAATTAAAATGCAATGAAATACATCACCAACAATTGATCCCAAAATAAAGTTACTCTGCATGTAAAGCAAAATAAACAGGAAAATTTTTTTAAAGAGATAAAAGGAAAAAGTCTTATAGGATTTGTAGAACAATATGAAAGGGAAAACTTTTGAGTCATTATAATGAAAAGAAAGAAAGCTATGAAAAAGGAGGAACAAGGCATAGCTAAAGAAAACCAGTAGAAAGTTCTCAAAATCCAGAGACATTTGAAAATATAAAGCATACCAGTAAATGCAAGGACACATTTAAATAAAGAATATTCAGATTTTAGAGTGGTGCTATGTAAATTAGTTATATGTTTAGTAGAAGGGTTGAAAGACAAAATTATCAAAATAATAATTAAAAAGCTTATCAATGAATATTTAATACAAAAATATAAATTGTATTATAAAGTGAAAATGTGGGTGAAAAGTTTTAACAGTAGACTTTTTGGTAATAAAACTAAGTTACTACTAGTTTAAAATAACTTGTTATAAGATATATTTATAATATGAATGAATCAACAAAGCAAAATATACATTAAATGCACAAAAATTAAAAAGCAAAAAAGCAAGTCATTCTGTTAGAGAAAATAATAGCCAGAAAAGATTTCAATGAGAGGACATATCTACAAAACAACTAGAGAATAAAATGTCCATAGTAATTTCTTATCAATAAACATCTTTAATATAAGTATATTAAATCCTCTGATAAAAAGGCATAGATTGCTAAATGTATTTTCCAAAAAAGACTCAGTTTTACATTGCTCACAAAATACTCCTTTTATGTATAAAGATTCACACAGACTTCAAGTGAAGGAAGGAAAAAGTGGATTCCATGGACATGAACACCAAAAGGAACCCAGAATACCAATTCATATACCAGATTTAATAAACCAGGTTTACAATAAAACACTGCAAAAAAAAAGATGAGAAGGTGGCCAGGATTCCTCAACAGAAGAACTTCAGCAAACATGACACAGCACATTGACAGAATTTCTTTAAAGCCCTCACTTCAACAGATACAGATGTATTTGACAAACTTCCACATCATTTTCTTGTAAAAATTCTCAAAAAAGTTAGTATAAAAGGAATATATCTTAATGTAATAAAGGTATTCTATGACCACAGCACAGGTAACATATTACAGGGAATACTGGAAAGTTTGTTCTATAATATCTGGAAAGAGACAAAGATGTTTGTGTCCACCAGTTCTATTCAACATACCATTGGATGTCCTGTCCAGACAAATATGGCAGGATGACAAATACAATGCTTTTAAATGAAGAAAAATTTCACATTTTCCCTACTTTCAGATACGATTACCTGATGTTTAAAATAATTCTAAAAACTGCAGCAAAAAAAAAAGAAAAAAAAAAGGTGGCCTTGAATTCAGTAAAAACACAGAATAAAAACTCTTACAAAAAATAGTACTTTTTCTATATAAAGATTGTGAACTTCTTAAAAAAGAAGTCTAGAAAACAATTTCCTTTATAGTAATTACAAAAAAATTGTTGCCTCTATTGAAGCTTTCTACAATAAAAACTATGACACATTTAAAAACACAAAATAGAGTAAGAGATGTCATCCCGTGTTCATGGAAACATAATATCTGACTTCCAAAATTACAAAGATATAATAAATAAGAGAGCATCATATTGGCATACAGTCACACATGAACACCAGCAAAACAGATTAGAGAACCCAGGAATAAATCACATTTACAGCCAACTGATTTTTATAAAGGAGCCAAGAACACAAATTTAGAAAGAGAAGTCTCTTTAATAAATGGTACTAGGGAAACTGACATCTCCACACAGAAGAATGAAGAGAGGCCCCTGTCTCTTAGGACACACAAATACCAACTCAAAACGGATGATAGGTGTCAATTTATAAAATCAAAACAATTCAAAAGTACTAGAAGGCACAAGAGCAAACTCCGTAGCTTTAATCTGAGAGCATTTTGGACAGGACCTCCAAAGCATGGCCGCAAGATTAAAGAAAGACAGATGGATGGAATTTCGTAAGACTGACATGGTTCTGCACGGTGGAGGCAATGGGAAAAAGAGTGAAGAGAAACCTGCACAATGGGAGACAACATTTGCAAGCTGTAAAACCTGAAAAGGGATTAATACCTATAAAATGTAAGACAATAGTTTAAAAAAAAACCTGATTAAAATATAAGCCAAAACTAGGCCCCGCAGGTCCTTGGCCCCACAACAGCCCAAGCACCCCACTCTGCCCTGGGGTCGGCACCCACCCCGGAAGCCCCACTGGCTTCTTGGCTTGACCTCCTGGAGCCTGGTGCCACCCACCCGGGATAGGGGGAGTGGAGGCGGGGAGGGCGCCACAGTGGTGGTTCTGCTTGGCGCATTGTTTTTCCTTAAGGTAGCCTTGGGCCAGGGTCATTCAGTGGAGCCCAGAACCCCTGGTCTTCTGGCCATGGGCGAATTCATTAAGTGGGGAGGTGGGGTGAGGCGACTGCAACCTGGCTCCAGGTTCCTGGGAGCTGCCTGAGTTGCCAGGCAGGGCGTTGCCATTGCCAGCGGGTCCCTGGGGGCGGCCGGGCTGCCTGGTGCCCCCGCCGCAGAGTGTCCCATTGGGGAGGCAGGGAGGGGATGAGGGGGTCGAGGCCAGTGGTGGCAGGGGCCAGGGGCTGGCAGTGAGCACTGTGGGGTGCTGTTGCTGAGGCTGAGATTTGGCCACTGCCTCCCCCACCTGGCCTGCACCTAGGCTGGGCCCCTGCCCCTGCTCGTCCTGACCTGGCTTCTTTGCTCCATGCTGCTAGCCAAGCCCCCTGCCATGCCTGGAGCTATTTTCTGGAGTAGTTGAAGATGGCTGAGAACTTGCTGGACAGACCACCCAACAGCAAAGGAGGCAAACTCAGGTGGCCCGGCTTCTCCCCGAATGACAGCACAGATTTTGCATCTTTGTCTTGGAAAATGATCTTCCTGAAGACCTGATCCCCAATGGAGAATTAGTCCTATTAAACAATGGGAACCTTGTTCCAGATGCTGCTTCCAAACATAAACAATTGTCCGAGCTTCTTCAAGGAGGCACTGACTCAATTATCAACCCAGGAATAGGAAATGCAAGCACCAGCAGCCCTGTGCAGCAGGGCCTTGGGGGCCATGCCCAAGGGCAGCCAAACAGGAACATGGCCAGCCTAGGTGTCATGGGCAAAAGCCCCTTGAACCAGGGAGATTCATCAGCTGCCAGCCTTCCCAAAACAGGCAGCCAACACCTCTGGACCCACAACCCCTGCTTCCCAAGCACTGAATCCACAAACACAAAAGCAAGTAGGGCTGGTAACCAGCAGCCCTGCCACATCTGAGACTGGACCTGGGATCTGCATGAATGCCACCTTTAACCAGACCCACCCTGGCCTCTTCAACAGTAACTCTGGCCATAGTTTAATGAATCAGGCTCAACAAGGGCAAGCTCAAGTCATGAATGGATGTCTTGGGGCTGCTGGTAGAGGAAGGGGAGCTGGAATGCAGTACCCTGCTCCTGCCATGCAGGGAGCCATAAGCAACGTCCTGACCGAGATCTTAACCCAGGTTTCCCCGCAAATGGCTGGCCACATGGGACTGAACATGGCACAGGCAGGAGGCATGACCAATATGGGAATGACTGTTAACATGAGTCCATTTGGACAGCTCCACTTTAATCAAACTGGAGGGCAGCAAATGGGAGCCAATGGGGTAAACCCGCACTTATCCAGCAAACAGAGCATGGTCAAGAGTTTGCCTATCTTCCCTAATGACATCAAGAATATGTCACTCACCAATGTGCCAAATACGTCACAAATGCAAACATCGGTGGGAATTGTTCCCACACAAGCAATTGCAACAGGTCCCACCGCAGATCCTGAAAAACACCAATACAGCAGCAGCTGGTTCTACTGCTTCATGCTCATAAATGTCAGTGACAAGAACAAGCCAATGGAGAGGTTTGGGCCTGCTCCCTACCACATTGTGGAACCATGAAAAATGTTTTGAATCACATGACGCATTGTCAGGCTGGGAAAGCCTGCCAAGTTGCCCATTGTGCATCTTCAGGACAAATCATCTCTCATTGGAAGAAGTGCACATAACATGACTGTCCTGTTTGCCTCCCTTTGAAAAATGCCCATGACAAGCAAAACCAACAAACCATCTTGGGGTCTCCAGCTAGGGGAATTCAAAACACAATTGGTTCTGTTGGCACAGGGCATCAGAATGCCACTTCTTTAAGTAACCCACATCCCATAGACCTGAGCTCCATGCAGTGGGCCTATGCTCCTCTTGGACTGCCCTATAGGAACCAGCCCCCAATGCAGCTGCAGCCTCAGGTTCCTGGCCAGAAACCATCACAGCCTCCAGCTCACCAGCAGATGAGGTCACTCAACCCTCTGGGAAATAACCCGATGAACATTCCAACAGGAGGAATAACAGCAGATCAACAACCACCAAACTTGATTTCAGAATCAGCTTTTCCAACTTCCTTGGGGGCCACCAATCCACTGATGAATGATGGCTCAAACTCTCATAACACTGAAAACCTCAGCACAACACCTACAGCAGCACCTCCTTCTAGCACTGGTGTTTGGGAAGGCTGGCATGAACATGTTACTCAGGATCTGTGGAGCCATTTAGTACATAAACTCATTCAAGCCATCTTCCCAACCCCAGACCCTGCTGCTCTGAAGGATTGCCCCATGGAAAACTTGGTTGCCTATGCTAAGAAAATTGAGGGAGACAGGTATGAGCCTGCTAACAGCAAGGATGAATACTATCACTTATTAGCAGAGAAAATCTATAAGATACAAAGAGAACTAGGAGAAAACTGGAGGTCATGTTTACATAAGCAAGCATCCTGGGTAAGCAGCCAACTTTAACAGCCCCTGGGGCACAGGGCCCTGAGATCCCACCTGGGCAGTCTGTGAGACCTCCAAATAGGCCCCTGCCACTGCCAGTGAACTGCATGCAGGTTTCTCAAGGGATGAATTCATTTAATCCAATGTCCTTGGAGAATGTGCAGTTACCACAAGCACCCATGGGACCACGTGCAGCCTCCCCAGTGAACCACTCTATCCAGATAAACAGCATGGCCTCCATTCCAGGGATGGCCATTTCTCTTTCCCAAATGCCTCAGCCTCCAAACATGATAGGCACACATGCCAACAACATAATGGCCCAGGTACCTGCTCAGAACCAGTTTCTGACACAGAGTCAGTACCCATCATCCAGTGGGGTAGAGGGTGAACAGTGTGGGAATGGGGCAGCCAGCAGCCCAGAAAGGCATGTCACAGGGCCAGGTACCTCGTGTTGCTCTTCCTAATCCTATGAACATGCTGGGGCCCCAAGCCAGCCAGCTTCCTTGCCCAACAGTGACCCAGTCAACCTTGCACATGATGCCACCTCCTAGTTCCACAGCTGCTGGCATGCCATCTCTCCAGAACCTGATGCCACCTAGGATGATGCCTCCCCAGCCAGTAGCTCCCACTCAGCCTTCCATTCCCATTTCATCTTCTGGGCAGACTCCTACCCCAACTCCTTGCTCAGTGCCCAGTGCTACCTAAGCCCAAAGAACCCCTACAGTGCAGGTAGCAGCCCAGGTGACCCCGCAGCCTCAAACCCCAGTCCAGCTGCCATCTGTGGCCACCCTTCAGTCATCACAGTAGCAGCAACAGATACCTGTACACACTCAGCCTCCTGGCACACTGCTTTCCCAGGCAGCAGCCAGCATTGATAACAGGGTCCCCACACCCTCCTCAGTGGCTAGTGCCAAAACCAATTCCCAACAGCCAGTACCTGATATACCTGTGCTGGAAATGAAGCACCAGAGGTGCAGACTGAGGACACTGAGCCTGATCCTGGTGAATCCAAGAAGGAGTCTCAATCTGAGATGATGGAGGAAGATTTACAAGGATCTTTCCAAGGTAAAGAAGAAAGAGACACACATAGAGCAGAAGTGAGAACCAGTGGGAGTGGATGAGAAGAAATCTGATATACAAGTGGAAGCTAAAGAGGAAGAAGAGAGTACTGCTAATGGTACAGCTTCTCAGTCAACATCCCCTTTGCAGCCATGCAAAAAAATCTTTAGACCCGAGGATCTACGCAAGGCACTTATACCAGGTAGAAGCTTTCTACCGAGAGGACCCAGAATCCTTACCTTTTCAGCAGCCTGTAGATCCTCAGCTCCTGAGAATTCCAGATTATTTTGACATTGTGAAGAATCCCATGGACCTTTCTACCATCAAACAGAAGCTGGATGGATACAGGGCAGTATCAAGAACCCTGGCAATATGTAGATGATGTCTTGCTTATGTTCAACAATGCCTGGCTCTATGATCATAAGACATTTCGGGTCTATAAGTTTCACAGTAAACTCACAGAGGTCTTTGAGCAAGGAATTGACCCCGTTATGCAGTCCCTTGGATATTGCTGTGGACGCAAGTATGAGTTTTCCCCACAAATTTTGCGCTGCTATGGGAAGCAGCTGTACAAAGTTCCTCAAGATGCAGCTTACTACAGCTATCAGGTATCATTTCTATGAGAAGTGTTTCACAGAGATCCAGGGTGAGAATGTGACCCTGGGTGATGACCCTACACAGCAATTTCCAAGAATCAGTTTGAAAACAAGAAAAATGATACTTTAGATCCTGAACCTTTTATTGATTTCAAGGAGTGTGGCTGGAAGATGCAGCAGATTTGTGTTCTGCACTATGACATCATCTGGCCTTCAGGCTTTGTGTGTGACAACTGCTTGAAGAAAATTGACAGAACTGGAAAAGAAAACAAATTCAGTGCTAAGAGACTGCAGGCCTCTACATTGGGAAACCACTTGGAAGACTGAGTGCACAAGTTTTTAAAACTCCAGAATCACCCTGAACCTGGGGAGTTTTTGTCACAGTCTTGGCCAGCTCCAACAAGACTGTGGAGGTCAAGCCTGGGATGACGTCATGATTTGTGGATTCTGGGGAAATGTCTGAGTCTTTCCCATACTGAATAAAGCCCTCTTTGTTTTCAGGGAAATTGATGGAGTAGATGTGTGTTTCTTTGGAATGCATGTCCAAGAATACAGCTCTGATTGTTACCCCCCAAACACAAGACCTATGTATATATCTTATCTGGACAGTATTCATTTCTTCTGGCCCATTGCCCCCAGACAGGTGTTTACCATGGGATCCTTATTGGTTACCTCACATATGCAAAGAAATTAGGGTATGTAACAGGGCAAATCTGGGCCTGTCCCCCAAGAGAAGGAGATGACTATATATATTTCATTGCCACCCTGCAGATCAAAAGATCCCCAAACCAAATCCACTACAAGAGTGTTACAGGCAGATGCTGAACAAAACATTTGCAGCGCAGATCATTCACAATTACAAGGACATCTTCAAACAAGCAACTGAAGACAGGCTCACAAGTGCCAAGGAGTTGCCCTATTTTGAAGGAGAGTTCTGGCCCAATGTCTTGGAAGAGAGCATTAAGGAACTAGAACAAGAAGAGAGGAAGAAAGAAGAGAGCATCGCAGCTAGCAAGACACCTGAGAGCAGTCAGAGTGACAGCAAGAATGCCAAGAAAAAGAACAATAAGAAGACCAACAAGATTTTTGGGTGTTGACCTTGTAACCAGCTACTTGACTGAATTGGGTTATCAAGTCTAGAAGACTTTTGGTGGAGTTCTTGGGATCTTCTATATGCAGTATAATGTCATCTGCAAATAATGACAATTTGACTTCTTCATTTCTTATTTTTATTCTTTTATTTCTTTCTCTTGTCTAATTGCTGTGGCTAATGTTTCCAAAACTATATTGAACAAGAGTGGTGATAGTGGACATCCTTGTCTTGTTCCTGATTTTAGTGTGAAGGAATTCTGTTTTTGACCATTTAGTATGATATTGGCTGTTGGTTTTTCCTAGATGGCTTCTACCAGCTTGAGGTAGAGACCATCTATTATTCCAATTTTTGGTAGGGTTTTTATCATAAATGCATGTTGGATTTTGTCAAATGCTTTTTCTGCATCTATAGAGATAATCATATGGTTTTTGTCCTTGGCTCTATTGATATAGTGTATTACATAGATTGATTTTCGTATATTGAACCATCCCTGCATCCCTGGGATGAATCCCACTTGATCAGGGTGTATGATCTTCTTAATGATCTTCTGCATTCTGTTTATCATTATCTTATTAAGGATTTTTTGCATCTATGTTCATTAGTGAGATTGGCCTATAGTTCTCCTTTTTGGTTGGGTCTTTCTCTGCTTTGGGGATCAAGGTGATGCTTGCTTCCAGGAATGAATTTGGGAGTATTATTTCCCTTTCAGTTTCATTGAAGAGTTTAAACAGTAGAATTTCATTGAGGAGTTTAAACAGTAGAGGCAGCAGTTCCTCTCTAAATGTCTTGTGGAATTCAGCAGTGAAGCCATCAGGGCCGGGGGATTTCTTAATTGATAAGTTTTTAATTACATTTTCAATTTCATTGGTTGATATTGGGTTGTTCAGAATTTTTAGGTCTTCTTCATTCAACTTTGGTAATTCATATGTATCTAGGAATCTGTCCATTTCTTCTGTGTTGTCCATCTAATTGGCAAATAGGTTCTGGAAGTAGGTATTGATGATCCTCTGGATTTCTGCTGTGTGTGTTGTAATTTCACCCTTTTCATTCCTAATTGCATGGATTTGGGCCTTTTCTTTACTTTTCTGATAAGGTTGGCTAAGGGTTTGTCAATTTTGTTGATTCTTTCAAAGAAAGTCAACACACAAAAATCAATAGCTTTCCTCTACACGAATGACAGACTCACTGAGAGAGAAATAGGGCAAATAATTCCTTTCAAAATAGCATAGAGAAAACTGAAATAACTAGGAATCAACCTGATGAAAGAAATCAAAGACCTCTTCTCTGAAAACTATGGCACTCTGAAAAGAGAGATTGAAGATGATATCAGAAAATGGACAGACATCCCCTGCTCCTGGGTAGGAAGGATTAATATAGTGAAAATGGCCATACTTCCAAAACTGCTATATAGATTTAATGCAATTCAATTGAGATCCCAGCAGCATACTTCATGGACCTTGAGAAAACAATGCAAAAATTCATTTGGAACAAGGAGAGACCCAGAATAGCAAAAGCAATTCTAGGTAACAGACATGGCAGGGGGTATCACAATCCCCAACCTGCAACTCTACTACAAAGCTACTGTGATAAAAACAGCATAGTACTGGCAAAGAAACAGACCTGAGGACCAGTGCAACAGATTGGAAGATACAGAAATGCCAGACACACTCGGCCATCTCATCTCGAATAAAGGAGCCAAACACCCTCACTGGAGGAAAGATAGCCTATTTAATAAATGGTGCTGGAAAAATTGGGTTTCAACTTGCCAAAGATTAAAACTAGACCTATATCACTCACCATGCACTAAACTAAAATCAAAATGGATTAAAAATCTAAATATTAAAATAGAAACTCTGAACCAGTTGGAACAGAGGTTAGGTAGAACCCTTGAAGACATCTGTGTAGGAAAAGATTTTATGAACAAAACCTCAGTTGCCTGTGAACTAGCACAAACAATCAACAAGTGAGATCTCTTCTTATTAAAAAGCTTCTGCACAGCAAGAGAAACCACCAGCAGTGTGAAAGACAACCCACAATGTGGGAAAAAAATCTTCACCTGCTCTTCCTCAGACAAAGGTCTGCTATCTCTTATCTATAAAGAACTTAAAAACATCAGACCTCCCAAATTTAAAGACCACATCTGAAAATGGGCATCTGAAATGAACAGGCATTTCTCAGACAAAGAAGTAGAAGTAGAAAATAAATGCATGAAAAAAAATTCAACATCACATGTCCTTCGAGAGATGCAAATGAAAACAAAGATGAGATTCCACCTCACTCCAGAAAGAATGGCTGCTATCATGAAATTAACCAATAACAAGTGCTGGCTGGGCTGCAGGGTAAGAGGAACCCTCCTCCACTGCTTGTGGGAGTGTAGACTGGTACCAGCACTGTGGAAATCAGTATGGAGATACCTCAAAGAACTAGGACTGGAAGTCCCATTTGACCCCACTATTCCACTGCTGGGGATCTTCCCCAAAGAATTAAGAGAATCACACCACAGTGATATATGTGTGCCCATGCTCATAGCAGCACAGTGTGTGATAGCTAAAATTTGCAAACAGCCCAAATGCCCATCAATTGGGACGGGATCAAGAAAATGTGTGGTTTTTTTAATAAAATGGAGTACTACTCAGCCATAAAAATGAGAAATTAGAGACATTTATAGCAAAGTGGATGCACATTGAGGTGATACTCTTAAGTGAAATAAATAGGACACACATGTATAAATACCAAATAGTTTCTCTGGTATGAGAAATTGAAAGTGTAAATAAGGACTAAATATATAATAGGTAATGTGAAATTGGAAGAAAAGGGGCAAAGGGGAAGGAAGTGGGAGGGCTAGAGAAAAGGATAGAAGGGAATGGGATTAATATGAGAAAATGGAAAAATAGGAACAAAATCTTTGTAAATAGGGAGGAATTGAGGGATTGAAGGGAGGGCTGGGCAAGGGTGAAAAATAAGATCCAAGAGAGATTATGTAAAGTTGCAAATTTCCAATGATTGTTACAGGAATCTTGAAAAGAAATGCTCAATGACACACACGTCAGGGAAAACAAATAAGATTTACTTGCAAGCTGGTGAGATCACCAGAAACTGGTCTGGTCAAAGTCAGCTCCCTCTTTTGTTAGTCTCTTCTCTTTAATACTGTTGTTAGTCAATATCTCCTTGCTTGTGTTGTTTGATGTATAAATACAATTCTGGTTCCTACCTACAAACCAGAGACACAAGATAGGCACATATACATTGTAAATTCACTTAGGCATTTGCAACTTTGTTAGGTTAAAATGTTATCTATAATTAAATTACTGGTTAACACCTTAAACATCAAGAGCAACAGAAAAAAGCAAATCTTAAAAGAATACACTACTTATTTTGCTTCTACAATTACCTTCATAGTCAATCTACTAAGCTACTTAAAACTTTTTCTATCAATGTGATTTGCTGGAAGCTTCAGGTCTATGTGTACTTTTGCTAGCAAGGCATGGTAATTGTTTTATTGTTTGGACACCTGGCCCTATTCAAGTGGGGGGTTGAGGTTAAGAAATGCTGCAGGCATTTCCTTATCTAGGGATGGTGCTATTGCCTGTAGTCATTTTGCATATTCCTTAACTTGATGAATGTCATTATATTGTATACCTAAAATGTACCAATGGTTAGAATGTATAATCGATAATGCAAAATAGGAAGAAAAGGTCCAAAGGGGTAGGGGTAGTGGGAGGGACAGGGGAAAGGAAAGAAGGGAAAGGAAAAATGCTGAGAAATGGAAAAAATGGAAATAAAGTCTTTGTAAATAGGGAAGGGTGGAGGGGGTGAAGGGAGGGCTAGGAATGGGGAAAAATAAGAACCAAGATGCATTATGTAAAGGTACAATTCCCAATGAGAAATGTTATTGTGTTGTATACCTAAAATGTACCAATAAAAGAATTTAACAACAACAAAAAAGAGCAACAAGAATAACAGCAGCATTAGCCGCACCAATAAGAAGAAGCTCAGCATGCCCATGTAAGACCAAGGGCCTTACCAAACGCTCCAAGGAGCTTACTACAGCGAGGACCACCCGGGAAGGAACACACCGGCCATGTTGGGAAAACAGACCTTTATTAGTCTGGCCAGATGGCACTCCCGAAGCAAAATAGCTCAGAGAGGCAACTGGTTCACAGTCTGAGGCTGTTTTATAGGGGGTTGAGGGGGGTTTAACATGTGGATTCACAGAAAAAAAGAGCAAAGGTTAGTGGCTCACTGTCACATGCTGATGGTCAGCAGACATCCTGACTAATAGTTACGACCACCCTGTTTACAGATTGTCCTATAGATACTGGGCCCCGGGACATTTGGATTTAGGGCAAACAGATGGTTGAGTAATCTAGTCCTATTACTGATTGTCCATTGTCTCAAGGTAAACACACTCCAACCATCAAATTTACAACAGAACCTAGGGGAGTAATTAATTTTTGAATCACACAGTGCCACACCCAGTGTGTCCAACAACCTGTCCCAGAAGATTTATGCCACCATGGAGAAACACAAAGAGGCCTTTTTCATGAATCACTTGCATGCTGGGCCTGTTATCAACACTCTGTCCCCAATTGTGAATGCTGACCCACTGTTGAGCTGTGACTTCATGTACAGGTGTGGTGCTTTTCTCACCCCGGCCAGAGATAAGCACTGGGAGTTTTCTTTCTTGTGCCACTCCAGGTTGTCTGCACTGTGCATGCTGGTGGAACTGCATATCCAGGGCCAGGATCACATTGTCTATAGCTGTAATCAATGCAAGTAACATGTGGAGACATGCTGGCACTGCACTGTGTGTGAGGAACAGGACCTTTGCATCAACTGCTACAACACAAAGAGCCACACCCATAAAATGATGAAATGGGGCCTGGGGCTGGATGATACGGGGAGTAGCCAGGATGAGCCATAGCCCAAGAGACCCCAGGAGGCCCGGACATTTAAGCATCCATTGGTGCATCCAGTCCTTGGTACATGCTTGCCAGTGTGGCAATGCCAATTGTTCACTGCCATCCTGCCAGAAGATGAAACGGAGTTGTGCAGCACACCAAGGGCTGCAAATGCAAAACCAATGGAGGCTGCCCAGTGTGCAAGCAGCTTATTGCTCTTTGCTGCTATCATGCCAAACACTGCCAAGAAAACAAATGCCCAGTGCCCTTCTGCCTCAACATCAAACATAAGCTCCACCAGCAGCAGATACAGCACCACCTGCAGCAGGCCCATCTCATGTGCCAGCATATGGCTCCCATGAACACCCGCAATGCGCCTTAGCAGAGTTTGCCTTTGCCTACCTCAGTACTGCCCTGGACACCCACACATCAGCCCAGCACACCATAGACACCACAGCCCCCTGCCCAGCCCCAGCCCTCACCCATGAGCATGTCATTAGCTAGCTTCCCAGTGTGACCAGGAGTCAGCCCCCCATGACAGTGTACACTGGAAAGCCCACCAACCAGGTGCAGGCCTCTCCATCCCCTGCCCAGTCTCCACTGAAAGCAGTGGAAGCACCCTGGCAGATTGAGTGTGAAGCCCAACAAGTAAAACTTGAAATGAGGAAAAGCAGTTCTAGTGTAAATCACGCAAGCACTACAATTACTATAAAAAAGAAAATTCAAGAAGATTCAACCACTGTATAGAATGGTAAAATACCAATTTACTTCTTATATCATATTGTTAAACTGTGTAGAACAGAGAAAAAGGGTGGTCCTTCTTGAATTCATGTACGTGGTATTAACATTTAGTGTTCAGGGTTTTTTTCATTATGAAAATGCTGTTTTCAACATTGTGCTTGGACTATGCATGTGTTTTTTGCCCCATTGTATATAAAGTATACTTAAAATTGAAAAAAAATATATAAGCCAAAGATGTGAATAGGCATTTGTCAAAGCAAAACATCTGAATAAATGACCAATTAGTACATGAAAAATGGTCATTATTACTAACCACCAAAAACCCAGATGTGGGTCCTGATTACATGGATACATGCATCCACCTCTCAGCAAGAATCGAAGAAGAGCCCATGAAAATGGAAAAGGAATTCATTCACAATTTGGCTAAATTGGGAAACCAGATAAATTTCTCCAACTAAGAACACATTTTATTGGAATTTATTTATTTATTTATTTGTTTGTTTATTTGTATGAGCGAATCAAACTCGGGACCTTTCACTTGTGAGGCAGGTGGTGGAATCACTGAGCTAAATCCCTGTCCCCTTTTTATCACATTTTAAATGTACTTTGTATTTGACTTAGTTTTTAAGTGTCTATATAGTATGGCTGAGAAAAGATTTCAATATAGTCCATCTTTAACACATCTTTTATTGAAGTCTTGAACTGTAAATACCTTCTGAGATGAGAATAAATAAAGCAAGTTTTCCCCTCAGTGGTGAAAGGAACATAGCTCTTGTCAACTGGCTATAAACAATATACAAGGTGATAACTCAGCAACAGGACTTACATTTACAGCACATTAAGGCAACAATAGAGATGGACTCAGGATAATAAGACTTTGAAATGAAGTAAAACACATTACATGTCATTTTAAACATTAGTTTAGTCAACCAGAAGTATAAACCAAAGTTTACCTTTAAAAAGACTTTCAATAGCTAAGTAAATTTTCACTCATAACACTTGATTTTCTTAGGCAAACAAATACTAACAAAAGACAGTAGAGCACACAAGAAACTACACTTTGATGGAAGTAAAAATCTTTATTCTTTGTGGTGGTTTTTGTAAATTTTACCAAAAGAAAAGCAATGCTTTAAGGAAACGTTTTAAACATACAGAACTAGAGATTTTTACTTTATCTCTTTGTATTACATCTTTTTTTCTCCGTACCAGGATCAAACTCAGGATCTTGCCCTTGTGAGACAGGCTGGGAACCACTGAGCTAAATCCCAAGCCCTCTTTGTAGTACACCTTGAATATATTTAAATTTTTTTTCAAAAATATATGATATATGGTTAATTTGAAAAAAGAGTAGGTCTTGCATCATTATAAAATGATGACATCTCATAAGTTTAAATCCACACATAGGTTACCATTACTTTAAAAAATGCTGCTAATTTCTAAAAATCTACTTTAGGGTGGAGATAAAAAACCAAATATAACTAAAATTAAAGTTTTTGAACAGAAATATTATGCCAACATGTTTTAAGTAACATTCAATAACAAACCTCTGGAGTTTAGTCTGTCTGTATTTAGAATGTGGTCTCATTTATATTTTAAAGGTTTCTTAACAAACTGACACCAGTATTTCTGTCCCAGATAATTATAAAGGCCATGTATAGATGACAACACTGTATCTTTATCTCAAAAACAATTTTGTATGGGAAAAGTCCCTGATTTTTCTGTGCTTGTTATATAAAGACCAAATTATTTAGAAAAACTATATATCAAGTATCTAGTTAAGCAAAATGTGCGTATGAAAACAGAAGTCATTTACCTAGTGTCACCAAGCAAGTCTTATCTTCTGTTAAAACTATTAATATTAATTAATATTAAGCCACATAAATAAACATATTTTTAATAGACTAGAAATGCCCTGCTTCTGTCTGTCTCTGTCTCTGTCTCTGTTCCTCTCTCTCTCTCTCTCTGTCTCTCTGTCTCTCTGTCCAAGTCAGAGGGCATGACCTCAGTCTGTCTGGTGCCATCACTCCCTTTTTGGTGGCTTGAATCTTTTCCAAAGTAGTGAATATTTGAGTTATCAGTTGATAACTGACATCCTCAAGACATAGTAAACCTATGGACTCAAACCAAGGAATCCACTATTTGTTATTCCTACTCTCTCCTCTAGAAAAGCCCCGATCCCTTTCTTGTCCCTTCTCACCCAGTTTGAGGCTGGTATTTGTCAGAAAACTCAAACTCTTTAATGTTTCCTGACATTATTCATCAGGGAGAGGGTAGGGGAAGCAAGGCTTGTTATTTTCCTCTTGGTAAGCGAGAACCACACCTCTCTAAGATGGCATGTGATTTGTAGTTTCTAAGTGATATCTCCAGACTTTCTAAACTCTCTATGAGTTAGTTCCTCATGTATATTCCAGGTCCCGGGATATAAAGATTTGTGGGGTACCTTTTTGAGTAAAGCCCAGCTGTTTGTGCAGCCCCTTCTCCTGCTTTTCTTGTCTGTTGATCAACATGGACACTCACCCTGAACATGAGCAACAGATTTCTGCATGACTAGAAAGGTGCCCTGACAGAAATCAGGGCAGAGCTATCCAGTGCAGGTGGCTTGGACCCTGGGGTGACAGGGAAGAGCTGCTCCCTAAACCCAGGCAGTTCTGGCTCAGGGAAGCAGAGCAGGCTGCACATGAGGTGAAACCCCAGGACCAGGTGGGCAGCTCAGGCAGCCGGCCTTTGGAATCTAAATAGAATCTCATCTTTGGTGTCTGTTTTTCATTTTCTTCTTTCCTTGTTTTTTCCAAAAGTACACAAGAGAGATCTTAATGACATGCAGTACATCCTAAATGATTATGAATAACTCAATGTCCCTAAAACATCACCTTCAGGTTATAATTTATGCACTTGGGACAATTTAAATGGAGGATTTTAAAAGGTTGATTTTTCTTCAAGTATAATGTATAGAGTAAAGGGACATGGCCTCAGACTTCTTTTCATATTAAGGGAGGATAGTGAAGAAATGCCCCATCTAGTATTCTACAGTCCTTTGCTCTTTCCCTCTTCTGATACTGATTGATTGTCCATAGTGTTAACCACCACCACCACCAACAAAATACTCAGAGTACCTTAAAGTATTAGAGGAAATACTGTTATGACTTATGGAAAAAGAGGGCTAATTGATACCTCTAGGGAAAATTCTAAGGGAGCAGTCTATAGTTATAAACCTAAAAATAAGGATTGTGATTCAACATCCCCAATTCATCTAAAATTGCACTCTGATTTAATGTAATTGTTTTATGGATTCTTTATATTTTCTTGTCTTTCTGACTGTTGGTCTATTTTCACAATGGGTTCAAGTACCTATAGCTCCTTAATTTTTGAAAATTAGCTCACATCAATTTCATTTTTAATTTTTTTGTTTTTGTTCTTATAGACTTCTGGTTCTATGTGGGCTTTCAGTTTAAAAAGCAGTTGTACAAATACTCAAAGGTAACCAAACTTGAAGCACTGGATGGTAAAAATCACCAGGCTCAGTGCTTACATAAAACTTGTAAAATAAACCTTATAGTTTGGTAGCACAAATGTGTGTATAATTTACATTATTATGTTTGATTCTGTGTGTTAACTTTTAGGTATATGTTTTCCTCTAAAAGTTCTATTTCAGTTGGTTTATAGATAAATGGACACTCATGTTATTAGCCCCAATATTTTTTTTTAATTCACATTGCTTAACAGTGAATTAATTTCAGTTTGTTGTTAAGATAAAAGTAAGCTGTCTTTAAAGTTGTTGACAGGTTATTTGGCCAATCTATATTTACCTTTAAAAATTATACATGCAATGTCCATTATTTTCTGTGTAAAATAATTTAAGAGATTTTCATTGGTTGAAGATGTATACAATAGATTTATGCTTAAAATATTTTGTCATACATAATAAAGTAATACAGTTGTGAAAGAGGCCAATGTTGAAATAAAAATCTTTCTTTTTCATCCCAGAAAAAATTATAGCTGGGAGGTTAAGAAGGGGGAAATCAGGCAGATATGGTAGTGCACACTTCTAACTGGGAGGCTGAGACAGAAAATTTCAAGCTTGAGTCCAATCTGAACAACTGAGCAGCTTAGTGAGACCTTGTCTCAAAATTTTAAAGAATGAAAAAGTGCTGGGCATGGAGTTCTGAGAAAGGCTTTTGATTTTATTCTCAGGACCATGACAAATCAAGGAGAGTAATTTATGCCCTGGCACTGAAGCTGGTACTTCTCAAAAACTAACTTTGCAGGGCATGAGACCCACAGGGAGTTTCTTCTTGTTCTTGCACCCTGTGGTTTGCCTTCCCCGTACAGTTGTGCCATATCCACCACAAAGTCCATCTGTGACATTGCTTAAGGCAGGGACAATTGAGCTGAGGTGCCTTGAGCCACTGAGGGAACCTCACCAGGCAGCTGAGGGCAGCCCTGCCTGGGGCTTCAACACAGTGAGCCTGGTGCCCAGGGGCTTCAGTGAAGATTCTCCCCTTTGGGGTAACAACAGTCCCCTGTTTCAACCTCCTTGCATACAAACTTCAGCCTTCTTGCACACATATTCCCATTTCAGAGCTTCCCTACTCTCAAATTAACTTAATCTTCAGGGACTCTTTCCTCTTTATCCTCTGTTGTTTGAAACAATTTTACATATCAGTGTAAAAATAACAAAAAATATGTTCAAGCAGTTGGAAATGTGGGGTATTAAATAAAAACTAGTAAAATATTCAGGTCCAGAGTACATTTGTTGAAGCATCAGGAAAGAAAGATGGCTGATAAAACTTGTCTTATGCTAGAAATTCTATCAATATTTTCCTTACATGAGAGCTGTCATATGAATGCTTTAACTGAAAGGAATCACTTGCATCAATGCAGAGATTTCCGTGTTTTTCATGGAATCTACTTAGTGTTTTACCAAATTGTTGATGTGTATTGATTTTTGTGAATAGGATATTCTGATTTTAGTTCTCAGGCTTTATAAACAAACATAGCTTATTACAAATTTTAAGTAATTACATAAATTCTTGTGAATTAAATTGAATTGCATGTGTTTTCATACCCAATAAAATACTCAATTATTTTTTAGTGCAGTGATAATTTTGCTATAAGTGCTGTAATATAATGAAAATACTGGGGAGTAGATTGTGCTTCAGGAGCTATGTCTTTCAGGCACCAGAGCCAGCATTCACATCAGGGGAATAAACCACTCTGAGATGATCGACACCTACCCTAGCAGTCAGTGCACCTGTGCAACTGAGCTGAAAGGTGAGCGTTAAAGGAACTCATTCACATCCACAAGGGCTCATTATGCTTTTCTACTTCAGAATAATGAGCATTGTCTCCCAGCTCCCCAGACACAGACAAAAACTGCTCAATAATAAGCACAGAATTCCAGCATTGTGTGGGAGAGTTGCCTGTGGTCTCAGGAGAAAACTGAAACATTTTGCCAAAGTTTCTCCTTTATCTCACTGTTGCCAATTTGCCATTGAAGCACCTGGGCTTTCATGACAGTCCACGTTCCCCAGGAGAAATGAGTTAGAAGCACCAGGGATTTCACAAGTTCTCCTCCTCCTGAGGGCCCAGCTGAAGAGGAGTTATTGTAATTGACTTTATCTAATGACAAGCTTTTAATTGTAATGTCATTATCACTAACAAGTCTCTAGGGCATCCAGAGTGAAGGCTTAACCCACAGGTATCTGGCTTCCAGGAAGCTGCTTCATAAAGAACATACAGCTGTTGTCATATCTTCTACCTTTGTGACAGACCCTTTGCCCATGCTGTGGTATTAATAAAAAGTCTCACTGGGATGCCAGGTGCTTGGCGAGTCACAGCATGTGGAGAAAACAAGTCCTTGGGAAATGTCCTGAGAAGGGTGTGTGCCAGAACATAGCAGCATTCTTTGTATCCCAATTACTGGGAAATACTGTTGCCAAAGTTACTAACTCACAGACAGAGCCCAGCAGAGTCCTCTGTGGGTAGACAACCTCAGGGGAAGATGCTAGCTTATGTCCAGCCCATCATCTCCAGCACACAGTTCTGATTTAGTAACCTAAACCAGAGACCCAAGCCAGTCCCTCTGACCTGCTCCCTCATCCTGGCCGATCAGACAGTGACATTTAGTGAACATAGACTCTGACATCTCAGGTCAGGGACACAGCTTGTCCCACAGGGCCCAGAGGACAGGAAGGAAGGACCCATGGAGCCCGGCCAGGGTCAGGCACTGCTTCCTGCAGCCTTTGCCCAGGGGTTCTCATCCTCACTTCCTAAATAGCTCCCATCTCTGTGGGGCCTCACATGGCTGTTTTGAGCATGTGATGTGATTTAATGTCTATGTTTTCATGGTGCAGATAGACACATGTAATCAAAAGTGAAACTATTCTATATTTTAGGATAAGAAATAATATTGCATATGATCAAATGTGAGAATGTCTCATATTTGAAAGCCTCTAGAGAGCAGTGTTTCCATGTTGTATGTTAATTATGTACTAATTAATCTTGTACACTACATTATGTGCTGTAATTGTGCCTAACACTTGCTCTTCTGTGCCCCTGGGGGTTGAGCCCAAGGCACTGTGGGTGCTGAGCACCTGGTCTCCCACCGAGGTGCATCCTATCCTTTTTTCAGTGCTTTAAGTGAAACTTGGGGCCTTATGCACTGTTGACATTATTCCTTCTTGAGAGACCTGGTGGCCAAAAGTCTGCAGGACATACTGAAACTGGAACATCTCTCTTCTGTAGCTGATTCCTGCTGAGCAGAGTCATTAACCTTACCTCACCTATGTGGAGGCCATGGAGCTCCCACCATGCCTGATCTTGCGAGTCACAGGAGATACATTCCTCTTCTGAGGATTTACTGATGAGTTTTAGATGTGAAGGAAGGCTTTATTTCTTGGCTCCAGCCAGCATGTGTAGTTTTATGACTTAAATGAGAATTAACTAACTTGACTGAGATTAAGTATGCAGGTCCTAATAGTAAAATTATGAGAAGCATTAATGAAGGGAAATCCTAGTGGTGAAAGGAACTGGAAGGGATTAGTTATTATGTGCTATAGTGGTCTCCAAGATGAGTTAAACCAGGATGCATGTTCCAGCCTAGTTTGCTGGAAGACACAAGTAGGAATTAGTGCCACATAGGAAAAAGTCCAAGTCACAAGACAGAAATTATTTCCAATAGTACACATATGAGTGAATAGATTGTTTTCACTTCCCAGAAAAAAGTTACTTCCAAATTTAGCTCCAGTCAGAGGCTGAAAGAACCCATATGATACTGTATATAGAAGACTGCAAGAACTCCACCAAAAGTCTTCTAGACTTAATAACCAAATTCAATAGAGTAGCTGTATACAAGGTCAAAACACAAAAATCAACAGCTTTTAATTACAGCCGACTCACTGAAAGAGGAACTGGAGAAACAAGTCCCTTCAAAATAGCATCCAAAAAAATGAAATAGGAAGCAACCTAATGAAAGAAATTAAAGTCCTCTACTCTGAAAACTACAGCACTCTGAAAAAAGAGATTGAAGAGGATATAAGAAAATGGAAAGATTTCCCTTGCTCCTGGATAGGAAGAAACAATATCGTGAAAATGGACATACTTCCAAAAGTGCTCTATAGTTTCAATGCAACCCCAATTGAAATCCCAGCAGCATACTTCACAGACCTTGAGAAAACAATCCAACAATTAATTTGGAACCAGAAGAGACCTAGAATAGCAAAAGCAATTCCAAGCAATAAAGATAAGGTAGGAGGTACCACAATCCTCAACTTGAAATGATACTACAAAGCTACTATGATTAAAAACAGCATGGCACAGGCAAAGAAATGGATGTGAGGACCAGTGAAACAGATTAGAAGATGCAGAAAAACTCAAGACACACTCTGATACCATATCCTTGACAAAGGTGCCAAACATTCTCACTGGAAAAAAGATAGCCTCTTTAATAAATGGTGCTGGAAAAACTGGGTTTCAACTTGCCAAAGATTAAAACCAGACCTATATCTCTCACCAAACTAAAATTAACATGGATTAAAGTTCTAAATACTAAAACAGAAATACTAAATTACCTGGAAGAATGGTTAGGTATAACTCTTGAAGACATAGGCATAGGAAAAAATTGTATGAAGAAAAACTCATTTGCACTTCAAGTACCACAAACAATGAACAAGTGGGATCTCTTCTTATAAAAAATCTGCAGAGCAAGAGAAACCACAAATAACATGAAGAGACAACTCACAAAGTGGGGAAAAAATTTACCAGCTGTTCCTCAGACAAGGTTCTACTATCTATTATATATAAATAACCTAAAAAAATCAGACCTCCCAAATTTAAAGAACCAATTCAAAAATAGGCATCTGAAATGAATAGACACTTCTCAGACAAAAAGTAGAAGTATCAAATATACATATGACAAAATGTTCAACATCACTCGTCATTTGAGAGATGCAAATGATAACAGCACTGAGATTTCACCTCACCCCAAGAAGAATGACCGCTGTCATGAAATCAACCAATAACAAATGCTGGTGGGGCTGTGGGTAGTGGAACCCTGCTCCACCTCTGGCAGGAGTGCAGACTGGTGAAACTACTTTGGAAATCAGTATGGAGATACTGAAAATATCTAGGATTAGAGATGCCATTTGACCCAACAGTTCCCCTACTAGGTATCTTCCCTAAAGAATTAAAAGAATCATATCACAGTGATATATGTGCACCCATGTTTATAGCTGCATATTTTGTAATAGCTAAATCTTGGAAACAGCCCAATTGCCCATTATCTGGAGACTGGACAAAGAAAATGTGGGGTTTATTTTATAAAATGGAGTACTATTCAACCATAGCAAATGAGAAACTAGAGACATTTTTTACCAAATGGATGCACATTGAGGTGATACTCAAGTGAAATATATAGACACACATGTGTAAATAGAGAATAGTTTCTCTAGTCTGAGAAACTGAAAGTGTAAATAATGACTAAAAGGTATAATAGATAATGTGAAATAGGAAAAACAGGTCCAGAGGGCAAGGGTAAGTGGGGCAGGTAGGAGAAGTTAAAGAAGGGAAAGCAATAAATATGAAAAAAAGAAAAAAAAGGAAATAAAGTCTTTGTAAATATGGAGGGGTGGAGATGTTGAAGGGAGGTAATGGGATTGGAGAAAAATAAGAACCAAGAGAGATTATGTAAAGGAACAAATTCCCAGTCATGAATGTTAGCATATTGTATACCTAATATGTACCAATAAAATTAATGAAAAACAAAAAAAAAGTATCTGCATCTGTTCTGGGAGTATTTAACCAATGTATAAAATTTCTTTTGCTATTTTCTTACATTCATTTAATTGAGTTTCCATAACTGTCGAAACCAGCAAACAGTTACTGGCTGTGGGCTGACAGCAACCTTCCCATGGGAATATAGAATCACAATTAGAAAGTCTCTCTTGGCAATATACTGACATTCTGTTTCCTTGCCCTTGTGTGTCCAGTGACAGCTTCCATGAGAACTGTATCAGGTCTGTAAAGGACACAGCTTGATTTATCTAGACACTAGCATGGTCCACTGAGGGCTTTATCTTTAGGATATGTTTGTAAAGGGAGTATTTTAATGGCCCATGTATTGCTTCCAGCCCTAGTCTTGAGTCTTCTTTATACAGAGAGCCTGGAAGATAAGCAACATGGGAATGGAGACTAGGCCCCAAATGGGTGGTTTTGTGGAACAAACCTGAATAAAACTTTGACAGGATCTGATGAGGGAAGAAGTTATCCCTGTTGAACTTATTGGAAATTTCATTGGCCTGAATATCATATAGACTATTTTATAACATTGACTGAAAGGGATGGCCCCCTTGATTTTGAGGGCAGTATGTCATTTTTCTGGTAGTCCAGAGTCAAGCTGGGATGGCCACTGCAGTGTATTTTCTGGAGAATGGGGAAAAAACATAGCCAATGGTCCCTGGCTATCTTGGTGTTAGTAGAATTTAGTACTAAATGGATTAGATTTGCTGTTCTGTGTAAATATCACTGCTCATTATCACACTTGGAGGCAATGTTTGCACCACAAGAATATCACAAGACAAATAAGCCAAAGGAGATTGTCTCAGTTACTTTTCTCATTGCTGACACAAAATACCGAACACTCAAGGTTAAAGAAGAAAAGGTTTATTTGGCTCACAGTTTCAGTTCATAGTTGGCTGGCTCCAGGGCAAGGCAGCATGGCAGAGTTGCATCACAGACAAGAAACAATCCATGGCAGCCAGAAGGCATAAAAGCAATGAAGCAGCAAGCAACAACAGCAGTCCTCTTTCTGTCCCTTATATTCTATCCAGGCTACCCACACTTAGGGTGGGGAGCACTCACAGCCAGGTTCGGCCTTCTCATTATGAACACCCAGAACTATGCCAAACCAATCCATGGATTAATTTAGCAATCACACACTCTTGACTCCAGCATCACACACTCAATCCCAGCATTCCATACTTTAGATCCAGACAGCTCTGAAAAGTCCACCTATAACCACATGGGGCCTTGGGGGAACATCTAGACTCAAGCCATATCTGAGGTAATTTTTTTAATTTGGGATGAGGATTTCAAGAGTGATTCATGGAGCAAAACTAGGCACACCAGACAGGCAAGGAGTAGACCCTATTTTCAAAGTAGGAATTATCTTCCCTTTTATTTAGAAGAAACGTTTTACTTATCTGACTCAGAAGCTTGGTTAGTGTTTTCTTTTTTTTTTTTTAAAGAAACTTGGAGCCATCCATTGGTTCACAGGTGTATGATGTTTGTGGTCTGTCTTCTTAAATTTCAGGTCTCTAATGTCTTGAGGGCAATCCCATGCAAACAGGTGTGGACTATCTCTACACCCCTGAGGCATGAAAGTGCAAGTACACTTTTGGTGGAACCCAGTTTGGGGATCCTCATATTCAGAGGCAAACAAGAATTGAGAGCTAGGGTCCATAGGATTAGAAAACAGGGTTCCCAGAGAGCAAAGACAGAGAGTGAATTAGTATCTCCCAGCATCTGTGCAAGGAGGTTGCATGAATTTGCTACTAGGAGACAAATAGGCACCACAGCCTTGCTAATGATTTCACATCTTGAACTACATGATATTCTTTTGAAAATGAGCATGTTGCATGGGGACTTCTATGGGACCAGCAACCTTGTAGCACAAATCGAATCAATGACATGTTTTATCCCCATCTCAGCTTCTTTGAGGGTATAGGTTATGACTCTTGAACTGAATGACACTTCTAGCCAATGATAGACTCATGTAACATCACAGGGTACCTGTCTAAGGAGGAGTAGGAGCTTGCCCCTGTGAGACATCAATAAACCCAAATAAATTTTTCTTAATAGGTGCCTCCTGGGACTTTGGGTGACAGATATGAGTAATTTGACAAGTGGTCTTCAATCATGTCCCACTAATTGGGTGCTGATAAGGCTTTTCCACTAACCATTGAAAACAGGGCAGGTGGAGTTTCCTTGCTTGCAAAGAGGTGAAGACAGTCTAATGGAAGAGGGGAACAGTTGGTGGCAATCTAAAAACTGGAATTAGGAAAAGAAATAAACATAAGCCAAAGAAACTGGGGAGGCCACCTGATCTGATATTAGCCTGGGGGAGGTGGGTCTCTGGATCCTGTTACCATCAGTAGCCAAGACAAGACACAGCTTTAGCACTTGAGCTCCTGTTCAGACTCTTCCTGCCATAGCTCCTTTCTCCATCCTCAACTACCCTGCATCCCTGCTAACCCACATCACAAAAGGGTAGGAGTTTTCTGGCAGATGAAACTTCACAGTGAGGTCTCAATTAGCAGCTACAGATTCCACTCCAGTGTAGGAGGCCACTCTATTGATTATGCCCAAAGCATGGTGAGAACAGTTCAAGCTGTAAAGAGTTAACCCCACAATGCCTTGTTTTAAAAAGTGAGTCTGCCCAAAGCTTATGTGACTAATAGGAGCATTGTGGATAGTGCAAGCATAAGTACCAACCCCTTACACCATCAAGGGCCACAGCAGAGGCCAGAGAAATGCCCCATGAAGCTTTGACTTCAAATGGTAGCTGAGGTCAGGGTGACTTGCACCAAAATTCAATTCCTAAAATTAAAACCTTCTTAACTGAAAGGACAAGATTAATTTTTAACTGCCACCTATATCTTACCTGTTCTGAACACAATAATGCTTTGTCTCTTCTCTTATAAACTTTGCCTGCATCAGCAATTTATCCATAGTAACTATGTGTAGTCCCTTTACCCCAACCTAACAATGATTGTGTCACCAATAAATTACAGCAGTTATGTTTTTTCAGGGCATTTGCTTGCTCAAGCACTGGCCTTCCCAGTCTCCCCTCTCTCTCTTTAATTCTGTTTCTTTCTTATTGGCACACATCATAGCACTGTACAGAAGATTGGGATTCTCTGCAGGGGTTCACAATATTCCAGTTTACATATGGAGATACACTTGATGCCAAAATTATCATAAGAACACTAGAACCAAATAAGATGGAGGAAATAATACAGCTAGCATTAGAGAAGCAACCACAATAGACTCTAGAAAAACAATATCTTCAGGGTTTGACAGGTGACCATAGGACCAAAGAAAGTCATGGCAGACAGGTGAAAAGAACTTCTCCTCCCATAAGCCTGCAGGTCTCTCCTACCAGCTGAAAACAGAGGCCATGTGCTTTTCATCCTCCCTCCCACATGGTGGGACACACGAGGAAAAATTCATGGGTTCATAAGAAAACTCCCTGAGTCCCTAAGAAAACTCCCTGAGTCCTCAGCTCCCACCTTCCAGCTCCATGCATCTCCCTGATAGCTAAAATTAAAAAAAAATAAAGGATTTGAGGTTTCTGAGTGATGGAAGACTAAGAGAGAATGGAAAAGAAAGGGATTAGGCCTTTCTTAGGGGAGAGAGGAAGGAGAAAAGTAAATCCAAGGACTTCTTCTCAGTTTGAGGCCATAGATTTCAACAGGTCCCATGGATAAGGTCAGTTATCACCTGAATGACCACTGAGTCTGCAAAGGCTAAGACATCCACCCACCCAAAAAGGGCAAATATGGCATCAGGAAAACTGAGCTTGTGCCCTTCAGGTATTTTTTTTTGTCAGGGTCTCCCTTTGTAGCTCAGACTGGCACTGGACTCACTATGTAGCCCAAGCTAGCCTCAAGCTTGCAGTGATCCTCCTGCCTCAACCTCCCAAGTGCTGGGATTATAGGTGTGTGCCACCATTCCTAGTTTATGTCTTTCAGTTTTGAGAGATGGAGAAAGGGAAGGAGGGAGGGAGGGAGAGAGAGAGAGAGGAGAGAGATCAAAAGAGCAGAGTAGAGGACGCCCCTCAGGCTAAAGTGTTTAGGATCCACAGGTGTATGTGGAAGTTGGAGATTGCTTTCTCTGGTGTGATCTGGAGACTGGCTTCTCTCCACTGTGTTCCAGGTCCAGGGTTTCCCATGCTGGTTGTGTCAGAAACGTTGCTCAGGCACTCACTTGTTCTAGCAGCTTAGGAGACTATAGCTAAGGAAAAGAAATCCCCAAGCTTCAGGGGTTTGTAGCAGAAAAGTGGTTGCAGAAACATAAACCTGAGTGATATATGCAAGGCATTTTGCCTGTAGCAGAGCCTAAAAGTAGGAAAGAGAAGAGAATAAATACAAAATCTCCCCAAAAGGGATCTCACTTCCTGGCTCACCAAGATGTTACCAAGGGTAATGGTGTCCCAGGTCTGTTCCTAGTTTATTGTGCACAACAAAGACCTGGATGTTGCATGTGATAGTAAGGAAAACAGCAAAGTTTAATTAGGTGACAGTATGCTCAGTGTGAGCCAGCTCATGTCAGGAAAAGGAAAATGGCATGAGTACCAAGGACCCTGGGTTTAGGAATTTAAAGGTTGCACCACATCTAGGGCCTCTCCTATTGTGTCTTCCACACCATGATTGACAATGTGATTGAAAGGGTGCTGAGTTACATCAGCTGTGTGTGTGACATTCAGCCCATACTCATGAACCTTCAATGAGCTTCAATTGAAGAAAGGTTACCGCATGTTATGCAGGAGGATTTGGTACACCTGCATCCTGGTTTGAGATTTTGGAATTTTCTACGGCAGGCTCAGGGCTCCTTGTTTTACTAATCTCTGCCTCCTGGTAGTTAGCCTTAGGACAAAGGCTGGGTGGTTTTCCTGGGGCATTGCCCTGTCTGAGAGGAGTAGAGGAGAGTGATCCAGCAGCAAGTGGAGAGGAACAACCCTGTGGCCCCAACTGTACTATCCATATTATTTTGCCAAGTTCAGTTAAAGTGTAAAGTCTCTTACAGGCTGACACACTGCATGACCCAACTGATGCAGAATTAATGAGCTATTTATTGTTATAATGCAGTTTAATATCCCACACATGATGATAGCCTTGGAGGTCATGGCCAACTCAGAACTCAGTAGATTTGCAGTGTATATCTATTATATTTCTCTTCCCATTTCAGTCCCTGTCTAAAATTCCTCTTCATCTTTCACAGTTGACAGCTAAAAGTAAAAGCATGACACTGGAATAGTAATGGGTCAAAATTTACAAAGTATTCTATTAAAATTATCAGGAGGCTGTGTTGACATGCTTAAACACTCCAGAATATTCAGTATGCACTGAAATGGATTCATTTAGTCATTTATATTAACATGCACTTAAATGCAATGGATATTACTTTCTAAGACTTAACATGAATGAATAAAAGTGAATGTTGTTATGTTAAAATAATTCCTAAATGACACTTATTACTGTAAAAATTTAATTTAATAAAATGAACAGATAATTTTAAAAATGCAGTTATCTCCAGGGAGAATGCTAAATATTATACCTTAAGGAAAGTTTCTAGGGTGAGACATTCAGGTCCAGGAAATGTGGGCTGGTTATTCTTAGATATGTGGTTCTCAAAAATGAATGAGTTGTGGACATTTCTGGGAATTTTATTGCCATATCAATATGTTTCTAGTTTCAAGAAAACTGGAAGACAAGGTGCTTCCTTTTTTATCTCCCTTTCATTTTCTGCTACTCTTACAGGAAAACTCTTAACCTAACTCTAGTCTTATTGAACCAGAAGTAAGGTGGGGACATGGAAGGTTGCCATAGCACTGACTGAGAAGCACATATTGGAAAATCTGTCTGTCAGAAATCACTTCCTGATTTATCATTGAAAGATGGATATTAAATATCTGCCACAGAACTGAATCCCATAATTTCTACTTTCTGTGCTCTCTAGGACCCAGTTCTGTGGAGGGAACCTGGTGGCTACATTTGATCGGTCCTTTCTCATCTACCTCCAAACTTGGCATGTTCTCTTTTGATGTTTTTCTTTTAAATTTGTGGTTCAAATTGGATTCTCAGAGTCTTCTATTCATTCAGAATGATTTTATAAAATATTTGGAATTGTTTCTGTAATCTTATTTCATGACTTAAAGCCTTTTCTGAGTTTTTATTTTCCTTTTTGCTCCCATACTGTTTTAATACTGAGAGGTTAAAATGGACCTTCGAAAATTAGGAATGCTGAAGTCATTTCTCGATCTTCCTCATATTAAGAGGGAAACATCCATTGCCAGCCCTGACACCGAGTAAAACTGATATTCAACATTTCTTTCTGCACCCCTTAGTGGCCAAACCCTGGCTAAACCCACTTCTGCACCTGATCTGGCCTGCTGTCCTTCTGCTTCTCCACACTGCAGCGCTTCGGTGCCTTTGAGGGTGGAACAGCTGAGCCGCCTTCCCAATTTGACCAAATTGTGAATAAATTATTTTTCCACTTATACAGGCTTTTCTGCTACTCTGGATGATGTGCTGGTAAATGAATCCCAATGATCTAGGCCCATATTCAAGTTTCTGCCTGGCCCTAGTGGTAACAAAATGGAGCCCCAAGGGGAAGAGTGTACCCTGATGGAGTCACTTGGACATGATGCTTGCAGTGGCTTTGCCTGTCTACTATGCCCTGGAGGAAAGGAATAAAACATCAAGCCAGAATCAACTGCCCTGCGGCAGTTTTAGTAAAATGGAAAGACAACATTTTAGAAACCTGTGGTCCCAATATTTGAAGAGCCCTGGTACATGCTCACCGACCATGATCACTTAGTTTTGTCCTTCTCCTTGTCTTCAGTGCTTCTTGTGAACCAACTTGGATCTCTTGAGACAAATTTAGGGCTTTTCATGAGCCAGTTTGCAGTCCAAGTTTCTTGAACTGTTTGGCTAGAAGGCTGAGATTTTTGTTTGAGGTCAGTTTCTTCAGAAGAGACAGTAAAGGAAAACACATCGGGTATAGAAATCTTTGTTGTGCTTTGTTTGGGAATCTGAAGCATTTCAGTGTACCTTAAGGAAGTTTGTGCTTCTTTAAGTTAGGAGAAGTGTTTTATTATGGTATGATTTGAGCCATGTAACTGAAAATGCACACTGAATTAATGCAACTGTGTGTGAGACTGTTTGGAGTAAATATCGTTGTGGTGATATCCACAGCTGCTTTATTTTTGCCTTTTTGAACTCATCCTCTCCCCTGTGTGGGAATTCAGTTTGTAGTTCTGCATGGTTAAATAATACATATTTTTTTCTGCTACTTGAAGACTCCACCTTTGCCCAGGAAGGGCCCAGATCAGTGCCGCGTTCCAGTGCAGGCTACTCTGTCACAGGAAATGTTACTATATGGTGGGCCCTGGGGGATCCTTTCCAGATCCTTGGTGCTGAGTGCAAATCAGGAAGACACAAAGAAAAGGTAGCAAAGGTGCACATTTACTGGAGGCAGAAGAGTGATAGCAGGCTGATGCTGGACTCACAGCATCCCCTAGGATAAAAGAAAGGGGTCATTGGTGTGTGAAATTCCTGGACTGCTTTCTCCTTTGCAGATAAGAACAGCTGTTCTATCCAAAGCTCACTTGCCCTGGAACCAGCTTTAAACTGCCCTGTGGAAAGGCTCACTAGGGTTCCTTCCAGGTGTAAATGAAGATTTGAAAGTAGCACTTTTCAGATTGGCTTTGTGTACTGTGCTCAGGAGCAATAGACTCACTTGGATCTTATGTTCTGCACATGTTTTCTGGGTTGTTATGACTTTGACACATTCCACCCCATTGTTTTTGATGACTTTGCCCAGCCCCAATTGCCTACCTCACAGCCACACACCCTACTTGTGGTGGATGCTGATGATCTGTTATGGCTTTTCCCTCCTTTAATATTGGCTGAGTCTCTGGTTTATTCTGAACTGAGTATTGTATTGGACAGGACCACTGTTATGGTATCTTATTATGCCTCAGGCCCACTAATGGCTAACTACCTGCATAATAACAAGGCAAATCCTCAACAAATAATTTACTTTACATTTGTTTATAAAGTAAACTAAACATATCATCCAAACTCTCACACATTTGCATTAGTTGCTAGTCAATCAAGATTATATGTTAGATGTTTGAGATTCTATTCATAGCTCAATTGTAGCAATTTTTAGATTTTTTTCTCTTTGCAAAAGAATTGCATTCAGACATTGACTTGTATTAAACTGGTGTCTCAGAATTTGTGGATAATTATTAGAAATAAATTGCATGCATAAGAATGAGATAGTTATAAATAGATTATGTGATAAAAGTAAAATATCTAGATTGTTTCTAATTAAATTAAAATTTTTACAACATATGCTAAGTATAATTTCAAGTATTCTTAGTTTCTTAAAATCTATAAAGTAATATATTTAGGTGTATTTAATGCATATGATAGAATTTATTGCTTTTCTTATAGTGAGAAAATCCCTGCATCCCTGCAATTAAACTGTTTGATCATGTTGCATGATCTTTTTAATGTCTTGGTGACCTGGATTTGTAAGTAATTTTTTGAGGATTTTTCATCAACATTCATCAGGGCAGTTGGTCTATATAGATTTATTTTTGTTGTTTCCTTTTCACATTTGGCAGCACGGTAATGCTGACCCCATAAAAAGAGTTTGGAAGTGTTCCCTACATTTTTCATTCTATAGAACAGTTTATGAAACATTGGGGTTAATTCTTTAACTATTTGGTAAAATATAGAATTGAATCATTGGTGACATTTTATTATTGATTCAATCTCATTAATTCTTATTGGTCTATTTAGATTTTCCATATCCTCTTGGCTTAATTTTGTTGTGATATATGTCCAGGAAATTATCAATTTATTTACTATTTTATGGTTTGATAAATTTATGCTTTTCTCATTATTACTAATTATACTTTAAATTCTCTATTATCATTTATATTTCCTTTTGCACTTCTACTTTTACTTATTTAGGTTCTCTGTCTCTTCTCTATCTCCTCTCTCTCTCTCTCTGCATTTCACCTCAAACTAAAGTTTCACCAATTTCAACTTTTCAAAGAAGCCAATCTTTTCTATAGATTCTTTATATTTTTATTCTATAATCTATTTAAATTATTTTTCCTATTTTTTTTCATTTTTTTTTTACTTTCTCCTCAATTTGAGTATAGTTGGTTTTTGCTTTTCCAAGACCTTGAAATACATCATTAGGTTGTTTATTTTAAACCTCTCAATTTTTTTTCTGTAGACAACCATTGCTATAATTTTCTTTTTTAGTACTGCTTTTGCTATAACTCACAAGTTTTAGTATGTCGTGTTTCTATTTTCATTTACTTCAATAACTTTGTAATTTTTCTATGAATTCCTAAATATCCCACTGTTTATTCAAGTCTATTGATCAATGTATATCTATTTATGTAATTTCTAACATTGCTCTCGCTGTGCACTTCTAATTTCATTTTATTGTAATTACAAAAGATACAAGATATGATTTTTAGCAGCCAAAAAATTGTAAAGGAAATAAGACAGCAATCTCATGTACAGTAACTACAAAAAAAGGAATGTACTACATCATGAAACAAAAATATTTGTATGTGGCAAGTTACAAAAGGCAATGAACAAATGTGAAAAACACACAAATGAATGGGAAGGTATCCTGTGTTCATGTTTTGGAAAAATTAAAATAAATTATTCATGATACCAGAACAGACTACAGATTCTAAATGATTCCTACCAAAGTGTCAAGAGACAATCTGCAGATTAGAATAAAACTATTTTGTAAACATACTTCTTAAATATTCTAAAGACCCCATAGTTCTAGCAAACAGATTTGAAAAATGCTCAACATGACTAACCATTAGGGAAATGAAATTAAAACCACAATGAGGAATCCCCTCACATTCTATACTAGCAGTTATCCAAAGGAGAATATAAGTATACAACAATTATTTGTCAACTAGAAATAAGTATGCATAAATAAAAATTAAAAAGCAACTCTGGTCAAGGAAATGAAGAAAAATAAATATTTGTACATTATTGGTGAGACTGGAATAACCTTTATCCAAATATGTATGGAGTTTCTTCCACTTCTAAAAATTGAAATATAATGTGATCCTGAATCCCACTTCTAGGTATTAATTAAAGTATCTGAAGTCAACATGTTAAAATTATCTGCTCCCCCATACTCATTTGTGCACTGTACATAAAAGTAAATTAATGGAATCAAACTACATAGTCTTCAACAAATGAATGAGTGAAGTAATTTGCTATGAATACAGAACTGAATATATTTAGCTGTGAAAATGAAATTTTGTCATTTCTAACAAAATGTATGGAATTGAGAACCATTATGCTAAGTGAAACAAGCTGAGCACAGAAAGATGAGTGGCTGCCTTTCCTCATTTGTATTAGCATGGTGAAGGAATTGAGCTGAGAGACAGAACTGACTGTTGGTACCAGAGCCAGGTGGGTGGAGGCAATGGGGAGATGATGATCAAAGTCCAAAGCTTGAACTGGGACAAGTGAGTTTTTTTCCCTTCCTACAAGATGAATTGCACAGAACAATGAACGTATTACATAACATAATTTACATTTCAAACTTGTAAAACCAATAAACCTCAGTTGTTTCCAATGCATACCCAAAATGATAGGTGGTGGAGGAGGGGGTATGATAATCATATCGATTTAATGATTACACATTATATTTATAAACCATGATATCGTATTGTACCCTAGAATTATTTACATCTATAATTTGTTAAGTTACACCTAAAATAAAAATTCAGTATAAAGTAATTTATAGATAGATGGTTAAATGTACAGTGAGAAATAGTTGTAAAAGTACATAAATATAGATGACACACATATATATGTATTTTTCTATGAAGTATAGGAACAGGTATGATATAGACATGGATATTGGTAAGATACTAAAACACAAGCTTGGTTAAGACAAGCTATTACATTTGATAAATCAGAGAGATAATTATTTTGTATAACAAAATTAAAGGTTCCAAAGGATAGAGTTAGAGACACATACTTAGGTCAAACATAATATCTCCTTGTGTCTACACATTTCTGACATGACCAGGTACTTATTGTGTGTCAAGAAAAAGGTTTTTTTTTCCCTAAGAATTTATTCCAAACAGAGTATTAAGCAATTCCATTTTAATATTGCACTTACAGTGAGCAAATTCCACCACACATAGCCCTCCTGAGTGCCTTTTTCACCTCCATGTTCCTCAGGCTGTAGATCACAGGGTTGAGCATCGGGGTGATGACCCCATAGAGCATAGAGATGAGTCTGTCCCTGGCAGGGGAGTGTCTGCTGGAGGAGGGCCGGATGTAGGTGAAGATGGCTGTGCCATAGAACAGACAGACCACCACGAGGTGGGAGGCACAAGTGGAGAAGGCTTTGTGCTTCCCTTCTGCAGACTGGATCTTCAGGATGGTAGAGATGATGTAAACATAGGAGATCAATGTGGTCAGGAAGGAAATGAACCCACTGATACCCGCTACTACTAAAACAAGCATTTCAGCCACATAAGTGGATGAGCAAGACAGGGCTACCACTGGTGGGATATCACAATAATACTGGTTGACCAGATTGGACTTGCAGAAGGACAGGCTGAAGGTGGACATTGTGTGGATGGTGGAATTGAGGAATCCAGCTGCCCAGGTCCCAGAGACCAGCTGAGCACAGCGAGCCTTGGTTATGATGACTGGGTAGTGAAGAGGGAAGCAGATGGCCACATACCGGTCATAAGCCATGACAGCCAGCAGGAAGACTTCAGTTCCAGCTAGGGCCACCAGGAAATACAGCTGCAGAGCACACCCAACAAAGGAAATGCTGTGGTCCTCAGTCAAAAGGTTGTACAGCATCTTGGGGACAGTTGTTGATGGGCAGAATATGTCTAAGAGGGACAAGTTTCCCAGGAAGAAGTACATGGGAGTGTGCAGCTTTTTCTCAGTCCCAATGGCCAAGAGGATGGCCCCATTCCCCACCAAGGTGACCTGGTAGATGATGGCAAAGGCCACAAAGAGAGGGTAGCGCACCTTGGGGAGGTCAGAGAGACCAATAAGGATGAACTGAGTCACACTAGTGACATTGTAAATGTCCATCTCCTCTCCAAGTGTGTCTCTCTGGAGGGGAGAAATCAACAAACACAGATGAAGTTGACAACCAAAGAGCTTAGTGCTGAGAAATTCTTAGAAAACAGTTGATGTGTGGTTAGTGATGAACTATGTCAGTTCTAATTTAGTAAGATATTTCAGTTTTTTGAAGTACTATATTCATGATATTTCTTGACATACTTATCCTTGCATCTTCATCAGGAGGAAGCCCTGTGAGTACTCTTTAGACTCCTGATAGTTCCTCTCCTTTGTCTTCACTTTGAATCTTCCACATTTTCATTTTATAATTCAGTAAAATATGATATGTGATCTTGCTGCATCATTTCTTATCTTTTTTTTTTTTTGGTACCAGAGATAGAACTTGGGACCTTGTGCTTGTGAAACAGACATCAGAACCAATCATTTCTTATCTTATCTCAATGTGTGAAGTTTTATATTCCATCCCATTTCTAAAATATTTGAAGTAGAGTCTATTGAATTGTGTTGTATGTTTTACACATTTGTTATATATCATATATTTGTATATTTTACTGATTTTTATTATAGATTATGTGTGTATGTTTTTATAAAAATGTTTTTAAAAGCT